>NC_092345.1:4812658-6012658 GCF_963676685.1 Mytilus edulis
TGTGACATTGTGCCATTTTCATTATTTAGCATAAGTCATGTGACATTGTGTCATTTTCAATATTAAGCATAAGTCATGTGCCATTGTGTCTTTTTCATTATTAAGAATATAAGTCATTCACTTATTTTGTATGCAGATAATTATGTTGCACTTGCGTTGGAGTATTCAAGTGGCAATGGATTATAGTAGTTGATATATACTATAACACTACACAATGTATATTTATTAAGAAAACTCACATTTCTACCTCGATTGAATAAAGCATATATAGTCCTATATACACAACAAGGATTTTGTAATGAACGGAACAGTAAGGTACATAATGATTAAATAAGTATAAGTAATTGCAATCTATTTTGTTTTTAATGATTCCATAAATCCTGGATGAATAATATTTATATATCTTTTCTAGCTGTTACCATACAGATGTATTAAGACATTAAATGGGTAGGTAAACCCCCTATGAGATACAGCGTCGACAACCACTTGATAGTTCCGGGATAATTCATGTTTCAATGTAGAGGTTTGAGAAATCGTAAATATCGTATTATACTATATAGCGTGACATTTTACTGTTTATCCGCATAGTTTTGCCACTGAGCAAATCTAGAATATGGATCGATTTAGATAGATTTCAATTATTTCTAGGAATTTGAAAATGGACCGGTTAAAGAAAGGCAGCATTATGACTGGGACTGAGCAAATGTGTATGCCATATATATGTAGTTTCATAAGGGAACCCGCCCTACCAATTAACATTTCACTGGTGACGTCATCCATCAGTTATGGTTCGCATGGCGACGATATAATAATTCTCGAGCTCCCAATGTGCATATATGGGTCTGACGTGACATTTGTGTATAAATTGAAATTGGACACGGAAAAAAGGTATATCGGAACCGTAAAGTATGCGTAATCATTTCCCATAGAACGGATCTCACTTCGAATCAGAAAGAATCTTCAAGGCCAGATACTTTTAGTATATACTTTCCATGCTTAGGTGTTACTAAATCGAATTTGTACCTAAAGTCAGGTCAGGATTACGTAACTGCATGGTTCCTGGCTTTCGCCAGGCAAATACAAAATGCGACGGATTTAAAGATGTTTACGAGCGCGCCAATGTTACCCTAACATGGAGCAGTGGTGTATGTGCACATCTTAAGAACTATAAAAATCGGATAGTACATTGTAATGAAGAGCTGCATGACCTAAAACGGTATAAGATTGTAACCAGAAAAATTAGAAAGAAGGCGACAAACTAGACAATGTTTGGAGTCGGACATGTTAAAAGTCTATGCATTA
Source organism: Mytilus edulis (assembly GCF_963676685.1). Classification (NCBI taxonomy): domain Eukaryota; kingdom Metazoa; phylum Mollusca; class Bivalvia; order Mytilida; family Mytilidae; genus Mytilus; species Mytilus edulis. The sequence goes on from NC_092345.1 coordinate 4,813,961, forward strand.
CATTTATATATATATATTTATATATAGCTCCCTAATGGGGCCGGTCCCCTGCGTTGCCCCTAAATGCGCACTTGAAAAAAATCATCACAATTGTTATCAGCAATGGAGCCGTACGAAAAGAATATATTTTTAGTCTAGAATACCCGAATAAACTGCCATACGGAAATATGCACATTATATGTTATCAATACTAAGGTAAAGCCCCATGCAAAGACTGGACTTTAAAACAACGTACATCCTGGTCTTCTGTGCAAGGTCACTCAATGATAATCGATATTTATTTTCGATTTATAGTGCATGGTTAGTGCATACATTGAAGCTAAGGAGATATGTGGAAACTCTAGATGTTACTATACATGCATGATTGTTCTAAAATATGTCCAAATTAAATGCAGTAACCGATCGTATAATTTTTGACAATGACGTCATTTAAAATCTTAATACAAGTGATTATCTTACTAAGAAACTGTATAGACAATGTTGTAATGAGAAAAGATTGATTGGTTTTTTTTCTTTCTTGGCGTTTAGCAGTATATTTAGTTCATGCATACTCAGAATCGAACAAAAATCGTATCGGTAGCAGATTGCCCAGTTTATATATTTACTTACACTAAGATCAGTTTTTATCGATTGCTCTAAATATTTCAGATATCTTATTTCATTTAAAACCAGTTGGCATCTTATCAAATCATATTTGTAAATGTCTCTGTTATTGTTATTCTCTTTGGTATTACAAGGAGGTATAGGGGTAAAGTCTGTTAGAGCCACCAGAGCCACTGGAAACCACCTTTTTTACAATGCAATTAATGGTACAAAATCACACCAAAATCCCACAAATGATTTTGTTAGAAAACAAATAATATTTCAGTTTTATAGATTATACCTATTATCAAATTGACAAGGTCAAACTATGTCAAAACTCAGACATCCATTTTATTTTGAGGAAGTCATTTCTACATCTATATGGAATAACGAACATATTAAAATTGACAATGTCAGCGTTTACTATAAAAATTGGGCACATCATATAGTATGGACTGTAAAATGACCTGTTAGATGAACATGGAGATATATTAACGTATGAAAAATTTGAAATTATGTATAAATTCAAACCCATGTTTCTACAGTTTTATGGACTTATACTAGCACTAAAAAAGTGGCAACAAGACATTGGAATAAACACTGAAAGAGAGAAAAAAAACCATCAGGCTATTATACCTTTTAACATTAATATTTTCTTCAAGTCCGAAAAGGGCTCAGAGGACATGTATGCTATTTTAAATGAAGGAATTTTACCTACAGATTTTGTAGCAGAAAAAAATGGGAAGGTATTCTTAACAAAGTTGTAGAAAATTGGAAAAAATACACGTGTGTGTTATCAAGTTTTCAAAAAGCACTAGGTTATGTTGGTTTCAATATAGAATTATTCATTGTATTTTATGGACAAACACTTTACTTTTTAAAATGAAGATTGTTAATTGTAATTTGTGTACATTTTGCAAGGAAGAGCCTGAAACAACTATAGAACATTTACTTTGGGGTTGTCATATTGTAGCCGACATTTGGCACAATCTAAATTCATGGATTTTCGAAAAGATTCTTGTCGAAATTCCACTTAATTTGATAATTGTATTTTTTGGCCTCTATGAAAATTATACACTGAATTTTATAAAAAATAAAGTTATCTTACTGACGAAGTACTTTATTTACAGATGTAAGATGCAAGATATAAAACCTATAATGCTTATTATGCTTATTTATTTCACTTGCTTGCTTATTGTGCCACAAGATAAATATTTGTTGATACTTGTAAATTCATGAAGAAAAAAATCAATTATAAAAAAAAATCAAATTGACGTAGACCTTCATATGCTTTGGCATGGTTCTGTTTTTTTATAAATGGGTTTCTCCCCCCCCCTCCCCCCCAAAAAAAAAAATGCGGTTTACATAAGCATGCAAACCTGAAAGTCAGACATATCCCAGGAGAGATATACAGCCTGGTGGGCTATACCGGCCCTTATTTATACCTTGCTATTATCAGTTAAAGCAAACTGATAGATATCTATAATATAGAAGGGGGTGGGGCCCATTCTGTAATTTGACCCCATTAAAGATAAAACATGTTAAATGCAGTCACATGCGCGTGTGGAATGGATCCCCCTTTTTCAATATTTGTTTTGTTTATGTGTTATTTAGTTTAATTTATAGTTATGATTCTGTATTAATAGTAGAGGTTAAAATGTATACTGTTCTTACAATATTGTATGGAGCGCAGCTCATTAAAAAGTTCAATTATTACAGAATACTATTTGTAAAAAAAATAGAAAAGGGGGGTCCATTTGGCTGTAAATTGCAATTGTTACATCATAATGTAAATTAAAATTGCATAAATAAAACATAAAAAAACATCATTATCAATTGTCTTCAACTTTATGACGAAAATGAAACGACCTTGAAAATGTAAAAGCTTGCAAATAGCCTGTTTGACGTAAACAATCAGCTATAGGACGTTTAAAACGTAAACATGTTTACAAATTGTCTTTCAGCCAGCATTTGTTGTTGATCAATACTCATGTTTACCTCTCATGAATGGAAAAGTTCCGAGACTTAACGATTCATCTCGGAAGAGATCGTAAAGGATAGCGTCAATAATCAACTGATCGTTGAACCAGTCAGCGACTTGTCCTACTTGGAGTGGAGCCAAATATTTGATTTGCTTTGTGTGTGTACATGGAATTTCCCCAATTTACTTCCTATTTATAGGTTTCCCAGGTTGAAAGGGATTTTCCTATCGCAAGGATTTTAAAGTAGTTAATAATATATTTACAAAATGTCAATCTGGTAAATTTAGATCAGACAAAAAAAAAACCATCGTTAACATTTTTTTTAGTAGATGTAGCAATGTATCACATAAAACATATTTTGTAAACAATCAATTATACATTGTATATATAGTAACAAAACGTATGTCCGAGTTTGGTTACAGTACATCCTATTTATAGTACAAATGTATAATCTGCAAACTTAATACATTGTTCCTCGCCTCAATATTTGATAACATTTGATTTACTGAAATTCATAATCAATTATTTGATATATATGAGGGTGCAAATGTACCTATTGTACTTAAGCTGTGGTATTTTTTTAACCTTTATTTGCCTCGTCTTTTGAGCGTAAACTTAAGCTTATGGAAAATATGCCTGATTCCAATCGTTATCATTTCTGTCGAAGTATTTAATTAGACTGCTTGCTCAACGCTATGTTTATGGATGCAGGGATCCAGTTCAGTCAAAGAGATCTTCTTATAATTAAAATTATATGTCTACAGCTTTACTTTCTGAATTTAATATATGAAATTTCTTGATTTTAGAATTTTAAGCAAAAACAGGATTGCATGCAAAGTAAAGTTAAAAGAAAATATGAAGTTTGTCATTTTATATTTATTTAGATTAGGCATATATCTGTGGCGGAGTTAAACTTGTAAGCGGTCATTCCGACATAAATCCCCAAAACACTCACCGGCGAGTATACTTTGCATTATTCCAACAGCACCTACACGTGGAATAAAGTATCTACGAGGTAAAACGATATTCCGCAGTGCAGAACTTGTATTTCATGATTAACAGAAGGTTGTACCACTGGATCGATGCCACTGCTGGTGGAGATTTATTTCCCCGAGGGTATCACCAGCCCAGTAGTCAGCACTTTTTGTGCTGACATGAATTATCATTCATATGGTTATGTTTATAAATCAACTGTTTACAAAATTTGAATTTTTGAAATACTAAGGTTTTTCTACCTCAGGCATATTTTACCTTAGCTGTATTTGGCAAAACTTTTAGGAATTTCGGTCCTCAATGCTCTTCAACTTCGTACTTATTTTAGATATTTTAACTTTTTGTGATTCGAGCGTCACTGACGAGTCTTTTGTAGACGAAACGCGCGTCTGACACAAAATTTAGTCCTGGTATCTATGATGAGTTTATTTGCATGGAGCTAATAACAAAGAGTTTCGATCATTTGGTGTCTTCTTTACCTCCCGTTTTGACGATTGGTGATTTGTGTATATACATTTGTACTTTGATATTTATGCAGAAAAATACAATTGAGAAGGAGATGTAAAATGTATTTGATTATAAGTTTAATTGCCAAATGAATAGTTGTTCGCCAACCTGGATTGTGTGCTGAAAAGTGGTTTTTTTAAAATAACAATTGCGTTTTACCAATTCAGTCTTTAAAATTTTGATTATTCAATTTCGAGATGCAACAACGGGATGCGTGAATGCAGTTTCGGTTTTATGTATTTGTTCTGTACTAAATCAACGCACAATCAGAGGAAATATAGAGATTAAAAGACAGTAATATTAAGATACATATAAATGTTTATGTTGTAAGTTATTTAATCCTTCTTTACAAAACTGAATTATTTAACGAACATCACATAAATCGATGACGCATTGAATCCGACAGATGACGCACAACTCGCCCTGACTACAGGCCTACTTTTTTCCAATCAATTTCACTATGTTTTAATGATTTTTGGAGATTCTGATTCTTTGTAAGCAACCGTTATAAAGCAAACATCTGCACTTGTCAACTTAGATTACTTTTCATAAAGAAATTATTGAAATGTACCTCAGGTAGACAGATGTCGGACAGGTGGGACCGTATTCTATGGAGCGGGATTTGAAATAGGGTCAAAATGGGGTTAAAATGCGTTCGTTATAAATAAACCGTTAGGACATGGACTCTTGTACTAGATTTTAGGTATTTAAGCAAAAAGTAACATATAAAACAACTTAATTGATTGAATTGATGGGTAAAAATCACGAATGTGATATCAGGCAGGGTGATGGCTAAAATACAAATCCAACATACAGTTTATAGCCTTTTAGGTTTAGCGCAAAACTCAATGATAGTTTAGGAATCGCTTAGCGGCTTATGGTTCATGCATTCGTAACAGGTGATTTTGATCGGTCCCAATACTTACTCAGTAACTGGTCTTACTTTGAGGTTTTGTGTTTTCTTTTACCCAGTGATCTTTGACTTATGATATTAGGACATGCGTATGCAATGTATACTGCATTTATAATATGTCGTAACATCTGGGACCAATAGATATTAGTTTTTCTCATACGTTATCTGGGATGTATCACTCCCAGATAACGTATGAGAAAACTGACTATATAGATATAGACTGAGAGAGAATAACCTGGAATAACTTCCAGGGACAAGTTACACAAAAAATAGATATAAAGGCATCTACTCAGAAACTGTTTTTCATAAACAGCTTATCAGTGCCTCATTACAATAAGACTTAGTAGCTACGAATACGATGCCGTAATCGGTAGAGATGTATATAACTAGGCGGACAGCAACATCAGTACATCTGTACGCACTATTGACGATCCGAATTTTAAGACAAATGCATCTTGTACTTAATTTTGCATTTTGTTTTGCATTTCATCGGAAGTGTAGTGAACTCGCATTTAAATTCATTGCATAACAAAATACATGAATTATTGATATGCTATCTGCTGGCTGTCTGGTTAAACAGATACGCCCAAAACAAGAATAGTCTTGACAACGTGCTAAAACTTGAACTTGTTGCTGATGTTCTGCTCTGCGGTTTCCAATGGTAACAAAACAAACGCTTATTGCATGAGTGATTCGATTAGATATTAAGTGACACCCTACGATATCCTTTGTTCGTTTAAAGTTTTGACTTTTCTTTGTTAAATTTGTTGATTAAAGGATCAATATACAATCAGTAGTAAATTTACCGTTATAAAACCATGTGATGTAAAGTAGGTCACATGATTAAAAATCGTGAGAATGCAGTTTTATCCAGTTTATTGAGACTAGATGTCGCTTTGAAATATGGTAAACCAGAGACAAATTAAAACGCGTTGCTTTTTTTTTTTTTTTTTTTTTTATCTTTCATGATATAAAGAGTTCCAGTATTTCATGCAGCATCTGTGATCCCGTCAAATATTCAATCCAGAGAATAAAAGAAAACTCATAGAAAATATATATAATTTTTTTGTCAAATGGTTATTTGTTGTTTCCTTTGTCTAATAATCAATTTTGGAGTGAAACTTAATTAAAAAGTAAAGTTTTGCAATTTGAAGAGCAAGATGAATTTAAATCTGCATCGTTTGGCATGTTGTATTTTCTTTGTTGTTCACCTTGAAGTTTGAACGAAAGAGGTGGTGCCATGCAGTTTATCTGAAAGAGGCGTTTTCCCGTTGAAGTCATGTTTCATCAATAATATTTTATATAAATGAAATAGCATTATACACGTGCTTTAAGATGAAGACAACATTGTGCCATTTTTTTTAACTTCATCAAATAACAAATGCATATGCAAAGGCAAAAAAGTACAATTTTCGTAATTTTGTTAGTTTCACTTTGTTGGGATAGGACAATGTTCCAGCTGTAAACCTAATTTCTAAATGTATCTTTTTTGTCTTTGTCCTTTTTGTCTTTGAAATATTTCTTTGAAGGTTTTATGTTTGTACATAAAACTTTAAAAAAACAAGTGTATTTATTGATAATTGTATCAGATATCTTTTAAATTATCAAGCATACGGATATGTATGGAGAAGAAAAGTGCTATGACATTTTGAATTTAACATTTGATAAAAAAAAATATGTTGAAAACTTTTGAAAACGTATCAAAACACAATGATGCAATTTATTTTAAGTTTAATCAATGATTTGTATAGAAACTATGAATGCTTATTTTCATCAACATTCCAAAGTTAACTAGATTTGAGAGCTTTATTTAAATACATAAAAAAGCTAAACTTTTCCCATGTTAACTCAAATGGATACTAGTAGATTTGAGAATTGTCAAATTAAAATGATTAGATATACACTCAAAAAACATATTTTCAAATATTGCAGAAACCTTAAAAATAAACATAGATCCTTACTTAATCGCCTATGTAAATATATATAAATGACTGTATCTGATGACCTCACCTAACCCACAAAAATGTACCCACATCATAATGACTATGACTATATACCCAAAGACTTTTAGTATATATTAAAATTTACGCACACCTTGCGACTTTAAACACCAAAGTTCGATTTGTGGAGATTTTCTTTGTGTGGCAAGAATTGAATCATATCTTATATTTAACAAATGTATTAACCTTGAAAGGTAACAAGGTAATAACACAGGTGTAATTGTCAAAGTGACAGGTGCAAAACGTAGCCTAAGTTACTTAAAAAGATGAAAACGAAAAAGTTACTATATTTGAACATATCAACGTTATAAATTAAACGGAAGATATTGCATTTGTTACTTATTAATATATTAGCGACAATACTGCATGACAAAATAATGAAAAAGAAATTAAATGAAATTCGGCCTGGCAAAAAAAAACAACCACCAACCCAAGTGTCATGCATTTAGAAGCTAGAAAAACGCTCTTAAAAGCTTGCAAAACGAAGGTTTAATCAAAAGAATGTGTATCAACGATTTGACTGTTTTTTATAAATATATTTATTGTTTGATCACGACTCCTAAAATACAAACGTTCTTTGTTAAAAATATCCAAATTATCTGGTTGTGAATCATCAAATTGTGGTCGGTTTTTACTTTGGTATTGACTTGACGTACTGAGGCATGAAAACATCCAGACATTCCCCCAAGACGAGTTGACCTAATCTACCCAAAATGAAACTATGCCAAAACGGTAATTAGTGTATTTACGGTTAGTAAACACCTTTATATATTAAACCACAATTATGAGGTGCCGCAACTGTAAATCCACATAATGTGATGGGACCAGCTGTGCATCTTCAGGGATGAGTATGCCAGGTCAATATGTTCTTTTTTCATAGTTCAGAATGACCGAGAAAAAACATGAAGAACGTTGTCAAAAGAAATTAAAGGTCATATTTGCCTCTGAGTATGTTTTCTAATGTTAATGACCGTTGTTATCTGTTACCAAAAGATACACTACCAGAAATCTCATTCTGGAAAAAAAATCAATTGTTCTATTTATTAGCCTTTGCTATCAGCTGATTATCATAACGTTAATCACGTGGACATGAAATGGAAAATAGTTCCATATCAACAAGATATGCCATTAGTGTAAAACACAAACAATTAAAATAACACAAATAAACAATATAAATATGTTATATTTTCAAAAAACAAATCTAAGTTTGTTCATGGATTTGATATGAGACTATACAAGTCATTGTTTTTTGGTTTTTTTTCCGTCTTTTCTTTTATTTTCTTTATTTTCTTACACGCAAGACAATATTAATTCCACTCTTTGTCTTATTCAGAATATGTACTATTGTGATTTCATTCATAAAAAACAAGGATTGTACATATAATAATGTTAATAAGTTTACCTATGTATAATGAACGCGTGCTATTTTTATCCTACTCAGAGTTATTTTTGTAACCTGACAACAGCTTGAAGCAAAATATGTTCTTAAAATAAAACGCCCATCAATCGGTATGTAGGTGAATTAGTTGTAGTAAGCTGTTGCCAATGGTTACGTGTATATTCGTAGACAACTGAATAAACCACAAAATTGCATGATTAAGATTCCAACATATTTATGTGTATTGATAATATGTACACTAATTAAGAGTCATAAATTCTGACAGGATTAGTTAAAATGAATGAGTCATTAGGCAGATAAGTTGTATAAATTTAGAAGAAAGGAAAACGGAGAGCACCTTAAAAAAGCACCCCAATAAATAGACTAGTGATTAATTTTTTGAAACTTTAATTTGGCCGACCGGGCATCACACTTAAGGTCATAAAATACACCTTCGTCATAGAACTTTAATAACCAATCGTACTATAATAATATTAATTTGCAAATTCATGAATTTCGATGCCAAAATCCATCGGTATCGAGAGAATGACGGTTATTCCAGAAGCGGTCTTTAGATATACAAACGAAGCAGCGTCCCTTGGTGTCTTCTCCAGTCTAGCTTCACAGCCAAATTGTCAAATTATTAAAAAGCACGTTTTAATTTTGGGTGTGTATAAAGATGCCACCATTGAGGGATGTTTGTGGATTGGTAATTCATTTAGATATATTGCTTCGCATGATTTTGTTTGTATCGCGGAACGTTTTGCTATGCTTTATGACTGAATTATTTCTTTCTCTCATTTTGTATTGCAGAAAATTCACACCCCTTGTCTTCTGCAATGTAAGATATTTATTTTCAGCTTTTACAAGTCCTGCATGGATATTCATTTCCAAAACATTATTTCCCACACTAGAATATCAAATGGTCGTCCCTTCATGTTGCTTTTTATGATGTCTAAAATAATGTCTTATATTGTACTCTGCTCCTGGTGAATCCGTTGTCTCATGTAGATAGCCTAGTTAAATACCACGTGAACCAAATATCAAGGGATCAACTGTTGGCTTCTAACATTTGAAATGTAATCCTTATCAGCATACCCTCTGTTCAATGTAGCAAAAAGTAAAATCACAAAAATACTGAACTCCGAGGAAAATTCAATCGGAAAGTCCCTAATCACATGGCAAAATCAAATGACAAAACACATCAAACGAATGAACAACAACTGCCATATTCCTGATTTGGTACAGGCATTTTCAATGTAGAAAAAAATGGATTGAAACTGGTTTTATAGCGCTAAACCTCTCACTTTTACGACAGTCTCATCAAATTCCATTATATTTACAACGATGCGTGAGGAAAACAGACATAATAATTAAAATAGTCAAAATATGGGTACAACAGTCATCACTGTGTTACAATCTTTAAAAAACAAACAATTTTACAAAAAACACAAATTTTACAAACTACACATTTCTGCTCTGTAACGAATCTGTAAGTCTTCATCGAAAGTAGAAAATTTGCTGCAAATAATCATTTTAGAATTATATTTAGGATTTAGAAAAAAACTCATAGTCCATCAAATTGTTATTGCATAGTGAAAAAAACAATAAAACATCAAAAATACAAAACGCCTCTCAGCCATTTTCAAACTGTGTAACGTATGACCGTCTCCTTCCCACAACCAACTGAATCATGTATAGATAATTGTGCTTCCACCAACATTCCCACTTCCTGTTTTAAGATCAATTGTACACTTCGCCTACAAATTGTCACGGATAATGTTATCAACGTCAGTATACAAAAAAATATTCGATCTGAAAAATCTGTAGAGTTATTTAACCTAATTGAAATACTGGGAGTGATGTTGATTTGTCTTTAAAAGAAAATTCGTTTACCATTTTAACTATAGTTGCCAGGGTTTCACGCGTAACAAAAAATCGAAGAAAAAAATCAGATTAAAAAAAAATGCCTGCACTTTTATGAAATCAATTACAGTTAATAATACTAATGTTAATATATATAAACTTGTATCACTTCATGTTAAGCACGCAAGGGTTAACTATATATTAGCAAATTAATCAAAATAAAGTGCTGCTATGATATTAGCTAATTGATTAAGTGGTAAACCATATAAGCAAATTGCAACAAGGGCAAATAATGTTAGATAACACTTACATATTTGCTAAATAAGTAATATTATTGCAATCTTATTATACTGTAAGTTTTAGACTATATCTTGACACACATCCTTTACGTACCAGATCACTATAAGAACGCAGTGAGAACCTATATTTCTAACTTTAAGGCACGGATTTTAGGACGCCGGGTGCACAAACTAAAACAAAAAAGAAAAAAGAAATGTAATTCATTCGCGCCAGATTTTGCCAGTACTCAGTCGCGAGGTACGCCTAAGGCACAAATCGTGCTCAATATTTGACCACCACTGGACAAAGTACAAAACCCAATATATGTTTGCTAAGAAAACTACAAACACCAAAAGACATAGCCGTCAGTTTCCATGCACTTGTACTTTCCACACAAGAACCAGTGCTTATAGGTGCTGACAAAATTCCAATGAAATATTTTGATCGCAAATATCAGCTTATGAATTATTTTTATATTCGTGTAAATAATTGTACAACTATAAATCAGAGAAACAAATGTCATGCGGATTGAAATGTTACATCCGTAAAATAATATACAGAGGTCAACCAGATGACAAATAACTGAAATAGGAGCACAACGGGGAAACACCCATGCAGATGCAAATTATAACGGTTTCTGAAACCTGCTGGAGAAATATCTGAGCAAAGTTCAAAAAGTCAAGAATGCTGAAAGGAGACATAACGTTTTGGGAACTTAATGCAAGAAATATTTTGAAAAGGAATAGAAAAATAAAAAAATAGAACAAAACATCGAAAAAATTATATCAACACACAAAAGTTTTGAGTCCAGATCCCCCACGATGAAATTTATGATCAACGATATTGAGAACGTGTAAGGTAACATTAACTTCCAGCTGTAGATCCAAGGATATAAAATACCTTCAATAGACGATTACCATATAAAGTGCCTTCGAAAATGGTTGGATGATACCCTTAAAGACAATATCAATGTGAAGACAGTGCAAACACAGATTGCAGAAAGGCTTAAGAAAGTAGACAAGGGAGTATCTCTTTGAAAGTTTAAAGCCTTGATATACCAACATGAATAGCTTCCAAGACTGACATGGCATCTCGTGATCTAACAAATGACAGCAACAATAGTCGAAGCCATAGAAAGAAAGGTCAGAGATTGGCTAGGTGTACCACCTAGTTTTACAGCCCTAAGTCTTTACAGTAGATCAACACACCTCCAGCTACCTTTAACATCAACTTTGGAGGATAACAAGGTACAAGGTATCAAATATTATGAATTTCAGAGACTCAAAGGATAGCAAGATCAGTAAACTGGAATCCATACACGTACTGGGCAAAAATGGTTAGCGAAAACTGTAGTAGATCAAGCAGAAAGTATGCTTCATCACAAAGACATATATTGGGCAACACCTGAACTGGTAGACAAGGCTTAGGAATGACACATTTCCAACAGTGGTCAAAGGCAACACAAAAAATGATGAGCAGCATGGTGCAGTCAGAAATGAGAACAGTAGAAGAAGAACAAAGAGGGGCAAAATCAGTAGAGCTAAGCCGTCAAGGCGCGTGGATGAAGTGGAACATGCCAGAAATGAAGATCACATGCCTTGGGCAAAGTTATGGAGGATGCAACCATTCAGAATTTCATTCATTCTTATTTCAGTGTACAATACACTTCCTTTCCCCTCCCTAGTGGGGACGGATAGAATACCAAAGCTGCAAGTTATGTGGTGAAAGAGGCACTATGGGAGACATACTTTCACACTGAAAAGTTGCTCTGACACAGGAAAGATATCGATGGCAACACGACAAGGTCCTTAAACATCTGGCAGAAATCCTTGATATTGAGAGAAGGAAGAAGAGACCATTAACAACAGAGGCAAAGCAGATCAGATTCGTTAGAGAGGGAGATACTGGTCATGCAACAAAGTCACAACAGCACTTCATGTTGGACAAGGGCAGTGAATGGAACATGAGGCTGACATTGACAAGAGGTTTGTGTTTCCCGAATACGTACAGACAAACCTACGCCCAGACAGTGTAGTTTGGTCACAGTCGTCACAGACGATAGTTGCAATAGAACTGTCAGTTTCGTAAGACGAGAGATGTGAAGAGGCATATCAGCCAAAAAAGGAAAGTACACAGAGCTGATGACAACATGTAGATAGAGAGGCTGTAGAAGTCGGCTGAAGAGGTTTTCCTGCAAGTCAGTATGGAGGATGCTTCAGGCAATGGGAAAAGTCTTAAAGGCAAGGAAGACAGCCGTAAGACAGCTAGGGGAGGCAGCAGAACGTTCATCTTGCTGGTTAGGGCATTGCTGAAATGATATGAGCTGGAAGTCGAGTGCTGATAAGTAGATGTTTGGACATCTCTACATCTCTAATTTTAAGGAAATTTCGCAGATTTTGGTTATTATCTTGAATATTATTATAGATAGAGGTACTGTAAACAGCAGTAATGTTTAGCAAAGTAAGATCTACAAATAAACATGCATAACCACAATGGTCAATTGACCCCTTAAGGAGTTTTTGCCCTTTAAAGTAAATTTTAAACAAATTTTCTCTTCAATACAGACATATTATCCCCTGATATAATTGAGACACATTTAACCAAACTTGGCCACACTCATCATCAGGGTATCTAGTTTAAAAAATGTATCTGATGACCCCACATGCGAACCAACATGGCCGGCATGACTAAAAATATAAAATAGGGGTAACATGCTGTTTTTGGCTTATATCTCTGAAACTAAAATAAAAGTATAATGGTTGCATTGTTTCATACATCAATTATAAAACAAAACATCAGGTGAGCGACACAGGCTCCGTGGAGATTCTAGCTCCAACGAGCTATTTTATATCTGTGTTACGCTGCTTCCCGTTAATGAAAGTTTGAATTTTTCAATATAAGTTTAACGGGGAAAATTGTCAAGTGAAATGTGTAGGATTATAAGTAAGGAATAGAGAAGTCAATGTTTTTATACTATTGTGTATAATGAGAGGGATTTTAATTGTATCACAGTTTATCTGACACATCAGTGGAAATTGTGATTCACCTCTCCACACTTTGGAATGGAAATTTTGGAGAATTCTGCTAAACAGCAAATGAAATGTTTGTAAGGGCCTTTAAATTTACTTTGGGTATCCAGTAGATTAAAGGTAGATCCAGTTCTATAACCCACTCTGTAGACTATTACAGATAGTTGAAACCAGTATACTAATATATATACACGCTTATAATTGCTTACATCCACTTTTATATTTGAACTTTGGTGGACTCATACCACATCTGCGTACATTGTATACCTATATATAACAAAGGATCGGTTTAATGTTGAGTAAATTTATTATTTACGTATAAATTGTACACGTCAACATATTGTACTAGAAATGGGTCATTGTCTGGTATATAGTATACAAGTACGTAATTCATAAAAGTAATACAGGTAACATGTTTCGCGGAAGTCCAAAATGTATATTGTCTATATTTAACCGTCCGGGTATTTAATAAGAACAATATACATGCATTGATTGGTGTTTCTCGTGGTTACCGAAACTAAGGGATTTTTAAAAATAAATCCTATAAATAGCCACATTTCGTTAGAATACCAAAATGAGCATAAGTTACTATAAATATGTATGAAGGGTGAGATATTTTTAAAATCTATGTCAGACATTATATGCACTTTGTATTGACAATTTATTTGCTTTATACTTGCGATAACGTCTTTCTACAAAATTCTAAATTGTACAGAACCCCTTTGTTTGTATCCTACAATAATGAATTATAATGATAACGTTCCATGTTTTGCTTCCCAAGTCCTATCCTTTTTATGTATTAGTAAATATTGTAAAGAGCAATGGTACTTTCTATCTCCTATTCCATGCAGGCCTCACGTTTCCTATTATTATTTCTAGAGGCCTATTGCTTACAGGGAAGCTGTAAAACAAAGGGTTTCTAATGAAGACTGCATTTGTCCGGTAAAGCTTTTTCGGACGCCATCATGACTTGGTCGGCCATTATATAATATGTGTGCCACGACCATGGAAGTATTCAGAATCCCGTATGTTCGCCCTCCACGATAGCATTAACGACTTCTCATTCTCGTATTTCAACCTAACATGGACCAGGAACTGATCCTCCTCCTTAGTTTTATGAGATCAACCGGTTTCCAATGATTCGGGATCCTCCATCATTAGTTTAATTATACAGTTGTATATTATTAATCACAGTTCTGTTTAATAAGGAGTGATCATAACTCTTGACTGAAAGTAAAATCCATGAATTAAAAGTATACTCATCCTTTATCTGGTGTAGGAGTTTGGTAACGAAATGACATGCACGTCACTAAATACCGGACACGTCATTCAATACCCCGAACCGATAGGACACGTCACTAAATATCCCGAACCGATAGGACACGTCACTAAATACCCCGAAACGATAGGACACGTCATTAAATACCCCGAACCGATAGGACACGTCACTAAAACCTAGAAACGATAGGAAACGTCACTAAATACCCCGAACCGATAGGACACGTCACTAAATACCCCGAACCGATAGGACACGTCACTAAATACCTAGAAACGATAGGACACGTCACTAAATACCCCGAACCGATATGACACGTCACTAAATACTCCGAACCGATAGGACACGTCACTAAATACCTAGAAACGATAGGACACGAAACTAAATACCCCGAACCGATAGGACACCTCACTAAATACCTAGAAACGATAGGACACGTCACTAAATACCCCAAACCGAAAGACCATGTGCCTAAATACTTCGAAACAACGGGACATGTGTGTCACTTTATATTCATATTTTTCTCTGACTATTTTTGACGTTTTTATACTAAATCCATTGGATGTTGGATGTGTACTGATTGATAATTTAGCCTTAGATTCAGGATTTTAATTTTAGATATTATTGGCTTTGAACTCGCTGTCAGTACTGCGAGTACTATCATGCAGATCTGTACTTATTGTCTTTTTGTCGTTGGTATGTAGAAGTAACCGGCAACGTCCACTTTGTATTTTTATTTGTATCCATCTGATGAGTTAATCCTTTTTCAACTGATTTTCATAGTTTGTTCTTATGTTGTACTGTTACACCACTGTCCCAGGTTAGGGGATGGTTTGGCGCCCGCTAATATGTTTAACCCCGCCACATTCTGTATGTGCCTCTTCCAAGTCAGGAGCCTGTATTTCAGTGGTTGTTCCTATGTTTTAATGTTACACCATTGCCCAAGGTTAGAAGAGGGTAGATCACCCGCTAACATATTTAACCCGGCCACATTCTGTTTGTGCCTGTCCCAAGTCAGGAGCCTGTAACTCAGTGGTTGTTCTTATGTTGTACTGTTACATCATTAACCCTGGTTTGAAGAGGGTTGGACGCCGGCTTACATGTTTAACCCTGCCACATTTTGTATGCATCTGTCCCCATTCAGAAGCCTGTAATTCAGTGGTTGTCTTTTGTTGCTATGTAACATATTTGTTTATCGTTTATTGTTTTTTTACGTTAGCTTTCTCGTTTAAATTTTGTCACACTTGTTATTTCGGGGTTTTTAATGGCTGACTTCGGATCGGGCTTTGCCCATTGTAAACGGCCGTACGGTGACTAACAGTTATTAATTTCTGTGTTATTTGGTCTCTTGTGAAGAGTTGTCTCATTAGAAATCATACCACATCTTCTTTTTTTTCATATGTGGTCTGTCCTATAGATACTTTCATAAAACATATTTTTCTACAGGACGTTGTAAAACAAAGATTTTGATTTAAGATAAATGTTTTTGAGGTTAGACTATATATATATAATAGCCCTATATTTGGTCAAATATGTCTGTCATATTTCACAGGAGATAAGTGATGATGTATTGTGGTTGTTCCAGGAAATAGTCGGACTACAATGACAAGGAAATAATTCTTTATTTGCCTATACACTGTTACTTAATCTTTCGTATAGTCTTAACATGAATACATACATATGCCTCAAATTCTGTTTTCTTATTTATAAAAAAAATGAAGAAAAAATAAATATGCTTTCAAGCGCTGTAGAAGAAAAAACATAAAAAAAACATATAAAACAAAACAAAACAAATCTTAGATAAATATATTTTTAAGATGACAATGAGAAAACATCTGACATTCTTAAATAATTGAATTAAAATATGTCACTATATTTCGCCAATTCATCAATAAATAAAAAGAACATGCATCTGTCGTAAACATGTTAACTCGCATAATACTACATGGTATTTAATGTGCATGAGAAATACATCACGCTTATGGCATTATATTTCGAAAATTGACCATAATTGACAAAAGTTTGTGTTTATTATGTTTAAACCTGATGATTTGTAAAACGGAATAGAAATGTGGTTTGGATAACTTTATACTCTGTAAAATTTGATTTGTACGACAAAGCAATTAGATATCTCAGATTTACTGATTTCTATCGATTCCCATCCCCTCCTACGCTACTACGTAGGTGTACAGCGGAAATAGTCAGAATTTATAACACGATTGTAAGAACTTGTGTTTTATGAAGATGTTAATAAATGCTATCATAAGTAATATGCAAATTAATTATTTCCGAATTTCCGCCAACGCAGTTTAAAAAATGTGTGTTAAATTAAACAACTTTTAAAACAAAGAGACTATGTGTTATGCTATAATGGTGGAGATTATATATATATATTCACTTGAGTTTTATCATTTATCGGATGAAAATAAATATTTAGGAAGGACACATCAATTCGTCAATAAATGAAAACTGTTATTTTGAAGGGATGATGAGGATGAGGATGGTATACGGTTACCTTCATTTGTTTGGATTCTAATCATTATGATGCTGGTATCGCCAATCAACACTAGATACAAACATTATATTATCCTTTCATTGGAGTCACATACAACGTAAAAAAGGGGATACAGACATTCAGATTTATTCTAATATTGCTCATCGTCGTATCGTCGTTCAAGTATTTATTTGACATTTAAGCAACTATGCAGTTATGACTTATAACTGCCTAACCATGCATGCCACAAAAAAGTATCTTGCCTCTTTTGAGAAGTCTCAAACCACCCTCTGCATGCGCTGGGCCTTGTCAACTATTTGACACCGATTTTAAGCAATTGGAAACTCGATTGTCTTTTTGTGACCATACAATACTTTCTATATCTATCTTATAGTCCTTTCATATTCCTACTTTATTGACCATCTCAATCCGCTATTGCAACTTCCATCTTGAAATCTCAGGCATAAGAAGTAAACGAAATCCCCCTCCCCAAAAGACACACAAAAAAAAAACAACACAAAATAACACCCAAAAACTCAACTAGCTATGGTTCGATCGTTATTACTATATATATATGTTACAGTAAATAGGTGAAATTAGGAATTACATGTAATTACTAAAATTTAGGAATTACATGTAATCCCCGATGTACTTGGTAAATACAAGTAATTCCTGAAACGGCCCAGTTATTACCAGTAATTACTAATTTTAAAATGAATTTTTACACCTATTTACTAACTGTTAAAACAATGTTGTAATATGGTAAGCTGATCAAAAGTTCTGGTAATTCTAGCTATAGAAGATCAGTGAGTACTCTTAAAAAGTGATCAGCCTAAAATGTACCTTTTTTGTTATAAGAGCATTAGCTATGAGATATAAAATAAATTAAATATGATTTTTTTGTTTGTTAAATCATTAATGAAAATTATATAGTGAAATTATAATTCACTTTTAGATGTCAATCTGGTTCTATTTTACTAAAATAAGCAGAGAAACATGGTTGATGATTTTTTTTGCACTTGCATCTGAATAATTGGACCTCATTGAATACATATAGTATTCATGTGACCTTCAATTCAACACCTAGCTGGAGATAGGTTACCGATGTATTCAGATTTAAAATTGTAAGGGTTTCGCAGAACCCAGTATCTCGCCTACTTTAACTGTTAGTTACAAGCTCAACAAAAATGGGGGGATATATCAAATCTTTTGACTAGTGCTGTAAGAAGCTTCTGTACAAATTTGGTTAAAATCCAGGATGGTTAATGAAATCTAATAAATGTTTAAAAAAAACTTTAATCGCAGAGTGTATGTAATGTTAATTGAAAAAAATACCAAGTCCATTTATAAGGAATATACGAAAAGGGATTTTTTTTACAGACTTTACTTCTGGATATTATCTTATGATCACAAACAAGCTTCCGTCCAAGTTTGGTAGAAATCGAGGATATTCTGAGAAAGTTATCAAAATTTTAAACACTTTAACCACAATGTGAATGTAATTTTAACTGGCATATAAGTCCATTTATAAGTAAAATACGGAAAAAACTTTTTTTTATTTTATTTTCACAAAATTTACTTCTTGAAAATTTTTATCTCATAATTATAGTCAAAATTTAAACACCTTTAACCACATAGTGAATACTTGTGGATGATGCTAACGACAGAATGGTTTGCTCTGTCTCGCTTTTGCGACAAAGGTCGCAGGCTCGACAAAAAGAAACATAATCATAATGACAACATTGAAAGAAAATCAAAAGGGAATGGCTGATTCAATCCACAAAAGATCATTCTTATACAGATAAAAACCAATAATAAAATTTTGTTGCAGGTATATAAGCTGGAGTTTGGAGGTCTTGAAAAACTCATAAAAAAGAGAAACACAAAAATATGAAATGTGACTCTTCACACCATCAAATTGTATAAATTTGTTTGAGAAGAATGTCAGCTTTATCATAACAGTCTGACAAAAGAAGTCGTAAATAAAACTATTTTGTAAAAGGAATTAGACTTATGTCATTGGGCAAGTTTATATGCAACAACAACAAACAACAAATATTTTATTTGCCAATCACGGCGCCCAAAATGAGCAGAACAATTACAATGTAATTTTTAAACATAATGTAAAGTAAATTAAAAATAGGTTAAAAAGGACATATTAATATGATTGATTTTGATTTAATTGATTAATATAAAATATTAAAGCAAATGAAGTAAGCAGGGTATGCCTGATGGAGTTTGCAATATAAATAAATTATGAGATTTTAAGAATTATTCAACCAAATTTAGCATTATCAAAAAGAGTTGGCAAAGTTGCCTAAAAACTTCTCACAAATGTATATCTCAATTTTGGATTGATATCATTGTCTTGCATGCTGCAAATGATATTAAGGGAGTTTCAATACTTTTAAAACAACCATTTTTCAGTTTCAATTCACAACCACTAAAGGTGTGCCTTATATTCATTAATCCTTAATTAAGTCAGCCCTAAAATACCTACCCTTTTACTTTCTTATTTTGTATCTTAGATTATATTTTAATTTTAAAACAAAAATATCAAGTTAGTAAATAGCTGTAAAAATGACAAAGAAAATCAGTGAATACCAGTAATCACTGAAACAACTAGTAAATAAATGTAATTACTAAATTGGCTAGTAATTACAGGTATTTACTGAAATGTTTAAGTAATTACGTGTAATTCCTAATTTCACCTATTTACTGAAATGTTTAAGTAATTACGTGTAATTCCTAATTTCACCTATTTACTGTAACATATACACGATAATCTTCATGATAATCTTAATGATATTAATCTTAATACACACAACTTTTTTTTAATAAATCTGGATGTCAATATATCTTTGTCGTTGTTTCTTTTTCTCTCTCAGTTATTAGATATTCATCCGTCATAAAGAGAAATAAACAAAGCCATTTTTTTTTGTTTGGCGATATTATGAGTTAATATCACAGCAGCCCTACGACATAAATAACAGAAAGAAATCTTAATTGCTATGGAAATATACAGACAGGATAGTATGAGGGTCTGAATAATGAGAGGGGGGGGGGTGGGGGTGGAGGGGGTCCTGCTTTTCTACTTTCCTGTATCATTTAATTTTTCTGTATAATATATATATATATTCCCATTATTCTCTCTCTTTATTTACATTTTAGCCCCTTATATTAATTTGTATTCTTAACTCTCTCTCTCTCTCTCTGGGTTTGTTTACAATGAACGTTTGGGTTGCTGTCTCAATGGCATCCGCCACCTTTATTTGAATATTAAAGTAATACTACATCGATGAAAAGTACATTTCCCCCCCACAATTAATTTTTCACGTTTTTGTTCTACTTAGATGTTCTGTTCAGCAGAAAGGAGTGGAGGTCATGTACGGCCATTCACCTGAATAAATCAATATCTAAAGGCATCAATCTAGGAGACACTAACCTTCTCTCTCAATACTAAAAATCTATACTGAAGACATTACTTGATTAAAAGAGACAGAGAGTGACGACGACATATTCTAATTGGACACAAATTACTTTTTAAATCCCGAAAGCGAGTTTACAAAAAAGAAGGCGATTTTATTTGAACCAGTCTTACCACAAAAGTACAAAATTATATACCACACATATTTTTTAAAAACCTCTACTGTGTTAAAGAATCGCCAACGAGACAGCAAACCAACAACACAAACAAATATACATACGTTGTGTGTAACGATGAGCAAATGCTAAGCTCTTTATCGCATTGTGCCTTAATGTCAAAACCTCTAAACACAAACAAGGCAAACTGTGAAGGCCGTCAGAAACTTAAAGTGCCAACAACTCTCTTTTTTAGAATACTGCCAGAAGGAAAAAAAATCCTTTTCATAAATGGACCATTAGAAATGCCATAAAACATTGTTTTGTAAAAGTATTAGATTTAATTTCTTCATCGTCAATAGAACTGGCCAATGAATAACCCAACAAGATGCTGTTAGAAAATAACCATCGGTTAAAGAGGGACGAAAGATACCAGAGGGACAGTCAAACTCATAGATAAAAAATAAACTGCTAAAAATAAAAGGACAAACAGACAAATAACTGTTGTATTGTCTTGAATACTACTAATGCAGTATTAACTAACATTATACAATTCCCATAATTTAAAAGGATGCGATTCACATTTAGACATAACATTACAATGCATTATTGATATTTACATACAAAGCAATGTATATTGAAGTACACAAAACTTATGTATAAGTAACCACGAACTAACTTTCGCCTAATGCAGATGCTTGATGATTTTTGGTCCGAAATAAAAAAAAATATACGAATGTAAAGGTTAGCTAATTAGAATGTTTTTGATGATACAAATTGACTTCAAACTCTAATGTTTAGCTTAATTTGATAGTCTTATAATTTTTTATCCGTTTTGCTGTCAAGCTGGCTGAAACACTTTAGGTACAAAAGAAATGAAAAACAGATATGGGTACACGTTCCTTTATTAAATTGGCGTTTTCCTTATTACAATGTCGATTTGAGATGGTGTTAACAATGCAAAGATTTTGACCTTTGAGATAAAGGTGGAAATATACCCACTTCTTCCAATGGTATTTCTTAATCCGCTTTTCAACAATAACAATAACAATATACTTTATTTTGAAATTTGAAACACTCAGACGCTTCGAGCGTCACTGATCAGTCTTTTGTAGACGAAACGCGCGTCTGTTGTAAATATAAAATTTCAATCCTGGTATATATGATGAGTTTCTTTACAACCACTGGGTCAATGCCATTGCTGGTGGAGATTTAAATCCCCGAGGGTATCACCAGCCCAGTATAGTCAGCAACTTGTGTTGACTTAAGTTATCATTGATATGTTCATAATTATAAATTAACTGTTAACAAAACTTTGAATTTTTGAAATACTTATTATAAAAAAGAAGATGTGGTATGATTGCAAATGAGACAACTCTCCAAAAGAGACCAAAATGACACACAAATTAACAACTATAGGTCACCGTACGGCCTCAAACAATGAGCAAAGCCCATACTGCATAGTCATCTATAAAAGGCCACGAAGCCTTTTCTACCTCAGGAATAGATTATCTTAGCTGTATTTGGCAAAACTTTTAGGAATTTGTAGTCCTCAATGCTCTTCAACTTCGTGCTTTATTGGGCCTTTTTAACACATTTTGATTCGAGCGTCACTGATGAGTCTTTTGTAGACGAAACATGCGTCTGGCGTAAATATAAAATTTCAATCCTGGTATCTATGATGAGTTTATTAACACATATTTATATGTGTAACAAGAGTCAAAATACATAGTCATATTTATGGTTACTACTACAAAACGATGTTAACATATAATCATATTAATTAAATTATTTCAACTAATTTCTTAATAATGCAGAGATAAGTTTTTAAGAACCTTGATATTGCAAAATGAAAGCAGTCCTTTCATTTTTTCAACTCATTGATAAATGCTGTAATATTCTAAAATATGTATTTTTCTTATATTTTTAACAATATCAGACTGGCACTCAAATAAGTGGTGAAACTCATTTCAAATCGACAAGGAGCAGATATGACACTGCCTTTCATCTCTAGGAATACCATTCAATCTTGCTGATTCAATTGGTATCTTAAGGTTACAGCATCGCAATATATTGTAATATTTTTACAATCTGCAGATGACCTAAGCCAAAGTCGATTATGAAAAGACGGTAGTTTCCCCCCTCAATGAGTTTTGGATTTGGGAGTGCCACTTTTCGATGAACTAATCTGTTAATCTTTGATGAATATAACTTTTGTCTAAAACGTTGATTATTCTTCATGGACTGTAAAATTTCGTTGATGAAAACATTTGGTCTCTATGACATTTCGCATATATAAATTTGTCAAAACTCTTAATAATTTCTTTTTTTAACCTTATCCAGTCCTCCAATGGCGATGAATTGCCAATCTTTTGATTTGTTTTCCAACCTAGTCTTCTTCGAGCTATATGTTTATAATCATTTCATTTCCTCTTTCAGAAATCAAGTAAAGATAATACGAATACTTCACCAAGATAGCAGTTAAAAAAAAACAGGCACCCCAAACTCCTAAAAGACTTTTATGTTGGGAAATACACAGGAGACACCCCAGTGACAATACAAAACCCGAGGTCGCGAACACCCCTTTCAAACTGAAACAACTTAGGTTTGATTTGCAGAACCTGTGTTGAATTTTGTTCGACATTTTTTCAGGTAAGAAGACAAACGGAATTAACTTAAGACACCAAATTCAAAATCTATATTTCCCGATTTTACGATTGTATGTCAACGATTAATGTACTTTAGTTGTGCACTGTTAAAGGACGAGAAGAAATCAAGACACACAACTCTTCTCAAGGCGCTTCTCATATTTCGAAGTAATGCTGATGTCAGTAAATGTTGCATAAAAGGTATTTAATTAAAATGAGATGTACAGGTCCAGACGTTCACTGACTTATATACATTAATTGTATTACTATTATGTAAAATGAACCTCCTCAGTTAATTGTATTACTATTATGTAAAATGAACCTCCTCAGTTAATTGGATAGAAGAGGGAAACTTTAGCAACAATCTATTCATCTATTATATCTTTTTTTCTTGCTTTATTTAACATATACACTATCATTTTAAGTGCATATAATTTATTGTTATGATTAAGTTTGTTCTGTGTTTGTGCGTTAATGACAATGATCCAGATTTTGGATGTTATATCGATAAAATCTTTGACTCTGACTTTGCAAAGAGCAGCAAAGAAAAACTGTTAATCTTTATATTTTTAATTAATCTTTGACTTTTAATTAATCTTTGACTTTTAATTAATCTTTGACTTTTAATTATATTTGTCATCAAATACCGTTGGTAATTAAAAGGCCGATAGAATTACACAAAGAATATAATGACAATGTTTCCAGGAATGAATCGTATACCTTTGTTACACATTATTCCTTGAACAGGTGCTCTAATTATGTAAGTTTCTTTTGTTTTCTAGTTGTACATATCACTGTGGCTTTTGTTGAAAATTTTACTGCTCTAACTTATAAAATTAAGCAGTATATATTGATCTTTACGCCAGGGCAAAATTTTACTTGTTGCAAGATATGTTTTTGTAAAATTAAAAACTTTAATTGATTGATTGTTTGCTGCTTAACGTGTAGTGGTTTAAATCTTCATTGTATGTTATGCATCCATATAAATAGACATAGGACGATATGTGGCATGAGTGCCAATGAGACAACTCTCGTGTTGTATTTGGTAATGACACCTTTGTACTCATACAAGCTCAAGGTCATTATAAATTCAATTTGTTGTTGTTTGCTTATGTAGTGTCAAAGGTTTCCTTGAAAACAATATGTTGATTCTTTTTTATTTCCTGCCTGATTCAACACGTCAACACGTCAAGGACAATTTTCAGCTTTACATACTGTATAATCATGATAATCACATTCTGAAAACCCTAAGTGACCACATCATGCTCATATATATCTAGTCGCTTATTTATCTGTAGTTTTAATAATCATTATAATCCGAACTGTTCAATTCGCAGATAATGCTAGCATAAGACTTGGCATGCAATCGCTGGATTACTAATAAATATAAAGATATGGTAAGATTGCCAATGAAACACTGTTCCACCAGAGAGCAGACCGAATGACGTACATGATTTACAACTATAGGTCAATTGCCTTATGTACTAAAGGTGAAGGTTTAACCCTTGGTCTGGTATAAGGTAAGTCTTTTAATGGCTTTAAATATATAGCCAAGCACCTAGAATAATGGGGATATAACATATAGTACTGTACCACTGCTCAGAGTCCGACTTCCATGTCAAAGTAGGGAAAAAAAACACGTCTTTCTGTAGTTAATATGATACATTATATATATAGATTATAACATGGCATTTTTTTTTATATCATACCTCTTATCAGCCCGAGAGCCGATAGGCTCGAGGGATGATTTTGACCATGGGCTGATAACGGGTCTGATATGAAAGACATGCAATGTTCTTTTTATTCTATTCTATTCTATCATATATTTCAGCAGAAGACACAGGGACACTATTTTTTAAACCTTTGAAAAAATGCATTTGTTGTAATATTTGTTTTGCATTTTTTTATAGTATATTTCCCTGATTTTGATATTTTTTTTTATCCCAACTGTGTTATGTTTTACACATGTAACCATTGAGAAGAATTTTTCGGCAAATTCCGAATGACGTCGAAATGTCATGCGATAACGTTATGTACAGAAAAGCATGTGATAATAACCGGAAGCAGTTGATATGAAACAGAAGCAGTTGATATAAACCGGAAGCAGTTGATAACAAAAGTCATATCACACGGCTAAAGAAAATCATCAAATTTAATGAATAAATACATGTACAAACTAGTTTTATGATAAAACATACTTTCATACACATTGCACGTAATATTTGCCGCTGGACTTAAACATTAATGGATATCCATACAATTGATTTCATTTTACTACTAGGACAACCATACTATAACATTTAATACAGAACAAGAAATCTCGTTTCTGTGCCGTTATCATTTTTGGAAAATTTGAAGTCTATAACAAACACGAGTATCTATAACAAACACGAGTACAGTTTTCCTTAATTTTCTGCTTCTTTCTATCGGTCAGTGTGCTGTCTGTTCTTTGACTTTTGAATTCAATTGCACCTAGTTGTTAATTTCCTAACAGGTGAACCCATGATTTTCATTTGATTTTGAGTAGAAAATAAATTGTATTGTTCCTTTAACTAGTAGATATTCGTTATAATTACATTTTGAGATACGTTTGTCACATTTTGTCTCATTGACAAGCATTTCATATTTGATTCATTCCTAAGGAAACTTTTTAACCTTTGTAGATTTAAACTTATAAAACCATTTATTTTGAGACTTAGTTTTACCATTAAACAACGTTTTACACTGCAACATGCCCGACTTATTCTCCTCTTTAAATAACGTCATCCTTTAAGCCGGATAAATTGAAAAAAGGTTAGTGACAAAGAAGGTCATGTGTTTACTATTTACTACGAGTATTGACACGACGTGGCATACAAACAAGTTGAGGAAAAACGACCTTTGATATTATAAAAAATGTGTAAACGTGGCATTGTTTATTCAGTGGATTTTTACAATGTAAATTTTATCTTCGAGATGGAATAAATATATGAACATAATGGGTATTGAATATTAATTTATTAGTAATCAAGGTGAAAACCAAAGCAAAAATACAGGAAGAAAGAAACATCTCATATTACATGAAAACTGTCGGATATTTAAAGTCCAAAAACATGAATAATTTATCCTGTGATTGAAACATCTTTGTCACATGAGAATTAGTTCCGAGTTTATAAATGACATCAGTGTCCATTGTGTTATAAACCCTATATTTACTATTCAGAATTCAACGAAACAAAATATCACATATATTGTGATTTCTGAAATCGATAAACAATGGGGTTATCCAAATATAGATTTAAACAGTATCAATTGGAATAATGTTTTTATACTTTATAAATACTTTTCTTATAACATTTGTTTGAACACCTAGTATCAAATTTAATGCAGAAATCATTATTAGCATTTAAAATCTTGATGTCGCCTTAAAGGTGTCCAGTCTATGCTACACCACGCAGAAGCGCATTAAGTGTTCTTGAACATATTTGAAATATTTGCCACTCACTTGACACATAGTAAACAACTAGCCCAAGATGGCATTAATGTACAAAAATAACGATTTATTATCTTCAATTGTAGTTTCAAGAACCAGTTTTAATACAAACTTGAGGATGTTAAAGTCATTTTTTTGGTGTTCAAATTACCATGGTAATCCTAATGAAGTTCGAGATGACATTTCTAGATCCCTCCCCTTCTCACAAAAGAAATGTTGCATTAGAATAGAGAGTTACGTTAAGTAACAAGAACTATAACTCTAACGAAAAATAATTGTCAGGAAAGCAAGATTTATCTACCCTTAGAGTATGTAGGTGCATGTAAATGTCTCTAACTTTTTATTATACTATAAGCGAGATAATCATTAGAATTGTTTTTTGTAAAAATAGGGACAAGAAGAATACATATTTGATCTTTTACTGATTTTGGTCATTTACTTTAAATAGTACGTTATATGTCATAATGCTCCCATTAAATTAATAAATATACATCAATTCTGACCAGTGAAGGTATTTTAATTCACGAAAAGAGAATTACGGATATTTCTCAGTCGAATATGGGGTTTGCTTGTTATTAAAGACTGATCGGTGTCCTTTAGTTCAGAAATACGCGTAATTTGGACTCAGATCAAAATAGTTAGATATAAAAAAAAAGTAAAAAGTTGAAGAGCGTTGAGGATAAAAAAAAATCCAAAAAGTTTTGCCAAATATGGCTAAGTTAATGGAGGCAAATTTCTCGCATCAGCACCATAGTCATTAGTTTCAACATGATACGAATTTACTCGACAATCCCAGAGTCTTAAAACCGGTAACTGACAGCTGAGATTTAACATTTTGCGTGATTTCTTTTGATCAACACATCAAATACAAGTCAGTTTATCTTGCATGTTGATATTTACAAAATGTCAAATGTTGGTAGACGAAATCGGACAGAAACAGGAACAGAAATATAGCATTTCTAATTTAGCTCCACATTTAAAGTTACGGTTTTTAATACAAGTCATGTTTAAATATTTCTTTCTATGCTCCAAAATCGTCATTCAAAATCGTCATCTACTCAAACGAAAATGAGAACAAAAGAATTAACTTACTTTTTCTCCACATATAACAATATTGTCTCTTTACATTTTTATAAACCTGTCAGTTAATTTAATCAATAACCAAATATTGTTAGTATATACATAAGATATGTACTTTCACCATACCCAGGTTTGTAATATATATAGACAAGCATAGAATATTGTAAACGATGTTTACTGTTATGAAGAATATGTTACATGTTTTTCATACGCAAGATCAATCGAAATCACACAGCCTGAATAAGAAATCCCGAGAACGTTGATAATGTATATCCACCATTAATAGTATTGGAACCCCAAATTGATTCCGTCTTGCACCACACATCATCTCCTGTGTTCAGCTGAAGAACGACAGAAGCCGTTCCTCTGAGAAACAAGTTAGTATTTCCATCCATAAACGTAACGGCCACTGGTTCGTTATTTTTCATTATGCGAACATGAAGGTTATGACAGGTGGACTGAGGAACGGCTGTTATTTCTACTGCAAAATGATACAACCCTGGTATGGGTGAAACAAATATTCCATTTCGTGAATTATAATTGTTCCCAATGTTCAAAATCGAGTGATCAAAAACGATGTGGACATTATTGGCTGGGTTAACAATATTATTTGATACTTCTGCCACATGGTGTTAACAATGCAAAGATTTTGACCTTTGAGATAAAGGTGGAAATATACCCACTTTTTCCAATGGTATTTCTTAATCCGCTTTTCAACAATAATAATAATAATATACTTTATTTTGAAACACTCAGACGATTCGAGCTTCACTGATCAGTCTTTTGTAGACGAAACGCGCGTCTGTCGTAAATATAAAATTTCAATCCTGGTATATATGATGAGTTTATTTACAACCACTGGGTCAATGCTATTGCTGGTGGAGATATAAACCCCGAGGGTATCAGCAGCCCAGTATAGTCAGCAACTTGTGTTGACTTAAGTTATCATTGATATGTTCATAATTATAAATTAACTGTTAACAAAACTTTGAATTTTTGAAATACTTATTATAAAAAAGAAGATGTGGTATGATTGCAAATGAGACAACTCGCCACAAGAGACCAAAATGACACACAAATTAACAACTATAGGTCACCGTACGGCCTCCAACAATGAGCAAAGCTGCATAGTCATCTATAAAAGGCCACGAAGCCTTTTCTACCTCAGGAATAGATTACCTTAGCTATATTTGGCAAAACTTTTAGAAATTTGTAGTCCGCAATGCCCTTCAACTTCGTACTTTATTGGGCCTTTTTAACACATTTTGATTCGAGCGTCACTGATGAGTCTTTTGTAGACGAAACACGCGTCTGGCGTAAATATAAAATTTCAATCCTGGTATCTATGATGAGTTTATTTACACATATTTATATGTGTAACAAGAGTCAAAATACATAGTCATATTTATGGTTACTACTAAACGATGTTAACATATAATCATATTAATTAAAATATTTCATCTAATTTCTTAATAATGCAGAGATAAGTTTTTAAGAACCTTGATATTGCAAAATGAAAGCAGTGCTTTCATTTTTTTCAACTCATGGATAAATGCTGTAATATTCTAAAATATGTATTTTTCTTATATTTTTAACAATATCAGACTGGCATTCAAATAAGTGGTAAAACTCATTTCAAATCGACAAGGAGCAGATATGACACTGCCTTTCATCTCTAGGAATACCATTCAATCTTGCTGATTCAATTGGTATCTTAAGGTTACAGCATCGCAATATATTGTAATATTTTTACGATCTGCAGATGAGCTAAGCCAAAGTCGATTATGAAAAGACGGTAGTTTTCCCCCTCAATGAGTTTTGGATTTGGGAGTGCCACTTTTGGATGAAATAATCTGTTAATCTTTGATGAATATAACTTTTGTCTAAAACGTTGATTATTCTTCATGGACTGTAAAATTTCGTTGATGAAAACATTTGGTCTCTATGACATTTCGCATATATTAATTTGTCAAAACTCTTAATAATTGCTTTTTTAACCTTATCCAGTCCTCCAATGGCGATGAATTGCCAATCTTTTGATTTGTTTTCCAACCTAGTCTTCTTCGAGCTATATGTTTATAATTATTTCATTTCCTTTTTCAGAAATCAAGTAAAGATAATACGAATACTTCACCAAGATAGCAGTTAAAAAAACAGGCACGCCAAACTCCTAAAAGACTTTTATGTTGGGAAATACACAGGAGACATCCCAGTGACAATACAAAACCCGATGTCGCGAACACCCCCTTCAAACTGAAACAACTTAGGTTTGATTTTCAGAACCTGTGTTGAATTTTGTTCGACATTTTTCAGGTAAGAAGACAAACGGTATTAACTTAAGACATCAAATTCAAAATCTATATTTCCCGATTTTACGATTGTATGTCAACGATTAATGTACTTTAGTTGTGCACTGTTAAAGGACGAGAAGAATTCAAGACACACAACTCTTCTCAAGGCGCTTCTCATATTTAGAAGTAACGCTTATGTCAGTAAATGTTGCATGAAAGGTATTTAATTAAAATGAGATGTAGAGGTCCAGACGTTCACTGACTTATATACATTAATTGTATTACTATTATGTAAAATGAACCTCCTCAGTTAATTGTATTACTATTATGTAAAATGAACCTCCTCAGTTAATTGGATAGAAGAGGGAAACTTTAGCAACAATCTATTCATCTATTATATGTTTTTTTCTTGCTTTATTTAACATATACACTATCATTTTATGTACACATAATTGATTGTTATGATTAAGTTTGTTCTGTGTTTGTGCGTTAATGACAATGATCCAGATTTTGGATGTTATATCGATAAAATCTTTGACTTTGACTTTGCAAAGAGCAGCAAAGAAAAACTGTTAATCTTTATATTTTTAATTAATCTTTGACTTTTAATTATATCTGTCATCAGATATTGATTTTCATTACCGTTGGTAATTAAAAGGCCGATAGAATTACACAAAGAATATAATGACAATGTTTCCAGGAATGAATCGTATACCTTTGTTACACAATATTCCTTGAATAGGTGCTCTAATTGTGTGAGTTTCTTTTGTTTTCTGGTTGGATATCTCACTGTGGCTTTTGTTTTCTGGTTGTATATCTCACTGTGGCTTTTGTTGCAGATTTTACTTTAATTGATTGATTGTTTGC
Source organism: Mytilus edulis (assembly GCF_963676685.1). Lineage (NCBI taxonomy): Eukaryota > Metazoa > Mollusca > Bivalvia > Mytilida > Mytilidae > Mytilus > Mytilus edulis. The sequence continues at coordinate 4,845,200 of NC_092345.1, forward strand.
TGCTTAACGTGTAGTGGTTTAAATCTTCATTGTATGTTATGCATCCATATACATAGACATAGGACGATGTGGCATGAGTGCCAATGAGACAACTCTCATGTTGTATTTGGTAATGACACCTTTGTACTCATACAAGCTCAAGATCATTATAAATTCAATTTGTTGTTGTTTGCTTATGTAGTGTCAAAGGTTTCCTTGAAAACAATATGTTGATTCTTTTTTATTTTCTGCCTGATTCAACACGCCAAGGACAATTTTCAGCTTTACATACTGTATAATCATGATCATCACATTTTGAAAACCCTAAGTGACCACATCATGCTCATATATCTAGTCGCTTATTTATCTGTAGTTTTAATAATCATTATAATCCGAACTGTTCAATTCGCAGATAATGCTAGCATAAGACTTGGCATGCAATCGCTGGATTGCTAATAAATATAAAGATATAGTAAGATTGCCAATGGAACACTGTTCCACCAGAGAGCAGACCGAATGACGTACATGATTTACTACTATAGGTCAATTGCCTTATGTACTAAAGGTGAAGGTTAAACCCTTGGTCTGGTATAAGGTAAGTCTTTCAATGGCTTTAAATATATAGTACTGTACCACTGCCCAGAGTCTGACTTCCATGTCAAAGTAGGAAAAAAAAACACGTCTTTCTGTGGTTAATATGATAACGTTATACTTTATATATAGATTATAACATGGCATTTTTTTTTATATCTGACCCCTTATCAGCCCTAGTCATGATATCAGGCCGAGAGCCGATATGAAAGACATGTAATGTTCTTTTTATTCTATTCTATTCTATCATATATTTCAGCAGAAGACACAGGGACAAAAACTTTTTTTTAAACCTTTGAAAAAATGCATTTGTTGTAATATTTGTTTTGCATTTTTTATAGTATATTTCCCTAATTTTTTTTATCCCAACTGTGTTATGTTTTACACATGTAACCATTGAGAAGAATATTTCGAAATTTGCCGAATGACGTCGAAATGTCATGCGATAACTTTATGTACAGAAAAGCATGTGATAATAACCGGAAGCAGTTGATATGAAACAGAAGCAGTTGATAACAAAAGTCATATCACACGGCTAAAATCATCAAATTTAATGATTAAATACATGTACAAACTAGTTTTATGATAAAACATACTTTCATACACATTGCACGTGATATTTGCCGCTGGACTTAAACATTAATGGATATCCATACAATTGATTTCATTTTACTACTAGGACAACCATACTATAACATTTAATACAGAACAAGAAATCTCGTTTCTGTGCCGTTATCATTTTGGACAATTTGAAGTCTATAACAAACACGAGTACAGTTTTCCTTAATTTTCTGCTTCTTTCTATCGATCAGTGTGCTGTCTGTTCTTTGAATTTTGAATTCAATTGCACCTAGTTGTTAATTTCCTAACAGGTGAACCCATGATTTTCATTTGATTTGGAGTAGAAAATCAATTGTATTGTTCCTTTAACTAGTAGATATTCGTTATAATTACATTTTGAGATATTTTTTGTCACATTTTGTCTCATTGACAAGCATGTCATATTTGATTCATTCCACTTCATCCTTCCTAAGGAGACTTTTTAACCTTTGTAGATTTAATCTAATAAAACCATTTATTTTGAGACTGCAACATGCCCGACTTATTCTCCTCTTTAAATAACGTCATCCTTTAAGCCGGATAAATTGAAAAAAAGGTTAGTGACAAAGTAGGTCATATGTTTACTATTTACTACGAGTATTGACACCACGTGGCATACAAACAAGTTGAGGAAAAATGACCTTTGATATGATAAAAAAGTGTAAACGTGGCATTGTTTATTCAGTGGATTTTTACAATTTTACACTGTAAATTTTATCTTCGAGATGGAATAAATATATGAACACAATGGGTATTGAATATTAATTTATTAGTAATCAAGGTGAAAACCAAAGCAAAAATACAGGAAGAAAGAAACATCTCATATTACATGAAAACTGTCGGATATTTAAAGTACAAAAACATGAATAATTTATCCTGTGATTGAAACATCTTTGTCACATGAGAATTAGTTCTGAGTTTATAAATGACATCAGTGTCCATTGTGTTATAAACCCTATATTTACTATTCAGAATTCAACGAAACAAAATATCACATATATTGTGATTTCTGAAATCGATAAACAATGGGGTTATGAAGTTCGAGATGACATTTCTAGATCCCTCCCCTTCTCACAAAAGAAATGTTGCATTAGAATAGAGAGTTACGTTAAGTAACAAGAACTATAACTCTAACGAAAGATAATTGTCAGGAAAGCAAGATTTATCTACCCTTAGAGTATGTAGGTGCATGTAAATGTCTCTAACTTTTTATTATAATATAAGCGAGATAATCATTAGAATTTTTTTTTGTAAAAATAGGGACAAGAAGAATACATATTTGATCTTTTACTGATTTTGGTCATTTACTTTAAATAGTACGTTATATGTCATAATGCTCCCTTTTAATTAATAAATATACATCAATTCTGACCAGTGAAGGTATTTTAATTCACGAAAAGAGAATTACGGATATTTCTCAGTCGAATATGGGGTTTGCTTGTTATTAAAGGTGGCACGGTAGTATTTCCTGGCCCATAGGGATAATGATAGCCTTTTTAAAATTTTCACCACTTTCTAACACTGCAAAAAATTCTACATTCACAGTTAACTGAAGTACTTTCATTTTACTATTTAGAAATGAATTTGAATATGTATCATGACCGTTTACTTTTTTTGCTATATTTAAATACCTAAGGCCACTAGTGTTTTTAGGTCTTTTATGGTGCAGTGAATACAAAATTTCAAAAAATTCTCAAAAATTCATTTTCATCTGTATGTAAAATTATTTCATATTTTTCTACACCTGATTCATCCCTCAGTTTGGGAAAATAAGATCAGTTGATACTGTATTTTTTGTCCAAACGCACTGTTTAGATACATTAACCTAAGTAGGGTACACAAAAGAGCAACCTAAATTCTGGAATGCAAATACTACCGTGCCACCTAAAGACTGATCGGTGTCCTTTAGTTCAGAAATACGCGTAATTTGGACTCAGATCAAAATAGTTAGATACAAAAAAAAAAAGTAAAAAGTTGAAGAGCGTTGAGGATAAAAAAAAATCCAAAAAGTTTTGCCAGATATGGCTTAGTTAATGGAGGCAAATTTCTCGCATCAGCACCATAGTCATTAGTTTCAACATAATACGAATTTACTCGACAATCCCAGAGTCTTAAAACCGGTAACTGACAGCTGAGATTTAACATTTTGCGTGATTTCTTTTGATCAACACATCAAATACAAGTCAGTTTATCTTGCATGTTGATATTTACAAAATGTCAAATATTGCTAGACGAAATCGGAGAGAAACAGGAACTGAAATATAGCATTTCTAATTTAGCTCCACATTTAAAGTTACGGTTTTTAGTACAAGTCATGTTTAAAAATTTCTTTCTATGCTCCAAAATCCTCATTCTTCTCAAACGAAAATGAGGACAAAAGAATTAACTTACTTTTTCTCCACATATAATAATATTATATCTTTACATTGTTATAAACCTGTCAGTTAAGCACAAGTCACACTGTCACGTTTTACTACGTTTTAAAATGCTACGTTTCAACTACATTTTGAATAAAAATGTCCCGTTTTTTTTAAAGCTAGGTTCCACTAGGTTTGTGCTACGTTTTTATCACGTTTTGCTACGAATAAGTACGTGTAGACCCACGTTTCCACCACGCATTGATACGTTTCGATACGTAGTAAGTACGTTTTGTTACGTTCTGCTAAGCTTTGATACCTATTTACTGTACTAGGTTTCTACTTCGTTTCAATTTTCGCTACGTTTGTTGTTGAATTTTCAAAACGTACGGGGCATGTCCTGTTTTGAACAAAGGATCACTACGTTTCGATACGCTTCGTTACATATATTCCCGTTTCGCTACGCTTTCAAAACGTAGTACAACGTAGCTCTTGAAACGTGACAGTGTGACTTGGGCTTTAATCAATTACCAAATCTTGCTAGTATATATACATAAGATATGTTCTTTTACCATACCCAGGTTTGTAATATATAGACAGTCATAGATTTCATTATGCGAACATGAAGGACATGACCGGTGGACTGCGGAAGGGCTGTTATTTCTACTGCAAAATGATACAACCCTGGTATGGGTGCAACAAATACTCCATTTCGTGAATTATAATTGTCCCCAATGTTCAAAATCGAGTGATCAAAAACGATATGGACATTATTTAACAATATTATTTGATACTTCTGCCACAAAAGCTAATATCTTCTTTTCTGAAAGATAAATGAACCTTCATTATTCATGAGTTAAAGAATGTTAAAACTATAGAATGAAATTCAAAACAGTGTGGCTGTGGCCATTGATTGACACATTAAATTCATCCATTGACTGGGACAATGTACGTGAACGTTTGTCTGTAACGACCACTTTTCACGACGTACCTACGATAGACATTTAAACTGTGTGGTTACCAAAGGTTTCTTAACGCCTTTAATTATAAAATAATTCGAAAAAATAAACAGGAATAACCTTTATGTTTTGATTTATATAATTGATATAAATCAAAACATCGTGTTATTTCTGATTAATTTTTCGAATTACTTTATTAAGGTGTTGAAAACCTTTGGTGGCCCCATAGTTTAAGTGTCTTTAAAAAGAACATAGTGAGCAGTGGTCGTTACATACAAACGTTCACCTAAATTTTTTTTCATACGCAAGATCGATCGAAATCACACAGCCTGAATAAGAAATCCCGAGAACGTTGATAATGTAGATCCACCATTAATAATATTGGAACCCCAAATAGATTCCGTCTTGCACCACACATCATCTCCTGTGTTCAGCTGTAGAACGACGGAAGCCGTTCCTCTGAGAAACAGGTTAGTATTTCCATCCATAAACGTAACGGCCACTGGTTCGTTATTTTTCATTATGCGAACATGAAGGACATGACCGGTGGACTGCGGAAGGGCTGTTATTTCTACTGCAAAATGATACAACCCTGGTATGGGTGCAACAGATACTCCATTTCGTGAATTATAATTGTTCCCAATGTTCAAAATCGAGTGATCAAAAACGATATGGACATTATTGGCTGGGTTAACAATATTATTTGATACTTCTGCCACAAAAGCTAATATCTTCTTTTCTGAAAGATAAATGAACCTTCATTATTCATGAGTTAAAGAATCTACAAGGTAGAAATAAGAAATCATTAATTAGAATTATTGTAGAACAACAAACTACATCTACTTAGCGGCAGTTATTGCGACAGCTTAAAGCAAATGTCACTCTTTTGAAGGAACTATATGGGGTGTTATATAGGTATAGGAAGATGTGGTATGCATGTATAACAGACTTAAATTTGAATGTTAAATCTCAGACTAACAGGTCATATGAAACCAATGGTTTCTTTTTACGGATGTTCATCGTTTGAAAGTACCAATAGATGAATATGCGGCTGACCCGAAGAAAGATTGGTTGGACCGTAATTTTGAAAAACTCAAAACTTTTCAAATGATAAAATAAAAAAGTATACCAAAAAAACATAGGAAGTCTTCTAGCGACTCGTACACTGACATCATTGAACACGTGTTGTTAATACATATGTAACGTCAAAATTGGCACATTTCTTGAATCATTATCCAGTTGACTGTTTCAGAATGTAATGCATTCTGGGTTATATTTGCACAGAAGTGTGCACCACAACGTTCGATCAGTTGACATCTTGTTTGACAATGGATGTTCAACCAATAAATTGAAGTTATTTTCAATTTGTGGACATGCAAAATGGAATTACTTTATATTTTAAGTTAATTAAAACTATAATTAATGTGTTTCGTATCAACAACGTCTCCAGGTGTTTCAACATATTACGAATTTACTCATCAATCTCTGAGTTTTAAATCCAGGTTCTTCCTTTAAGATAATGGAGCTACATATCGATATGGCAAGGCATTTGGTATAGATTTTTGCTCTTTTTCTTAAAGTATTCGCTTGATATGGGCTTTCTGTTAATATTTATAGCAAACAGCAGATTCTGGCATGTTGATGCGAAAAATGTCAAATGCTGCTTGAAGAAACCGAAAGGAACGCGGGAACTAAAATATGACATCTAGTTCTAACCGGATAGGATGAAAGCACGACGACCAAAGGAAATTCAAATCTCTCTGAAAACGAGGGCTGGACTAGTGTAACCCAGAATACAATAGTAGATGTTGAGATCTCTCTTTATAACAATTTGATATCACCAAATTCAAATCAATCGATAACTATGTAAATTCTCCAAATTTAAAATTTATTCCGTTTGAAAGACAAATATTTTAAATAAATATTTAAGTATTGTTTGCGCAAAGATCTCATTAGGATGACACTACTCTGTTGTACAAATTTATCCCGAAAACTTTCATTGAAATTCAATAAATTAAATAAATCCGTATATATTCCTTATTCATTATTATACATTATTATTATACAATATTTATATAGCGCATTATATAATTTGAAAAATTACCCTAAGCGCTTAACATGAATAAACAAAAAATAAGATACATAAGGTAAAAGTAAAATATACAATCACATAAATACAATTTCTGAGCAGTGGCGTGTAAAATGAAAACATTGATTGTCGGTTTTAAAAATAGAATAATATAAAAGAATGTACAACTCACACAAAAAATATCAAAAATTTAAAATTAATCAAAATGAAAGAAAAGTAAAAAGTTTCAAAAAATAAAAATGAGTTAAGAAAAATTTAAAATTTCCTCTGTATAAATTTAAAATAATGATTATCATTAAACCACAGTGACTCAAGTATTAAAAAATATTAAGTAAAAGTTCACAATACAATCAACTGGTAAAACAAATTGTTCATAAATTTAAAAATTTACAAAAAATCAATGAAAGCACTTCGGAAAAAATATGTCTTAAGATCCTTTTTAAAAACGTCAAGAGATTGTTCATTTCGTAAGGATGAAGGTAAGCTGTTCCAAAGAGTTGGTGCGGCAATATCGAACCGTCGTTCACCATAGCGTTTTGTCCTAACATCGTTTGGTAGTCGTAACAGCATGCTTTTCTCCGATCGCAAGGCTCTACCAGGTTTGTAATGTTCAACTAATTCCTGTAGGTATGATGGTGCCCTGCCATGAATTGCTTTAAAAATGTACAGCAGGAGTTTGTACTGACAACGAAAATGAACCGGTAACCAGTGCAATGAAATGAGAACAGGTGTTATTGAATCGTATTTTCTCTTGCGCGTTATTAGCCGTGCTGCTGTATTTTGCACACGCTGTAGTTTTGTTATTACACAGCTATTTGTTCCGTATAACAGCGCATTACCATAATCTAGTCGTGATGTAACGAGTGAGCACACGAGAGTCTTACATGCCTCATCTGTAATCAGGGATCTAATGCGACCAATATTTCGTATCTGATGAAAACATGCTTTTGTCGTTGCACTAGCTTGTTGTTCCATGCTGAGTGTTTTGTCAAAATAAAATCCAAGATTTTTCACACAAGAAGCATCAGTCAATATAGTTCCATCGAATGTTAGTTGGAAACTGGATAGTTGCTTTAGTTGTTGTTTTGGTGCAAACACAATTAATTCGGTTTTGTCTTGGTTTAATTTAAGCATGTTGATACTCATCCATGCACTGATATCCGACAAACAGTTCTCAAGACGATTAGAGAGGTCCGACCAGTCTCCAAGAGGTTTAATGACTTGATACACTTGCGTGTCGTCAGCGTATGAATGGTAAGACATCCCATGTCGCCTGCAAATTTCTCCGACTGGTTTGGCAAACATACAGAAAAGTTTTGGTCCCAACACAGAGCCTTGTGGTACACCAAAGCCGAGTCTGATATCATCCGATTGTACCGATCCGATAGAAACACGCTGAGTTCTATCTGTCAAATATGATTTCAACCACAACAGTGCCTCATCAGTTATCCCAAATGAAAACTCTAAACGATTGAGAAGTATTGTATGGTCGATAGTGTCAAATGCAGCAGATAAGTCAAGCATAAGCAAGACGACACAACAGTTATTATCAAGTGCGCACACAATATCATTATGGACGCGCAAGAGAGCGGTTTCCGTAGAATGGTAGGCACGATACGCTGACTGAACATGATCATAGAGAGAATAAGACGTGATGTGATTCTCAAAACGAGTGGCAACGACTTTCTCATTTATCTTAGATATGAATGGTAAATTTGAGACCGGCCGATAGTTTTTTAACACTTCTTTGTCTAAACTCGGTTTTTTCAATAGTGGTCTCACTACCGCTTGTTTAAAAGGCGTTGGAACACACATTTCCGATATCGATCTGTTGACTATATTTGTAATAGCTGGTAACAAGTAGTCCAAGCATTGTTTTAGAAGTTGGGTTGGTAATGGATCGAGTTCACATGACTTTGTTGGAGACGCTAGGATTATTTTCCGTATTTCTTCATTGGATGCTGATGACAGTGATGTTAGTTGATTACCTTCAAATTTAATGTCAGCTCTCATAGGATTACTGTCACTTGAGGAGGTGTTTGTTGTTGACAGGCTGTCACGAATTATACTTATCTTCCCAACAAAGAATTCACAAAACTTGTCGGCAAGTAACTTGTCATCCTCATGCTCGGGTAGAAATATTTCTCTTTTATTTCCCATCAAATCATTAGTCAAGCGATGCAGTTGTTTTTGATCGTGTCCAATTTCGGAAACTTTACTGGAGAAATAGTCTTTCTTGCATTTTATAAGAAGTTGGTTTGTTGTAATGCAAGACTCTCGGAACATTTGACGATGAATAGTCAGTTTCGTTTTCCGCATACGTCGTTCTGCTTTGCGGCGGTTTCTTTTAGCGACACGGAGGTCGTCTGTATACCACTCGGTATTAGGTCGTAGTATTAAGTTTTTAGATATTAATGGTGCATGTTTATCAAGTATGGAACTAAGCTCAGTAGAATATAAGTTCACCAAGTCTTCAAGAGGTCTTTCTTGATTCTGAAAAATTTCCGAATTGACCAAATCGTGAATTATATCATCTGTACTGATATTACGCAGTTTTCGATAAGTCACTTCTTTGCGTTCATCTTTACTAGTCTTACCTTTAGTCATGTCTGCCTCTAATGCACTAACTTTAGATTGACGTGCATTGAACTCCGTCTTGTCTGCCTCTAATGCCATAACTTAAGATTGAAGTGCATTGAACTCCGTCTTGTCTGCCTCTAATGCACCAACTTTAGATTGAAGTGCATTGAACTCCATCTTGTCTGCCTCTAATGCACTAACTTTAGATTGAAGAACATTGAATTCAGTTTTGTCTGCCTCTAATGCACTAACTTTAGATTGAAGTGCATTGAAATCAGTCTTGTCTGCCTCTAATGCACTAACTTTAGATTGAAGAGCATTGAATTCAGTCTTGTCTGCCTCTAATGCACTAACTTTAGATTGAAGAGCATTGAATTCAGATTTAAGTACATTGAACGCAGATTTAATTGCATTGAATTCACTCTTAGAAACATGTGATCCATTTATATTTTCCAGTAGAAATAAATGTGCCTGTTTGAAGATGAATCCTGGAATTATTAGCAAAAGTAGATTTATGCTGCACATTTCGGGCTCTGTTTTATCTTACTCTCTCAGGTTGTTTTATCAATAAAAGACTCGTATCTGATAAATTGAGATGTCAAAGTAATTTAGAATGCATCAACACAGGAATTACTATAAATTAAAAAGTGGGTTAAAGATAAAACGTTTCTGTCGATTTTTTAGTTATACAAAAAGGCATAAATACTGTGCATATGACATATAAAAATTAAATGACAATAACCACTCGTATATGAGAAGAAATTGATTTTCAAATACGGCGTCTTGTGATAAAGGTAGTATACTATGGCAAGCCGTTCTCGTCAAAACTATGTTTAAACCCTTTTTTCGAAAAAATTACACAATGAGATTAAAAAACCTAAAATAACACATTGAGAAATCGAAATTACACACTGAGATTTTAAAATTACACACTGAGATTAAAAAAAATGAAAAACACACACTAAGAAATTAAAATTACACACTGAGATTTTAAAAAGACACACTGAGATTAAACAAATTGAAAAACACACACTGAGAATTGTTAATTACACACTGAGATTTCAAAAATACAAGTTGTTAGTCTTGTATTATTTTAATTTTAGTTTCTTGTGTACAATTTGGAAATTAGTATAGCGTTCATTATCACTGAACTAGTATATATTTGTTTAGGGGCCAGATGAAGGACGCCTCCGGGTGCGGGAATGTTTCGCTACATTGAAGACCTGTTGGTGACCTTCTGCTGTTGTTTTTTTCTATGGTCGGGTTGTTGTCTCTTTGGCACATTCCCCATTTCCATTCTCAATTTTACATTGAGATTAATATGCAAATTACTAATGAATATTCATGAGATGATTAATTCAACAGATTAATATCATGGTCTCTAGAACTCTTGTCATTATAATGAAATGCGGTTCCTTCAACCAACGTTCATAATAAATTTCAAGACTTAAGATCGTTTTTTGCTAACTCATATTCATAAGTTATTTGTCAATATAATTCAGATTAATATTATTGCTAACGGTGTATCGGGATTGTTTGCTTAAAACTGTTTAAGCATAAGTCTTTTTCAAAAGTCTTTCAACTGTTACACTGATTTCGCAAGGTAATCTTTTATATTTTTGTTGTTACGTTTATATGTTATAATAGACACTTGGGTAAACATGTCATTGCATTGTTTGTCTTTTTGTAGATTGTTCCGATGATTTCTTATAATTGTAATAAAGTTTTCAACATTTTGTTATATCAGAGACATATAATACATGTCTCTGGTTATATTTTGTAATGAGAGTAAGTGGGTATTTTTCTTGTTCTATCGTTCTTTAACGTTGTATTGCTAATGTATTTTATAAAACATTTGGCACCAGATTGAAGGACTAACGAGTTATGTCCCCTAGTTGTTTTAAGCTTGTAATATATTAAGATTACGTATGCTAATTAGATATGTGCACATAAAAAGTGCGCACAAATCTCAGTGTGTAGTTTCAAATTCTCAGTGTGTAATTTAAAATTCTCAGTGTGTGTTTTTCAGTTTATTTCATCTCAGTGTGTCTTTTTGAAATCTCAGTGTGTAATTTTCAATTCCCAGTATGTAATTTTCAATTCTCAGTGTGTGTTTTTCATTTTTCGTAATCTCAGTGCGTTTCTATGAAATATCAGTGTGTAATTTCTTATTCTCAGTGTGTGTTTTTAGGTTTTTAAATCTCAGTATGTTTTTTTAAAATTCTCAGTGTGTAAAATTTTCGAAAAATGTTTAAACATAGTTTTGACGAGAACGGCTTGCCATAGTATACCAACTATAATTAATCTCAAGTATAAAACTGACAAACATTGAAACGTATATAAATGATTCGTATATATTTAAAATAAAGGTATTCACCATTGTATAATTCGTCACACCATTCATCCATCCGTTACACCAATTTTAATTCGTCACACCAATTGTTATTTACCATTGTATCATATGTCACACCACTTAATCAACCGTCACACCATTTTTAAACCGTCATACCATTATGATGTTATTTTCAGTGGTAAATGTGAGGCATATGATAGAATTTAAAAAAAAAGTGTCTGACAAAAGTAGTGACAGTGACACAGTCGAGAATTTTGACATTACCGACTGTGATTTATCATTGTGGTTTTAATTGCATCGAGTACGACAACGGGTGCCACTGGCGGAGCAAGAACTGCTATCTCGTCGGAGCACCCAAAGTGTATTGTGAATGTTTCTTTTCATCATTTGTTTTTGCCATTTCTCATGTTACTAAGTTTGGATAGTTTACTTCTCTGTAGAGAGTTAAATCAGGGAAGTGAAACCCCTGATTTGCGACTATTGGTGGAAATTATTTACAAAATGGGAATATAGGGAAAGTTATATGGCATTGCCTCAAACTGGCTATAACTTAATGCGTGCAACTGCATAAAGTATGATGCACAAATTGTTACTGTGATGAGAGATTAGCCAGGGTTACTCTTCACAATTTTTATTTGTACTTTAAGCATGATATCACGAAGCGTCATAACCCCTGTAAATTGAGGCAAGTGTTTAATGCAGTGTCAGCATGTAATGCATTCTGGGTAATATTTTCAAAAGCATGCACCACAACATCGATGAGTTGAAAACGTTCAACCAATGTAACGTGTTTGGCTTATAAACTATATGTTCGTATCCGTTTTCACAGAATCTGAGATACTCCAATATCAATCTTTTAATTAACTCGAAAACCTAACTACAACTTGGAGGCTTTCCTTAAAAACTACAAGACCAGTATTTAAACTTTGAAACTTAATAAAGAAATAATAATATTCACACAAATAACTGTATATCAAAAAGTAGCCTGAAAACTATAACCTCAATTTATCCTTGATCCTTTCACTGACTCCGAGGTCCCAACTGATTTGACAAACAATTATATTAAACTTAATTAAGAACAATCTTCAAAAAAATCATAGGTTTCCGAAACACCTAGTTCTGAGACACCCAGTCTCTAAAACACCTAGTCCTGAAATGACTAGTCTCTGAAGCACCTAAGTTACCAGATTATTACAAGCTATCTGTTCGAGGGACTGCGACCATTCCCAAGGGAAATTACAGTTTCGGAACAACGCGGTAGCTTGCAATAATTGTAATACCTTTAAAAACCGCTTGCTTCAAAACTACAACGCTTTCAACTCAACTAGGTTTATAAACTTACTTTCCAGCTTCAAATTTCAATTCTTCAATTCCTTCAGAAGCGATTATTATCCGTCGACAGCCAGATTACAAATGACAAAAAAAACACAATGAATCGGTGTCTTTATATACCAAGAGCGCGGACCTCGAAGAGAGCACCCTAGTAACAATTAACGCGTCTCATAACAACCAAGGATAAAAGAATGATTTCATATGCATTTATCGTTAACGCATTGTCCAAACGGGTAATTTATTATAGATAACAATTAAACGATAAACTATAGATATTGTCTTATGCCTAAACTGCATTTTTGTCACATTACCCACGCCTCCGATTTCATGCGTCCTCGCATGACTAACATACTTTTATTTCCTATTTGTATATACACAAAGCAACTGCAAAAGAATAAGTTTTAAATGTCCCTAACAAATTTTGCCTCTGCAGCGGCCCCAAGGAGCCTACTCTTAACGAAATCTGCAGGAGGGGTCTTTTACATGCACAGGGCGAGACATGTTCCTGTACATGGGGCCTCGGATTTAACGTCCCCATCCGACGGACTCGCATATTGTATATAAAACTCTGCATGAAATAATATATATTTTTTTTTTATTACTGTTTTTGCTGCCTGCAATAACAGATCAAAGTTTAATCATAAGAAAGAAATTCTTCAAACACTGTCTCTTTAATCTCTCTGTTGTTCTCAACATATCTGGTAACGGTCTTGATATATTTTCTGTGTTTTAATCCTTCGACCTGTACAGCCTTATCTTGAAAAGTACTGTCAATTTCTCTCTTGTTCTTTCCATTTTCACTAGTCACCTGCGACTCAGACTTTGTCTCCTCTGAATGTTCTTCTGGTTCTGGTTCAGTTTCACTTTTACTGTTTAAATCTGGACTGTGAACTTTTCCATCTATTTCTTGCTTGTTCGATGACTCTTTCAATAGTGCAAGTAACTTCTCTTTTTTTGGAGCCAACACTTTATCTGGTCTGGTTGGCTTTCTTGTGATTCTCCCCTCCAGACAAACTTTATCACAAATCTTAGCTGTTTCAGGCGGATTTTTATCCTTTTCTGGTCCCGGACTGACATTTTCATCATCGATGCTTTCTCCACCTGAGATGTCTCCTATCAGGTTTTTTAACTCTCCGGGATCGGAAAACTCTTTTCCACTTCCTGAGGAGGATTCACTGTCATCAGAAAATGAATCTGACTCATCTGAACTGTTATCTTTTTCCTTGGATTGAACATTCTGTTCTTTCTTTTCTTCCTGTTTATCAAGAGGTACCTCAACTACTTTAACATCTTCATGTTGATGATACTTTTTCATATGACGTGCATAATATACCTTCTTCTTGAACATTTGGTTGCACTGGTAGCAGGTCAATCTACTCTTGTCTTGTGCACATGTTAAAACATGATTTTTCAGCTTATCAGTGTCGCTGTATTCCTCCTTGCATAATGGACAAGTTTCTTTCATAACTAGCATCACTTGCTTTGTCAGTCTTGGTGTTGTCTTTGTTTTAACCATTACCTACAAAACATTAAAATATACATTATAATTTTCGATCCTCTTCGAAACACATTTTTTTTTAAATTTATTTACATATATATATATATATCAAATATATACAACATTCTGTAGAATACAACTTAATTCTATCCAAAATCACAAATGAAGTCCTGGTATCGCTCAGGACGTTTTACTTCGCGTCTGGGGCGAATGTTGTCTCTTAAAGAAACATCAGTAAACTCATCAGTATGTTTATCAATCTCGTTTTCGACATCTTCTATTACTCGATCATTTATAACTAAATCAACGTCTTCTTCTCTTAACATTTGTGAGATTTTTTTCTTAATCCTATCACAATGGATAACTTGTGGCTTGCCACTTCTGCCACAATTAACCTCATATAACACATTAGACATTTTCCTCAAAATTGTAAAAGGGCCCCTCCAAAATGATGTTAGCTTAGAGGAACACCCTATCTTTTTCTGTGGGAAAAATATATATACTTCATCCCCTTCTTCAAATTTTCGCCAGGATAATTTCTTGTCATGATATGTTTTCTGTCTAAGTATGGCTTGTTTTATATGTCCCCTTACAAATGTGTGAGCATCTTCTATACGTTCTTTAAGTTCCCATACCCACTGATTAGTAGGAACTGGTTTCACACTCGTAGGCATGCAATAAATTAAGTCAAGGGGCATTGTTGTCTCACGACCAAGCATGAGTAAGTTCGGAGTCGTACCTGTTGTTTCATGCTCAGCGGCTCGGTAAGCCATCATTACATATGGCAAATGCACATCCCAATCTCTATGATGCTCATGAACGTATGAACTGAGCATAACTTCTAGGGTTTGGTTGAATCTCTCTACCATACCATCTGATTTAGGATGGTATGGAGTAGTTCTTGTTTTGTCAATTTCTAAGAGGTTACACATCTCCGAAAACAACTTGCTCTCATACTGTAATCCTTGATCTGAATGAATCGTATATGGTATTCCAAATCGAGCCACAACTTCCTCAACGAGTATCTTTGCCACAGTTCATGGGAACTCCTGATTGAACAACCTGCATGGGAGCACGTTTCTTTTGCAAAGGCCGCTTACGTCTGGTACATTTATCACAGCCTGCAACATATCTCCGTACATCATCTTGTTGACCAGGCCAATAAAATCTCTGTCTTATTTTACCTAACGTTTTGGTGACTCCCAAGTGTCCTGATGTTCGGACATCATGACAATATTCAAGAATTTTTCGTCTTTCACACAAAGGTACAACAGCCTGACAGTATGTAATATTTGTACTTCCTATTTCCCAAGTCCTACATACCAGCTCATTCTCGATACAGAGTCGGTTGAACTGACTCCAAAGACTTCGCATGAAATAACTGCCACAAACTTCTTCCCAGGATGGTCTTTCACCCTTTTCTAGCCATTCTCTGACCTTACTTATATTTGTATCGGCATTCTGAGCTTCCTGGATCTCAGTAATAACACTGACTTTGTTGGATTCATTTATATTTTTAGATTGAATGTTCTGTGAATAACCAACCGCTGTGTCTTTCTCTATATTACAATGATTGCATTGCTTGCATGGCAGGCGACTTAAAAAATCAGCATTATTATGTTTGACACCTGGTCGATGTTCAATTTCCATATCGTAAGAAAACAACACCTCCAACCACCTCGCCATCTGTCCTTCGGGATTTTTGAAATTTAGGAGCCAGCGAAGTGAACTGTGGTCTGTACGAATTTTAAACTTTTTGCCGTAAAGATAGTTTTTGTAATACTTTGAGAAGTGAACCACTGCAAGCAGTTCTTTTCTTGTAACTCAGTACTTGCGCTCTGATTTCGTCAAACTTCTGCTACCATATGCAATAACTTTTTCTGTATCGTCTTGAATCTGCGAAAGTACAGCACCAATGGCTGTTCCACTAGCATCTGTGTCAAGTATGAACGGTTTTGTAAAATCGGGATGAGCAAGGACTGGGGCTGTGGTGAGACACATTTTAAGTTTTAAGAAAGCTTCATTGCATTCATGCGACCAATCGTACTTTTTATTTTTTTCAGTAAGTTTGTGTAAAGGTTTAGCAATAGCTGCAAAACCCTCTACAAATCTTCTGTAGTAACTACAGAATCCTAAAAATGATCTTACATCAGAAACATTTGATGGTGTTGGCCAGTTTTGAACAATTTCTAGTTTCTTTTTATCTGTAGCAACACCATCCTCAGAAATAATGTGCCCTAAGTATTCTACTTCAGTAGCAAACAAAGTACATTTTCGGGGTTTAAGTTTCAAATTAGCAGATCGCAATCTGTCAAAAACGGTAGCTAGATTTTTCAACATGTCTTCAAAGCTTTTTGCAAAAACAATTATATCGTCTAGGTATATCAAGCATAACTCCCATTGCAACCCTGCTAATACCATCTCCATCAGACGCTCAAAAGTTGCTGGTGCGTTACATAATCCAAAAGGGAGTACTCTGAACTGAAACAACCCTTTTCTTGTAGCAAATGCAGTTTTGAACCGATCTGATGCTTCAACCTCTACCTGCCAGTATCCAGAGCAAAGGTCTAGCGTAGAAAACAACTTCGCACCCGACAGCTGTTCTAGTGAATCATCAATTCTAGGTAGAGGATATGCGTCCTTAACTGTCGAGCTGTTGAGCATGCGATAGTCCACACAAAATCGCGTAGAACCATCTTTTTTCTTACTAAAACTACCCCTGAAGCCCAAGGGCTGCTTGAATGCTCAATGATGCCCTTTTCTAACATGTCATCAATTGTTTTATCAACCTCAGGCTGTAAATGAAAAGGTATACGTCTTGGAGGTTCTTTATGTGGCATGTTTTCATGCGTATTAATGCTGTGTTTAACAACAGTCGTCCGGCCCAAGTCGGAATCAGATTCTGAAAATACATCTGAATATTTAGAAAGAAAATTTTTAACCAATTCCCTTTTATTCTCTGGCATATTTTTAACTGTGTCTTTATACAATTGCTGCATATGTTTGGGTAGTGAGCTTTCAATCATTGTTTCACTAGGTTCTGATACTATTATCTCCTCGACTGGACTCAACTGTCCTACTATTGTACCTTCATGAATTGTTTGAGTTTCATCAGACAAATTCATAAACCTGAGTGGAACTTTCTCTTGATTCTTAACCAATATTCTACCTAAAAGACCCTTATTTGTGTCTACAAACTCTTGTGTTGGTTCAACAATACCAACTTGTTGATTTGGTAGAACTGGACCTCTGACAGTGCCAGGTACCATAACTTCACTACGAGGAGGTAGTTGTACAGTTTGTGCTACTGATACGCGATAACAGCCTATCTGACCTTCAAAATGTAAACGCGTTTCTCGTCCGTTTACCCAAATACTACCTCTGGTAAGATTGATAACACAATCTTGATTTCTTTGAAAGTCTATTCCCAATATGCCATCTATTTGAAGGTCTGCTACTACAGCAATATTTGAACAAACATATCCATTTAATTCAATGTCAATAATAGTTTTCCCAAACAGAACTAAGGGAGAACCATTTGCAGTCAATATCTCTCTGTCCATTGGTGACAGAACATGAGAATGCATACTGTCAAATATTTGTTTGGAAATAAGGGATACTGTCGCCCCTGTGTCTATAAGCATCTTTGCTTTACGACCATTGACTTTAACCTCTATAAACATTCCAGCCTCATTTGCTAATTTGTTAACTCCTATTACACCGTTCTGTTTTTCATGTGAAACTTCGGCTCCGTTTTCGGAGTTTGGATGTCCCGTTTTCACACTACTTTCGGGACAATCTTTTTTGAAATGTCCAAATTTGCCACAGTTGAAGCATCCACGTTTCTTACGATTCTGGAATTGTGAATTACCTTTAAAAGGAAACCACCCTTTTCCCTGAGATATTTGCAAAGCTTTTACTTCTTGTTGCAGATCAGTCAAAGCTGTCTGTATGTTTTTAAGTAGCTCTACTGTTTTGTCGCTGGTGACAGTAGTGTCTACATCTGTATTTGTAGCTCTTAAATAACCTTTCCCTTCCTCCCGCTTTATTTCAGCCTTATTGAAAGCTTCTAGTTCAACAGCGTGCCGAACTGCGTCATTCAGGTCGGCAGGTCTAGCTTGTTTAATTCTAAGTCTCATGTCCACACTCATGAGCCCGTCTATAAATTGCTCTTTAGCTAGAGTTTCCCTAACGTCATTTGGGGCTGTTGGATATGAAAGGTTCGCCAAGCGTCTTATGTCCTGACCTAATTCAGGAAGGCTTTCTGAAGCTTTTTGACGACGCTCCCGTAGTTGTGTTCGATACAACTCCGTTTGATTGGCAGGCGAAAATCTCTCTTCAAGAGACCTAACAAGTTCTATAAAAGTTTGTCTTTTATCTGTGGGTAGATTTCCTAGTACCCCCTGAGCTTGCCCCCTCAATGAAACTGCCAAATACAAACCCTTTTCTGTATCTGTCCATCCATTTATACTTGAACAAGCTTCGAAATGAGATTTGTAATCTATCCATGAGCCCTGCCCATCAAACGTAGCGGGTTTTATGATATTTTTGTTTTTGTTGTCTCCCCTATATGCACCTAATTTGTCTTGTGGTTTTTGTAGACTTTTCTTTCGTCTCTCATTTACAAAATTTGTCTCAAGAACAGAATCTGAATAAGTTCTCATTTCTGGTGTTAATTTTACAGAATCGGGAATATCTTTATTATGTATTTCAGGCCGTGGCATAACTTTTGTCTTAGCCCCTACCCCAACGTGTGTACTTTGGAGTATGTTGCTGCCTGTACCAGAGTCTGGGTCTGGAATTCTAGCAGAAGCAATTCCAGAGTCAGATTGTCTTGGACGTGTTGCTTGACTAATAGGAGTTGACTGAGCAAAGTCTGGGGTATTTTCAAAACTCTTATTTCTTAAGCACTCTATTTCCTTGTTTAATTTATCTAATTCCCTGGTCAAATTTCTTGTTTCGACACTGTAAGGGTCATACAACATTTTATCTTCTCTGTATGCTCGGGACATATTTTGAAGAATAATTTAACAAAAATAAACAATAAGTTTTCAAATATATTTTATTTAACAATCTGACAATCAATGTATTTACAAAACAGTGTGTTGCTTCTTGCAAGTAATGACAAATAGGAAATAATGACAATAAAACAATGTGATTATTTACATATAATACTGAAGTTTCTCAGATCCCACCGCTGCTAACCAATTTTGTAACGTGTTTGGCTTATAAACTATATGTTCGTATCCGTTTTCACAGAATCTGAGATACTCCAATATCAATCTTTTATTTAACTCGAAAACCTAACTACAACTTGGAGGCTTTCCTTAAAAACTACAAGACCAGTATTTAAACTTTGAAACTTAATAAAGAAATAATAATATTCACACAAATAACTGTATATCAAAAAGTAGCCTGAAAACTATAACCTCAATTTATCCTTGATCCTTTCACTGACTCCGAGGTCCCAACTGATTTGACAAACAATTATATTAAACTTAATTAAGAACAATCTTCAAAAAAATCATAGGTTTCCGAAACACCTAGTTCTGAGACACCCAGTCTCTAAAACACCTAGTCCTGAAATGACTAGTCTCTGAAGCACCTAAGTTACCAGATTATTACAAGCTATCTGTTCGAGGGACTGCGACCATTCCCAAGGGAAATTACAGTTTCGGAACAACGCGGTAGCTTGCAATAATTGTAATACCTTTAAAAACCGCTTGCTTCAAAACTACAACGCTTTCAACTCAACTAGGTTTATAAACTTACTTTCCAGCTTCAAATTTCAATTCTTCAATTCCTTCAGAAGCGATTATTATCCGTCGACAGCCAGATTACAAATGACAAAAAAAACACAATGAATCGGTGTCTTTATATACCAAGAGCGCGGACCTCGAAGAGAGCACCCTAGTAACAATTAACGCGTCTCATAACAACCAAGGATAAAAGAATGATTTCATATGCATTTATCGTTAACGCATTGTCCAAATGGGTAATTTATTATAGATAACAATTAAACGATAAACTATAGATATTGTCTTATGCCTAAACTGCATTTTTGTCACACCAATAACGTGACGTTATTTTCAATTTGAGGGTACGAACTATGAAACAACTTTCGATTTTGCAGTTAATTTCTACAGTATGGTACATATCAGCAATGTTGTTTCAACATATTTTGAATTTGCTAAATAATCTGGTCAAGTCCAAGTCAAATAAAACTAGCAAAAATCCAAACTCCGAGGAAAAATCAAAACGGAAATTCATTAAAAAATACCTTATGATATTGCTGACTTAAAACAGGCATTTCCTCATGCATAAAGTGGTGAAATAAATTTCTTTAAACAACATTACGACAAACAGCAACTCAAAACCCACTAAAACTAGGGTTGGACTTAGGTTCTCCTGAGGAGTAAGTTGTCCCTGTTCCTCTGGTGTTACCCGTCGTGTTATTTCTTTTAAAATACACTGAATATGAGATGATTACACATTACACACTAGAAGATTGGTGAATATACATGGTATCTTATCCACAATTTTATTCATTTGAAAATGCCTATACAAAGTCAGGAATATGACAGTCGTTGTCCATTCGTTTGATGTATTTGATCATTTGATTTTGCCAATTGAGTATAGGGACTTTCCGTTTTGAATTTTTTCTTATTTTACTTTTTAAAATCAGAAGAGCACAGGCATTCGGTTTTCTAGCTGACTTTTTGACATTGTTTTAATATTGTTTTCAGATTGTGTCATAGATCAAAATTTATTCGTTCAGTTTATGTTTACTTGTCTTTATTAATACCTGTTTGTATAATATGATTGTCACTGTAACTTTTTATTATAGTATAAGGGAGATAATCATTTGAAGGAAAAAGCTAGAGTTTAACATTTTCCAGGATTTTAATCGGCAGGTGTAGCACGTTAACTTTGGAGCGCTGTGATTTGATGTAATGATAAAACATATTTTTATTTCTTATAACCGAATAACTGAAGTGCATATATTTACAATATCAATTTTGAAAAGTGACACATTTTTCTCATGTCAATGTCTTTATTTTTCGTGGTATTTTCATATTTCATGAGCGGTGTGAGAAAAATGTTTCTCGTCACTAAGGAAATATCTGTTCTCGCCAAATGAATAGTCGAAATTTAATTATGACGTCCAAATTTCTTGGTTTCTTCTGAATTTTCATATTGTGACGTCTTTAAAAAATATAGGCGACCATGCCTGATGAAGTCGCATATAACACAACTTTCTGAAACTCAAGGAAAAAGAAGTAAAAAATCATTAGAGAAACAGATTCCACCACTGTAACTCGTGTTTTACGATATTTCTCCTCTCTCAACAGTTAAATTTTAAAAAGTTCGACAAGCCTTGCGCCTTATATAATAACAGTTAACTGTCTCGAGTGGAGATATATCGTAATTTTAAGTATGTTGTAGTGTAGGAATGTATATTTCCAAAACAGATTAATAAAGTACTAATATCACGTATTGCTGTTTTTCCAGGTTTGTATTAAAGTGTTAAATTAGAAAATTGTAAGTATTGTCGACTAGGGAGGAAAAATACTACATATAATGATATACCGTTTTCTCGAGACAAAAAAATATTACAACTCATATCAGACCCCAACAAACAAATAGGGGAAAGCTGAAATCATATTTGATCTTTAAATAATTTGGTCATTCACTTTAAATAGTCCGTTTTTGGTAAAGTAGTTCCCCTTTTTAGCTCACCTGGCCCGAAGGGCCAAGTGAGCTTTTCCCATCACTTTGCGTCCGGCGTCCGTCGTCGTTAACTTTTACAAAAATCTTCTCCTCTCAAACTGCTGGGCCAAATTAAACTAAACTTGGCCACAATCATCATTGGGGTATCTAGTTTAAAATATGTGTGACTTGACCCCGCCTACCAACCAAGATGGCCGCCATGGCTAAAAATAGAACATAGGGGTAAAATGCAGTTTTTGGCTTATAACTCAAAAACCAAAGCATTTTTCGCAAATCTGACATGGGGTAAAATTGTTTATCAGGTCAAGATCTATCTGCACTGATATTTTCAGATGAATCAGACAATCCGTTGTTGGGTTGCTGCCCCTGAATATGTAATTTTAAGGAAATTTTGCTGTTTTTGGTTATTATCTTGAATACTATTATAGATAAAGATAAACTGTAAACAGCAATAATGTTCAGCAAAGTAAGATTTACAAATAAGTCAACATGATTGAAATGGTCAATTGACCCCTTTAGGAGTTATTGCCCTTTATAGTCATTTTTTAACCATTTTTCATAAATCTTAGTCATCTTTTAGAAAAATCTTCTCCTCTGAAACTACTGGGGCGGGCCAAATTAAACCAAACATGGCCACAATCATCATTGGGGTATCTTGTTTAAAAAATGTGTGGCGTGACCCTGCCAACCAACCAAGATGGCCACCATGGCTAAAAATAGAACATGGGGGTAAAATGCAGTTTTTGGCTTATAACTCAAAAACCAAAGCATTTAGAGCAAATCTGACTTGGGGAAAATTGTTCATCAGGTCAAAATTTATCTGCCCTGAAATTTTCAGATGAATCGGATAACCTGTTGTTGGGTTGCTGCCCCTGAATTGGTAATTTTAAGGAAATTTTGCTGTTTTTGGTTATTATCTTGAATATTATTATAGATAGAGATAAACTGTAAACAGCAATAATGTACAGCAAAGTAAGACCTAAAAAGAAGTCAACATGACCAAAATGGTCAATTGACCCCTTAGGAGTTATTGCCCTTTAAATAGTCATTTTTTTTTTAACAATTTTCACAAAATTTGTAAAATTTTACTAACATTTTCCACTGTAACTACTGGGTCAAGTTCATTATAGATAGAGATAATTGTAAGCAGCAAGAATGTTCAGTAAAGTAAGATCCACAAACACATCACCATCACCAAACCACAATTTTGTCTTGAATCCATCTGTTTCCTTTGCTTAGTATTCACATAGAGTATAGGGACTTTCCGTTTTGAATTTTTTCTTATTTTACTTTTTAAAATCAGAAGAGCACAGGCATTCGGTTTTCTAGCTGACTTTTTGACATTGTTTTAATATTGTTTTCAGATTGTGTCATAGATCAAATTTATTCGTTCAGTATATGTTTACTTGTCTTTATTAATACCTGTTTGTATAATATGATTGTCACTGTAACTTTTTATTATAGTATAAGGGAGATAATCATTTGAAGGAAAAAGCTAGAGTTTAACATTTTCCAGGATTTTAATCGGCAGGTGTAGCACGTTAACTTTGGAGCGCTGTGATTTGATGTAATGATAAAATATATTTTTATTTCTTATAACCGAATAACTGAAGTGCATATATTTACAATATCAATTTTGAAAAGTGACACATTTTTCTCATGTCAATGTCTTTATTTTCTGTGGTATTTTCATATTTCATGAGCGGTGTGAGAAAAATGTTTCTCGTCACTAAGGAAATATCTGTTCTCGGCAAATGAATAGTCGAAATTTAATTATGACGTCCAAATTTCTTGGTTTCTTCTGAATTTTCATATTGTGACGTCTTTACAAAATATAGGCGACCATGCCTGATGAAGTCGCATATAACACAACTTTCTGAAACTCATGGAAAAAGAAGTAAAAAATCATTAGAGAAACAGATTCCACCACTGTAACTCGTGTTTTACGATATTTCTTCTCTCTCAACAGTTAAATTTTAAAAAGTTCGACAAGCCTTGCGCCTTATATAATAACATTTAACTGTCTCGAGTGGAGATATATCGAAATTGTAAGTATGTTGTAGTGTAGGAATGTATATTTCCAAAACAGATTAATAAAGTACTAATATCACGTATTGCTGTTTTTCCAGGTTTGTATTAAAGTGTTAAATTAGAAAATTGTAAGTATTGGCGACTAGGGAGGAAAAATACTACATATAATGATATACCGTTTTCTCGAGACAAAAAAATATTACAACTCATATCAGACCCCAACAAACAAATAGGGGAAAGCTGAAATCATATTTGATCTTTAAATAATTTGGTCATTCACTTTAAATAGTCCGTTTTTGGTAAAGTAGTTCCCCTTTTTAGCTCACCTGGCCCGAAGGGCCAAGTGAGCTTTTCCCATCACTTTGCGTCCGGCGTCCGTCGTCGTTAACTTTTACAAAAATCCTCTCCTCTCAAACTGCTGGGCCAAATTAAACCAAACTTGGCCACAATCATCATTGGGGTATCTAGTTTAAAAAATGTGTGACTTGACCCCGCCTACCAACCAAGATGGCCGCCATGGCTAAAAATAGAACATAGGGGTAAAATGCAGTTTTTGGCTTATAACTCAAAAACCAAAGCATTTTGCGCAAATCTGACATGGGGTAAAATTGTTTATCAGGTCAAGATCTATCTGCCCTGATAGTTTCAGATGAATCAGACAATCCGTTGTTGGGTTGCTGCCCCTGAATATGTAATTTTAAGGAAATTTTGCTGTTTTTGGTTATTATCTTGAATATTATAATAGATAGAGATAAACTGTAAACAGCAATAATGTACAGCAAAGTAAGACCTAAAAAGAAGTCAACATGACCAAAATGGTCAATTGACCCCTTAGGAGTTATTGCCCTTTAAATAGTCATTTTTTTTTAACAATTTTCACAAAATTTGTAAAATTTTACTAACATTTTCCACTGTAACTACTGGGTCAAGTTCATTATAGATAGAGATAATTGTAAGCAGCAAGAATGTTCAGTAAAGTAAGATCCACAAACACATCACCATCACCAAACCACAATTTTGTCTTGAATCCATCTGTGTCCTTTGTTTAGTATTCACATAGAGTATAGGGACTTTCCGTTTTGAATTTTTTCTTATTTTACTTTTTAAAATCAGAAGAGCACAGGCATTCGGTTTTCTAGCTGACTTTTTGACATTGTTTTAATATTGTTTTCAGATTGTGTCATAGATCAAATTTATTCGTTCAGTATATGTTTACTTGTCTTTATTAATACCTGTTTGTATAATATGATTGTCACTGTAACTTTTTATTATAGTATAAGGGAGATAATCATTTGAAGGAAAAAGCTAGAGTTTAACATTTTCCAGGATTTTAATCGGCAGGTGTAGCACGTTAACTTTGGAGCGCTGTGATTTGATGTAACGATAAAATATATTTTTATTTCTTATAACCGAATAACTGAAGTGCATATATTTACAATATCAATTTTGAAAAGTGACACAATTTTCTCATGTCAATGTCTTTATTTTTCGTGGTATTTTCATATTTCATGAGCGGTGTGAGAAAAATGTTTCTCGTCACTAAGGAAATATCTGTTCTCGCCAAATGAATAGTCGAAATTTAATTATGACGTCCAAATTTCTTGGTTTCTTCTGAATTTTCATATTGTGACGTCTTTAAAAAATATAGGCGACCATGCCTGATGAAGTCGCATATAACACAACTTTCTGAAACTCAAGGAAAAAGAAGTAAAAAATCATTAGAGAAACAGATTCCACCACTGTAACTCGTGTTTTACGATATTTCTTCTCTCTCAACAGTTAAATTTTAAAAAGTTCGACAAGCCTTGCGCCTAATATAATAACATTTAACTGTCTCGAGTGGAGATATATCGAAATTGTAAGTATGTTGTAGTGTAGGAATGTATATTTCCAAAACAGATTAATAAAGTACTAATATCACGTATTGCTGTTTTTCCAGGTTTGTATTAAAGTGTTAAATTAGAAAATTGTAAGTATTGTCGACTAGGGAGGGAAAATACTACATATAATGATATACCGTTTTCTCGAGACAAAAAAATATTACAACTCATATCAGACCCCAACAAACAAATAGGGGAAAGCTGAAATCATATTTGATCTTTAAATAATTTGGTCATTCACTTTAAATAGTCCGTTTTTGGTAAAGTAGTTCCCCTTTTTAGCTCACCTGGCCCGTCGTCCGTCGTCGTTAACTTTTACAAAAATCTTCTCCTCTCAAACTGCTGGGCCAAATTAAACCAAACTTGGCCACAATCATCATTGGGGTATCTAGTTTAAAAAATGTGTGACTTGACCCCGCCTACCAACCAAGATGGCCGCCATGGCTAAAAATAGAACATAGGGGTAAAATGCAGTTTTTGGCTTATAACTCAAAAACCAAAGCATTTTGCGCAAATCTGACATAGGTAAAATTGTTTATCAGGTCAAGATCTATCTGCCCTGATAGTTTCAGATGAATCAGACAATCCGTTGTTGGGTTGCTGCCCCTGAATATGTAATTTTAAGGAAATATTGCTGTTTTTGGTTATTATCTTGAATACTATTATAGATAGAGATAAACTGTAAACAGCAATAATGTTCAGCAAAGTAAGATTTACAAATAAGTCAACATGATTGAAATGGTCAATTGACCCCTTTAGGAGTTATTGCCCTTTATAGTAATTTTTTAACCATTTTTCATAAATCTTAGTCATCTTTTAGAAAAATCTTCTCCTCTGAAACTACTGGGCCAAATTAAACCAAACATGGCCACAATCATCATTGGGGTATCTTGTTTAAAAAATGTGTGGCGTGACCCTGCCACCCAACCAAGATGGCCACCATGACTAAAAATAGAAAATGGGGGTAAAATGCAGTTTTTGGCTTATAACTCAAAAACCAAAGCATTTAGAGCAAATCTGACATGGGGAAAATTGTTCATCAGGTCAAAATTTATCTGCCCTGAAATTTTCAGATGAATCGGACAACCTGTTGTTGGGTTGCTGTCCCTGAATTGGTAATTTTAAGGAAATTTTGCTGTTTTTGGTTATTATCTTGAATATTAGTATAGATAGAGATAAACTGTAAACAGCAATAATGTACAGCAAAGTAAGACCTAAAAAGAAGTCAACATGACCAAAATGGTCAATTGACCCCTTAGGAGTTATTGCCCTTTATATAGTCATTTTTTTTAACAATTTTCACAAAATTTGTAAAATTTTACTAACATTTTCCACTGTAGCTACTGGGTCAAGTTCATTATAGATAGAGATAATTGTAAGCAGCAAGAATGTTCAGTAAAGTAAGATCCACAAACACATCACCATCACCAAACCACAATTTTGTCTTGAATCCATCTGTGTCCTTTGTTTAGTATTCACATAGACTAAGGTGAGCGACACAGGCTCTTTAGAGCCTCTAGTTTAAAACTATAAATATGCATCAAACCTAACCAGTATAGCAAACCTTGTCGCTACCCATTTTCATTTCAACCTCGCAGTCCATGAAATACTGGTTTATTTATTAGTAGTAAGACCTTCATTGAAAAGTGTAAAAATTAGAATACGAGGCTATCGAAATAATTGTTTCAAGGTATTTTCATCAAACATTTTGTTTCAGTTTCTGAAATAAGTTGTCTTTTAACCATGTTTGGAATAACTTTGCAAAGTTACACTATCAGATAAAACACTAATATCCGCTGGGAAAATTTAAGAAAAACGTTTCATTACATGTTTATCGGGTGATGACAAAATCTTACATAGCTGAAGTAAGAGTATAAACCTGAGACTCAAACTAAATTGTATGTCTCAACAAAGTACGTTAGACAGTACTTTCTTTAAAAAAAATCACGATTTGCAAGTTGAATAAGACAAATTTAATAGTATTCCATTGAGTCTAAGAATATTGTAAAAAAAATATATATAAATGGACTAGTTTGTGACGTTATCAAATATTTGATTTGTGTTTCTTTTCGGTTGGTTATTTTTAAATGTTTTGAGGAATGGATTGTACACAATTTTCATATGATGACAATATAATCTTTCAATTGAGGTCTTGAGCTGGGATGTCACTAGCTGATTGTAGTCCTGTTCTAATTTGATGTATCATAACACCGGACTCAAACCTCCTGTAAACTGAGGTTTACAGTGCGTTTTGCTTTGTGTTTGTTTAATCTACATTGGTTAAGAGATAGTGATGGTTGAGATCAGTTAAAAGATGTATAACCCCCGCCGTATATGTGCGCCTGTCTAACGTAATATTTTTGTTAGTCTTTTATGTTGGATTAAATTTGGTTCATTACTACATGTTTCAGAGGTCAGTGTGACGTCCCATGTCGCTGAACTACTAAATGTTTTTGTTTAAGGGCCAGCAGAAGCCCGCCTCCGGGTGTGGAATTTTGTTGCTTTGTTGAAAACCAATCGGTGGTTTTGGACTGTTTTCCACTCTTTAGCTGGGTGTTGTCTTTTTGACACATTCCCCGTTTTCATACTGAATTCAATGAATTTAATATGTGTATTTGAACGACGATGCCTTTGTAAATTATTTCATACTTAAATAGAATAATTATAATAAGTCAGTTAGTTGTTAATATTTGCTCCTCAAATCTTTTGGATTTTGGTGAAGGTAAATTTGCAGTACGTTATTCGTTTCGACCGGTTCAAATTTAATGCGTCTAATTTCAGAGACTTCTATTAATATGTTAACAATTACATTTACAACGAAACGTGATAAGGGGACGGCTACTATATATGTGCTGGGGTGGTGGCGTTTGGGAAAAAGGGGGAGGGGGGTATAAAAAAAAGAGTTTTTGTACCTAAAAGAACTGAAAAAAAATACGTTTCAACAAAAAAATTGTTAATGTATATGATTTGTCAAACAAAATACATGTAATAAATAAAACGTGTACAAAATTGATAATATTTTTTTACACGGCAATAATGGATAAATCTGTTGTAGAGTTGTCACTTGCTCAGACGTACTTATAAATATGATTATTTTCTGTGACTGTATCTTACATTAACTTGTAGGATCCTTTACTATAGATAATTTAGCTGATCTGTAAAAATAACATCCCTATGCTTATATCATGTACTGCAGTACGACGCTAGATTAAAACTGACGTGGAAAGGTAACACCCGACCACCGAAAGCTTAATTTTTATGACCCAGGTGGACGTGTGGTCTAGCGGGACGGCTGCAGTGCAAGCGATTTGGTGTCACGATATCTCTGTAGCATGGGTTCGAATCCCGGCGAATAACAACAAATTTGCGAAAGCAATTTACAGATCTTACATTGTTGGGTTGATGTTTAGACGAGTTGTATATACATAATGTACACAGCCATGTATCACCATCACTGTTGTGATCCGATGGATAAATCTGTTGTAGAGTTGTCACTGGCTCAGACGTACTTATATATAAAAACGCCTAAAAAGTGTACAAAACAACACCAATAACATAAAAAGGAACTATAAATGTAATTATTTATAAATATTTCGGATAACAGATATCCTTCATCGGTATGTATGATTGTGATGTTGAATGAATCAATTATCAGACTACTTAGATTACGCTGTTACAATCTTGAAATTTATACAATAAAAAAGTCAAACCGAACATCAGGTGAGACGCTTGCACAATTCTAAAAATTTGTTAAACAAGACATAGGTTATATGACTTATTACATCAGAGAGTTCAAATATAATAATAATGTGCGATATGAACTAGCACAATTCTAAAGCTTTAACGGTATCGACAATTATGATGTTACAAGAGAAATTGCGTCAATAAGAATTCCAAATAAACAGCACTGAACGGTCTAAACTTGTAAATATTTCAGATTTGACAACGGTAGTGTAGTTACATTATAGTCTGCGATGTTTAAAACAAACGGCCGTTAAAATATAATAATAAATTTTGACTGAAGTAAACTAGTTGAACGTGGTTTGGTACTTATACATCTCTCAAAAAATTAAGCAATTTAAATTGCGAAACGTACAGATAAGGAAATAGATAACATGTGACATATACATTTATGACATGACAAAAAGAAAGTCGGATAGTTCCGGAACTTATTAATTTGTCTAATTGCTTATTGATTGAAACTGTAATCGAGGGTGAAGTATCTTGTAGCTTTGTTCAGTTATACGTTTGTTAGGTGGTCTTTAGATTAATTAGTATAACCATATATAATAAGTTGTTCAATGTCCAGTTGACAGACAAGACATTCCAACTGAGATTATTCTGATTGTCCTTCCTCATCCCATAAAAAGAGAAAAGAAAAGACAATAACAACTCTTTTAAATAAAGCAGTAAACAAAAATGTCAAATGATATTAGAATTGAATCGATATCATGTTTTGTTTTATAAACGTTATTTTAAAATTGTAGAACTAAATTAGAAAATTTAGAAAATTTAGAAAATCGTGTGGTACTTTTCTACTTTAACGAAATTGCAGACCAAATTATTAACTTTATTTGTCTCCACATATAAAAATAGTAACTTTTCACTTTTTTATGCACCGATCAGTAAATTAATAACCGAATTGTGCTAGTAGACATATGTTAGATATGTACTCTTACAATACTCAGATTTGAAATAAATAAAATCAAGCATAGAACAAATCACTATATTAACGATCCTGTAGTTTCCCTAATGTCAAACTTAAGTTAGGAATGCTGATCGAATTGACATAAAATTAAATGGAATAAAAAAAAAAAAATAGAAATATGTAAATGACAGTGACTTGTAACTTGATGCTTAAAACTATATCAAGCATGATGTAAAAGTTTTTTACTGCTATAAAAAATAAGCTACATTTTTTTTATACGAAAGAACCACCGAAATCACACTGAGTGAATAAGAAATCCTGAGAACATTGAATATGTGTTCCCACCTACAATAGTATTTGAACCATTAACATCTTCCGTCTGGCACCACACATCATCTCCTGTGCTCAGTTGCAGAACGACGGAAGCCGTTCGTCTAAGATACTGATGGGTATTTGAATCCACAAACGTAATGGCAACTGCTTCCTTTTTTTTCATTATGCGAACATGAAGGCTATGGCCGGTTGACTGAGGAGGGGCTGTAATTTCTACTGCAAAATGGTATACTCCTGGTAAGGGCGCAACAAATATTCCATGTCGTGAATTATAATTGTTCCCTAAGTTCAATATCGGATGATCAAAAACAATATGAACATTATTTCCTGGGTTAACAATACTATTTGTTAACTCTGCTACAAAAGCTATGATCGTCTTTTCTGAAAGATACATGACATTTGTTTAATTAAAAGGTTACCGTCACAAACCATTTTTTAGAATCATTAAACGTTGTGTTGTATATTATAAACAAATCATGTAAAAGTGGTTATAGGACAGCTTAAAACTACATTGATGTTGTCTACATTATTGGTGTTTCTTTGAAAAAAAGTGCATTCAAACTCTTTTTCTTCACAATGAAAAGTCATGTTTTGTATTTCATTCGAAAGGAAACAAATCAAAGAAATTAATAGAATAGGTGATATTGTGTTTGAGAACCGTCGAAATATAAGTTTATCTTACCTTCTTTTCATTTCTAGGAATATGATTGGTTAAAAGCGTCCGCGTGTAGACCGTGTATATATTCAATATGAGATTAGCAGGGAGGAGGCGGGGCGTATTTCAATTCACGGCTAGTAGTGAATATACCACTTTGACACTGTTTGATTGTTTAAATGTATTGAAAATTCTGTTTAATATTGTTATATCAAGGTTGTTGATATTAAATTGTTATTGTTGGCATTAGTTTTGTTGTGCAGAACAATGGAAGTAGGTTGAAATTGAACACTTTAATATAAAAATAAAAAGATGCAGTATGATTGCAAATGAGACAACTCTAGTCTAAATTCAACACATAAAGATAGTCGGTAAGATAAATTCGTTACATAGTGTGCTAGTGACCTAATACGATATCTACGGGGGTTAGTAAATTCCATATGCTTCGCTCTCACCCCATACGGAATTTACTGACCCCGTTTACATCGTAATAGGTCACTACCACACTGTGTAACTAATAAAATTATTCAATTGTTTAAAAAAAAACCAGTTAAGTATCATGGAGTATGAATGAATTTAGTGTACTGTTTTTGAAGAAAACTGATGAAAAGCAGTTAATATTGGAGTATTGTTCTTGTCTGGATTGATATTTGTTAAACGCTTTTCCTTGGATGACGATGCATAATTGAAATGTAAAATTGAACATGACACCAAACCTGGAACACCAGATAGGACAAAATAAACTTACAAAATGTGCTCCACCCCACCACATTCTAAATGTGTCGGTCTCAAGTATCGAACCTGCCAAGTCTTTTAAATATTGTTTTTTTTTTTCGTTTATTGTTTTGTCATAAATCAGGCCGTTGACATGTTTTGTTTATTTTGTTGTTGAAATCATGGTATTCTTTAGCAAGCTAAACGGTATTGGTTTTGCTCATTGTTGCCTTTTTTTGCTATATGTCATTTTTAGATCAGGTTGATATTTGTGGTCTTTATCACTCATAACACATTCCTATTTTAAACCGATAATTTTCATAGTTTTTTCCATTCAGATGCAATAAATACGTAAACGTTTTTACAACCTTTAATCATCTTACCTTTAGTCATGTCTGCCCGTAGTGCACTTACTTCTGATTTAAGTGCATTGAATTCACTCTTAGAAACATATATGCTTTCTGTATTATCCAGTAGAAGCGAAAATGCATAATTAAAGACGGTTACTGAATACATTAGCCAAAGAAAACTCATTCTGCACATTTCAAGCCCTGTTTCTGTTGAATATTTTGAATATTTTACTTTATATGTAGTTGTTTAAGCAAATAACGACGTAAATGTGATAACGAGGTCAAAGATAATCAAAATGCATCAACACAGGAATTACTTCCTTAGCCCTACGATAAAAAGGTTTTTTTTTGTCGATATTCAAATCATACTTAAATTTTAAAATATATTCATCAAAAACATTTGGAAAAACTTGAAAATGGAAACTGGGAATGTGTCAAACAGACAACAACCCATCAAATCAAGTCAGGAATATGACAGTTGTTATCTATTCGTTTGGTGTGTTTGAGCTTTTATATTTGCCATTTGAATAGGGACTTTCTGTTTTGAATTTTCCTCGGAGTTCGGTGTTTTTGTTATTTTACTTTTTATGCAATGTACTTGTATTCATTACCTAGTATAGAACGAATAATATTT
The DNA here is from genome assembly GCF_963676685.1 of Mytilus edulis. Taxonomy (NCBI): domain Eukaryota; kingdom Metazoa; phylum Mollusca; class Bivalvia; order Mytilida; family Mytilidae; genus Mytilus; species Mytilus edulis. The sequence goes on from NC_092345.1 coordinate 4,878,514, forward strand.
ATAGTCTTTCATTCATACTTGACAGCAATATTTGGAAACAACGCTATAAGAACTGGTAATCACTTCACATGTTTAGAGCAATGTTAAGATTTTATTTATAATTCGTCAACGACAATGCCACCCTTTGAGCCGAAAAAACTAACAGCACCAGAATTCAAGCCGGTTTTGAACGAGTTGTCTTAAAATATGCTATCTCTGAAATATTAACGAACTCATAGATCTAAATATACTTGTCTTTTATCATTCCCAGACTAAAACTATTGCATCCAATGTCTTAAATAAAACGATCTTTGGTTGCAAAATCCTAGGAAACTATAGGTCTGTCTATCTTATTTTACAAGTTTGTAAAACAAAGCCTACTGAAGGTGCTTGTTCGTCATCAAAACACAAAAAAGTCCTTTTTGACTTTTTTATGAAAACTTAAACAAAACTTTGATAGTGTTATTATGTATTGACAATGAACTTTAAATCTGAAGACTGTCTAAAAATTGACTGATACTCGTATATAAAAGTCCACATATGGCCATCCCTTGATATTTTCCCGTCCGACTGAAAAATATTGCATTTACTTCGAAATATATATGTATACCATGTTAGAAGTTTGAGCATTGTTTTTCATTAGTTTCGATCGTTGATATAATCGAACATTTGATTTTGTGGACCTACACTTTATTAATCAACAATATTTTAAATTTGGATATAACGCGTCTTCTAATTGGCAATGAGACAACTATCCATAAAAGACCAAATAACACAGAAATTAACAGCTATAGGTTAACGTACGGCCTTTCAAAATGATCAAAGCCCAAACAGCATAGTTAGCTATAAAGACCCCCAAAAAACAAGTGTGTCACAATTCAAACGAGAAAACTAAAGGCCAAACTAATGTACAAAAATAAAAGAACGAAAAACAAATATGTAAAACTCTGTAAATGAATATCGATATTAAATACTTCATTCGTGTTTGTAAACATATTGCTGATTATCTATTTTGCTTTTTGAAGTTTAATAATTTCTGATGTCTATCAATTCAAATTTGAATATGTTTAAGATAAAGACAGGTATAACCGCATTAAGATATTTTGATAATAGGTACAGTAACTTTGAACTATATATTACTAGAAATAATTTTAGTTTGTTTCACCTTTCGTCAAGGCTTTTACCCTACCTTCAACTTTACCTTACAATAAGTAAACAAGCACCTACATGTGACATAACCTTTATATCAATGGTTATCAAAAACTAAACTTATTTACATCAATATAGATAAATAGGGCGAAATGAATGGTAAGTCGTCATATTTCAACTTTTTAACAAAATTTTCAGTTTTAAGAGTTCTATTTTAATTGTTATACCATGTAAATATTTGATGATGCAAATGCTGTTTGTGTGTTCCGTAAAATATTGTATTTTGTTCAGTAATTACAATATGCAAAATAATTGGGGGTGTACATCATTTATTCATTTGAACCGAAAATGACAACTTTTTAAGTAGAGATTTAACCCAAGAGCGTGTACAACTTTTTGGAATTATAGAATTACTGATCGATTGCAGCATTATATTCCGAAAACAGGTTTATATTTATTTCATAATGGATATGTACTTCTTCTTTTTGACCATTGTACAATATGGACAAAAACAAGTAATTGACGTATGGAAAAAATGTTAAAACTACAAAAAAGGTCAGCCAGAATAATTCTGAACAAAGTATATGACACCGTCAAAAACTTTATTCAAACAAGACCACAATTGTCGTCCCTTGATTTTCGTTGTTCACAAATATAGTCCCTAGTGTTGACAGTGGGTTACTTGCCATTAATTTTTATACCCCTTCTAAATTTATTTCTCCATGTTTAATGCCTCCAATTGTAAGTAGGTGGGTGAAATTACACTGTAAAAAAATTTGGGTCCAGAATTTTAAAGGAAAGTAGTGATTTGGTCCAGGTGGAAAAGGTTGAAAAATAGCACTTCGGACGCTGTCAAAAGATTTCAAGACGCCCTAAAGATTAAATTGTCCATATTTTGAGTTAGAGACGATGAAGTTTGCTATAATTTTGATATAATTTGTTCTAAAAGTAGTACAACACACTGTAAAAGTTTCTTTGAGAAAGCGCAGGTGGGATTTTTTTATTTTCATTTATGTTCTAAAAGAAATGCACTACGAAATAATTGTGGTCTCGGACAGTATGTATGCATGTAAATGTATATATTATATTAATGTTATATTTTGAATTGTGTAGAGGGCACCAGGGGAGATTATTAGTGTACTAGCTGATTTAAACCTCTTTGAATAAATTAAGCATTTATTATAATTATTATTATATAATTCAAAAACAGAAAAATATACAACGAGTGGCCGAACAACACATTAATTCACGAATGCGCGTAGCGCATGAGTTAATTATCAGAGTTGTTCGGTCACGAGTTTAATAATATTCTCAATTTGAATTCTTTGATTAATTATTCTTTTTATTACATTTGCAAATGATTTTTTTATGAAATTAAAGTAGAACATGTAAGGAACTTTATCTTTGTGTACGCATTCACAATGTGTTTCGATCCGACGTTATCGACGTCTGGATTACGTTTACTGTTGTATGACGTTAGGAGTGAAATATTTAGATTTGTTTCAAATGTGAAATTATTTGTTATTATTTCACTGAGAAATCTATGTAAATCATTGCAACCAATGTAATAAAAACCAGCATCACAAAGTTGATAGTCATTAGAAATTTCGTCAACCTCATAAATCATAATAAATCATTGCAACATGTTTACAAACATCAATGAAGTATGTAATATCAATAAACATCATCATAGATACCTGGATTAAATTTTGTTCTTACGTCAGACGCGCGTTTTGTCTACAAAAGACTCACCAGTGACGATTGAATCCAAAAAAGTTAATAGGACATATAAACTACGAAGTTGAAGAGCATTGTGAGGACCAAAATTCCTAATGGTTTTGCTAAATACAAACAATATTCATTTATAAAGTGTGCATTTCAGCTTGGGACCAGCAGATGAAACTATATTGAATATGTCTAAAATGCAAAAGAAATGGTAGACCTTTCCGGATGTGGTAAATTGAACGAAACTAATACGTACTCATATGAATTCATGCATACCTTTTTGCAAATTTCAGTATTTTTTCAAATATCATGATCATGTCCTTTCACTTAAAAACCTACATCACAGTGCGTGCTTGCGTCTTAAAAATCACAGTGAACTTGAAATGTAGGTTTCTATCAAAACTAGATGCTTTACCTATATCTCGACTTTTTCTCTCTCTCACTATTGACACATATAGGAGATTTCAAACTTAAATTTACGAGAAGTGCAATGCTTAAAATTTTAATTTTCCAATAGTCAACTTCCCTTTTCTCGTCAGTAACATATCGTCTACTCCATCGATGAGTGTATACATAACTCAACTTTAACATAACGCTTTAGGATGTTGATATCAAGCAGGCTTCATTAACTGGGATGCGTTTCTGATATGCATTTGTCTTCGCTTACAATCGACATCTGTTCGAAGTCTTACATCATTATGATCATGTCCTATTACAGATTGACCTCCATAATTTCCATTGCTGTCGACAAACCATGTACCACTTCTCTTCAAATTCATGCGATGATCTCAGGTTTTCTTAGTTTTTATTCGCATCTTTTTGTTGAATTACGAAATTTGAACATAGGTTAACTGATGTTTCCACTAAATTATAAAACAATACATCTATTATGTTTTTTGTAAAGATATGCACACACATTTTGAGCTTTATTGTATGCATTCTTCTGTTCCGTTTGCTATTCATTGTTATGATTTTTTTCTAATAATTCCCCTTTCCATTCTCAATTTGAATCCCTAAGCTTAACAATAATTTGATTTTCAAATCTTGACTTCTTTTACTATCTACTCATCATTTAGAGGCAGAGTTCTTGCTGTTAATATGTTTCCAGAAATAGGTATATGCATTATTGATATATATCCCATAGATTACACTTCTTTCAATTAATTTATATACAAATTATAAATAATTAACCAAAAAGTCGAAACAGCACGTTTCACTGGCTCTTTTTCGAATTGTGCTTTTGTATTAAACATTATCCGATTAAAATTTCTTTAAATTATTTCAAATATTCAATTGTGTCTTCTTTCCTCTGTTTTTGTTATATACATTGTTTATTTAACAACAAGAATACCTTGTTGTAAGTATAATAGAATTTGATGCGACTGTTATACAAGTAGGAGGTCTAGCGCTATAAAAACAGGTTCAATCCACCATTGTCTACATTTGGAAATGCCTGTACCAAGTCAGGGTAATGACAATTGTTGTCCATTCGTTTGATGTGTTTTATCATTGGATTTTGCCATTTGATTAGGGACGTTCCGTTTTGAATTTTCCTCGGAGTTCAGTATTTTTGTGATTTTACTTTGTACACTTATTTCATTCCTTTTATTATTTCAGAATACGAATATAATGCATCGTTTGAGATTAATGATGAAATAAAGCAGAAGTTTGATGAATATGGATATATATTAGTCAGGTACTTATATATATTTTAAAATAAACAAACCAAAATGTTAGTTGGAATTGCCAATGTCGTGCTACCGAATATTGAAAAAAAAGAACATGAATGGTTAAATTCACCAATTGGGTTACTTCTTCGGTTATAACGTTTTTTGTCGTTGAGCATTATTTGCATTTTTACAGGTAAACTCTTTTCTTTCGCTTATCTAACACATCATAATTATTTATAAATAAGAAGTGTGGTATGAGTGCCAATAAGACATATCTTTTCCGAATTCACAATATGTTAAAAGTTAACAATAAAATGTCAAAGTACGGCATTTAACACAGAGTCTTGGCTCACACCGAATATCAAGCTCTAAAGGACCCCAAAATGACAAGTGTAAAACAAGAAAAACAACGGTTTATCATATATACAAACGAAAAAATGAGAACTACTGATGTACCATATCAACTATTGACAACCATGCACTGCACTGACTTATGACAGGTGCAAACAAATGCAACACATACATGATTTTATATATTTCAAGTTTATAACTAAAATGCAACAAAAATATAATCAATCGTTGTATTTTGCAGGAAATTATTTGAGCCTGAAGTGATAAGTAGAGTAAAGGAAATGATACAGAGCAATGATCAGATGCTTAAGTATAAGTGTGACGTACGTTAACCCAAAATCTGATCAATTTGAAAAAAATACACTGTTTATTTTGTGTACTGTCTACATTATTATTGCAAATACTTTGAAATATTTAGAGTAAACTAGAACACACCCTTGATATAGCGGGTCCGTGACTGAATTTCCCCCTTATTGTTTGACATTACAATCGAAATTGATCTAGCAACACAAAACACGCTCATAAATGTAATTGATAAACCACTTTATAGTTATGTTCTTCATCTGATAAGTTCTTCAATTATATTCGCCTTTATGGCATGATTTACCAGATAGAGAACACCTTTATACATGCACTATAAAAGATTCTAAACCTCAATTGACAATTTTTTCACACATATTCATGATCAAATAATTGGTTCTTATAACTAGAATCTGAATTTAACATACCAAAATATGGACTTACTCATTTCTGCTAATAACATTGTTAATCAGCAACTTATCCAAAACGGATTGGTAGACTTCCCCAAATATTGCGGATATTCCTCTGCAGGGTATGACGTTGTGTTATTCTATTTATGATCTCAACTTTTTGGGTGGTTTCTTATACCTAAATATGGCATATACTATATTTTATAAAAGTCTGTTAATCAGCAACCAATTACAAAACAGATTAACAGTATTCCAATAAACTAATTCTTACACTATTTGAATACATTTCCCAGCTAAATAAACTCATCATAGATACCAGGATTAAATTTTAGTTTTTACGCCAGACACGCGTTTCGTCTACAAAAGACTCATCAGTGACGCTCGAATCCAAAAATGTTGAGGACCAAAATTCCTTAAAGTTTTGCCAAATGCAGCTAAGGTTATCTATTCCTGAGGTAGAAAAGCATTAGTATAACGAGTAGCAATGGTCGAAAGAATATGTCAGATTAACGACAATCTCTCCATTCTTAAATTAAACAAGTCGTCAATCTTTAAGCACTTTTAAAACTTCACATTGTAACTTGATCAAAACAACCTTCCAATGGTCATATATAAACATAACGTACACAAATGCATTTGTTGGAAAATTTGAAATACAATTTTTATTATAAAATTATATCTGATATGACATCCTCTTCATGCAATCAGATTCCCGACAAAGATGGTCACGTGTCATCTATGATAGCTTGGAACCAAGCTGGAAATGACGTAAGCGGTATGATGGCAAGATGTGAAAAAGTTGTAAATCTGGTTGAAAAGGTAGGTTGTGATCTGTTCAAATGGTATATGTTGAAAAATGGTATGATCACATTTGTTTTTAATCGTCCGCTACATATCAAACTAATAATCTTATCATTTAAAAGAAAACACTAGAAACGAATAAAGATTTGAGGAAAATTCGACCACAACATTTGTATTTTAGAGGTATTTTACATTTAGAGAACTATACCTTTAGATATATCATCAAGATAGAATATTTGTTCCAACAGGAATAGATATTATGACAATGTTTATAACAAAGTTTCCATTGGAACTTCTGTTAGGCGAAACAAATATACGCTGACAGGCCGACATACACAAAACATAAAACAAAGTATGAATCAAAGCGTACCGCAAGTGATTAATATTTTCCTAACTCATGAACAGCAATTATGTCGACGCCTTTCTTAGTACAATAGTGGTTAATGATAACAACGTGAACACAACAGTTTCGGAGTTTCAGTTTCAGATTCTCAATGTGGAGACAAGTTGTCAGTTGTTTTAGATTTATGAGTTTGACTGTCCCTTTGGTATCTTTCGTCCCTCTTTTGTAAATACAGAGACGAATGACAACATTTATTCTATACCTTATACTACAAGAAAGTTTTGTTGAAAATTTTTAATGAACAAATAAGACCGTTGGATTTTCCCGTTTGAATGGTTTTATACTATTTATATTTGAGACCCTTTATAGCTTGCTGGTTGGACGATCGTACTTATGATATACTATTTTATAAAATGATAAAACTGGACAATCATCAAACTGGTGACATATTTAAAATATGGATATGGCACCTGTACAGTCCACTTTCAGTTATTGGGAATTTGCGGAAAGTTTCCACTAAACCAGATACATTTAGTAGGCACAGAATGTGAAGGAATAATATCCTTTGGGAAAGTTATATTTATAGATATAAGAAGATGTTCATGCCAATGAGACAACTCTTCATTCAAGTCACAATTTATAAAAGGAGTATACCATTATAGGTCCAAGTACGCCTTTTTCAACTGATTTATATAATTTGTTATTATGTTGTGCTTTTACACCACTGTCTATTATAATGCAACAACGTTTGTAATTTTCATTTTGATTGGATAACGTCACTTATTTACAGTACTGGATGTACGCGCAAGCGCAGATTGCATATGTCAGATTTTAAATACCTGTTTTAACTTCTGTCAGTTTCATTAGAATGGAGATAACAATATTGTATTTTAAGCTCCGACGGCATCAATTGGGGATTTGATGGTCGCAAATACCCGTTTACTGTCTCCGCTTACGAGTCGCCAGTAAACTTAATTTGCGACCATCAAATCCCCAATTGATGCCGTCGGAGATTAAAATACAATACAGTTATCTCCTAAATATTATGGGAAGGGTTTGGCGCCATCAAACAATTTAAACCCCGTCACATGTTATTCAGTAGCCTGTAGTTCAGTATTTGTTGTTGGTTCATGTCTTGCATGTCTAATTGTTTTGTTATAACAAAGGCTTCTAATTTTCGCAACTGAGTTGTTTGATATGTCGGTTATAGATACGACCACACAGTATGCGTTGTTGAAGGCTACACAGTTGCTTATAAATAACTAGACCACTTCAGTTGAACTTTGGTGGACAGTTGTCTCATTGGCCATTGTACCACATCTCCTTATTTTTACATAAGCAGATGTCTGCGTCAATGAAAACATCATTATGACAGCTTTCATTGTTATAAATTTGTGTTACTAAAGATCATTAAATTTTGAATAAATTATCTGCGTCGATATAACAATAGATTTGTTTTTCTTTTAGTGTCTCGGTGGAGAAGTGTACTTATACCATTCGAAGTTCACCATGAAGTGGCCAAAGAATGGAGCAGGTTTTCGCTGGCATCAGGACTATGGGTAAGTGAAATAAGCAAGCAGTGAATCAATTGTTATTGTGAATATGAAATTCATTATGACTGCACTCAGTTTGCCCCGCTGTATGTAGATAAATTTTATTGAGGGTATCTTTGCAGATACCATTCGTAAATAATAAAACTTGTATAGAGCACAAATATCTTATAGATGTCATAAAAAGGGAATCTGAAATACCTTTAAATCGTGGCTTCTATTGACCATTATTTATATATTCATTTACAAATTACACATGAATAACAGAGAGGTGAAATATACCAACGGTATATTCACTCACAATTAAAAAACAAACTACCAATGCCAAGGCTAAAAACGTAAAAAAAAACCGACCAGAAGACAAACAATAATATTCAAAACATCAAAAAGAAAGCTAAGCTAAACACAAGCCCCCAAAAAAGTCGGAGTAGACATCATGTGTTCCGGACAGAAAAACAAATCCTGCTTCAAATGCGGCATCCGTTTTGTTACTACTGAAAAAAACCACTGAACATATTAATTTATATTGGATTGCTTAACACGTTATTGCAACTTATATTAATCCCTTTCCACTTTGCGGGTGCGAGTGCTTCCTTGTAGCGGCATTAGCCGATTCTTTTTAGAAATCTTACGTGTCTTTTACGTGTAAGAGATATGGCTCTCTCTTAACACGGGTCAGCCATTTATCGTCCACTTTTGACGGACTATTGTCGTTTCTAAAGACCATACCCGCAAATGAAGAACATACTCGCAAAAACACTGAAAATTTATAGTGAGTGTTTAAGACATCACCAAATCAACAAACAATCAGTCAGGCAAATGCACTTAAAAGTACTAGTATTACAATGTTACCAAAATCGAAAGACTGAAAAAAACTGACAAGATCAAATATCATTAATCAAAGGAAAAAAAGGTAAAACAAGTGCCATATTCCTGGCTTGGTACAGACATTTTCTGAAGAAAATGTTGGGTTACATCTGGGTTTGTAACCAGTAAATTCTGTTAATTGTATGACAGATGTTTACGGGTCCTTTATGTTAACAATTTTTGGTGAACAACCCGAACAGACATAAAAGATTAATATGACAATTATAAGGATCATAAACTGTGTAAAACATATGTACTTACCCAAAATCTTAGAACTTAAAATAGAAACACGTTGGCATGACAAAGAATAGACTAAAGTGTTACTATCATAAATCACACAGACATTGGAAATAAAAAAACACACAAAAACACACCTAAAAATCAAAAGCAACCAGAACCCTTTAAATCAGAACTAGGGGCGATTCCAAAAGCTCCGGAAGTGTATTCTGCAAAAATGCTGGTCTATATTTGACATTGTATCCCTCTATACAGTATAATTAAGATACTTACAAATATCAAAGACAGAAACGCAATAGATGATTGACGAAACTTAAGCAAATAAAACGAGACGATCGTTTTTTTTGGGATGCACAACCTGATTCTAGCTTTAAATAAAACAAATAAGCAATGATCAAGTTTAAAAATTAATGAATATAGTCTGTATATTTCGTCTGAGGTTTCCACGCATGTAGAATCTGTCGGGAGTCGTCATCAAGTATTCGGATTTATAGATCGAATGTATACATGGAACAACCAAAAAACGTATCATAAGATAAATGTTTTCAATATTTTGATTTGCATTAAGGTAATCGATGCTGTGCTAAAGAGGACATTATTTAACTGAATACGCTAGAATATTCACAATTTACGATTTTTATTATCCTCTGATTATTTTATGTCAGCTATTGGTATGATTATGGAAATCTTTATCCTGATATGGGTACATTCTTTGTTGCAATCGATGAGTGTACAGTCGAAAACGGATGCTTACAGGTAAGGCATTTGAAAACTCACGAGAGGTTTGTTTAATATGATGGTTGTATACAAGTAGCAATCAATCTATTACTGAATTTCCACAATCCAGATAAAGAATATTGAAGTAAAACTCATAAAAGATATCATTATGTTTACCTTGGAAAATACAATAACTCCAAAAGGAATGAAATGACTAGATCGACATCAAACTTGGATCATATTAAATGCATTCATGAAAATACACCCAATACGAATGGGGCAATACATCAGATGCCTCGCTAACAAATATAAATCTGGTACCTATGATAACTATTTACAGAGAATGCCCCAATATCTGTATGAAAAAAAACACTAGTAACAACTTCTTGTATTTTAAGTGTCCGTAGATAATTTGTTCCAAACGAAGATTTCTATCACTTTTTAAGTACAATGCTTCCCCAAATGATCGTCATGATTTGACACAGTTCTAGTCTTACCTACTCTGCAGAGCCTAAGTATTTGTTTTTTTAAAGAATTACATGCTCTTTCTTGTAATTTCATTGGGATGGAAACACATCATACAAAAAAAGTAGTACAATCATCACCTTTATAACCGTTTACAATTACAAAAGTATTCAATTCTTATTAAAAGTTTTTATACAATCGTAAACTAACGAGTTATATTATAATTTTTGAATGGCTATCCAATTTTGTCAGCCAATCGAAAGTACGGATTCTTATGAAACATGCATATAAGGCTATAATTGTTATTTTTTTTCACATGTTTTCAAAATAGTTTTTGTGTCTATGATTAGTCTAGCGTTCTTGTCATCGTTTGGCATACGTAATACATGATCATATTCAATTAGGGGAAATTTTTCTGCAAAGTACATCGACATGAAAATGGTACCCTATTGGAAAAGAAGGGTTAATGGTTAATAAATTTTGTCTTGAACAATTAAGGCAATAGAAGTAAAACGATGTTCAAAAGTCATTATTCGACAAGGCAAAGACAAATCAGGGTAACACACTAAAACTGACTTTAGATAACAACTGTCTGTTTCCTGACTTGGTACATGACATTCTAAGAAATAATGGTGGACATTTCAGAAAGTTGTTGCAATAGTTCCATAAACGTACAAAGAGCTGCAGGTTACTCTCTCTTTATCAGGTATATTTTGTAATGTCTAGTCATTGTGATAACTTATAAATTTTACATAATCAAACAGACCTCCGACCCTTGTAAATATAACTGCCAGACAGAAATAATCAATTTGACTATATTTCTGCATGACAAAGCACAGAAGGAAGAAAACGATTTTATATATACACTTGTCATACTATATATTTACAGCTTCTCCGTGGATCTCACAAATGTGGACGACTGGATCACACTAAAGATGACGGACAATTCTCTCCCTCGAATGAAAGATTGGAATTCTTAAAAAAGATACTTCCTCTAGATGTTGTAGAAATGAAACCGGGTAAATCATTATGTGATTATAAGAATTTGTACAAGAAGCAGAATAAAAGCAACTTATCTATTTCTATAAAACACAATCGATGACTTTTTTGCAACAAACGGAATATGTGGATGATGTTTTAAAAACGATGTGAAAAACATTGGGGCACAAGGACGTAAGATACCGAAGGGACTTTAAAAATGTTTGTGTTTGATTGTTACTGATGAAGGTATATTCAGATCAGCGCTTAGGGAGTGGTAAAGTCGTTACTTAGTAATTGATCGATACTACTATTGCTGGATTGTTAGTACCCAGGGGGATTGTTAGTACCCGGGGGGATTGTTAGTACCCAGGGGGATTGTTAGTACCCAGGGGGATTGTTAGTACCCAGGGGGGTTGTAAGTATCTAGGGGGAATTGTTAGTACCCAGGGTATCATCAACTCAGGAGTGAGTTCTTTGGTACCGATACGCTTATTGTACTTTAACTCACCGGTTGACACATTGTGAATTTCGTATAATAAAACTAAGGTTCCAACTCCCTCAGGCAAGGTTGACATTTGAAATAACTTGGTAATAACTTGGTTAGAGTCCCTTATATCATACAACTTCTACGTTTCAAATTATTGGGTTTCAGTGTTACTGATTTAGGTTTATTTAGACAATGCTTCTGGCTAAAGAGATTTATAAAGGTTTTTTTCATGTATAAATGTATCCCAAAGAAATGTAAAAATAAAAAGGAACACTCGACTACACAACAGCTGATTACTTTAGGTCCACTTTGTTCATATAGCTCCCCACTCATTCAAGTTTTTGTCAGTTGTTTTTGGTTTTGAGTGTTACTGATGAAAGTAAATGCACGAAAGACCCACGGACGCGCACAATTTGATAAATGTTGTTATCATCTGTTTAACCATGACTTGATAGTGCATTATGGTTTTATAGTCTTGTCATTTAAAAACAAATCTCTGTCTGTAGGTGATGCCGTTTTCTTTCATTGCAATGTCTTGCATATGAGTGAAATTAACACAAGTGACAAACGCCGCATTGGGTTTCCAATATGTTACAACAGGGCAAGTAACAGTCCAACGAAGAAACACCACCACCCGCCTTACTCTCAGATTAGCAAGGTAATAATGTAAAGATCTATTAATACTAAAACTGTCGATCCTAAAAAAAATATATACCCGTTGTCTTTTAGAATGCATAGACATACTGTATGCTCGTTACAGACTAGTAAGCTCTTAATTGTAGTTTTTAAATGTGGCCAATTCTACGTTACGATGACCAATAGTCTACATCTGAGCAATATATTGTAAGATCACGTTTGGTTAAAATGCCTTATTCTTATATACAGTTAAACCTGTTTTAAGAGACCACTCATGGGAGAGCAAAACAGTCTTCTCATAAGACAGGTGGTCTTTTAATACAGTTTCTATCCATAAGAAATGCACTACAGAGGGATCTTATATTAGTGGTACTATAACACAGGTTTTACTTAATACAGGTGGTCTCTTAAGCAGGTTTGACTTATTTTGTTGTTCTTTCTGTAAGCCTATGATAAATATAAAAGATAAAAAAGATCCTGCTGAAGACTTTGACATTTCCATGTCAGTAAACTAATTTTATCACAGCTGTCCATTTAAGTGACTCTCATTACACAATCAAAGTTCTAATAAGCCTCAACTGATGTCATCCCTAGTAGTGGAAACTAAGAAAATAGTCGTGTTCAATTAGCGTGTCACAAATTTTTAACGACTCAAAAACTTCACGTCATTTTAACCATAATCACTTGATAAATTTTAACATGTTTTAACGGCTGTACTATGCCACGCAGGACATGCAACTTGTTGGAGCACTGAAACATGAGTAGAAGCGAGGAAAGCTCATTTTACTATTTTTGTGTTGCGTTGATGTGTTTTTTTTCTCGTTTTGAACATTTAAGTATTCACCAACCTCTTTCATGTATAGTATGGTATCGTCCACTTTGGACAAATTGATACATTTATTCACCTTTAAACACACTTGGTCAGTAAAAATCTAACATGTAATTAATTGTACAACATTTTCGTATATTATTAGGTAGCAAATGAAGATTTATTTAACTGTACAAACATAACCGATATGACTGGCAAGGATTTTATAGACCTATCTAATGCTGCAAAACTTAAGAGTCAGTTAACATCGTTTGGACAAAATGGTACAAATTAAGAAGACACAAATATACATTAAAATAAAGATAAATACATTTTAACTTTTGGTAAACTTGCAGAATGGTACACAAGAGTGACTCCCCGTTGTACATAGTTTATCGAACATTTATTGAATTGTAATCTCTAAATCAGTCAGAAATATTTACATTTGTATATGTTATTATTAGTATTATCACAACACGAATTGAAGACAGGTATTTATAGAAGGTCATGGAAATTGCAAGACGATCAACACAAAACGGTGTTTTCCATATCAAAGAGAAATATCAAAGGCAGGAGTTTGACACTTGTTTTCCATTCGTTTGATGTTTTTGAGCTTTTGATTTTGGCATTTGAAAAGACATTTTCCGTTTTGAATTTTGTATTTTAATTTATTGAACATTTTATCATACCGCAATTTTAGGTTTGTGTGGAGCAATATGCCGATATAGCGGTTTACAGTAGATGTAAATATGATAGATTTTTGTTTGTCCTCGACCAGTTTTTGGTGGTTATTTTGAGTCATTAGTTAATAAAGGTCCTATCAAATAGGTTGGTAGTTTTAATCATGTATTATGTCCTCGTACAGTCGTATTGTGTTGTCACATTCGAAACAATAGGCTATTATAATAAATTCGCTATTGCTGCTTAATTTCCACAGTTACCGCTCTTTGTAGGACTTTATTAATGTATCTTATTTATTCTTACTTTTGTGTTTTAGTGATTATTGTTTTGTCAAGATCTTTCTTTCCTTTTTCCTTTTTTTACATCAGTCCAAAAGGATCATTCTTAGTCAAATCGGAAACACGAGATTTAAAATACGAGATTTGAAATGTGGATTTGGAATTCATTATCTTTATCTTTAGAACTGTCATTCAAATTCATTGGATTTGAAATTCAAGGTCCAATGAAACCAATAAAAGAAAACTTCCGGGTTACGATGCTATCAATGCCATTAATATGTGTTTATGAAATCGGTTTCGATTTGATTTATTAATTATCTGTAACTAAGAAGAACGGAGATCAAAAACCGTACCGTGCATCGCCAACTTGGTATTTTTATTGATTGAAAAGAAGAAGATTTAACGAAATAAAGTGACTGGTGAAAAATAATGTTTATTCAATTCTTGAACCAATGCATGTATTTATCGTAAACTAAGTCTTCTGTGCACGATTTTATCATTTGTTACACAAACATATCGTTCAATCGTCAATTGTTTTTCTCTCTGTCCGTTATGATGTGAAAATATGGAGGCAAATTATTTATCGTGTTTTGAAGTCGAAGTTTACCGATTGTCACCTTATAGTAAACAATCAACAAATAAGTATGGATATTGAGAACGTGTATAGCATGTACAATCAAATAATAGTTTATTTAAATGACAGATTCATGGGTATTGCGATCACCGGAGTTTAACGAGACGGGCCACTTTTAGGTCACACATACGGAAAATTTAAAGCAAGCAATTTAAAAAAGTCAACTTTATCTAAATGTGGACAAATCAAAGAATTTTCTACCGAAAAAAGTATATGTACATGGGTTTTATTATGAAAGCTATCCATTTAGTTATAAAAAACATATACATCATTTGTTTTAAATTGAGGTTTCATATGACTTTAAATCATTCTTAATGATCTTGACGATTTGTTTTTACCAACGCAAAAAATTATGAAACTTAGTATTTCATATTTGTTACCAGTTAATGGTTGAGACAGTTCTTAAATATAAAAGAAAACCTATTTCGATGGTTGTTATGGTTTTGTAACTCATTTTATATCATCAATTTAATTAGATTCTTTTGATCTTGAAAAGGTTCTCATAAAAAAATAAATGATACTAAATACTGTAAAGCCTTTTGAAATTTTAAAGTTTTCGATATTTATTGTTTCAGTGATAAACGAAAAGTCATGTAATCCCACGTAACAAATGTACATGGTTTGTCAATGATATCATAGGTCCTTCGTGGCTCCAATGGACATGACATTGAACAGCAAATTTAGCATGTTTATCTATTGTAAAAAAAAATTCATAATATCTAATAAAATTTGTAGATTTAGCTAACAAAGTCTTTATATTTGTATAAAGTAACATTCGTTTGGAATATTGTTTTAACGTTAGATAAGCTAAATTATAAAAAGCTTGTTAGTCACTCTCTGTGGTTAATACCAGATAACTCTGGTTAATTTTCCAATCAATCTATCATGAAGGGGAGATAAATATTTCCACTTTCATTTATAGTCTTTTTCAAGAATGATGAACGGATCTTTTTTTGGTATTTAATAAACTACATTCGTACAGCAATGTCTTTGATAGACCAATAACAACACTTGAAATCTATTGAATTGATACATTTCGTAATTATTCCAAAATTAAATCAGAAACCGATACTTAATTATAAAATAATGAACCTGTTAAAGGGAGACAATCCCACATTGACTTATTCGAATCTAAGCATAATACAAAGGAATGTCACTATTGCATACAAATGGCACATACATATGTTTAATTAACTGTGCATTCGTGCTCCACCTTCAATAAAGATTCTTAATTATTATTATTACCAAAAGTTGTTAATCTATAGATAGTGAAGACTAATTTAAGCTAACCCAATGTAAAATATATTTCTTTGAAACTTTTTAAAACTTACTCAGAAAAATGCTCCAGCCACTTGACTTTCATAGCTCATAATTTTCGTTTTGACACAGTATTTTACTAAAGTAGTTAAAAAGATTATTTGCTTCTCAAAGTGTAAGACGCAATAAAAATCGTATGCTTGCATCAACTTACCCAAACACAGATTTATTTAAGTCATGAACACTTCGACATAGTTTGTTTACCTTTATTAATACCAGCGGTATACTGCTGTTGCCTTTATTTATAAACAAATCACAAATACATGTTAAGATCCGACTAAATACCTATATCCTGATACCGTCAGGTAAATACGCTGAAATCTGAGTACTAACCTTATTGATAATGAATACCTAAGCTTCGCAAAATTCCGTTCAAACAACGGTACATTGCCGGCTCATGTACATGTTCTAGGAAGGAATTATTTATAAGATTGCCAAAATGTGTTTCCAAAATTAAAGTGGGTATTATGAAATACTCTGAAACTGTTAACTTAATAGCGAACAAAAATGTAAAATATACTACAACGAGAAAGAAGTGATCAGTATGCTTGAGTTTCTAATTGACAACATAGTTGTTGAATTGGGGGGTATAGTTTTCAAACAAATTATCGGCATTTGTATGGGAAAGAACAGGGGGCCTCTCCTTTTTGAACTTCAAATGAGTAGGCATTCCTTCACACACTTGTCACAGCAACAAGATCAAATAAACAGGATCAATTTGACATTAAAATATATTGATAAGTTTTCTTATTAGGTTTCATTTATATAACCTCCACACTTCGGAATTCCTCCGCCTAATTTTGTCATACATGTACTCCGAGTTTGACTAAGAAGTAATCTCAGGACCAGAATCCAAAACAGATAAGCAACAGTTCGAATGTCATAAATCGATTAAGAGCAAACAAATCCGGGTTACAGACTAAGACCGAGAGAAACACAAATATAAGAGGAAAACAACAAAAAAGCAGAAACACTGATATAAAAAAAAACACAACAATAAACGACAATGCAAAACACACAGAAACGTACTATAAGATGACAACTGCCATTTTACTCACTTGGTACAGGACATTTTAAGAAAAATGGTGGGTTGAATCTGGTTTTATTGCTAGCCAAACCTCGGGCTTTTATGGCAATGTTAAATATAATACTAAAATGAAAACATTTCATGACAGGAATACAGTACAAAAAAATGCAAGAACTTTCAGGATAGAAAAATACACAAATAAACAAATAAACAATACAATAGAGTTTTTCGACATGCTTACCAAAAAATAAAAACGGACACGTAAAACAACAAAGGACAGCGCAGAACCACGACTGAATCAAACTTTATTAAACATCCCCAGTGTCTGAGCAGAAAGATGATGAACCAGTGGTATGTCAAAGAACGGCTCGTCTTTTATCTAAAAAATGTCCTCGGAAGATGCCAAGAATATTCTGTATCTACTTCACAAATAATACATAATGGTCTTGAAGTATCATTTCCAGATACTGGCGTTGTTTATCATCTTAATTACGCTTTATATCGTTCGTTTTATATATTTTGTATATGTTTAACCGTAACTGTTTAGTCCATGCTTTGTCATGTTCTTTTCACTTGGCTCGGTATTCAAGTATCCCGTAATTTGTTGTTCTTTGGACATTTTTAGTATTCTTTTAGTGTTTTGTTATGTCTCTAATAATGTCGATATGCCATTTATTGTTTCTGTTGATATAGTTGTTTGTTTAATAGTGATTAAGGTTACAACACAATGTTGATTGCTGTAACCCATTTGTTTGTTTAAAATTTACCTAGAATGTATGTTGTTTTGCTGAAATATTGACGTCAATACAACGGAATTCTCTGCAACTGTAAGAAAAGAGAGAGGTTCAGCTAGCTATAGAAACAGGTTAAAATCACTATTATCTACAAAAGGAAATGGCTGTACCGATGCAGGATTATGATAGTTGTTTTTCATTCGTTTGATGTAGTTGAGCTTTTAATTTAGCCATTTGATAAGGGATTTTACGTTAATATTTTCCTTCGAGTACGTTTTTTTTAAAAACTTTTTAATGCATTGTCTCACCTTGTCCGTATTCAAGATTTAGTTTTGAATTTAATTTGATATCTATTGTATTTCAGTAATGCATTTCATAAGCATCCTAATAGTTATCAAAAGTACCAGGATTATAATTTAGTACGCCAGACGCGCGTTTCGTCTACATAAGACTCATCAGTGACGCTCATATCAAAATAGTTATAAAGCCAAACAATACAAAGTTGAAGAGCATAGAGGATCCAAAATTCCAAAAAGTTGTGCCAAATACGGCCAAGGTAATCTATTCCTGGGACAAGAAAATCCTTAGTTTTTCGAAAAATTCAAAGTTTTGTATCAGGAAATTTATAAAAATGATCACATTATTGATATTCATGTCAACACCGAAGTGCTGACTACTGGGCTGGTGATACCATCGGGGACGAAACGTCCACCAGCAGTGGCATCGACCAGTGGTGTAAATAGGTATCAAAAGTGCCAGGATTATAATTTAGTACGCCAGACGCGCGTTTCGTCTACATAAGACTCATCAGTGACGCTCATATCAAAATAGTTATAAAGCCAAAACAATACAAAGTTGAAGATAAGATGATGATATAATCAGGGTTGAATTTAGTTAAATTCTTGTACTCGTCAGTCTCTTGTACAGTCAGGATTCTACTTCGTCAAAATTATCTTCCCATTACGCCAGTTCATTTTCCCAATCGTAGAAATGGAAGCCATTGTAGGGATGACGCGCTGCCAATTTTGTTCTTGGAAACCGATAAATTTATCCACATAGCACTATTACGATCCTTATTTGTCAGTTGTATTTTAAAAAGACAAATGTATCTACTAGCTAATGAGCATCAGTTAATGATCTTGTCTGCATTGATGATTCAACTTAAAAACTATTGTCTGATCGGTTGTCAGGTGGAATTTTCGAAAATTCTTAAATATTTAAAAAAAATCTAATTGAATATATCGTGAAAGGGCAGACTAAAAATTTTCAGTTGTTGAAGATTATAAACCCAATTTTTTTTTTCTTTTTTCAAAGATATGCATTTTCATCATCCAACTTAACAGTCAGGATTTTACTTCGTCAAAATTATCTCCCCATTACGCCAGTTCATTTTCACAATCGTAAAAATGGAAGCCATTGTAGGGATAACGCGCTGCCAATTTTGCTCTTTTTCAATTTTTGAAAACCGATAAATGTATCCACATAACACCATTACGATCCTTTAATGTGGAATTTTCGAAAATTCACAAACATTTAAAAAAAATACTAATTAATTATTACGTGGAAGGGCAGACTAGATTTTTTTAGTGGTTGACTATAAACCCTAGTTATCACATTCAAAAATTATTTTTTTTCGAAGACAATTTTCATCATCCAACTTGAAAGACTGTCGTCAAGTACTTTTAGTAAAAAAAAATAGCTATTCGAACACACCTACTCTGTTTTTGTGATTCATTAGATAGGTATTTCACTTGACCCATATATTTCATCTTTTAGTAATGTGTTTTTTTATGTTATAAAGTCAACCTGAAGCTTTGATATATAAAATGATAGAATCTGAAGCGAGATGATGTATCAAATATTCTTGCTTTGTACGATTTCAAGATAAAATATTCAACTCAAACACACCCTAACATAAAAAGGTGCACTCGTTTTTCACTTTTTGATATAATTGTTACCCATTTGTGGATTTTTTCTTGAGTCACATAATGGAAGGGCAGACACGAAAATTACTGAACTAATAGATTCATATGTTCTCCGTCCGTGGTAATTAAAAAAAAAATCGGAGGTTATGCATTTTCTTCATCCATCTGCATAGATACCCATGTCGTCGACTTGATATCTAATTGTTCTGCATTACTATGTAATAGATACATTGAAAACTTATGCAAATGTTGTTGTTTTTTTTTTTAAATAAAACACTTCGTAATTGAGAATAAAATTGTCGTTTTATTTGTTTCTTTTAACTTTTAAAATTTTTGTTACTATAGTAAACATTACAGTAAGCATTTATCGCCTTCTCTAACAAAGAGCTTCGATTCTTTTGTTCTATGTCAACTGGGTTTCCGTCTGTGTAGGAATATCATTTGTTTTAAAAAGCAGACCTGTGTGAACCGTGTGAATTAAATATAAGACCAGTGTGCGTGTTTTGTTTCAGATTCACGATCAATGAAAAAGGATACAACAAATACAGTTAAATCTGCCTCATAAGCTCATATCTTGACTTACATATGAAAATTTACAATCAGGGTCGGTTGTAAACTAAACTTTACGACAAAACAGATGATTGCAGCTTCCCAAGTGCGAACTTTCAATTTCTTTTATGCAACATTTCAATAGCGCCTGCATACGGAGTATATTTCTTGCAGTTGATACAATATTTCAAGGCTTGTATTTCCTTACATGATTTTCTTAAAATAGGGTTGCTGTCCACAAGGGAGCTAACAAATCAAGGGTTCCAAGTGGTGATATTAAACCATTCATTTAATGACGCCATCACGAGTTGGTTAATCGCTATCAAATATCACTTTCACAGATGGTAGTGTATATATATTATTTTTTGTAACTACAATCTATATAAAAAAGAAGATGTGGTATGATTGCCAATTTGACAACTCTCCACAAGAGACCAAATGTCACAGAAATAAACAACTATAGGTCACCGTACGCCTTCAACAATGAGTAAAGTACATGCCATATAGTCAGCTATAAAAGACCCCAAGATGAATAATTTTAAACAATTCAAACGAGAAAACTAACTGCCGAATTAAAGTACCAATAAATGAACGAAAAACAAATATGTAAAACTCTATAAATGAACATTGATATTAAATGCTTCATGCATGTAAACATGTTGCTGTAATTTATTTTGTTTTATGGAGTATAATAATTTCTGATGTCTATCAATTCAAATTTTGATATTTCTAAGATAAAGAAATGTTTAAAAACATAAAGATATTTCGATAATAAGTATACTAACTTTGAACTATATATTACTACAAAGAATTTCAGTTTGTTTCACCTTTCGTCAAGGCTTTTATCCTACCTTCAACCCTACCTTACACAGGTCGAAAACTCTAGATTTCTTTACGTCAGAATATATTTGCATAGTAATTTCCCAAACACACGGCCAACTGACCAATCGACTCAATGAGTTACAATGTGGGATACTACGAGTTTACTACAACCGGAAAACACGTTGAATTAGTTGAGAAACTGTCAACTAATATAGTGTCTGGGATTATCAGTTATTATATTGTTTTTTTTCTACGAATGTGATTATTGTAAAATATATAACATAATCTTCAATTTGAATGCTCAGATTAAAAAGTATTGTTTACGGGCTTCACTATTCGACTTTCTTTATAGCCTTTTTAAAGTTGTTGAATAGGTTTTTTCCATTGTTATGCATTGTACCTGTGCAATAATTTTACGACCTGAAACAGTGAAATTTCAGATGAAATGACCACTGTCCACTATAAAAAAATGTTGAGCTCTTTTAAACCTGTATAATGTCATTCCAAAATCATTTCTGCCTAGAAAAACACGAAAACTGTCATTGAAACACTTATTTCTGTACTGGATGTGTAAAATTTTTATCATGACCTGAACTGAAAGTAAGAACATCATAATATTCAGTATGCTAAAACTAAGTGTTACGAAAGTGACAGGGCGGATCCAGCCATTTTCAAAAGGGCGGTCCTAACTCAGGACAAAAGGGGTGGGTGGGGTTATGTGGGGTGGGGGTTCCAACTGCATGTCCTCATTCAAATGCATTGATCGTTCAAAAAAGGGGATCCAACCCCCGGAACCCCCTGCCCCCTTTGGATCCGCCACTGAGAGGGTCAGTTATATAGCTTAATACATTTTGTATAGCTTCATCCATCGATAAAGTCCCTTTGTTGCTAATTTTATCATAAAATATACCTCAATATAGGTTTTTTATCGTTCGACTGCTGTCATGTTGACGTATGTGAAATATCTCCAATATTTAAAGCCTCTGGATCACAGTGGGTGCCATATTACCTATTATTTTTATTCTAAAACGTGCTTTGTATATAGAAATAAGAAGATGATGTATGAGTGCCAAATGAGACATCTTTCCAAAAAAGACACAATCTAGTAAAGTAAGCAATCACAGGTTCAATGCCGAAAAGTACGCTATAAATGACCCAAAAATTACATGTGTAAAACAATTTCCAAACAAAAAAAACAAAAAAAACCAACAAAAAAACAAAAAAACAAAAAACAAAAAACCCGGCCCAATATAATTTATAATAGGAGAAGAAATCTATCTAATAAATTAAAACGTATATAGGTTTGTATATATAGGAGCCTGTATTTCAGTGGTTGTCATTTGTTTGTGAGATAAGATAAGATAACTTTATTAGCACTTACGCTAACAGTGGATATTTATGAGAGAAATATATAAAAATAAAAATAGAAGCATATACATTATTACAGAAATCAATTACCTTTTAATAATGAGTTTCTCACCAACAAGCATCCATTCAAATAGTTGACAACACATTTTAATATTGTTGGGGAATTACTATTTAGAATTGATATAAGCAAGTTATATTATAAAGAAGTTAATTTATTGTTCAATAGAACATTATTTAATTTTTAATGAGGTTATCTCTCACATAGTTATAGGAGGAACATTTCAAAAGAAAGTGTAGTTCATCTTCAATGTCCCCATTGTTACAGCAAAGACATACCTTACTCTGCTTTGATATTTTTAGATATCGCCCTCTTTCAATAGATACAGTATGAGCACTTAACCTCAATCTACATAATGTTGATCTATCACATTTGGATTTGCATTGATCAACATACAAGGGTCTACTATTTGGTTTATATAGTATATTGAAAAAGTTTAATTTTTATTTTGATTGATATCAGTCTCTTGCTTTTGAAAGGCTAAATCGTGGATTCTCTCTTGAATGGGTTTTATATACATTTTAATATCAATTTGATTGAGATCAATAAAATAAAATCCAAGTTTTGAAATAAGATTTTTCATATTTATTATCCAAGAGTTATTTTTTCAGTTGCTTTATATATTTTTAGGGCAAGTGAATTATTTGACTCAAGTATATGAAGCCAATATTTTATTGCTGAAAATTCAATTCTGGTATATAAAGGCAATCTATTCAGCTCGGCTTAAAAGAGGGACGAAAGATACCAAAGGGACAGTCAAACTCATAAATCTAAAACAAACTGACAACGCCATGGCTAAAAATGAAAAAGACAAACAGAAAAACAATAGTACACATGACACAACATAGAAAACTAAAGAATAAACAACCCGAACCCCACCAAAAACTAGGGGTGATCTCAGGTGATCCGGAAGGGTAAGTAGATCCAGCTCCACATGTGGCACCCGTCGTGTTGCTTATGTGATCACAAATCCGGTAAATAGTCTAATTCGGTAGGCATATTCATGAAAGGGAAGGGGATTGTAGTTAGGACGTAAGGAACATATCCGATATCATTTGTGAAACGGTTATTCCATAACGGTCAACCAACTCGTGATGATGTCCGTAAAATTTACGAAGGGATGATTTCAACTTCACCATTTGGAACTCTTGGTTTAATAGCTTCCTTGTGAGCAGTAACCCTCTATCAAGAAAATCATGATAGGAAATGCAAGCATGGGTATATCGTATCAATTGGGAGATATATATCCCGTATGCAGGTGCTGCTGGAATGTTGCTACTTAGAAATGGAAAGTTCACAATTGGAAGCTGAAATCGTCTCTTTTGTCGTAAAGTTTTGTTTTCAACCGACCCTCATTGTCAGTTTCTAGATGTAAGTCAAGATATGAAGCCGACTTAACTGTATCTGTAGTATCCTTTATCTCCAATTCGATGGGATAGATGCGTTCCACATAGTCATCAAATTTTGAATTGTTTAGTGAAAGAACGTCATCTATATAGCGGAAAGTAGAGTTAAAGGATATTGCTAACTTCTTATCTTTCTTCCTACGAAGTTCCTGCATGAAGTCAGCCTCATAATAATAAAGAAACAAGTCGGCAAGTAGAGGGGCACAGTTTGTTCCCATTGGGATGCCGACAGTCTGTTGAAAAACACGTCCTCCGAACGTAACAAATATGTTGTCATTCAAGAAATCAAGCATCTTGATAATATCGGTTTCAGAGAATTTTTTGTTTGAATCAGAGTGATTCTTTACAAAGTATGATTTATCCCTCCATAAGACAAGATACTTGTATCTACGTTGGCCATTCTTTTTTAAAAAGCAAAGTAATACCAACTCTTTCAATTTGTCTTTTATTTTGGAATGTGGAATACTTGTGTAAAGAGTAGAAAAGTCAAATACTTAACATGCAGCATTTGCTGCTTTACAATGTGTTCCTAGAATTTCTTAAATAAATTTATACTGTAAGTGTTCAGAGGGATCTGAATCCCTGTGTTGTTTGCCTATTCCCCATACTTCACCACCGTATAGAGCAATAGGCACAACTAGGGAGTCAAATAAATTTTCTAAAAGCTTGCATTGGTTATTCTGTCATATTGGTTTTTTTTTAATTTTAAAAAGTGCTTTTCTACCCTTTTCAACAAGCAATGAGCTGCACAGATTTAGATTTCCTGTGTGCTGCAGTGTCATGCCAAGGTAGCAGTATGATTTGACAGTTTCCAGGAATTTGTTATTATATCTAAAAAAAATATTATGGGTTTTTCCATTTCAGTTAAATATAATAACTTTTGAATTGTTTATGTTAACTTCTAGTTTCCAGCATTTACAAAAATCACTAAGACCATTTCAAGCTGTTTGTAATCCCTTGACAGAATTTGATAATAAAACTATATCATCTGCAAATAAAAGGGAATTTATTGTTGTATATCCAATTACAATGAGATCTGTATTAGCATCTTGGAGACTTTCAACCAAATTATTTATGTAAAGAATAATGGACTGAGAATATCTCCTTGTTTAACGCCACGACTGGAAACAAATTCTTCACTGAGACTATTTTGGAATTTAATTATTCATGTTGTATCGTCATACATAAAATGAATTATATTAAAAAGTTTACAGGGTAATTTAAATTCCAAAAGGATATAAAATGTGTTACATATTTGTTTTTCGTTCATTTTTTTATATATATAATGAAGGCCGTTAGTTTTCTCGATTGAATTGTTTTACATTGTCATATCGGTGTCTTTTATAGCTGACTATGCGGGTAGGGCTTTGTTCATTGTTGAAGACCGTACGGTGACTTATAAATGTTAATTTCTGTGTTAGTTTGGTCTCTTGTGGACAGTTGTTCCATTGGCAATCATACCACATCTTCTTTTATATATTAGATCCAACGCTGCAATTTTCACAAAACATATAAAATTTTCCACCTCGTCGCACATACATATGAATAACACCATTACAGCTTATTTCCTATTGCATGTAGTTAGCTTTCTTGCTTTGTTTGTATATTGTACAATCATATTAGGATAACAACCAATTAAATTCAAATATAACATATACAAGTTAAACTATGCCTATATATATCGTTTAAAGATGTCAATCTTATTTTCAAAGCTTGTGTAAACAACTATACATACAAAGCAAGCAAGCCAACCAAAGTTTTACTTTGCAAGCATTAGGAAATCAGCTGTAATGATTTTTGTCAGAATGGCAAATGTCCGAGCACGTTAAATAAAGACAACAGTAGTATACCGCTGTTCAAAACTCATAAATCTATGAACGAAAAACAAAATCGGGGTAACAAACTAAAACTGAGGGAAACGCATTAAATATTAGAGGGGAACAACGACACAACATTAAAATGTAACACACACAGCAACGGACTAAGCATTAGACAAAATCCGATGAGAATAACCAATATAACATCAAAACCAAATACATGAATTTGGGATAGAAAAGTACCGTGACACGTCTTATAGTACACTCAAATATAGGAGAAAACAAACGACACAACGGAAACACAACGTAAAAATGTTACACACACAGAAACGAACTATGATATAACAATGGCCATTTTCCTGACATTGTACAGGACATTTTTAAAGAACAAAGTGGTGGGTTGAACCTGGTTTTGTGGCATGCCAAACCTCGCACTTTGATGGCATTGTTAAATATAATATCAAAATGACAACATAATAATACAGGACAACAATACAAACAAATAGGAGAACGTATTAGAAACACACGAACAAAAGATAAAAAAAACATCAGGTTTAAAATTCATTACGTCAAAAACGCGCCTCGTCCAAACAAGAATTACCAGTGACGCCCAGATATAAAAGTTCGAAAGTCAAAAAAAAGGGGTAGGGTACAAAGTTGTACAGCTCTGAGGATCAAAAGTGGAAAAAGGTTGTGCCAAATACGTTGTGTAAAAAACGAAAATGTTAACATTTCTTCGCCTTTTTTACGAACACAAAATTCAAGGATCACACATTTGCCTTTAATTCTCTATACGGAAATTGCTGTACTCGTGAATATTAGCACCGGCTGTTATCGACGGCTTACGTTACGCCAGTAAGTTTGTCTCATGGGTAATTGTGTTTTTCGCTGTTGTTTCGTTGTTGCCTGGTGGACGAATACATGCAATATCCGTGCTATTATCAAACATATTAAATGGCTATATATTTGGTAATTCAAACTCTTTTTTCTTCGCATAGAAACAACTAGGTCGTTAATCTGAGCATGGAAGGAATACTTTGTAACACGAACTATAAATGAGGACACACAAAATGAAAAACTAAGCGAAATTGTGAATCCTGCATTGCACGAAAAAATGTGTTGTATTTCAGATAATAACACGTGTTTTCGGTTGATTGTAAACACGTAGTAGTCCATGCATTATTAATCATTAAGTGGATTGGTCAAAAACCTAGGTATAAATAAATTGCGTCACATGTAGATAAACAATTACATGTGCGAGAACATAAGTATGCTTATTTATGCATTTCCATATAAGGTAGTTGTCCCGACCTGTTACAATAAGTAAACAAGTACTCAACCTTTGGATCAATGGTTATCAATACTACACTTGATATATCATCAATACAGATAAATAGGGGAAATGAATGGTAAGGTCATCTTTCAACTTTTTAACAAAATGTTCAGTTTTAATAGTTATCAAAGTTACCAGGATTAAGAGTCCTATTTTAATGTTTAAACCATGTTAATATTTGTATTTTCTCCAGTATATTACAATTTGCAAAATTATTGGGGGTGTACATCATTTATCTATTTGGGCAGCCATAATCATTCTGATCACCGTCAAAACCTGTATTCAAACAATCAGAATGGTTAACTTTTAAAAAAAGAATCACATATCACAAATGAGTATTAAAATGTATAAGAGTGTAAATAATATTGCATCTGATTATTTTTGTTAAAATTTCACAATAACCAAAACGTTAATGCAAGATATTCTTTGTTCATCGGACGATAAGGGAGCTACCATTTGATTTTTAAGGGTGGGAGGGCTAAGATGAAATTTGAAAAAAATAGGCAGGACAGGAGTTTGAGTAAAAAAAAGGCAGGATGAGACAATTGCAAAAAAAAGTCAGAATGACAATTTAGGTAAAAAAAGGTCAGGATAAACTAATAATTAAAAAAGGCAGGACCGAATAGAGTGAAAAATAAAAAGGCAGGACAGAGATAACAACTTAAAAAAATGCAGGACCGAATTTTTTATCCTAGCCCCCCCTTTTCCCAATAAAAATCAAATGCTAACTCCGTAATTCCCTTTTCAGGTATACAACGACTAATTCACAGCCCCATTGCTTTCTATGTTAAATTCTGCAATTTCAAGCATTATGGCTACTTTGTCTTTAGTTCAAATAAAGTGGCAGTTATTTCATGTCAAAACTGTACATGGACATTATCCTGACTTGTGCTGAAAGAATCAACATACCTTTAATTACATATTAGAGCGTACTTGTTCCCCGAAGTTTGATAGTACAAAAGCAGGAACTTTTGATCTGAACAACAGGCCAAATGTGCCCTCCTATTACAATTTCATATACTTCTTTATTATTCAAGTAAAACTTTTAACAAGGGTTCTGCAGTGATCCCAAGTGCCTAAGATTTCATTTGATACAAAAGCTACCAAAATATTCCCAATATTGACAAAGATACAGCTATGCGTAGGTACTATTTTGTTTAAAATATGTACTACTTTCTTGTATGTTCTTTCCGACCGGGCCTTTATACCACATCCAAGAACAAATTTTATAAAAATTAACATTTCGATATTTCGGTACTTTTTTGGAAAGTATTCCTGTAGAAATAAAAAAGATAGAAACGATAGAACAGTTCAAACAAAGTTATTATAATTTCTTGTTCGTACACTAAGTATGAAAGGAGTAGGTTCAGTAAGACCCCTTTTTGGCCCCAAAATATAACGGTTTTACAAAATTGTAAAAATGTATACTTTTAGTTATTTATTGGACAGTAGAATGCTTCTGCTACATAAATATGGGCTGTTTTTGACAATACGATGCACATATATATCGAATACTAGCATCATTAAGTCATTCTAAATTACTGAAATCTTCACAATGTTAGCATTTTAGTTAAATTTTAGACGGTTTTCGTCTTAAATGAAAGTGGCCGCATTCGTGTTCATTCTTAATATTGAAATGTAAGTTGTATTTGACGATAAGACATAACATATATAAAGGTTGAGGATGAACACGAATGCGGCCACTTTCATTTTTGACAAAAACCAACTGAACAGTGACATTTTTGGGCATATTTGATATATATTTCATATTTAAGCTAGAATCGGAGCGTTTTTAATGAGTAAATCAGTCAAAATATTTTATATATACTTATTGAATCAATTGAAATAGACACTTAAGTGTTTAAAAAGTGTCTAAAATCTTTCGTTAGATGAACTTGAAATTTGAGGCCAAAATCGGCCCTTACCGGACCTACTCCTTTATCTATATTTAAATAAAAATCCATATATTTGTCTTGTACATGTATATCATTAATAAAATATGTTTATGTAACGATTTTGTATGTTTTTCGCCGGTTTTGGTTTTGTATAAAAAGCTGTTTGTATGCATGTATATGATACGGAGTATATTGTTGTTATGTTTTGAATTATTCAGAGGGCATCAAGAAGATTAGTAGTGTAGGTACGGATTTAACCCTCTTTATCTATTGAATATATAATTCAAATAGAGAAAAATATTCAACGGGTGGTCGAACTACACATTACTTCACGAATGCGCGTAGCGCATGAGTTAATTATCAGTAAATAGTAAATAGTCTAATTCGGTAGGCATATTCATGAAAGGGAAGGGGATTGTAGTTAGGACGTAAGGAACATATCCGATATCATTTGTGAAACGGTTATTCCATAACGGTCAACCAACTCGTGATGGCGTCCGTAAAATTTACGAAGGGATGATTTAAACTTCACCATTTGGAACTCTTGGTTTAATAGCTTCCTTGTGAGCAGTAACCCTCTATCAAGAAAATCATGATAGGAAATGCAAGCATGGGAATATCGTATCAATTGGGAGATATATACCCCGTATGCAGGTGCTGCTGGAATGTTGCTACATAGAAGTGGAAAGTTCACAATTGGAAGCTGAAATCGTCTCTTTTGTCGTAAAGTTTTGTTTTCAACCGACCCTCATTGTCAGTTTCTAGATGTAAGTCAAGATATGAAGCCGACTTAACTGTATCTGTAGTATCCTTTATCTCCAATTCGATGGGATAGATGCGTTCCACATAGTCATCAAATTTTGAATTGTTTAGTGAAAGAACGTCATCTATATAGCGGAAAGTAGAGTTAAAGGATATTGCTAACTTCTTATCTTTCTTCCTACGAAGTTCCTGCATGAAGTCAGCCTCATAATAATAAAGAAACAAGTCGGCAAGTAGAGGGGCACAGTTTGTTCCCATTGGGATGCCGACAGTCTGTTGAAAAACACGTCCTCCGAACGTAACAAATATGTTGTCATTCAAGAAATCAAGCATCTTGATAATATCGGTTTCAGAGAATTTTTTGTTTGAATCAGAGTGATTCTTTACAAAGTATGATTTATCCCTCCCTAAGACAAGATACTTGTATCTACGTTGGCCATTCTTTTTTAAAAAGCAAAGTAATACCAACTCTTTCAATTTGTCTTTTATTTTGGAATGTGGAATACTTGTGTAAAGAGTAGAAAAGTCAAATACTTAACATGCAGCATTTGCTGCTTTACAATGTGTTCCTAGAATTTCTTAAATAAATTTATACTGTAAGTGTTCAGAGGGATCTGAATCCCTGTGTTGTTTGCCTATTCCCCATACTTCACCACCGTATAGAGCAATAGGCACAACTAGGGAGTCAAATAAATTTTCTAAAAGCTTGCATTGGTTATTCTGTCATATTGGTTTTTTTTTAATTTTAAAAAGTGCTTTTCTACCCTTTTCAACAAGCAATGAGCTGCACAGATTTAGATTTCCTGTGTGCTGCAGTGTCATGCCAAGGTAGCAGTATGATTTGACAGTTTCCAGGAATTTGTTATTATATCTAAAAATAATATTATGGGTTTTTCCATTTCAGTTAAATATAATAACTTTTGAATTGTTTATGTTAACTTCTAGTTTCCAGCATTTACAAAAATCACTAAGACCATTTCAAGCTGTTTGTAATCTCTTGACAGAATTTGATAATAAAACTAAATCATCTGCAAATAAAAGGGAATTTATTGTTGTATATCCAATTACAATGAGATCTGTATTAGCATCTTGGAGACTTTCAACCAAATTATTTATGTAAAGAATATGGACTGAGAATATCTCCTTGTTTAACGCCACGACTGGAAACAAATTCTTCACTGAGACTATTTTGGAATTTAATTATTCATGTTGTATCGTCATACATAAAATGAATTATATTTAAAAGTTTACAGGGTAATTTAAATTCCAAAAGGATATAAAATGTGTTACATATTTGTTTTTCGTTCATTTTTTTTTATATATATAATGAAGGCCGTTAGTTTTCTCGATTGAATTGTTTTACATTGTCATATCGGTGTCTTTTATAGCTGACTATGCGGGTAGGGCTTTGTTCATTGTTGAAGACCGTACGGTGACTTATAAATGTCAATTTCTGTGTTAGTTTGGTCTCTTGTGGACAGTTGTTCCATTGGCAATCATACCACATCTTCTTTTATATATTAGATCCAACGCTGCAATTTTCACAAAACATATAAAATTTTCCACCTCATCGCACATACATATGGATAACACCATTACAGCTTATTTCCTATTGCATGTAGTTAGCTTTCTTGCTCTGTTTGTATATTGTACAATCATATTAGGATAACAACCAATTAAATTCAAATATAACATATACAAGTTAAACTATGCCTATATATATCGTTTAAAGATGTCAATCTTATTTTCAAAGCTTGTGTAAACAACTATACATACAAAGCAAGCAAGCCAACCAAAGTTTTACTTTGCAAGCATTAGGAAATCAGCTGTAATGATTTTTGTCAGAATGGCAAATGTCCGAGCACGTTAAATAAAGACAACAGTAGTATACCGCTGTTCAAAACTCATAAATCTATGAACGAAAAACAAAATCGGGGTAACAAACTAAAACTGAGGGAAACGCATTAAATATTAGAGGGGAACAACGACACAACATTAAAATGTAACACACACAGCAACGGACTAAGCATTAGACAAAATCCGATGAGAATAACCAATATAACATCAAAACCAAATACATGAATTTGGGATAGAAAAGTACCGTGACACGTCTTATAGTACACTCAAATATAGGAGAAAACAAACGACACAACGGAAACACAACGTAAAAATGTTACACACACAGAAACGAACTATGATATAACAATGGCCATTTTCCTGACTTGGTACAGGACATTTTTAAAGAACAAAGTGGTGGGTTGAACCTGGTTTTGTGGCATGCCAAACCTTGCACTTTGATGGCATTGTTAAATATAATATCAAAATGACAACATAATAATACAGGACCACAATACAAACAAATAGGAGAACGTATTAGAAACACACGAACAAAAGATAAAAAAAACCATCAGGTTTAAAATTCATTACGTCAAAAACGCGCCTCGTCCAAACAAGAATTACCAGTGACGCCCAGATATAAAAGTTCGAAAGTCAAAAAAAAGGGGTAGGGTACAAAGTTGTACAGCTCTGAGGATCAAAAGTGGAAAAAGGTTGTGCCAAATACGTTGTGTAAAAAACGAAAATGTTAACATTTCTTCGCCTTTTTTACGAACACAAAATTCAAGGATCACACATTTGCCTTTAATTCTCTATACGGAAATTGCTGTACTCGTGAATATTAGCACCGGCTGTTATCGACGGCTTACGTTACGCCAGTAAGTTTGTCTCATGGGTAATTGTGTTTTTCGCTGTTGTTTCGTTGTTGTCTGGTGGACGAATACATGCAATATCCGTGCTATTATCAAACATATTAAATGGCTATATATTTGGTAATTCAAACTCTTTTTTCTTCGCATAGAAACAACTCGTCGTTAATCTGAACATGGAAGGAATACTTTGTAACACGAACTATAAATGAGGACACACAAAATGAAAAACTAAGCGAAATTGTGAATCCCGCATTGCACGAAAAAATGTGTTGTATTTCAGATAATAACACGTGTTTTCGGTTGATTGTAAACACGTAGTAGTCCATGCATTATTAATCATTAAGTGGATTGGTCAAAAAC
Organism: Mytilus edulis; assembly: GCF_963676685.1. Classification (NCBI taxonomy): domain Eukaryota; kingdom Metazoa; phylum Mollusca; class Bivalvia; order Mytilida; family Mytilidae; genus Mytilus; species Mytilus edulis. Next base: position 4,911,664 of record NC_092345.1, read on the forward strand.
CTAGGTATAAATAAATTGCGTCACATGTAGATAAACAATTACATGTGCGAGAACATAAGTATGCTTATTTATGCATTTCCATATAAGGTAGTTGTCCCGACCTGTTACAATAAGTAAACAAGTACTCAACCTTTAGATCAATGGTTATCAATACTACACTTGATATATCATCAATACAGATAAATAGGGGAAATGAATGGTAAGGTCATCTTTCAACATTTTAACAAAATGTTCAGTTTTAATAGTTATCAAAGTTACCAGGATTAAGAGTCCTATTTTAATGTTTAAACCATGTTAATATTTGTATTTTCTCCAGTATATTACAATTTGCAAAATTATTGGGGGTGTACATCATTTATCTATTTGGGCAGCCATAATCATTCTGATCACCGTCAAAACCTGTATTCAAACAATCAGAATGGTTAACTTTTAAAAAAAGAATCACATATCACAAATGAGTATTAAAATGTATAAGAGTGTAAATAATATTGCATCTGATTATTTTTGTTAAAATTTCACAATAACCAAAATGTTAATGCAAGATATTCTTTCGTTCATCGGACGATAAGGTAGCTACCATTTGATTTTTAAGGGTGGGAGGGCTAAGATGAAATTTGAAAAAAATAGGCAGGACAGGAGTTTGAGTAAAAAAAAGGCAGGATGAGACAATTGCAAAAAAAAGTCAGGATGACAATTTAGGTAAAAAAAGGTCAGGATAAACTAATAATTAAAAAAGGCAGGACCGAATAGAGTGAAAAATAAAAAGGCAGGACAGAGATAACAACTTAAAAAAATGCAGGACCGAATTTTTTATCCTAGCCCCCCCTTTTCCCAATAAAAATCAAATGCTAACTCCGTAATTCCCTTTTCAGGTATAAAACCACTAATTCACAGCCCCATTGCTTTCTATGTTAAATTCTGCAATTTCAAGCATTATGGCTACTTTGTCTTAAGTTCAAATAAAGTGGCAGTTATTTCATGTCAAAACTGTACATTATCCTGACTTGTGCTGAATGAATCAACATACCTTTAATTACATATTAGAGCGTACTTGTTTCCCGAAGTTTGATAGTACAAAAGCAGGAACTTTTGATCTGAACAACAGGCCAAATGTGCCCTCCTATTACAATTTCATATACTTCTTTATGATTCAAGTAAAACTTTTAACAAGGGTTCTGCAGTGATCCCAAGTGCCTAAGATTTCATTTGATACAAAAGCTACCAAAATATTCCCAATATTGACAAAGATACAGCTATGCGTAGGTACTATTTTGTTTAAAATATGTACTACTTTCTTGTATGTTCTTTCCGACCGGGCCTTTATACCATATCCAAGAACAAATTTTATAAAAATTAGCATTTCGATATTTCGGTACAGTTTTTTGGAAAGTATTCCTGTAGAAATAAAAAAAGATAGAAACGATAGAACAGTTCAAACAAAGTTATTATAATTTCTTGTTCGTACACTAAGTATGAAAGGAGTAGGTTCAGTAAGACCCCTTTTTGGCCCCAAAATATAGCGGTTTTACAAAATTGTAAAAATGTATACTTTTAGTTATCTATTGGACAGTAGAATGCTTCTGCTACATAAATATGGGCTGTTTTTGACAATACGATGCACATATATATCGAATACTAGCATCATTAAGTCATTCTAAATTACTGAAATCTTCACAATGTTAGCATTTTAGTTAAATTTTAGACGGTTTTCGTCTTAAATGAAAGTGGCCGCATTCGTGTTCATTCTTAATATTGAAATGTAAGTTGTATTTGACGATAAGAAATAACATATATAAAGGTTGAGGATGAACACGGATGCTGCCACTTTCATTTTTGACAAAAACCAACTGAACAGTGACATTTCTGGGCATATTTGATATATATTTCATATTTAAGCTAGAATCGGAGCGTTTTAAATGAGTCAATCAGTCAAAATATTTTATATATACTTATTGAATCAATTGAAATAGACACTTAAGTGTTTAAAAAGTGTCTAAAATCTTTCGTTAGATGAACTTGAAATTTGAGGCCAAAATCGGCCCTGACCGGACCTACTCCTTTATCTATATTTAAATAAAAATCCATATATTTGTCTTGTACATGTATATCATTAATAAAATATGTTTATGTAACGATTTTGTATGTTTTTCGCCGGTTTTGGTTTTGTATAAAAAGCTGTTTGTATGCATGTATATGATACGGAGTATATTGTTGTTATGTTTTGAATTATTCAGAGGGCATCAAGGAGATAAGTAGTGTAGGTACGGATTTAACCCTCTTTATCTATTGAATATATAATTCAAATAGAGAAAAATATTCAACGGGTGGTCGAACAACACATTACTTCACGAATGCGCGTAGCGCATGAGTTAATTATCAGTGTTGTTCGGTCATTAGTTGAATAATTTCTCTATTTGAATTCTTTGATTAGTTATTCTTTTCATTACATTGGCAAATATTTTTTTTATAAAATTAAATTAGAAAATGTAAGGAACTGTATATTTTTCTATGCATTCACATATTGTTTTGATCCGACATTATCGACATCGTGACAACGCCTATTGTTGTATACACTACATACCAGTTAAAGTCTGAAATGGCCTATATATTTACCATACTGTACTGATTTGTAATCGACCAGTCTGAATTGGTCTGAAATTTACTTGATAATACTCGACTGTAGTCTGAACCATACTTAACTGTCTGAATTTGTACTTGACCAGTTTTTAACCATTTTATACGAGTCTGAACCATGCTCGACCTAGTCTGAACCATACTCGACCTTGCCTGAACCGTACTCGACCTATAGTCTGAACCATATTTGACCTAGTCTGAACCATACTCGACCAAGTCTTAACCAACTTAGACCTATTCTTTGTATCTATCAACTGAATTTTATCAATTTAGGAAATATTTTTAATAAAAATGAAATTTGAGCAACAACTTGATATTAAAAATGTATTTAATATAGTTGAAATTATAATTTCACAATATTCAATCATAAAATAACTTCAACACAATATTAATCAACACTTACATAATAATATATATCAACCTTAAAATACAAATAAAACAAGCTGATCAAATAATCTAAACAATGAGTTGTGACTAATATTTTCAATATTATTCAAAATTGTATGAATAGTTCTGAAGTATTTTATGCTAACTTGACTATTTTTACCATTAACTTAAGCCTAGTATAGATTTATGTTGTCAGTTAGGCTTTATTCGTTCATTGTGTAATCATACGTTTTTTGATTGAGTTAAGTCTGCCAATTGATATTTTATCGTATGTTTTTCTATGTTGTGATGTTATGCTATTGTTTCGGAAAAAGGGAGAAGGTTTGGATCCATTAAAACGTTTAATCCCGCTGCAATGTTTGCACCTGTCCTAAGTCAGGAATCTGATGTACAGTAGTTGTCGTTTGTTTATGTAATATATACGTGTTTCTCGTTTCTCGTTTTGTTTATATAGATTAGACCGTTGGTTTTCCCGTTTGAATGGTTTTATACTAGTAATTTTGGGGCCCTTTATAGCTTGTTGTTCGGTATGAGCCCATGCTCCGTGTTGAAGGCCGTACTTTAACCTATAATGGTTTACTTTTTTATATTGTTATTTGGATGGAGAGTTGTCTCATTGGCACTCACACCACATCTGCCTTTAGCTATTTAATGCAGTGAATGTTTTTTTTAATGAATATTGATATAAAATAGTATATAAAACAACTTAATAAATTAAAACAAAAATGAGACCTCAATTGTTTTGTTTTATTAAACAAGGAATTCAATATAATCATGATAATGGAATTTTCATATCGATCCTTGATAACCTTTTTAAAAAAGGAAATGTGTTCCAAAGTAACAGTACAAATTTATTTCAATTGATTTAAGTATTTTTTGTCAAATTAGAGACATGGCATTCATAAAGCACTTTAATATGGTCTTATTGCCTCAGTACATGAGTGTTATACCTGTAGGTAAAAAGAAAGCCCTATTTTCTTAAATTCGAGTATTACTTATCTTGTATATTTGAAAGGCCTTGTTTTTAAAGTTAAACAGGATGTTGCAATATTGAATAAATGTTATTTAGAATTTAATACCTCTGACCAGGTGTGATCTTATTTGTTTGCCCCAAGCAGAGGTTATACTTAATATTTCACCACTACTAAGAAAAACAATTTTATCTATTTATTTAATTTTATCCCTTTTGATATAAATTATATATAGTATATTATTTTTTATCCTAAATATAATAAAAGATGTATTTCTAATATAAGGTTAAACAATTTATAAATTTTGTTGGCTGTTGTTATATATGTCAGTTAAAAAGAAATTTATTTTAACAGTTAAAACTAGAGGTTATTTGGTCTAGTATGGTTCAGACTGGTCGAGTATTGTTCAGACCTTTGGTTAAATATGGTTTAGACTGGAAAAATAGGTAGAGTACAGATCAAGAATGGGTTAAGACTGTTTCAGACTGGTCGAGTAATAGTTCAGACTATTTTCCACAGCAAAGATAAGGGTCAAGTAGAATTCAGTACAGTCGAGTATGGTTCAGACTGGGGTCGAGTAATGTCAAGTAAAAGTCAGACCAATTCAGACTGGTCGAGTAAAAATCAGTACAGTCGAGTACAGATATAGGCCATTTCAGACTTTAATGGTTGGTAGTGATAAAATTAGAGGAGTGACATAATTACATTTATTTCAAATGTGAAATTATTGGGGTTTTTTTCACTGAGAAATCTATGTTAATCATTGCAACCAATGTAATAAAAACCAGCATCACAAGGGTGATAGACATCAGAAATGTCGTCAATCTCATAAATCATAATAAATTATTGCAACATGTTTACAAACATAAATGAAGTGTCAATATCCATTTATAAAGTGTGCATTTCAGCTTAGGACCAGAAGATGAAAATATAATTACATTGTAACCATATGCACAAACATTTTGAGTTTTATTGTATGTATACTTTTGTTACGTTTGCTATTCATGGGTAGGATTTTCTAATATAGTTCAATTGGCTTACCAATAATTTGATTTTCAATTCTTGAATTCTTTTAATATCTATTCATCATTTAGATGGCAGATTTCTTGCTGTTCATATCTTACCAGAAATAAGTTTATGCATTATTAATATATGCCATATATAACACTTATTTCAATTAATTTTTATACTAATTATAAATAACTAACCGATAGTCGAAAAGGCACGATTCACTGGCTGTTTAGCAAATAGTGCATTTAAATTAAACTTCACTCACTTAACATTTTCTTCAAAATTATTTCAAATATTAAATTGTCCTCCTGGTGTCTTCTATCCTCTATTTTTGGTATATACATTGATTATTTACAGTCATTTGATTTCTTTAATGGTTTGTTTTTAGAATACGTATATAATGCATCGTTTGAGATCAATGATGAAATAAAGCAGAAGTTTGATGAATATGGATATATATTAGTCAGGTACTTCATAAATTTAAAACTAAACAAACCAAAATGTTAGTTGTTGTTGCTAAGGTCGTGCTACCGAATATTGAAAAAAAAGAACATGCATGGTTAAATTCACAAAATGTGTTACTTCTTCGGTTATAACGTGTTTTGTCGTTGAGCGTTATTTGCATTTTTAAAGGTACACTCTTTTCTTTCGCTTAACCAACACATCATAATTATTTATAAATAAGAATGTGATATGATTTCCAATAAGACAACTATTCTCCCAAGTCACAATGTATTAAAAGTTAACGACAATTACAGGTCAAAGTACGGCTCACACAAAATTACAAGCTATAATGGACACAAAAATGACCAGTGTAAAACAATTCAAACAGGAAAAACAACGGTCCATCATATATAAAAACCAGAAATGAGAAACACTGATGCACCATATCAAAAATCGACAACGATGTACTGAATTGACTTAGGACAGGTGCAAAAAAATGCAACACATACACGATTTTTATATATTTCAAGTTTTATAACTAAGATGCAACAAAAAAAATTAAATTAATCGTTGTATTTTGCAGGAAATTATTTGAGCCTGACGTGATAAATAGAGTAAAGGAAATGATACAGAGCAATGGTCAGATGCTTAAGTATAAGTGTGACGTATGTTAACACACATCTGATCAATTTGAAAACAAATATACTGTTTATGTCATGCATGTACTGTCTACATTATTATTGCAAATAATTTGAAAGATGCGAGTAAATATTTGTCAAATGTTCCCTAATCTGCATTTTCTCCCTTCTCGTTGACATTACAGCCCAAAACACTCCCATAAATCTAATCAATATACCACTTTCTAGTTATGGTCTTCATCGGATAAGTTCTTCAATTATATTATATTATTATATATATTATATTATATGGTGTGATACAGTGATACAGCCCTTGCACGGTCGGTTTACCAGGTAGAGACCACCTTTACACATGCACTGTACAAAAGTTTAAACCTCAATTGACAACGTTCTCCATAATATTCAGGACAAGAAAACAAAATGAAATAATTGGTTCTTTAAACTAGAATCTGAATTTAACATACCAAAATATGGATTTACCAATTTCTGCTGATAACATTGTTAATCAGCAACTAATCTAAAACAGATTAACAGTATTCCAATAAACTAATTCTTACACTATTTGAATACATTTTGAGCTAAACGAGTAGCGAAGATAGAAAAATATGTCAGATTAACTATCTTTCCATCCTTGAATTAAAAAAGACGTAAATATTTAAGCAGATACACCCCTTTACGCCCCTCTAACTAGATCAATACAACCTTTCAATGGTCACATATAAACATAATGTACACAAATGCATTTGTTTGAATATTTGAAATACAATTCTTATTATAAAATGATATCTGATATGACATTCTTTTCATGTAATCAGATTCCCGACAAAGATGGTCATGTGTCATCTATGATAGCTTGGAACCAAGCTGGAAATGACGTAAGCGGTATGATGGCAAGATGTGAAAAAGTTGTAAATCTGGTTGAAAAGGTAGGTTGTGATCTGTTAAAATGGTATGTGTTGAAAAATGATATGATCACATTTTTTTTTCAAAATTGTCCGCTTCATTTAAACTTAAGATCTTCTTGAAAAAACCACGATAAAAACGAATAAAAATTTATGACAAATTGACAACTTTTGTATTTTAGAGGTACTATATATTTTTAGAACTGTACCTTTAGATGTAATCTTCAGATAGAACATTAGAGGCCTACATACAGGATACCACAAAGTTTTAACAAATGCATAACTCATGAAATGTAATTATGTCGACGTTTCACTTAATGCAACAGAAGTTAAGGGAGTTCGCTTCTCAGTTTCAAAATAATTAACTTTTCAAAACACTAGTTTATATTGATAGGGGATTGATAAGGGAATCCAAAGAGCAAAAAAATGTATAGGTCACCGTGCTTGTTTTCGAGATATTATAAACCATTGAAATTTTGGCGGGAAAATATTCTCTCTTGACGTTTCATAGCTTTATCATTGACAAGTTGAAGTTCTCAAAAACTGTTAAAAAATAAATAAAATTTTATAAGACTTTTGTAGACAGCTAATTATTATGCATGTCAATTTAAATATTATAAAAAGAAAAATGGTCGGGGGGGGGGTCACCGGGCAAAATTTGATTAGGCATTCAAATGGATAAAACCGGAGGATTCCTAAAATCTGAACACAATTCCAAAACATGACAAACGAGCTTTCTTAAGAATAGCAACGTCACTATTGTGATTCGGAGTTTCAGTCTCTCCATGTTGCAAATTTTGAATGCATAAAATATATCTGGTTCAAACGATATCATTCCTTCACGATACGGGTCAACAAAATGTACCTGTTGCAAAGAACATTTTATGAAAATTCCCAATAACTGAAAGTGGGCTGTCCATAATCATATTCTAATTATGTAACCAGTTGGATGATTGTCCAGTTTTATTTTTTTAAGAACACGACTACACAGACCGAATCAAAGTTGTCAAATATTTGCACAATACCAACGAAAATGATTGTAATAAATTGTGCATTAAACTAGGTCATGTTTTCTCTGAACGTTAATGACACTAAATACATTGGATGTTGTATGTGGACTAAATAATTATTTTGGTCTTAGATACATGATGTTTTATATTAATAGTTGTTAGTAGCTGCAAGTACTCTCAAATCTTAACTTACTAGACGTGTCTTTTGAGTGTGCGCATCAAAGTCCGGTCTGAGTTTTCGTTTGATGTTTTCTGCATTGTATTATGTGATGAGTTAAGATTTTTTAATTGATTTTTATAGTTTGTTCTTATGTTGTACTTTTACAGCACTGTCTAAGGTTATGGGAACAGTTTGGCCAGCAAACTATGTTTAACCACGTCACCTTTTATTCCGGACCATGTAGTTCAGTTGTTGTTGTTTGGTCATGTCTGTTTCTGAAAACTGTTTTGCTATGAATAAGGCTGCTAGTTTTTTCAATTTAGTTTTTTCATATTTTTAATGTCGGGGCATTTCATGACCAACCATACGGTAAAAGTTGTTACAGTTCACATGGTTGCTTATAATAACCTACTACGGTGGAACTTTTCTGAATAGTCGCCTCATTGGCAATCATACCACATCTCCTTATTTTATATTAGTAGATATCTGCTCGGGTTTCTCTTGTCTGAATTTTTGTTTATTAAAAGGAAACTTGAATTTTGAATAAATTTTCTGCGTTGAAAGAACAATGGAATTTCTTTTGTTTAAGTGTCTTGGTGGAGAAGTGTACTTATACCATTCGAAGTTCACCATAAAGTGGCCCAAGAATGGAGCAGGTTTCCATTGGCATCAGGACTATGGGTAAGTGAAGTAAGCAACAAGTCGATGAACTGTTGTTTTGAATATATAAATCATTATGGTTGTCCTCAATTTGTGCCGCTGTACGCAGTTAAATTTTATGGACGAAATCGTTTGCAGTGAGCATTCGTAAATAATAACTTATTCAAAGCAATAACCCCAGATTGATGTCACTAAAAGGGAAACCGAAATACCTGTTAATCGGGGATCCTATTTAACAATCTTTCTATGTACATTTACAAAGTACACATGCATAACAGAGAAGCAACATATACCAACGGGATATTAACTTACAAGTAGAAAACAAACAGACATAGTCATGGTTGTAAATCCCACAAGAATACAAACAACAGTATATAAAAAAGACTGAGCAACATAAGCCCCGCATAAAAATCGGGGTATACTTCATGTACTCTGGAAGGGTATTAAAAACTTCACATTCGACGCGCGTCTTGTTGCTACTAAAAATACACTTATAAGTTATATTAAGCGTTTAGACATCGGTCAATATAGGATTGATTATTGACTACTAGTATTACTTAACCCTAAGACATCATTAAAATCAACAAACCATCGGTCAGGCAAATGCACATTTATCTTTACATATATACCAAACTGCAAGGCAATTTAGGTACAGGCATTTTCTGAAGAAAAAAAAATGTTTATTAGGTAACCACTTACTGGTATGACAGATGTTTATGGTTTCGTTAAATTGACAAACTTTAGTGAGCAACCCAAACAGACATAATAGATTAATGTGACCATAATTGGGGTCCAGCAGCCTAAACAGTGTTAAATATGTACAACCATAGAACTTGACTGAATGTTAGAACTTGAATAAGAAACAAGTTTGTCATGACAAAGAATAGACGAAACTTTTACCAAATAAACTATAACTATATGAAAAGAGAAAAGTCTGTTTAGCTGTTCTGAATATTTTGAATCACATTAAGGTTATCGATGATCTGATAGAAAAATGACATTATTAAACATATTTGACTAGAATATTGACAATTTCCGACTTTTATAATCCTCTGATTTTTTAAAAAGATATTGGTATGATTATGGAAATCTGTATCCTGATATGGGAACATTCTTTGTGGCAGTCGATGAGTGTACTGTGGAAAATGGATGCTTACAGGTAAGGTCTTTTTAATTTCGTACTACCTGGGAGGCTTGCTTAATATGGTGGTCGTATCCTAAAGTCATCATAGAATTTCCACGATCCAGATAAATAAATATTGAAGTAAAACCCTTTAAATAAAGGCAACAGTGGTATACCACTGTTCAAAAGTCATTACTCGATTGCAAAAAAAACAAAGATTTCAGGATGTTAAGAATGGAAATGAGATAACTTAATTGGCATCATACCTGGATCACCTGAAATACATCCATTAAAAACACTTAGAATGGTACGATACATATGATGTCCCGTTTGCGGTGAATGTCACAATTTCTGTATGAAAAACATAACTGTTAAGAATTACTAGTATCTTCATTGTTTGTAGACCTGTTATAAACCATCATTTATATCACTATTTTTAACGTGCAATGCTTTACACACATCTTGTTTTGTCCAATTTACTCTGTTCATCACGTTTATAACAGTATAAAATAACAACAAAGAAGCATTTAATTCTTAAAATTACATATTTTATGCATTCGTGAACTAACGAGTTATTTTTATAATTTTGGAGTGTCTATCGAATTGTATCAGCCTATCGAAAGTATGTCATCTTATGAAACATACATATGTATATGCCTGTTTCAAGTCAGAAGCCTATAATTCAGTGGTTGTCGTTTGTTTATATGTTGTATATTTGTTTTTTGTTAATTTTTTGTATATAATTTAGGCCGTTAGATTTCTCGTTTGAATTGTTTTACATTGTCATTTCGGGCCTTTTATAGTTGATTTTGCGGTATGGGCTTTATTCATTGTTAAAGGCCGTACGGTGACCTATAGTTGTTATGTTTTTCTGTGTCATTGGTCTCTTGTGGAGAGTTGAATCGTTGGTAGTCATACCACATGTTCTTTTTTATATATAATGTTATAATTGGATTTTTCTTATTTTGAATACGTATGAAATATTAAAACAACTTGAGGATAGCAAATACAATCAATCAATCGTTCTACATTCGAATCAGCAGATAGATTAACAGTCCAAAAGTGTATCTTTGACCAGACAGTAGTCTATGCTTTGGTTCCACTTGCCAATACTGTGTTAATTAATTTTAAGTTTCAAATCCTTCTAAAAAGTAGGTCATAGAAAGTTTAAGCTGTTCCTTTTATGAATTAGTTTTAGATCTGACGCTTTGCGATGATTTAATTGATCTTTATTCCCAAAAACTACTGCTTTGTAAATTTTACGGAAAGATAAGAATGCTCTTATGAAAAATGTTCTGTGCAAAATTACTTCGACAAAACAAAAAATAAAAAAAATACGGAAACATTAGATGTTGTACCTGGTATGACTTTATCTGAAATAAATCTAATATGAATTGTCTCCCGTTCTCCATGTTTTGAAAAATAGTTTTCGTGTCTTTGATTGATCTAGTTTTGTTGTCCTCGTGTTATACATAATACATTAAAATATGAATTACAACTGAAATTTTCTGCATCAACCGGAAAATTTGGGTTTTAATGGAACATAAGGTAATGTTTGATAATTGCCGAATTTTGTCTTGAACAATAAAGGCAACAGTAGTATACCGCTGTTCAGAAGTCATATTTCGATAAAGCAAAACCAAATCCGAGTAACAAACTTTAACAGAGGGAACCACATCAACTATAGAAGATAAACAACTGAAATACAACAAAAGCAAACGTACATACATAGAAACGGACTTCAGATAACAACTGTTCCTGACTTGGTACAAAATATTTTATAAAATAATGGTGGACTACTGATTGTGTTGTTGTAATAGTTCTACGAGGCATTGTATGTAACGTTTAAACATATAAAAAAAAAGATGTGGTATGATTGCTAATGAGACAACTCTCCACTAGAGACCAAAATGACACAGATGTTGTCAATTATATATTAAACACAACCCCAACCCTTGTATAACTGTCAGACGGTGATAGTCAATTTGTCTACATTTTTACATCATAAAGCTCAGAAAGCTGGAAACGATTTTAAATATACACATGCCAGACTATATATTTATAGCTTCTCCGTGGATCTCACAAATGTGGACGACTGGACCACACTAAAGATGACGGACAATTCTCTCCCTCGAATGAAAGATTGGAATTCTTAAAACAAATACTTCCTCTGGATGTTGTAGAAATGAAATCAGGTAAATCATTATTTGATTACTAGTAAATGCAATTGTACAAGAAGCAGAATATGAACAAATTTTATATTTCTATAATACACATTTGATCACTGTGCGGTTGCTTCTAGTAAACTTAATATATAGGTGATGATTAACAAACAATGTTGAAAACATTGTGGCACATGAACTGACGATACGAAGGGATTTTTAAATGTTCGGGTTTGAATTTTCCTGATGAAGAGCGTTTTGGAAGCTCAACATTTATTTAGGGGTATATTCGTTTCTTAGCAAATGGTTGATGCTACAATCGGTGGATTGTTAGTACTGAGGGGTGTTATCAGTTCAGAAGTGAGTTCGTTGGAACCAATACGATTTATATTATAATTGTCCTCAAACTTACCGGTTGATAAATTGTGAAATTTCATATAATAAACTAAGGTTCCAACTCCCTTAGCCAAGGTTGACCTTATGAATAATTTGGCTATGATTGTTAGAATACCTTTTATCCCCGGCTTAGTATATATCTAGGATTTTGATTGGTTAACGCACGTAGGTACAAAACCCATAGCCCCTGAGTGTTGCTAACCCATATCCCCGGACGTTGCTAACCATTATCCCGGGGAACTTCACGCAAGTTTTCCTTAGTTCCATGATTGCTCCTTGTGAAATATTGAATTCTGTAGATTATCCATGATGTTTGTAATTAAATATTTAATTCATTAACGATTTTATCCTATTATGCCGATCATTTACCCCCATTTCATTAAATGCATCACTTGACTGACACATTTTCAAGGAATGGGACTACTGACCTAGCTATGCAAATGACACACGTTGACGTCCAACCATCTATGACGCAACTCTCACAACATTGAGCGCCAAATTTGACACAATCCAGTTTCTCTGTCACCGTATTAAAAACGTCTTTTATTAGATTACCTGTAGGGTTCTACCAAGATAGAACCCTACACCCCGTAAAAAATATGTAAAATTTCCAAATTTCAATAAAACTTTTTTAGATAATAAAAAAAACGTTGTTTTCACGTTACACTTTGTACCCGAATTTCCATAAAACTCGTCCAATTTGGACTAAGACCGGGGATAAATTCGTTATCTACGTTCATATCCGTAGATATGGATATTTTAACACCCTGAAGTACCCCAGTACACCCTACGCCTCAGTGTTAAAATATCCATATCTACGGATATGAACGTAGATAACTTATAATATCGTAACGCTTCTACGTTTCAAATTATTGGGTTTCAGTGTTCCTGATTTAGGTTTATTAAGACAACGCTTCCGACTAATGAGATTTATAAAGTGTTCTTTTCATGTATAAATGTATCCCAAAGAAATGTAAAAAAAAAAAAAAGAAAACTAGACAAACAAAATACTATAGTCGCCGTCACGTAAAATTGGCACCATGTTTTTTGTTAAATTTTTTTTAAATATCAGCCGCGTTTACTCAAGATAGTGTTTTTCTTTTAGCGGAAGTAAAATCCTGTCCAAATATCCACTACTGTCCTACCTTTTATTGTGTTTGCACTGTATAATCCTGACCTTCACATTTTTCAAGATTATTTACATTGCATAACCGCCATCTTGGTTTCTATGAGGGTCCCTTATTCCATAACATTCGTTACTCTCCGGTAATATCATTGTCATTGATGATACAATTTCCAGCGCTTTTTACGTAAAGATGACGAAAAGCTCCGAGAGACGCAAGAAAATGGAGAGCACGTGGAACTCCACGGCAACACTTCCGGTAATAACAATGTCAGATTCCACCATTCAAATTAATCTTGGATTATGTGAAGGTCAGGATTATACAGTGCAAACACAATAAAAGGTAGGACAGTAGTTGATTTTTGGAATCATATTTGATTCCGCTAATTGAAAAACATGATCTTTAGTAAACGCGGTCGATATTTAAGAAAATTTTGACAAAAAACATGGTGCCAATTTTACGTGACGGCGACTATAGAGACTGATCTACACAACAGCTGATTAACTTATAATATCAAAAAATATATAACATGACGATACAAATTATATAGAAATGGCCAACTCACCTTCTGTACAGTTGACTTGAGACAAATCTTGCTATTTTAGGTTCATTTTTGTTCATATTGCTTCCCAACTATTCAAGTTTTTGTCGGTTGATTTTGGTTTTGAGTATTACTGGTGAAAGTAAATACACGAAAGCCCCACGGACGCACACAATTTAATAAATTCTATTTTCATTTGTTTAACAACGACTTGATAGTGCACTATAGGTTACAAGAGCGCAACTATTTGTAATGCATTTTCCATAGGGTACCACTAGTGTTCCGTATTTTTTTTCTCGAAGACTACACAAATTAGGGAAAAACGGGTAGCAGTTCCTGTTACTAGAAATGCCAGTGTTGCATTACAACTACAGAAAATATATAGGGTCATGCGGCTCAAATTGACTTAAAATGCAGTTCAAAAAGATCGTCTACTTTTTTCGCTTAATGAAAAAGTCATATTTTTAATGGGTCCGACGTGCAGAAATGGAAGTTATTTTCTATACTTCGTAAAATGTGAATATGATTTTCGGCAATTTTTAAACCTAATTGGATAAGCTTTCGATTAAATTTAATTCCAATCCTGTATCAACCAATCAGAAGCCGTAAAGGATTCTATTCTGAGTACCAAGCCTTATTTAAAAAAAGTGTCATTTCTCTATAGGTTACAAGAGCGCAATTATTCGTAATGCATTTTCCATAGGGTACCACTAGTGTTCCGTATTTTTTTTTCTCTCGAAGACTACACAAATTAGGGAAAAACGGGTAGCAGTTCCTGTTACTAGAAATGCCAGTGTTGCATTACAACTAAAAAAATATATAGGGTCATGCGGCTCAAATTGACTTAAAATGCAGTTGAAAAAGATCGTCTACTGTTTTCGCTTAATGAAAAAGGCATATTTTTAATGGGTCCGACGTGCAGAAATGGAAGATATTTTCTATACTTCGTAAAATGTGAATATGATTTTCGGCAATTGTTAAACCTAATTGGATAAGCTTTCGATTAAATGTAATTCCAATCCTGTATCAACCAATCAGAAGCAGTAAAGGATTCTATTCTGAGTACCATCTTGGGGTAAAAAACTTGCCGGTAAAATGTAAACAAATAATTGCGCTCTTGAAACCTATAATTTGATAGCCTAGTCATTTAGAATTGTCGAAGCTGTATATGTTTTTCTCCATATCTAGGTGATGCCGTTTTCTTCCATTGCAATGTCCTACATATGAGTGAGATTAACACAAGTGACAAACGCCGCATTGGATTTCCAATATGTTACAATAGGGCAAGTAACAGTCCAACGAAGAAACACCACCATCCGCCGTACTCTCCGATAAGCAAGGTAATATTGTAACGATTTATTAATACTAAAACTGTCGATCCTAAAAAAATATATTTATCCTATGTCTGTTAGAATGCATAGACATATTGCATGCTCGTTACAGACAGTAATCTCTTAATTGTAGGTTATAAATGTAGCCAATGCTACGTTAGGATGACCAATAGTCTACATCTGATTAATATAGATTGTAAGATCACGCTGGTTGAAATGCCTTATTCTTATATATACAGTTAAACCTGTTTCAAGAGACCCCTCATAGGAGAGCAAAACAGTGGTCTCATAAGACAGCGGTCTTTTAATACAGGTTATATCTATACAAAATGCACAACAGAGGGATCTTATATAAATGGTATTATAACACAGGTTGTGGAACGCATCTATCCAATCGAACTAGAGATAAAGGATACTACAGATACAGTTAAGTCGGCTTCATATCTTGACTTACATCTAGAAATTGACAATGAGGGTCGGTTGAAAACAAAACTTTACGACAAAAGAGATGATTTCAGCTTTCCAATTGTGAACTTTCCATTTCCAAGTAGCAACATTCCAGCAGCACCTGCATACGGGGTATATATCTCCCAGTTGATACGATATTCCCGTGCTTGCATTTCCTATCATGATTTTCTTGATAGAGGTTTGCTGCTCACAAGGAAGCTATTAAACCAAGAGTTCCAAATGGTGAAGTTGAAATCATCCCTTCGTAAATTTTACGGACGCCATCACGAGTTGGTTGACCGTTATGGAATAACCGTTTCACAAATGATATCGGATATGTTCCTTACGTCGTAACTACAATCCCCTTCCCTTTCATGAATATGGCCTACCGAATTAGACTATTTACCGGATTTGTAATCACATAAGCAACACGACGGGTGCCACATGTGGAGCAGGATCTGCTTACCCTTCCGGAGCACCTGAGATCACCCCTAGTTTTTGGTGGGGTTCGTGTTGTTTATTCTTTAGTTTTCTATGTTGTGTCGTGTGTACTATTGTTTTTCTGTTTGTCTTTTTCATTTTTAGCCATGGCGTTGTCAGTTTGTTTTGGATTTATGAGTTTGACTGTCCCTTTGGTATCTTTCGTCCCTCTTTTTTTTGTGCTTAATACAGGTGGTCTCTTAAGCAATTTTGACTGTATTTTGTTGTTCTTTCTGTAAGCCTGTGATACATATAAAAGATAAAAGAAATCCTGATAAAGACTTTGCCATTCCCATGTCAGTAAACTAATTTTATCACAGCTGTCCATTTAAGTGACTCTCATTACTGTCTTCATAATCATTCCTACGAGTAGGGGAAACCAAAAATCAGAAAATAGTCAGTCGTTTTAAATTAGCATGTCACAAACGGTTAACGACTTCGCGTCGTTTTGACCATAACCATTTGATAAATTTTAATATGTATTAACGGGTGTACTATGCACGCAGGACATGAACTTGTTGGAGCACTGAAACACCAGTAGAAGCGAGGAAAGTTCATTTTACTATTTTTGTTTTACGTTGTTGTTGATGTTGTTTTTTTTTTTGTTTTTTTTGTTGTTTTTTTTTTGTTGTTTTTTTTTTTATCGTTGTGAACATTTAAGTATTCACCCACTTCTCTCGTGTATAGTTTGGCATCGTCCACTTTGGACACATTGGTACATTTTTTTCACCTTATAAACACTTGGCCAGTAATTATATAACATGTAATTAATTGTACAACATTTTCGTATATTAACAGGTTTCAAATGAAGATTTATTTAGCTGTACAAACATTACCGATATGACTGGCAAGGATTTTATAGACCTATCTAATGCAGCAACAGTTAAGAGTCAGCTAACATCGTTCGGACAAAATGGTACAAATTAAGAGGAAACAACTATACAACAAGATAAACATAAATAAATTTCAACTTTTGGTAAACTTGCAGAATGGTACACAAGAGTAACCTAACTTGTATATAGTTTATCGAACATTTGTTGAATGAGATAGCAAGATTTGTAATCTCTAAATCAGTCACAAATATTTATATTAGTATAATCACAACACGGACATTTTGATAACATTGGAATAAACAGTAAACATATCTGATATTATTTTCACCTGAATATAACACAGGTATTTATAGAAGGTCATGAAAGTTTGAAGACGATCATGATAAAACGGTGTTTTCCATTTTATAGAGAAATGACTGTATCAAGACAGGAGTTTAACACTCGTTTTCCGTTCGTTTGATATTTTTGAGCTTTTGATATTGGCATTTGAAAAGGGGGTTTTCTGTTTTGTATTTGTATTAAAATTTATAGAACATTTTATTGTACCGCAATTTCAGCTTCGTGTGGAGAAATTTGCCGATATAGCCGTTTACAGTAGATGTAAATGTGATAGATTTTTGTTTGACCAGTTTTTGGTGGTTATTTTGAGTCATTAGTTAATAAAGGTCCCATCAAATTGGTTGGGTGTTTTAAACCTGTATTTTGTCCTCGTACAGTCGTATTGTGTTGTCACATTCGAAACAATAGGCTATTATAATAAATTCGCTATTGCTGCTTAATTTCCACAGTTACCGCTCTTTGTAGGACTTTATTAATGTATCTTATTTATTCTTACTTTTGTGTTTTAGTGATTATTGTTTTTTCAAGATCTTTTTTGTTCTTTTTCCTTTTTACATAAGTCCAAAAGGATCATTCTTAAGTCAAATCGGAAACACGAGACTTAAAATACGAGGTTTGAAATGAGGATTTAAAATTCATTATCTTTATCTTTAGAATTGTCATTCGAATTCATTGGATTTGAAATTCAATGTCCAATGAAACTAATAAAAGTACCCTTCCGGGTTACGATGCTATCAATGCCAGTGATATGTGTTTATGAAATCGGTTTCAATTTGAATTATTAATTATCTGTAATTAAGAAGAACGGAGATCAAACACCGTACCGTGCATCTCCAACTTGGTGTTTTTGTTGAATTGAAAAGAAGAAGATGTAACGAAATAAAGAACTTCCACGAAACACAGAGAGAAACTAACGGCAAATACACATCAATCATGTACAATAGATATGATAAGAAAACAGGTAAACATTGTAAAATGTATATTCTTTAGTGAACTATACTAGAATGAACCTAAATGAAAGTCAAAATTACCTGCAGGGGTTAGAACCATTGTTGATTAATAATTGAACTTATAATTCGTTTCCATTTTTTACTTTTAAAGTAATATGAAACGAGTGATTGGTGAAAAATAATGTTTATTCAATTTTTTAACCAATGCGGGTATTTATCGTAAATTAAGTCTATTGTGCACGATTTTATCATTTTTACGCAAAAATATCGTATAATCGTCAATTTCTTTTCTCTCTGTCTGTTATGATGTGAATATATGACGGCTAATTATTAGTCGTCGTTTGAAGTCGGAGTTTACCGATTGTCACCTTATAGTAAACAATCAACAAAGAAGCATGGATATTGACCATACGTATAGCATGTTTAATCAGATAATAGTTTATTTTAATGACAGATTCATGCGTATTGCGATCACCAGATTTTTACGAGATGGGTCACGCTAATGTCACTTTTCATACGGAAAATATGTCTGCGAATTGCTTCCTCGAAGCAAGCAATTAAAAAAAAGTAAACTTGCGACAAATGAAAGAATTTTCTTCAGAAATAAGTATATGTACATAGATTTTTTATAATGAAAACTATCCATTTAGTTATAAAACACATATTCATCAATTTTTTTCAATTTGAAGTTTTATATGACTTTAAATTAATATTCTTAATGAACTTAAAGATTTGTTTTTACTCACGCAGAAATTTATGAAGTTAGTATTTCATAATTATTTGTTACCAGTTAATGGTTGAGACAGTTCTTAAATATAAAAAAGAAAAACATATTTCGATGGTTGTTATAGTTTTGTAATTCATTTTATATCATCAATTTAATTAGATGCTTTTGATCTTAAAAAAAGTATTAAGTTTTCATTAAAAAATGAATGAAACTAAATATCAAAAAGCCCTTTTGAAATTTTAAAGTTTTCGATATTTATTGTTTCGGCGATAAACGGAAACACAAGTTAACCCTCGTACAAATACAAATGGTTTGTCAATGATATTATAGGTCCTTCATGGCTTCAATGGACATGACATTCAACAGCAAATCGGAGGACTTACCTTGTTGGTACTGAATACCTAAGCTTCGCATAATTCAGTACAAAACAGCGGTACACTGCCGGCCCATGTACATGTTCTAGAAAGGAATTATTTATAAGATTGCCAAAATGTATGTCCGAAGTTAAAGTGGGTCTTATGAAATACTGTGAAACTGTTAACTTAATAGTGAACAAAATGTAAAATAGACTACACCGAGAAAGAAGTGATCAGTATGCTTGAGTCTCTGATTGACAATATAGTTGTTGAATTAGGGGGTATAGTTTTCAAACTATCTGTCGGCATTTCTTTGGGAAAGAACTGGGCGTCTCTCCTTTTCGAACTTCAAATGATTAGTGATTCCTTCATACACTTGTCACAGCAACAAGATCAAACAAACCAGATCAATTTCCCATTCAAATATATTGATAAGTTTCTGGTTAGGTCCCTTTCATATAACCTCCTACCTCAGGCATAGATTACCTTAGCTGTATTTGGCAAAACTTTTAAGAATTTTGGTCCTCAATGCTCTTTAACTTCGTACTTTATTTGGCCTTTTTAACTTTTTTGAATTCGAGCGTCACTGATGAGTCTTTTGAAGACGAAACGCGCGTCTGGCGTATATATAAAATTTAGTCCTGGTATCTATGATGAGTTTATCTCCACAACTAGGAACTCCTCCGCCTAATTGTTATACAGTCATGTACTCTGAGTTTGACAAAAAGGTAATCTCAGGACCAGAATCTAAAACAGACAAACGAACATGCAGCTGTAAATAAAGGTAACAATAGCAGACCGTTGTTTGAAATCATAAATCGGTTAAAAGAAAACCCGGGTTATAGACTCCGAGTCCGAGGAAAACAACCAAAAAACAGAAACACTGATGTCAACAAAAAAAATATCGACAATGCAACAAACACAAAATGACAACTGCTATTTTCCTCACAGAATGTTTTAAGAAAAATTGTGGGTTGAACCTGGTGTTGTGGCTTGCCAAACCTCGCGCTTTTATGGCAATGTTAAATATAACACTAATAGGAAAACATTTCCTGACAGGAATACAGTACAAATAAATGCAAGACTTTCAAGATAAAGAAATACACAAATAAACAAATAAACAATATAATAGAGCATTTCGACATACCAACCACAGAATAAAAAAGAACACGTAAAAAAACAGAGGACAGCACACAAAAACTAACAGCAGAACCACGAACTGTCTTTCTCACGACCTAATAAACATCCCAAGTGTCTGAGCAGAAAGATGATGAACCAGTGCTATGTCAAAAAACGTCACGTCCTTTATCTAAAATAATGTCCTCGGAAGATACCAAGAACTCGTTGATTAATATTCCGTATCAACTTCACAAATAATACACGATTATTTTATTTATTAATATTACTTTTATTTATGTATCTTGTCATACTTTGAATGACAAAACTATTTTATTTATTAATACTTCTTTTACTGTTAAGTCTGTTTTTTTCTGATATACATTTGACGTGACTCTGTACTCTGTACTTATGTATCCCGTCATACTTTGAACCACACAGTTATTTTATTTATTATTATTACTTTTACTGTTAAGTCTATTTTTGTCATATCTACTTTACGTGACTCTGTATGTATGTATCCCGTCACACTTTAAACGACTAAAAATATTTTTATGTCTACCTGTGCGAATTTCAAATGCGCAATTTTACATCAGTACTTAAAACCTTCCATCCTTTATGGGTGGATTTTACATAGATAAATACAATCGTATAATATAAGCAAAATGTGGATGTTAAATTTGATGTATGCCTTTTTGTGCTTCTTCATTACATTTGTTGATTTTATAGTGATTAAGATGATAACACAATGTTGACTGCTGTACCTTTGTTTTTGACATTTTTACCTATTGTGTCTGTTTGCTTTGTTTACGCAGCGTTGACAATATAATGGAATTTGATGCGACTGCCATACAAGTGAGAGGTTCAGCTAGCTATAAAACCAGGTTCAATACACCATTTTCTACATAAGAAAATGCCTGTACCAAGTCAGGAATATGACAGTTGTTATTCATTCGTTTGATGTGTTTGAACTGTGATTTTGCCATTTGATTTTGGAACTTTCCTTTTTGAATTTTCCTCAAAGTTCAGTATTTTTGTGTTTTTACTTTTTTTTTCAGATACTGGCGTTGTTTATCATCTTAATAACGCTTTCTATCGTTCGTTTTCATATGTATTTTGTCTGTTTCATCGATGTTTTGTAATGTGCTTTTCACGTGGCTCGGTATTCGTATATCCCGCTATTGTGTTATTGTTCTATGGACATTTTTAGTATTCTTTTTGTGTTTTGTTTTGTCTCTATATAGTGTCGATATGCCATTTTTTTGTTTCAGTTGATATAGTTGTTTGTTTGATGGTGATTAAAGTTATAACACAATGTTGATTGTTGTATCCCATATTTTTTTTTTAAAGTTTACCTATCATGTATGTTATTTAGATCAAATATTGACGCCAATATAATGTAGTTTTCGGCAACTGTCATAAAAGAAAGGTTTAGCTAGCTATATAAACAGGTTGAAATCACCATTTTCTACATAAGGAAATGGGTGTACCGAGGCAGGATTATGATAGTTGCTTTTCATTCGTTTGATGTAGTTGAGCTTTTAATTTTGCCATTTGATAAGGAATTTTACGTTTTGTATTTTCCTTGCAGTTCGTTTTTTAAACGCTTTAATGCATTGTCTCACCTTGTCCGTTTTCAAGACTTAGTTTTGAATTTACTTTAATATCTGTTGTATTTAAGAAATGCATTTCATAAGCATTCTATGACATCTATTTTGATCTTCAATTCCTATTAGAAAATTAAAACATTGATGCAGCATGAACATGAAATATGAATTAAAGTTATATGAAACCAGCATATAATATATAAACAATATAAAATCTCTTACAAACAATTTTACCTGATATTTAAAAAAGTTGCACACGACTGCTTTATTGTTGATTTCTATTGTATTTCAGATTAAAGGCATCAAAACTATTTTTTTGATAAAACAAATTTTGCTTTTCGAATTACTCTATGTATTGTATTTCAGATAAAAAGCAAAGTTAAGAGCTTGGGTTTTGGTTTAAAGAATGAACATTACAGTTTAATTTAACTAACCATTGAAGTAGAAACATTTTCTAATTATCTTTATTTATTTACAGTTTAATAGTAACCTTCTTCTCTAAAACATGACACAATTTTCAAATAATTCAGTAATTCATACGTATGGAGACAGGAATATTCTGTAAAACATCGTCATGGGTCAGGCGCTGGACCTCGATAAGATTAAATGTACAGTGAAATTTCCGTTTTGATTATTTTGTGTTTTATATCGGAATCACAGCAGTAGGAATATTATTCCACGGTAATTGATGATCTATCAGACAACAAGATTCGCCATTAAGTACTACTTTCCGTGTGTGAATCAATGTAACAAGTTATGTTCCGGTTGTTACGCTTGTATTTCCGGTTTTGCGAAAGGCTATGGGTCTAAATCAAGGTTTCATGAAAGCCTTGTCGTTTTATGCATTTTCGCTATAAAATAAATTGTTTACAGAAGTCGGATGCACAAATAATACAAAATAGAGTCAAAAGCTATTTCTGGTAATTCTGTTAGTAACTAACAATATTTATAACCAGTATGTATAACATTTTATCCTAGCAAAACATTTTCAATTTTCCCAACAACAAACCAGTAATATTAAATATAGTGTGTGCTTTTGTAACTAGCATATGTAGTTATAAAAATAATCTGACATAGTCTAGACCTCGTGATCAATATGTTAAAACGGTAAAACAAATTTACAAACAACCAAATTCTATTTAAGATCATTTCTTTTAGAGTTGTATGAAATAGGTTATATTTTTCCTTGGTTTAAATGTTTGATAACATTGTCCAAGATTCACGGGGTATCACCAGCCCAGTAGTCAACGCTTCGGTGTTGACATGAATAGCAATAATGATGTATTTTTTTTATAAATTTCCTGTTTACAAAATTTTGAACTTTTCGAAAAACTAAGGATTTTCTTATCCCAGGCATAGATTACCTTAGCCGTATTTGGCACAATATTTTGGATTTTTTTATTCTTAATGTTCTTCAACTGTGTACTTGTATGGCTTTTAAATATCAATTATATGGTCATTTTATAAATTTTCTGTTGACAAAACTTTGAATTTTTCGAAAAACTAAGGATTTTCTTACCCCAGGAGTAGATTACCTTAGCTGTATTTGGCACAACTTTTTGGAATTTTGGGTCCTCCATGCTCTTCAACTTTGTATTTGTTTGGCTTTTTAACTATTTGGATCTGAGCGTCACTGATGAGTCTTATGTAGACGAAACGCGCGTCTGGCGTATAAAATTATAATCCTGGTACTTTTGATAACTATTGATATCATCATCACTGATGGATCTTTTGAAGATGAAACGCGCGTCTGGTTTACTAAATTATAATTTTGCTACCTTTGATAACTATTAACATTATATTTTTTTTTTATTATTTGTGGATTTATCATTCTGAAGCATTTGCAGAAATGAGGTATCATAAAAAAAATATGAAAGTAGAAGTTATAACTAAGTTTTATTTAAAAAAAAAATATTTTAGATGACCAAGTACGATTGAAACTTCTTTAAGACCTCGCGGTTTATCAAAGCATAGCATTTAAAACATTTCTCATTAGGAGCAAGATCTGGTTACTCTTCCGGAGCACTTTAGATCACCCCAGTTTTTGGTGGTGTTCGTGTTGCTTAGTCTTTAGTTTTCTATGTTGTATCTTGTGTACTTTATTTGTTTGTTTGTGTTTTTCTGTGTTAGACATGGTGTTGTCAGTTTATTTTCACCCCTTTTTAAAATCAAATGATGATTTCAAGTACAAGACTTTAATTTTCATTTCAGTAAGTATACATCTATTTCGTTATGAAGACTTAAAATGTAGTATTATCTGGACATGATAATTGAATCTTTAGTTTAGGTTTCAGCCATTGGATTGAATGGTAAACAAATCAAAAGACACTTATGAAAAATGTCAGAATTATACCAAAAGTTTCTTCAGTTGTAGCAATCTAAGCATTTTTATCAAACGTGTGAATCATATATAATTCTATATATATTTATCATACTGTTTAAACTATTAAATACATAAAAAAACAAACAAAAAAAAAACCCAACAAAAAACGCGAAAATATTACCCAATTATTTGACAGTTCTTCTAACCCTAAGTACCCTCATAATTTAAATTTTGTGTTTTATAAACATGTAAATGTTTATATTCCAATATATTGCCACGATCTTCCTCTTCCAAATCAACTGATTGAGCACAATCGGCTATTATACTGGTAATGCGCTCCTTATTTTAGCAATACTGAATTAAATGTGCTATGTACTTCCGTTAATGGCGACTGAATGTAGAATTGAATTGACAAGACTTTTGGAAACGTCCTTTGAGAATGTTTAACACCATATGATGTTGCGTGGCGTTAATCAAGATTCATTTTCTATAAAACATTTGTTGATCCCTCGAGTCTAACTTTCCACCGAATCATCTCACCTTGGCAACTTAAATAAAGGATTAATCTCATTTCTATAGTTTCAAAGGAAATAATTGCCATGTTTATTCCATTTTTGTATTAAAAAATGAAAACGACATAAGTTTTCTCAATACGTTTGCTATGAATAATTAGCTCGTTTGGATCCGTCGATCTCCTTTTAATTAACAGTTTATTCCCCCGTTTCGGCTTTTCATCAGACACTGTGCTAAGCATCAATCATTTTGA
Organism: Mytilus edulis; assembly: GCF_963676685.1. Taxonomy (NCBI): domain Eukaryota; kingdom Metazoa; phylum Mollusca; class Bivalvia; order Mytilida; family Mytilidae; genus Mytilus; species Mytilus edulis. The sequence continues at coordinate 4,937,102 of NC_092345.1, forward strand.
ATTAACGGCCAAATATATCAAAATGGTCTTTGGAAATTAATCAGTTAGATGAATTGAAATGGTCTGCTATTGTCATTGATGAAATACGTCACGGAAAGCGCTTTGACAAATTATTTTGATATCTTTATTTTATTATTTTGTACTACCATTATATAAATTTTATTATGCAAACGAATGGCTCCTCAACGTTGGCAGAATAAATTCACTTACTTTTGGAGTAAGATGTGGGAAAGAGGAAATAACAGAATATAATTACTGTAAAATGCAGTATTAAACAATTACGAATGAATCATTCACTCTCAGATAAAATAGTAATTAGTGAAATTAATGCCCATAGAGTAGAACAATACAATCTTACACATAAAAGATCGAAAGTCGAAACAAATACTACGATTACCTTATAATTTCGTTTTCAAAATGTGATTCCAAACGCATCTTGTTATAAATATTTAAGGTTGTCTGATTAATCTTTGTTTTATATTTTCTCTTAACGATACAATTTAGTCTTCCGAATTATATTTTTCAATACCATTAATTTACTGTATTTAAAAAAAATGTATCTTTAAAAATAAAAGAAAAAGGTCTACCACTAAAAAAAACAGTGATGTGTTTTTAAGTACTACGTAGTCGATATAATCAGTTTGCAAGGACCGTTTTTACCACGTAGTCGATATAACCAATTTCCAAGGGAATTAACTACCACGTGGTTGGTATTACAAGTTCCCATGGGATTTTACTATCACGTGGTCCTGATTATCAGTCCCAGCTAGAATTAACTATTTCGGTATTATTAGAAAAAGTCTCGTCTGCGATAAATATAAATACGTTATACGGTTCACTACGGACCAGGTGAATAAAATCCATAGGCGATTCGGTCTTTGCCTCACCTCTTATTGATTTTACTAACCCTCTATGGACCAGTAGAGGTAGTAGCAAACCAAATAAATAGTACCCGCTATTTGGATTCACCTTCATCAGGGACGCTAAACCAAAACATATAAAAGTCTGGGACTGTATATAATAAAACACGTAAGGAACTATATAACCAAAAGGTAAAAGAACATAAAAACGAACTCCAAGGAAAAATAGAAACGAAAAGGCCCCACCCAAATGGTGAAATCAAAACCTCAAACGAATGGATAACAACTGTCATATTCCTGACTTGGTACAGGCATTTTCTTATGTAGAAAATGGTAAATTAAAACTAGGTTTTATACCTAGCTAAACCTCTCACTTGTATGGCAGTCGCATCTTATTCAATAATATTGACAACGAAGTGTGAACAAAACAGACATACTAGACGAAAATGTCAAAAAAAAAGGGATACAGCAGTCAACATTATGATATAATCGCAATCGCTATAAAAACAAACATTAACATTGGGAAAGTAAATGGAAAATGTGTCAAAGCAACAACAACTCGACCATAGAGCAGACAACAGCCGAATGCCACCAATGGGTCTTAAATGTAGCGAAAAACTCCCGCACCCACCGTTCCCGAAGAAGCCAACTTTGCCTTATAATTAAGACATGTGCGTACCGAAGAGCTGACCACTCTACACGGAACTGACAGTCTAGCAGCAGTGGCATTGACCGACCGTTTATGAAAATAAGACTTACATTGCATGGGTGCTTTTCTTGATTAACCTTCATTTGGGACGCCAAAACCAAAACATATGAAAGCCCAGAATGTATAAATAAGAAGAAACATGTTGAACCAAATATGACCAAAATGTAAAATCAAAAAAATACTGAACTCCGAGGAAAATTCAAAAAGGGACTCCCCTAATCTAATGGCAAAATCAAAAGACCCAACACATCAACTGAATGGATAACAACTGTCATATTCCTAACTTGGTACAGTCATTTTCTTATGCAGAATATGGTGGGTGTAAAAACAAGTTAGACAAAGAGCTAAAGTCAAGTTTGGAAGAGGGAGTTGGAACCTAGCTTGTTGATGATTCTCTTAAATTCTTAACAGGGACTTTAAGAAACAGTAGGTTATTATTCATGTCAGTACCGAAACACTAACAATTGAATTAATGATACCCTCGGTCTACCAGCAGTTGTATCGATTAAGTGTTGGTAAACTCATCTGGGGAGTTATTTTAGATTTACATTCATCGGGAACGCTCAAACCACAACATTTGAAAACCAGGTATTTACAAATACAGACACGTTAACGCTCAGTCATTAGTTGACTGTGTTATGTTTTGTACATTTTATTGTTAGTTTGTTTGTCTTTCCCTTTTTAGTCATGGCGGGGTCAGTTTATTTTGAGTTTATGCGTTTGAATTTCCCTCTGGTATCGTTCTAACTTCTTTTAAAAGTCCCTCTGGTTTTCGACCTTCTGTTAAGAGCTATATGACCATAGAAAAATTTGTAAATCAGATAATTGTTATAAAACTAAGGTTGATACTCCATTAAGTAAAGTTGACCTTAGACGTTGGTGCCTGAAGTGACTTTTGACTTTGGTGACAGTTCTGTTTATGTCATTTTGGTGTTCTGCTCTAAAGGTATCAACCTGCAAGCGATATAAAGCAAGTCCTATTACACAACATGTATATATTTTATTTAGTACATGTATATTGAGAGCAGTTGATATATTATTACATGATTTTTTTTCCTTTCGGAGCTACCTTGATAGAAAATTGCTACTTACAATAAAATAGAAAACAAGGGGTTTATTATAATAAAAATTGAAGTAATGTTTTTTTTTAAATTATTGAAGTATTTGAGCTTTTGTTGACTTATAGAATATCTGTTTGAGAGTTAATCACGAATTCCGCGTTAATGATATCGCTGGAACCACTAGACACACGACGGATGTACTAATGGAACAATTTCCCTTCCGGAGCACATTACCGGGTTTGTTAATCTTTTGTTTTCTTTATAATGTTTTGTGGACTGTTGTTTTAATGTTTGTTCTGTATTATATCTGTCTTGAATCAACTTACAGTTTTTGATTGTTCCCATGTTGTCTTTCCCTTTTTGAAAAAAAGGACAAGAACAATAAAAAAAAATTGCGAAAATCAACTAGAATTGCAATCACAAGCAAGCATAACACAGCATTTTCTTATTCGTCTCTCTCACTTCCATGTTCGTCTCCTCATTCTCTCTTCTTTCTATTTATTTAGTTTTGTATGATTTCTACAATACTCTCCCACCAGTCAACCCCCTGTCCACCCTCCCTGTGTGAGTGACAGTCTACTCTGCAATACTCCCCCACTGGTCAACCCGCTGTCCACCCTCCCTTTGTGAGTAACAGTCTTCTCTGACAAGCACTGCTGAAATAAACAGCATAACCGTTGACAAAACATGATACATTGTGAATTTATAAACTTGAGTGCTACAAATTTCTGTTAGCTTTTTCTTTAGATATGGTTCGTTTATCAAATGACTTCTCGATTTTCTTTTGAATCAAATTAATAGCCTGTTTCATAATTTATATAACATAACATTTGTTTCTTTCTCAAACATAAAAAGTACGTAAACCGTTAGTCCCTTGTGCGTATAATGATTACTGAGTCGGAAAATCACAAAATGTCACCAGATACGTGAAGTTAAATATTAATATGCTCTTTCACATTATACATAGTGGTGTTAACGAAGTTTTAAACGGTTGAAGAACTGCTAATACTAAAGAGCGAACAGTGGAACATATACGATAAGTGTTAAACATAAAAGTTTAATGGTTACTGATATAGATCATTGGTTTGTATAATGTAGATGATTAGGCTTGTGTTCGTACCAAGGAAGATAATTGATAATTTAATTGTATTCTTACAACAAGTGAATAATTAATAGGAAAACAATGATTAAAGGGCAAAACAGTAATGATGAAGACGACTCGTAATAGGTATTTAGTCTTAAATTCATGGAAATCTGTCAAGATAAACAAAGTCATTTTATAATGGAACGTCTTTTTATCTGTACGAAACTATTACAATTATCATTTATATCTTCCAATTTATATTAGATTAACTCAAAAGTACATATCTAATTAAATCGGAAAAGTCAAACCCACAGAGAGAAAGATAAATAGAGATAGTTAGAGAAAGACTAATAGATAGGTAGAATAAAGAGAGAGAGAGAGTGATAGTTTTTTGTCAAGTTTGAGTGCCGTAATTGTCTCGTAATATGTTTTGTGTAACTCCCCTTATCTTTAATTCTGTATTTCTTTCTTTCTCTTTTGGTAATTTACATCGAAATACGTTTTTTATAGTACCATTTATCTGGGATTTATTGAAAAAAAAACAATCAATGTAATTTGTTAGTACATTATCCAAAGAATAAAAAGAAATTGTTCATATAGGATTTCTCTATCTATAATTATACTAAAATTACGAGGTCCTATTTGTCAGCCGTCATCACGTAAAGACGACTAATCACAGAATTCAACTTTATATATAACTAATATAGTACAAAGGTGTAGATTAAAAATTACACCACTCCAGGCCCTTTTGTTTTCCACGTAATTAATATTGCCAATAATTAATATAGGGAAAACGGTAGTATTTAATTTTCCCAGCATTAGGTTGGCCTTTTGTGTACCCAAGGCAGGTGAAGGAAGTCAAATTAGGAGCGCTGTGATTGGATGTAAGGGTACAATATATTTTTTATTTATCTATGAATAACTGCAGTGTGTATATTTACAATATAAATTTTAAAACCTATTGAAATATTTTCTAGAGAATTATTCGAAAAGACTTGCAAAATTTCATAAATTTGGTACAAAATGACGGTGGGCATGGATAACATAAACAAGCTCCGTTGGAAGTTGGTCATGATACTATTTGGCTTTAATTTTTAAAACAGAGTAATAAAGTACTAACACAACATATAACTGTTTTATCCAGGTTTTTATTTTAAAAAGTGGTAAATTTAGAAAATGTTAACATTGTCGCCAATGGCAGAATAAATAGTACCGTTTTCCCTTAAGAAGTTCAGGGTCGAGTCCGCTACCGATACCAATAGTATATTCACCTGTTACCTATTACCTTATCTGTACGTTCCGCATCTGACAGGCGCACCATCAAATGTTGTATTCAGGACTAATATGCTATATACACGAACTATGTCCAGTGCACGATGTTTTGTCGATATTGTCAACATCGCAATGTCAACTTTATAGTGTCGTTATTGTGTTTACATTGTATCCTATCAATATGTTCTATACCTTTCTGTTTACATCGTTCACATCGTATACATCGGGATGTTGACAATATCGTGTCGACATCGTGTTTATATTGTATATATATAGAGTCTATAGCTTTCTGTTTATATCGTTCACATCGTTTGCATCACGATGTTGACAATAACGTGTCAACATCGTGTTTGTATTGTATATATATATATAAAGTCTATTCCTTTCTGTTTACATCGTTCACATCGTATACATCGCGATGTTGACAATATTGTGTCAACATCGTATTTATATTGTATATATAGAGTCTATGCCTTTCTGTTTACATCGTTCACATCGTATACATCGCGATGTTGACAATATTGTATCAACATCGTGTTTATATTGTATATATATATATATATAAAGTCTATACCTTTCTGTTTACATCGTTCACATCGTATACATCGCGATGTTGACAATATCGTGTCAACATCGTGTTTATATTGTATATATACATATATATATATAAAGCCTATACCTTTCTGTTTACATCGTTCACATCGTATACATCGCGATGTTGACAATATTGTCTCAACATCGTGTTTATATTGTATATATATGTAAAGTCTATAGCTTTCTGTTTACATCGTTCACATCGTATACATCGCGATGTTGACAATATTGTGTCAACATCGTGTTTATATTGTATATATAGAGTCTATACCTTTCGTTTAAATCGTACACATCGTATACATCGCGATGTTGACAATATTTTGTCAACATCATGTTTATATTGTATTTATATATATCAAGTCTATACCTTTCTGTTTACATCGTTCACATCGTTTACATCGCGATGTTGACAATAACGTATCAACATCGTGTTTATATTGTATATATAGTGTCTACACCTTTCTGTTTACATCGTTCACATCGTATACATCGTAATGTTAACAATATAGTGTCAACGTTCTTGTTGTTGTTGTATATACATTTTTTTTTCGTTTTTTTTTAAATAAGTTAAGTAGTTAGTTATATAATTGAAATTGTTTTCCATTTTTCATGTCGGCGTCTTTTATTGTTAACTATGCCATATAAACTTTGCTCAATGTTAAAGGCCATACGGTTATCTATAGATGTGCCAGTTAGTATGTATGTACTGGAAATTTTACTTATTTGCAATCATACCACTTCTTTTTTTATATATACCTTTCTGTTTAAATTGTTCACATAACAATGCTAACAATATTGTGTCAAAATCGTGTTTATATTTTATATTAAGTCTATGGTACGTATATAAACGTTAAACTAACTGCATTTGTTTGCACCTGTCCTTAGTCAGGAATCTGTCGTTCAGTAGTTGTCGTTTGTTGAATTGTTCATACGTGTTTCTGGTTTCATGTTTTTTACATTATACCTTTATTTTTCCTGTTCAAATAGTTTTACACTAGTGTTTTTTTGTGCCTTTCATAGCTTGCTACTCGATAAAAACTAAAACTCCGTATTAATGACTAACCTATAGTTTTACTTATAAAAGATGTAACTTAAATAAAAATTTGTCTCATTTGAACTTATACCGCTTTTTCTTATATGTATACATCGCTATGTTAACGATGTCAACGATGCAAACAATATATAAGAGTTCAATCAATGTTAACGAAGTTGACTAGATATCGGTTTAATATTGTGTACATCGCGATGTTAACGATGTCAACGATGTAAACAATATATAAGAGTTCAAACAATGTCAACGATGTTCACACGACATCGTGTTAACCTTGTAAACATCACGATGTTAACGATGTCAACGATGTAAACAATATATAAAAGTTCAAACAATGTAAACGATGTTGACACGACATCGTGTTAACATTGTAAACATCGCGATGTTAACGATGTCAACGATGTAAACAATATATAAGAGTTCAAACAATGTCAACGATGTTGACACGACATCGTGTTTACATTGTATACATCGCAATGTTAACGATGTCAACGATGTAAACAATATATAAGGGTTCAAACAATGTAAACGATGTTGACACAACATCGTTTTAACATTGTATACATCGCGATGTCAACAATGTATACATTATATAAAGGTTCAAACAATGTTAACAATGTTGACACTATATCGTGTTAACATTGTAGATATCGCGATGTCGACAATATTGAATAAACATCCTTCACTGGACATGAATGATATACACGGGTCATAACCACAGGGTTGACACTACTAAATTGTAAAATTGTTACCTATTGTAGTATTTTAATCAGTAAGACTTTCTAAAATAACAATACAAATACTAAAAATCTGGACTAAAAATAAGGCGTATAGGTACAGTTTTCAATTTGTTAGTGGGCATGACGTAAAACAGCAAAGCAAAGAATTCAACTTTATTTATAACTTATATAGGACAATGCTGTTGATTAAAAAATACTCCATTCCAAGACCTTTTGTTTTCCAAATAATTAATATTACCAATAACTGATAAGTTCCAGTTCAACGGGTTCAAACAGAAAGACTTGAAAGCAGAGAAAAACTGTGTATCTTATAATCGACATGACTTTATCAGATGACAATACTAATACTAAAATAAGGCTTGCGCATAGTTATATACTTTAATTCAGTCACGGACCCGTGATATCACGGGTGTGTTCTAGTATTTCTCTATAAATATATCTTATACTTAATAGAAAAATGAAAAAAAAATGGGGTCACCGTTCATTTACGCTCACAATCTGCCTTCGAAAGAAGCATACATTTTTGTTTATGTCCTTTTTTTATGTTGAACTAATAGGAGAAATAGCGGTTAAATCGAAATAAAAAAGAACTAAATTACAGAAATCGCTTAAATTTTACAATTATTTAGTTTATGTACAGCTTATTCGAAAACATTGATAAAAAAATATAGGTTACCGAATTAATTGCTGAGAGAATACGTTGTCTTTTAAGGTACTCGTCAGTATTTGTATGATGACAAAGTTGATTTGATGCTCTTTGGTTTTTTTTTGACAAATTGGTGATGATGGCAGATCTATGACCCAAAACTACCATAGACTGGGGACTATAAACAGCTGGAAATATAGACACCTGAATTTTTGTCGAAGACTATTTGCCCACTAGCTGTCGGTATGTTTTGTTGTTTGATTGTTGACTCATTTACGTTTGCCCTAAATACCTTTTGTTCCCTGTTAAAGGTCGTACGGTGACCTTTAGTTGTTAATTTCTGTGTCATTTTGTCTATAATTGTATATAGTGGTCTCATTGGCAGTATATCACAATTTATTTTTATATTTTGTACATATTTTAGAATGAACTGATATCTCATTACACCAAAAAGGACCCAAGCGTTGACGACAAAAAAATAACGAAAATAAATGTGTTTCGTTTTACTTACTAGAGACATGCATGAAATACAATTGCATTTTAAAACTCTGGTTTGGCTGTGTATGAATGATTGCTCATTTCCTAAACACAAAAAAATATAATGTGTATTGAATCATCTTTTGAATCCTTCACTTTAATTGTTTGACGTTTGTGCACTGTACTACTCTTTAGTGTTATGTTTTTATGTTTTTTGTTCTGGTAGCTTGTCTACTATTGAACTGTCAATCTTTCCATACATAATTGAAATTATGATTATAAACATAATATTTGGTGTAAATATCACTAGTCAAGCATAATAACAATATTTTTACTGCATGGGCAGTCTCGTTGAATGTCAAATACATATTCTGTGAAATTCTAGTGCAACTGTCTACATGTTTTAATAACCCATGATTAAATATTACTCATACTGTATTTTGAAATAAACAATGGCAAATTTGAGCATTTTTTACTTACTTAAATAAATCATTTCAAATTAAATTGGAATACTCTTCTGATAATTTCAGTTTGGTTGTGTATAGATTGGATACATAAAGTTCCTTTACATTTGGATAAACTGAGAATAACAATTTGATTGACATCTGCAAAGAAGTTGTAGTTTATCTTTTAATGTACATATATACAATTCCATTAGGTTTCACTAACTTTCCAATATGAAGAAGTTACAGAACAAATATATAGAAAATTAGTCATACCTCTGTAGATTAAAAAGTCTGAACCCTTCAAACAATGTACGATGCGTTATTTTATCCGGAATCATATAACATACAAACACCTATCAGTTAGTCTGGCTATTAAACCAGGTTTAATCCCCCTTTTCTACATACGGAAATGTCTTTACCAAGTTAGGAATATGACAGTTGTTATCCATTTAATTGATGTGTTTGGGCTTCTGATTTTGCCATTTGATTATGGACTTTCCGTTTGGAATTTCTTCAGAGTTCTGGCATTTCTGTTATTTTACTTTTTATCAAGATACTATAACTTTATTGAATAGATATAGGACGATGTAGTGTGAGTGCTAATGAGACAACTCTCCATTCAAATAACAATTTATAACAGTAAATCATTATAGGTCAATGTACGGCCTTAAACAAACCTACATATCAAAACATTATATAGGTGAAATCTACATATCAAAACATTATATAGGTCAAATCTACATATCAAAACATTATATAGGCGAAATCTACATATCAAAACATTATATAGCATCATTAACATATCAGGTAAGGGAAAGTATGGAAACAGATAGGATCAATTGAGACCGCAGTTTTTTAAAATCTGAAGGGTATCATTGTAAATGCCTATAAGTTTTAAAAATTATAACAAAATCAAAATCATATTTCAGTATTGACAAACCTTAGCATTTCATAAAGATATACATTGTGAAATATTCTGATTTTAAATTTTAATAAACAACACCTACCTTGTCGTAGGAGTAATATGTTTAGGTTTGATCGTTGTTGTTGAAAGTTAATCCAGAAAAGCGTTTTGGAGACAGTTTTAGTATGTGTTATTTTCATTTACTCATTTGTCTTATAATGATTCAAGTAATTTGTATTATAATATGTTTCTTATAAATGGTTGCGATAGGTCATAATTGTGCTTTTTATTGAATAAAAGATCGAGCAAGCAGATTTATATCGAGTTATGTAAACTGTATTCTTGACACTAGACTAGACTTTAAAGAATAATGTTTTAAATGACTTAATCTTTTGTAGTGTCTGTTTATTTCAATAATAAGCTGAAGAAGCACAAGACAGATCAGGAGGTACATGCAGTGCAACAAGGACGCTTATCTATTATAAAAGATCTTAAGTTGACCTGTAGAAATCAATGTTAGTTTTTGTGTTGTCTAAAAGTTGTTGTTTCATTGACTTTTACCCAAATTGTTTTTAAGCTTTTCGCGTTAAAAATTTGTAATTTTTCTATTGGGAGGGTAAAACAACCAACAAATGTTAACTTGCTTGGCAAAATTTGAGTTTACCAAAACAGACTGCAATTTAAAAAAAAACAAAGATGGAAATCCAGAGAGTAGGCATGGATTCAAAATCCACAGCATTAAACAAATAATTCATTAGAATAGACTAATTATAGGTTTATCAGTAGAAATTTCACAACATGAAAAATAAGGGAACGTACTCCGTTATTTTCCAAATATCGTAAGACCTGATATTTTCAATATTTACATGGATGAATGTACTTGCTACTTACACTACCGGAAATAGACAGCTTCGTTACCCTATCGTGTTAACACACAATAATTACTATAATACATAATTGGCCAACATGTCCTTATCTATGGCCACGTAAGCGTGTAAAATACTATTGTTTAAGTTTAAATGACGGCCAGCGGTTCGTCCTGCTTTATAGTCAATTTCCGGTTTCCGACGTTAAGCAGAAAATTTCTTAAACTGCCTAACCATTAAAAATATCATTCAATTTCCGGTAACATTTTGTGCAGTAGTTATCACGTTAGAAAAGGAAATAATCCTTTTAATTCGTAGTAACTTTCAAAAGCATAGTGTTTTAACACAGTTCCATCTTAGTGTAAGTGATATGATTAATCTGGAATTTGCTTGAAAGGACGCGTCTGTCTGTATAGGTCTTTAGAAAGAAAAGTTAGTTAATGAAATGAAGGAAAACTTCTCCATTTAAGAATTTAACAAAATGTATGGGATATGTCTATGAGACAGCAATCGAACAAAGAATATGAATAAGATTTTTTTTTATTAATTAATTTGTCCAACGCTTTCAACAATAATATTCATGTTTGATTGCAGAAACTTAAAGATCCTGGTTGTAAACATCCGGTATATATTACATTCATAATCCCGTTACAGTAAACGGAGTGAAAAATACTTCATTGTGAATGTAGAATAGTAAACCAAAATGTCTGCGGTTTCCGGTGCATGGTGGTCAATGTGCTTAAAAGATTTGCTGACTAAATGCTAATTGGGATTTAGGTGGAGCAACCGAGGAAGGTCATAGGAGGGATTAAAAACCCTTTTCTATTCACTTAATAAAAGTGACCTGATAACCACATGAATTTATTAATTTACTATAATGCATTCAACATCGGTGCAGTATGAAAAACAAGGTCAACTAGTAAAAATTAAAATAATAATAGAAATCATATTCGTGACTCATTAAATTGCTAGAATTGACGATCACCCAGTGATGAACTGACCATGCGGAAATCGTTTCTTTATCCACCGTTTTAATATATTTATTGCATAAATGAATCATAAAACCCAGATTAACCGAGTGGATAAACCGTGGAACCATATTAAATCTTAAACACTTTAAATTTGAATATTGTGTGACCAGGTAGCAACAATTTTTCATCTCTGCGTTTATACTAACACGGATATTTGTTTGAAATGTATAAACTTGACGACAATTTCCATAAATAATGGACCTTCTTCACTTCATTCGTTAAATTGTATTTAATATATTTACTGTGTTTTGTTCCTTAAACGATTCATACTGGTTATCATTCAGCAGTTATTGCAAAATTCTTAGCAGGATTAAAGGTCACAAAGGACGATATCGTAGCCGAATGTTTGATTAGAGCTTAAATAAATATATTGGAAATATTGTCATAATATCGGTAAACAGCAGAATAAACGATATCAAACGAAATGTTAATGTCAAATTTTACACTAGACTCGAAACAAAAGATAGGGTTTCAATAAATTTTCGCCTCATTTAAAACTCATTAACTTCGTTTTTGTACTGTTGATGAATTTTCTAAATGTTTTATTTAGTGAGATAATGGAAAAATGGACGACGCTTACAAATTTACCATAGTGGCGATTAACTTCTTACATTTGCAGTAACGGTATGAGTTTTATTATGTTAGTGACAAACATATAAGTAACACTTATTTCGTGTATCCTACTTCCCTCTGCTTTTATTAGCCTACGTAATCACTACATGTGGGTAGTCACGGTATCACAACGTTGAGACGTCAGGGTACTTATCAGCGCAGTCAAAAAGTGGGCGAAGTTATCAGCGAAGCCACATTATATGTGCCAGCAATTGAATTTTGGTGGATAGTTGTATCATTGGCAAACATACCACATCTCCATACGTTTACATTCAAAGTTTACCAGAATGCATCACATATATATACAGCGACTCATAGTTGTAAACTTCTACGGCATGATCTCTGGTGGATAATTGTCTCATTGGCAAGCATACCATATCTTCTTATTATATACTGTCAAAATTAATGTCTTGACAAATTTGGATCCTCTAATGTTCATACATAACAAAATCAGGGACAATTTAGATATAAGTTCCGTGATAAGTTAAGTATTCTCTTGTGTATTGGTGTGATCTAAAACGTCGACCCTTTATGGTGATAATAACATTACATTACAATCCCGACAACTCAACTGATCAAAACATTAACTCCTGTAGTTCCTTTTGGTGTATTTTTTCTGTACATTATGTATTCCCAAATGCATTCTTCTATTAATTTTTCAAACACATTTTCTTATTTCTCAGTTAAAAAACTAGGTGAAACATGGCAATGTTTAATTTTATCAATACAGAACATTACCCATGGATGTAAAATCATTTATAAGGTGTTTTTAATATTTTATTCAGAAATTATAATTAGTTTTCTTTTCGTTTGATGCACCAGGATAATTCTAATTATAACTTAGTACATCTAACTGTTAAAGTACTCATCCACAAATGGTAGGTCAAACTGGTTTTATGGGTTGTCTTAAACTCGAAAAAAAGGTGAGAGCATAAACTCAAAGTTGAAGGCCACACTGTTACTCTAAGATTTAGAACAGCAATTTAAGCAACCTTTCTTTGTTTTTTTTATATTTATGGGCGTTTATGGATTTTGTGTCTTGTAGTAATAAACAATGTTCCCTCTAATTTGTAGCTAACAGATGGACATAAAGGGTGCATAACAGTTTAGAAATTAGATATATAATAAGTAATAAATAGATACCGACAAGCTTTAAAACATAAGTTTATAAGTTTACACACTATGTGCTGCGCTACAACACGTTTTCGGTGCTCAACATCTCTCCCCTATTCAAGTTGCGATAATAGCGTGAGAGGAAAACGAAATATATATAAAAAACGAAAAACCTTCGAAAATAGACTTATCTTGATTGAAGTGTTCCCACAATTCATCGTTAAAGAATCTAATTCATTTTGGGTAATATTTTTAAAAGCGTACACCAAAAGGTCGTAATGGTCAACAACGGCATACAAATGGATATTCCTCCAATGGTAAAACGTTATATTCAGTTTTGTGTACACACAAGGAAACTATCATTAATGGGTTTATATTCTGATACAGTGAATTACTGAAAGGTGATTGATTCTAAGTATTTACTGTTCTTAAGGGTTTGAATGGTCATCTTATATTTCCTATGAGTTGTCCAAACTCTATTACTTAAGTAATTGTATGTCATCATGCAAAAATTGGAAGTAAAGACAACCAGCAGCGAGCATAATCTAACGATTTTCTAGTCAGTGAGCTTGGCGAACGATCAGAGAACTTCAATTTTGAGTCTATAAAATGATGCTTTATAATATCTATGTCCTGAAACTGAAAAGAATAATGTATTTATTGCACATAATTAGTCTTTCGTTTCGTTTATACACCTTAAGGTTTTTTTTCCTTCTAATTTTAATAAACTTGTCGTGGTTTTAACGTAAAAACTTGATTCCTAATTTCGAAACGTTATGCCCTTGTCAAATTGTTTATCGTCGTCATGATCGTTTGCGTACGGTAACAAAGCTGTAGTACGGGGTTGTCCGAAGTACCCAGCAGCAAAAATTTACATAGTAGGAAAATATAATAACAATGACTAGGTAAAACTTGACGTATTCTGGAATATCTATATGAAAAATGACAGATTATAATTCACTGTGTTTGGAATATAATTTAAATTATAAATTGCACTGGTTCTAATTGACTGCGTTGGTTTTTTCGTTTAGAACCTAATGTTTTATCGTTGTCTTTTTTTTGTTCAAGAGAAACTCTAGAAGATACCATGATGAAGGCCGTACTTTGACTTTAATGGTATACTTTTACAAATTGTGACTTGGATGAAGAGTTGTTTCATTTGCACTCTTACCACATCTTAATTCTCATATATGTAATTGGTGAAATAAGGCTTTTCTGAGAGAAAAAAAAACCACATTTAATTGATGTATAGCAAAAATGTATAAAGAGAAAATTGACTATTTTATATATCACTTAAATATACATTGTATAAACATACCGGATTTTGATATGCACGCTGTATTTCGTGTATATTCAGGACGAAAACAAATCAAAACAATAAATCAAAAGCGTAGGTTCTGTAATATATATCGGCAATTTGAAGGGTAGGCAATTTGAACTGTGAAATAAAAGAGATGGTGTGTTGGTAAGGGTTCAAATTTTTAGTCGCACAATAAAACCTAAGGAGCACTCAAAGAGTTGTTACACTCTCTCTACAAGACATTGGTTTTGAAGTCCTTATTCTGACCAGATGTGTCTGTATATCCATCCATCCCGTTCAGACAGAAGAATACATTGTAGCCCTCATTAGTACATGTATGTCTTTTTATGTTATTTTCATTTTGAAAGATATTACATACAGAATCAAAACATGTCACACTAAGTCAGATAAGCGTCAAGGTATGGTATCTTCATAATAATTCCTACGACAATTGTTAGATTGTCAAATGTTATAATAAGAGCACCAATAATCTAGTCAGATATAAACGATTAGGCATATCATGTTGGTGCACTTAACAGTCATGAATTAAAACAATATGAAAGTTGCGAGTTCTATATTCAATCTAAGCAATATATATGTGATTCCACAATACCTTATCGAATAACATAATGAAATTTATAGACAGCTCTTTGCATTCTAAGACATTTTTGGAAAACAGGCAATATAGACACCTTACACATATACACATGTTCATACGACGAGAGGTAATGTATTAAACTGTCTGATCAGTACAACAAAATTGCCCGATTTTCATAATGTATCCTGTGAATAAATGAAAAGATAAATAGTAAAATAGTAAAATATTCGAAAGAAGCAGTGAGTGTATAGAATTTTAATACAGTAAAAAAGATAATACAACACAGTACTAAGTTTTCGTTGTGTGTTTATACGCTGCAAAACTCTGGTTCAAACATTTCTATCTTTTAGTGGGAGAGAGTGGAAAAACAAAGAACGACAGTATTAAAAAAAATAGTTACGGAAGCAACCATTTAGCATTTTTTATGACCACCCCTTTTCCCAGCACAACCAAAAATCTAATGTTTGAAAAAAATTACTGTTTTGAATGACGACAAATTGTAGTCGAAATTCAATCAATATTCTTTCAGAAAATGTCGTCATTTTGATACGCTCCCTCAATTTGTTAAGGCGGTGTCGGTAAAATGTATGTCAATACGACTTTCCGAACATGTCTGTTTGGAAGGGTTTTCTGTATTCCTGGTATGATCTAAATGAATTTACTTTTGACTTTTACAGTTGTAGTGAAAACACAAAATCATTGTTAATAAGTTGATTACTTCTAATCTTTTACAAATTTAAATCACGTGTTAAATTAGTTTTTTTTTAAATTAAAAAATAAATAAAAAAATATGATAAAACACTGCTGATATTATGTTTCCTGTTTATGAATATAGATATGTGCACGTCTATATATTTTCAAAACATGTGTAGGACCACTCTAGCAGTAATTTTTTGATATATTTTTTCCTCTATGTTTGTTTTATATAAACATGTTTGAACGCATTGCAATGTACTTAATTACTCTTTCCTCTCTCATTTACACAATATCATGAATTCAATATTGTTTGATAATGATAATAATAAAAAAAAAACCAATAATAATAATAATAATAATAATAATCATTATAAGAATAGAAAGGATAAAAATAACTTATAATAATAATAATATCAATAATAGTCATACTAATAAAAATAATAATTTTTATGATAATCATAATTTATAAATTATAAGTATAATAATAACAATTATAATAATAATCATGATTTATTATTCAAGACTTCTAAAAGCATTATACAATTTACTCTTTAACAACAAATATAACTATGCAACTTTTGTTTGAGCATCGCTATACATTAAAATGTTTTCTTTTTCGCTGAACTTTATTTTTATTACCATCTTAATTTTAACATTGATAAATAATATAACACCAAATGTATAATTGATCAAGAGTGAAATCTTAAAACAGATAAAATATTGGTAACGAAATAATTATTAAATGTACATTTTTATAACTTTCTTTTACCAGCATCTGTCACGTTTTCGTTAAAATCATTAAAATCTCATTTTCTTTGTTTCTGAAGAATTAAAAACCGTTAATTTCAAACGGCTCATATAATTAACCTTTTAATATTAATGCACTTCCATTATTAGATGTTTCATCAATTCTGAAAAGAAGCCCGTTATCGATTTGGAGAATAGTCACGCCTCTGTGTTGACATCATTGGTTGATGCTCAATTTGTAACCAATGACAAATGCCCGCTGTGTGAACATTTTTTCACAAATAAACAAGTACACGGGACATTGATATTATTGAAAAATAATTTGATGTCGTTATAATCACGCAGCAAACCTTGATACCTGTGGTATTTTTACTCTAGTAATCCTTATTGCTAGTACATTGAGTTGATAATTCGAAAGTGTGATAAATTTTCAATTTAGTACATTTCTGAAAATTCAAAATGAGTAAAGGTGAAGACAAAGAGGACTTCCGAATTAGTGTAACTGAAGATAGCGAGGACAGTTTGCATTCTTCGTGTGAGGACAGATTAAAACCAGAAACTGAACATGAAAGTTCTGATTCAGAAAAATCGCCATCACCAGAGCCTCCTAAACAAAACAGAGCTAAATGTTCATTTTTTATCACAGACATTCTTGCCGAAACACACTCGCGAGTGCCACCGGACAATGCCGAATGTAACAGAGACTCTATTATTTATCAAAGACATTTTTTACCTAAAAGATGTGAAGACAGACAGCTAGTGTCACACAATACAGACTTATATTCAAAACACAGAGATGACAGTGGTAATTATAT
Organism: Mytilus edulis; assembly: GCF_963676685.1. Taxonomy (NCBI): domain Eukaryota; kingdom Metazoa; phylum Mollusca; class Bivalvia; order Mytilida; family Mytilidae; genus Mytilus; species Mytilus edulis. Next base: position 4,954,724 of record NC_092345.1, read on the forward strand.
TATATCTAAGCCAATGCAGACTACAGGTTTTTGTTTTTGGGATAGGGGATATTAGACTCAATAAGATGGGGAGGTATAAAACGTATTTTTTTCAAGGATGTGAACTTATTTTTTTGTCATAACGCTTTCTTTAGAAATGAAGTATGTTTGAGATATACATATTTATATACTATATTGATACATCCTGTAATCAAACTGTATCATAAGGTTGAACAATAATTTAACAATAAAAGTCTCAATAATATTTAAACTTGCCATCAATTTTGAATTGTGTGCATGTATAAATATATAAAACCGAATGAGCAATTTATTTATTGTTATTCCTGGTATATTGCGCAAAGTAGGGAAATGTTAACTTTATTTGCAGTACATGAGAAATTTTAAACATTTGATATATTTGCATATTCATAAACAAAAGAAAAATGTGGTACGTTTTTCAAATTTGTTTCTTTAAATACTTTTTAACAAACATCTTGTTTTTTAAGCACAATATGAAATATAAATAGAAAACGAAATATATACATACATGTATAATATTTTACTTCAATTAGATGATAAATATCAGAACAAACAAACAAACAAATGAATACAAAAAAAAAAAAAAAATATATATAAATAAATAGAAAAAATGAAAAAAAAAATGAAATGAAAAAAAAAAATAGATAAAAAGATAGATAAATAAATGAAATTACTAAAAAAGCTTTACCAGTACATAAATATAGAAATAAATAGATTAGATAAATTTACAAAACAAGGTTTACAAATACAAAAATGTAGAAATAAAAAAAAGGAATGTTTTAGTTATACACTGAATGATATACTTCTTATTTTTAATTTTTTTTATTTTACAAGCAAGTTGATCTACCTCACCGATTATTATCTACTATAGTATATAACGGTGAATTCGAATATTATTTTTATGTGTCCTTGTACCTTGTTCTATTTCCCGTGTCTAATTTCCCCCTTTCTGCTCAAAAATGTTTCTTAAAAATTCTATATCACGATTTCATTTCTTAAAAAAATATCAATTTTGTTTTGGAAAACTGGCGGAATACATATAATGAAGGGATGATGGTGTAAGCTAATAAAACTATGTCATGTTCAGCATAAATAAATGTGAATTATTGTTTTTATTATTATATGCTTTTTTTACTTTCATTTTACGTTAGTTTGTTGTTTATGTCGTTAGTCTCAGTATCTCTTGACCATTACAGACAATGTCATAGTAATATCATTATACGTTTGAATATATCATCCCCTACATTTTATTAATTCGAATGGTGTTGGCATAATGGCATACATGTATATAAACAACTGCTCTCTGAGCTCTCTCTGTCGTTCTGCAAATTTATCTTAAGTTCTTAAATTATAGTTTTCCCAAACTCTTCTAGAAACGGACAAACTTAAACAAAAGTAAATATAAAAAAATAAGATGCGCTATGATTGCCAATGAGACAAATCTCAAAAAGAGACAACATGACATAAAAATTAACAGCTATAGTCCACCGTACGGCTTTCAACAATGAACAAAGTAAAGTCTAACCGTTATTATCTGCATTTACTCATTCAATACAGAATGAGAATATCATACCCAATAAACCGCTTTTTGAAACATTGACTGTCTTTAATATTCGACTTAATATAAAAAAGAGGATGTGGTATGATTTCTACTTAGACAACATCAGAGTCTGTCAAATGGCGTGGCTGTAAGCAACTATATATCACTGTATTACCTTCATGGACATAGGATTTTTATTATTATAATATTGGTACTGGTATACTGTATGAGGAAATAATTATTTTTTACATGTGTCAATAATTTCGTTTAGATTGAAGGGCATTACCCTGCTAAAATATGGGTTTTCCAAAAACCAATACAAAGTTGATAGAAAAATATTATAAAACAAGATGTGCAATATTATTATAAAATATATTATTGACTAGGCTATTTGTATAACACATGGTGTGGCTGTATATTATAAGTCAACCAGAATATTCCTTTAATGTTTCTATTGTAAAAGTGGGATTACATTTATAAAAAATGTCGATCTATAGACATGCACTAAGTGGACTACTGATGATTGTATAGTGGTTTAATCAAATCATTTCTACATTCTTTCTCTCATTCATAAGAAATGAATTCTTTCAGGTCCAACCGATGTTTTCTAAAATTGTAATAATGCGATGAATTGGTGATTTTTCAAGGCAAATAGCTAAATTATTTACCAATAGGAAATATGCGTTAAATGATCAAATGGAAAAAAATAGAATTTGTCTACGCTTGAATGACTTAACAACAGCTTAATCAAACCGATGAATATAAATATTTTATTCTAGAATTGAAGAAAAACAGACATTGCTACAAAATAATAATTGAAATATCTTTTACAACAACAACAAATTAACCTTCTGTGTATTTCTATTGAACATACCCTCACCTGGCGAGTATCAAATGAAAAAAGGACTTATTTCCAAAACTTAATTGTCGTTTTCTATGGTTGATTAACTTCCGAATGGTCAACGTATGGTTCTTTAGTTGGTCTCTATCTCTCTCGTAGATCTCTGGCCTCCGGACAAATGTATTGCAGTTCAAAGTCCATTAAAAATTATTTTTCACCTGGAATCTGTAAAAGTCATAATAAAGATGTCAGATATTTTATAAAATGTCAAAGACATTGATGAACGTGTGTCTTGTTTTTACAGTCTTTTTACGTCTTGGTCTCAGTTTAACGATTCTACTTGTTAAAGGTTTCTGGGTACTTTCTTCCATACATTAGAGTATACGCCAAAATTGTTATGAAGTCTTGATGGTTTGTTTTGATTACTATATATGTATTTTCCGTTTCCTGTCTCTTTATTTAATGCCAGTAAAATTTCGTAGGGTTCATTTTGTTTTGTCTTTAGTTTTCTTCGTAGTGTTTTGTTTACGTGTTTGTCTATTCGTCGTCTTTCGAGTTTTATCATGGCGTGGACGTTTTCTCTTGACTTAAGAGTTTCTATGGTAATTTTCGGGTATCTGCATCATTTTCTCCCATATCTTTTTATTCAAATGATGATGACTGTTGTACATAAAACATAAACAAAGTTCAACACAATATTATCATATTTCTAAAATGTATCTTACTTATTACAGATACAGATGACAAAATGGACTGTGATTTTGAAAATTCTACAATGTGTTCCAAACAACACAGGAAACCTCGTAAAGCGAGAACTGCATTCACAGACCATCAATTAAATAGTTTAGAAAAACATTTTGAAACACAGAAATACTTGAGTGTTCAAGACAGAATGGAGTTGGCATCAAAACTGAATCTTACAGACACACAAGTCAAGACTTGGTATCAAAACAGAAGGTAATTATAACAAGAAAATCTCTTTGACCCATTCTACGATTCCATTCTCTACTGAAATGGAGCAACTTGAGAAAATACCATATTTCAAAATATTTTGTATGGTTAACTTCCACTTGTATTTTTGTCCATCTGATGAGTTAAGCCTTTTTCAACTGATTTTTATAGTTCGTTCTTATGTTGTACTGTTATACCACTGTCCCAGGTTAAGGGGCGGGTTGGGATCCTGCTAACATGTTTAACCCCGCCACATTATTTATGTATGTGCCTGTCCCAAGTCAGGAGCCTGTAATTCAGTGGTTGTCGTTTGTTTATGTGTTACATATTTGTTTTCCGTTCATTTTTTTTTATATAAATAGGGCCGTTAGTTTTCTCGTTTGAATTGTCTTACATTGTCTTATCGGGAACTTTTATAGCTGACTATGCGGTATAGGCTTTGTTCATTGTTGAAGGCCATACGGTGACCTATAGTTGTTAATGTCTGTGTCATTTTGGTCTCTTTTGGACAGTTGTCTCATTGGCAATCATACCACATCTTCTTTTTTATAAAGTAACTTTCATGACTACGAGCGGATTGGGTTTGATACAGGAAAACCCATATCAAATTCTAATATCTTGAACTAAGAATATAAATGAGACGCGTTTTTCATGTAAAACTTCAGATAAAAATTTTTAAGAGTTATTCTAGATTCTCAAAAATTTTGAGAATCTAGAATAACTCTTAATTAAAAGGGTTAAATCAAGCAACCTCTCACAAAATTATTTCACTTAACCCACATAGATAATCATGATGAGACATATGTAAAGACACATTTTTGTCAAAGTCGCGTTATACGATAAGCGGATTGTTACACTGTAAAAAAAAAGACAGCACTGTATAAATTTATTGCGTCCCAAGCGCGTTACTAGACTTGTATTCTTCAGGATCGCTCATAGCCGAATATCTGCGAGCCAAGGACTAAGTTGTGTGATTTTTATTTGTTTGACTGATTCATACAAAAATTAATGTTTGATTTGATGACAAACAACTGATGACGTTTTGATATTTTGACGAGCAAGAAATACAAATCATTTGTAACACGACCATTTTCATTCCACAAAGCCGCGGCATTTAAAACTGGAAATTTTCCGGTTGAGTATAAAATTACTCAAATCTTAAATGGCTTGAACATTATCTTAGGACAAGAGGAAATTGCATTAATGAATACTGATTAACAAAGCGAATCAATTGTTTCAAGTTTTTACTTGATTTCGTCTCTAACCGGAATCTAGCAAATTGCTGAGACAACATCCTATTATTTGGCAAATTAAGATGATGTTTGTAAATTTGTGTAATTCCACGGAGACACATGACATTCTCTGAATTCCCACAGCAAATGCGCGACAAATGCTTCACAAATTACCATCGTTAAATGGCGAATTTCCTGGCATGTTAAATGTGATTACAAGTGATACCGTTGTTTTGTCACTGATCGTTTAATATAACAAAGTAAATGGCTTTATAAATTTTATGGAATGATCTAATTAATCCCACTGGAATCGTCTATTAATAATGTCATCAAAAATTTAAATCAAAGAATAAAAATATTTAAGTTATAGTCGTTCAAGATTTGACGTTAGAAATTGGTTTTAGTCTAATTATACTGTTTAGATTAAAAAAAAATATTTGTAAAAATATATAAAAAAAAAGGGGGCACTAAAATGTTTTTTTAACCATCGTGTGCATAATACGTTAGGTAAACCAGCATTAACTAGTACAAAAGTTATATCTCAAAACAGTTTATTTGAATATTGCTGCATAATTCTGTCCACGCTATTAGTTTTGGAATGTTCGAAATCACTGCTTTCTTAAATACAAAAAAAAAATATGTTCTAACCGGACGAAAAGGGTGTAGTCAAATTGTTTTCCTCTCTTAATAAAATTTCCGATATCAAAATCAGGTGATACAAATAACATTGTGTGACTCCCTTATAAATTCGCTTACCTGAAATATTTGATTTTTTTCAGAACAAAATGGAAAAGGCAAACAGCTGTCGGTTTAGAACTTTTAGCAGAAGCTGGTAATTTATCTGCCTTCAACCGGATGTTTCAAGGAGGGCCTTACTGGTCGTCATTTAACCAACACGCTGCAAGGTTAATGACTGGGCTTGATGCTTACTACCTTCGACCGGAAGTGCCGTCTTTTCCTAGTCGTCCACTATCTATGCCACGAATGTATCCTCCATCATCAAGTTAGAAGAACGAAGTACCGAACTTGCTTTCTATGTTCTTATTCAGAAGATTACAAAAGTCAAAATGTTACCGAAAATGACATGACAAAGATCTCGATTCATGGCAAAATGTCGAAATCTGTGATAGTTCAGAAACATTCAAGATATCTATTTGAAAAGATTATTATAAACAATGATTTATTTCGCCAAGTTATTTGTATCAAAATGTTGTACCGATTTAATAATAAAAAATAATAATATAAGTTTATTGTCTTTATAGTGTTTAAGAAATGTTATATGTTATGTTCCTCTATATAAATTACACTACATTCTGTAGCAAATTTGATCCGATATACTGATATACTGATATACTGACAAAGGGAGTCTAAAGATATTAAAAGGACATTCAAACTCATAAGTTGAAAATAAACTGATAATGCCATTGTCATGGCAAAAAAGGAAAAAAGACCAACAAGACAATAACAGGGTACAAAACACAACATAGAAAAAGAAAGACAAATATGCAAATCGTCATTTTATCGCAAAGTGAATAATCTCACAAAACAAATTGTCTCATACTTTAGAAAATTTATTGTTTTAAGCAATTTTAATGAACAGTATATGATGTTATTCGTCTACATGTAAAGCGTATTTTAATGAACAGTATATGATGTTATTCGTCCATATGTAAAGCGTATTTTAATGAACAGTATATGATGTTATTCGTCCATATGTAAAGCGTATTTTCCCTATGAATAGTCTTTCTTGAAACCAATTAATTTTCCTGGTCAGTGCCCATGCATTCTTAAAAGTTTACACTGCTGCTCGAACACTTCCTGTGGTATATCGCTTCAATTAAGTAACAAAGTGTCAATTTGAACTACGTCAATATTTTTTCCAAACACTCCTTTTCACAGAGGAGGTTCATCTAGGAGTGGAAAAAAGTGTATTTCAGATTAACTTATTACTAGCTTTTATTGTGGCCATTTGAAACTGTTGCTGTAAGCAATTACTCCTCAAAGTTACCAGTATTATAATTTAATACGCCATGAAATTATCCCTTTCTTGGTTTATGACACACAGGAGTTGAAGGCCCTTTTTCGAGTTTTTAGCCAAATTATAAAAGGTTGATATTTTGTGATATTGACATACTATTGGATACGGACTATACATTCGGCATACTGTTATTACAAACTAAGACTATACACAAGAAAGACTGGTGTTGTTAACTCTAAATACTATTGAAGATAAATATAAAAAATGTAGTTTGAGTACCAATGAGACAACTCTCCAACCAAGTCATAATTAGTAAAAAGTAAATCATTATAGGTCATAGTACGGTCTTCAACACGGAGCCTTGGTTCACACATAACAACATACTATAAAGGAGCTCAACAATCAGTAGTTTTAAAACCATTAAAACAGGAAAATCAACGGTCTAATCTATATGCCCGCGTCACACTGTCCCGATTTTTACGCCGATGGCAACACGATTATGCAAATTTTAAAAATCGGGACTGATCGTATCCGGATCGGGCTATTCGTAGTCCCATCTTTATCCATCGTAGAACTATCGGCCACTTTTTCTAGCCTTCGGGGACAACTTCGGGAAGGGTTCTAGTTTTTTTAACATGTTAAAAAATCCCCGAAGGTGCGTCCGATGTTGAGGGTTCGTATTGAGTTCGTATCACCATCCTCACCATCGTAATGTCACCGGGAATGCATCATTGAACATCGTATTGCATTCGTGTTTCCATCGTTTCCATCGGGCAGTTTTGACATTACGATGTCTACACGAATGAATCACGAAGCTACCCGAAGGTCTTACGATGGCAACACGACTTCGTGAAGACCTCGTAATCCCGCCGTGTTGCTATCGAATAAAAGTACGAAGGCGACAAGATGGAACTCCGACGGCAATAAATCCAGCTAAATGTAAGTTAATTTTCGCGCTAAAATACATTTAAAGTGCCATGCGCGATATGCACTGGTCAGTCTAATACGACAGTTAAGAAAGACGTTCACAAAACATGGAGCTCATATCATATGATTCTATGAGAACAAGAAAGGCGACAGCGTTGTTTCTATAAATTCAAATGGAATAAGAAGAGCAGCTATTACAGGTTCAGGATTTACTTTTACAAGAAAAATATTATTTTTTGTCAATTTTTCATATCAAGTAACATAATGAAAATCATAAACGCGCCTCGTACACCAACACTGCAGGTACACGTATATAAGGAAACCAACTTTTTCTTCATTATTCTGATTTTTTTATGTATCGTCCGAGTTGTTGTCACACGAATGTTTACTCCATAACCATTTTGTTTTCTATATGTCATATTTTGCCGCATTTGTTGCTTTCCCCACATCCTTCCTTTTGTCTATATTATTATGATATTCTCCTGGAAAGAGCTCTTTTTGAATAAAAGGGATCAACGAACCCATTACCTTTAGACATCGTATGGCCATCGCGCCATCATCGTAATCCATCATGTAGCCTTCGTAATCCATCGTGTAGCCGTCGTGATCCATCGTGTAGGCTTCGGCTGAGATATGAAGCTTAAATACCCGTCTTCGGTTAACCTTCGTACGTCCATCTTTTGCTATCGTATATAATTTCGGCACCATCGTATAGACTTCGTTATTCATCGTACTTGCTTCTGTCACTTTTTGGTATTTTAACGAGATCGGGATCAACTTCGTACGAACTTACAATTTTCGCATTCGGGTGTCCATCGTATATAAAAATCGGGACAGTGTGACGCGGGCAATATGAAAAACCACATCAACAAACGACAAACATTGAAAATCAGATTCCTGATAGGACAGGTGTAAACACATGCAGAACATGTATTACTCCTGATCTCTTTCTTGATATTATTGTGCAGAGCCATTTCTATCACGTTTTCCGTATATTTGAAGGTTGCTCTTCACAAGGTAGCTATTGAAAATGGTTGATGTCATCTTTTCCAAAGTTTTAGTGATGCCATAATTATTTGGTTTACCGTTACAGAAATATCTGTCGTACAGACATTGCAGTCATTTGTAGTAAATTTGTTTTTTATCGTTCATAGATTTTCACTAAATGCAACTTATTGTTACATTTTTACTTGCTATTAGCCAATATGTACTAAAATACATTGATTACAAAGGAGTCAAGATATCTCTGACGTTCTTGCTTGCATATATTCATATGACCTTCAAAATTCTAACGATTTGTGCACGCATGACGTAAACGCATACAGTGTCTGCATCAAAATTAACATAATCTTTCTGTAATTATTGATGAACACGGAAACATAGTAGTTAATTATGATGGTTTGCTTTTATATATAATTTCTATTTTTCTATAATTTAGCCTTTAAATTGGAATTATTCATATTCTACTGTGATTAGAGAAATCACTTTTACTTTCTGTAACAAATTGATTTTTTTCTGAATGATATTTACAAAGCTAAATTTGAATGTTGGTTCTCAACATGAAATAATTTTTCTATTAAATTATTTAACGAGTCTAAATGATGGCTTTTACAATCATTTCATTGCAATATTTTCAATGCACCCGATGTCTGTTACAAAAAAAAAAACACATAAAGAATATAAAAGCTGTGATAATATAGTACAAACGGAAAATATTACTGCATCAGATGTGCATTTTGACAACACAAGCATTTTGACAATAAATGTCCCTTAAAATAAGTTTATGCTCGAGGCCAAAATATTCAAAAATAGAAAACCTAATACAAACATTGAAGAGCTAAAAAGGACATAAAGTTGAAAAACTGAAATCATTTTTGTAAAAATTGAAGTTATTTTAGTTGTTAATGTCTGTGTCATTTTGGTCTCTAGTGGACAGTTGTCTCATTGGCAATCATACCACATCTTCTTTTTTATAGATCACAATAATGTCCTTAATTGACTTTGCAATGCTAAAACCCAAACAGTTTATTGCACATGTCTTTGACAATACAGACGTAAAAATATAAATCATGAACATATTTGTATGCTAAGGAGAACTTTGTTTCCCTGCTTAAGAAACGTAAACGGTTACCCTACATATAATATATGGGTTCAATTTTAATTACCTATTTATGATATGAATCTAGGTAGATATTTCTCATCTGTAAAAACTATTTTAATTATGTTTAAACATGCACTATATGCATCGGCATGTTGAATCTAAATGGGTGGTAAATTAGTGCATACTTTTATCTTATTTTATTTAAAATATATTTATGTTTCATTTGTTCCAATCAAGAATGAAAAGAACCCACATGTTTAAATAAATAAAGCTGTAGATGTGACATAATTGGTTGAATTTAATTAAAGAACGTACTTAATTTGTATGAAGTCTTTACTGGCAGAAGAATTGTCTTATGATCAAATTTGCATCGTTGAGTGTTGGATTTGTTTTACGTTTTTCAAATATCTACTATCATTTCACATATTTTGACAGTCAGTATTTAAGACTAGTGACTGTTCAACTGTAGAATTATTCAGTAGTCGAGACTGGTTATGTACTAACTGTAAAAAACTCTTTTCCGATATATTTGTTTAATCGCTTTTCCTGATGTTGTTGCCTTATGTACATCATCCCATATCTTTTCTGTTCAAACAGAATTCTGTATATTCGTTATTGAAGAGATTGCAAAGTTCTGATATGCTATGGGCTCCAGTTTCCCATTCAAATCTATGAAATAAGAAGCAAGTATGTCACAACACACAACAGCTTCCAAAATTAACGAATCAATTTATTTTATTTGTTAGAACTGTTTTACCCTATAGAGCTGTTCTAAAATAGAACTGCCAGAATCTAGAAATCTGTTCTATTGAGACTGCTATAAAAGAGGGACAAAAGATAACAAAGGGACAGTCAAACTCATAAATCTAAAACAAACTGACAACGCCATGGCTAAAAATGAAAAAGACAAACAGAAAAACAATAGTACACATGACGCAACATAGAAAACTAAAGAATAAACAACACGAACCCCACCAAAAACTAGGGGTGATCTCAGATGCTCCGGAAGGGTAAGCAGATCCTGCTCCACATGTGGCACCCGTCGTGTTGCTTATGTGATTACACATCCGGTAAATAGTCTAATTCGGTAGGTCACATTCATGAAAGGGAAGGGGATTGTAGTTACGACGTAAGGAACATAAAATAGTTCTGGTAGATATAAATAAAGGCAACAGTAGTATACCGCTGTTCGAAAGTCAAAATCGATTGGGAGAAAAACAAATCCGGGTCACAAACTAAAACTGAGGGAAACACATCAACTACAAGAGGAAAACAACGAAACAACAGAAACACTGAAGTGCAACAAAACAAATGACAATGCAACACATTCAGAAACGAACTATAAGATAACAATTGCCATTTTCCTGACTTGGTACAGGACATTTTAAGAAAAAAAAGGTGGGTTTTAAACTGTTCCCAACCTTAGCATTTATTTGTAAGACAAATAGACATGGCACGTGTTTATTTTTCGATTTGAAGTCTATACGATAATTATTACACTTTATTGAACCTATGAAAGCCATTACTTTACATGCCTGTATAAAGTGAGCAATACTGTCAAATTAAAACGACCTAGCTATGTTTGGTAATAATCTTATCATATTTCAGCATTAGTCTTGAATTTCTGCCGTTATCAGATATGAAGCCTGGTGCGTATATCTGTAATGCGTTCGGAACAGATCAACTGTCAATCTAATAATATCTTGTAAGATGCACGTGCACCATAACATGTTATCACCCAATAACAACATTCAACTTATTAAACTGTCTAATCTAAATTAGGATCTGATTTTCCCATACCAAAACCCTAGTCAATACCAGCTTTAAAGTGACACTTCAAAAGATGCCAGTGTCTATTAACTTGTATAATCCTTTCTACTGGTATAAACGACTTTTTGTGACGAGTATCAGCGTAAGACGTGAATGGAGATATTATATGGACGGATTCAATGAAGAAGCTAATCACTTTAAATGGTTGTATTACTTAAATAAACTCATTTTATACCAAAATTTGTAAGATTTGTTTATTTAACTCCAATGACACGATTCACGTCGATTTTCAATTTTCAAATCGTTCTCTTCGTTTTCATGTCCATGAATAAATTAAGAGTATCATTTTCATTAAAATTTTAGACGAACAAAAAGAGTCTTAATAGAAAAATAAAACTCAAACAGTGAAAATCAGCGGTAGCACAGTGTCCATAGTGTAAAAAACTTGTATTACTTTATCAAATATATAATCGAAAAACGAAATGGATATATCCGAACAATTCTTTTTGAAACGGTTCACAAATTTTACTTTTAGAAGTTAAGCCATCTCAGACTTTTGATATCGTTTTAGATATTTAAACATGATCTTTGCTGTATATAAAACTATACAATAAATGAATATCTATTTAAATGTATTTCAAAAATATTATCTATTTCATTCTTACGTATTTAATATGGATTGTGACTCTGACATGCAGAACGAAATAATTAGCAGTAGAAAGCATGCGTAAGGGTAACTGTTAGGTTAATATATCTGACGAAGGTTCTAATATCTTTTGTTGTTATGCTAATGGAACTAGATACAACTTAAATGTACAAGATATGGGTATTTATTTTTTATTCAATTAATAAAATAGTAATCAAATTATTTGAAATCCGCACAGCTGTGTCGTACCCTTTTTTGCATTAACAGAAGCGTTCTCACGCGAAATTATGATTTATGTTAAATGTTAAATACAAACAAATGTAGTGTAGTTTAAATTAACTTAATTCGCTGAATTTAAACATGGGAATCAAAGAAAACTACAAGTTGTCATAAATGAGGATTTCTGGTGAATAAACAAGTTCAGACGTTTGCATAATGGTATACATCCTTAAAATGTCTAGATATATTTGTAATTTGCGGATCTCTACTTGTTTAGACAAATGCCACCCATCCCTTTAAATCTTTGAACTACCAGTAGGTTGCCTTTAATATATATATATTTTATATATATACAACTCGTCTAAACATCAACCCAACAATGTCAGATCTGTAAATTTGTTTCGCAAATTTTTTGTTCTTCCCTCGCCGGGATTCGAACCCATGCTACTGTGATATCGTGACACCAAATCGCCTGCACTGCAGCCGTCCCGCTAGACCACACGACCACCTGGGCTCTACAAAAATAAAGCTTTCAGTGGCCGTGTGTTACCTTTCCTCGTCAGTTTTAATCTAGCGGCGTACTACAGTACATGATATATAAGGCATGGAGATGTTATTGTTACAGATCAGCTCAATTATCTATAGTTAAGGATCCTACAAATTAATGCAAGATACAGTCACAGAAAATAATTATATTCATGAGTATTATGTAATTTTAAATAATTACCATACTTCAGTATCTTATAGTTTTTGGAAACATTTTCCCTGTAAGAAATCTGAATTGTATTATAACAGATTATAAAACTAGATCTTAAATGTTTATGGTATCTACTGTTGCTTTTTATAATTAGTTAAAACAAACTGATGATTCTTTAACACACGGAGAAGTTTAACCTGCCGATTCTACTAGTCTATTCAAATTTGGAGTTAAAAAAAAATCAAAATTTAATGCCTGTGCTTTGACATGTGTGACGCAGCGGGTGAACATTTGAACTAATGAAATGGAAATGTAGATTAATAATTTCTTTTCCATTAATATTCACACAGAGATTTTCTTTTTGGTAAGATAATTTAAGTACCCTTTGCAACAGATACTATTTTCATATACTATTGTTAGTTGACCCTGAACACGTTCCCGCATAACGTGTGTGACCTTTTGCTTACGTCAATTTTCAAAATGATTACATAATCTAACAATTGTGAACCCTTGCTCCTGCCTGTCAGCACCAATGACCTATCAAAGGAATCTAAAACAATGAATATGCTCTACGTGATACATACAGTCCAATGGTAGGCGGTGGGGTCAAACGAAGTTAAATAAAGGCAACAGTAGTATACCGCTTTTCGACATTCATAAATCGATTGAGAGAAAACAAATCTGGGTTACAAACTAAAACTGAGGTAAAAAGTAAAATCACAAAAATACTGAACTCAGAGGAAAATCAAATCGGAAAGTCCCTAATCACATGGCAAAATCAAATGACAAAATACATAAAAAACGAAAGGACCACAACTGTCATATTCCGGACTTGGTACATACAATTTAAAATGTAGAAAATGGTGGATTAAACCTGGTTTTATAAACACATCAACTATAAGAGGAAAACAACGAAACAACAGAAACACTGAAGTGTAACAAAAAACACGACAATGTATACACAGAAACGAACTATAAGATAACAACTGCAATTTTCCTAACTTGGTAAAGGGCATTTTAAGACATAAATGGTGGTTTGAACCTGGTTTTCGACTAGCCAAACAGCGAGCTTTTATGGCAATGTTAAATATAACACTTAAATGACAACATTACGTGACAGGTATACAGTACAAATAAATGCAAGAACAATCAGGACAGAGAAATACACAAATAAACATTACAGGAGGACATTTCGAAATGCTAATAGTTATCAAATGTACCAGGCTTATCATTTAATACGTCATACGTGCGTTTCGTCTACATAAGACTCACCAGTGAAAATCAGATCAAAATAGTAAAGAAAACCGCACAAGTACAAAGTTGAAAAGCATTGATGACCCAAAGTTCTACAAAGTTGTGCCTAAAACGGCAAAGGTTATTTATACCTGGGATCAGAGTATCCATAGTATTAAGAAAATTGAACACGGAAAACTCAGTTATAACTTCAAACATGGATTCAAGTTGTAGGCAATGGGGAGTAGAACTTCTCATATTTATTGCATCTCAAACGTCTTTCTATTAGATGAATTAAACATTAGAGTTTGAGTTATCATTTTGAATCGATCAAAGAGTTCAGGGTAGAGTAAACAGGTTGTGTGTGAAAGTTACACTTTATCATTGGCCTTGGTCTTTTTTATCTTCAATTTAAGGGTTGGTGCTTTATGCATACCAAAACGTTGTATACAATTTCTGCATAAATGATTCATGTTATCTTTTGTTCCGAATAGTAAACAAACTTAATCCTGTAACCTTTTTTGTTCAAAACATTTAAGCATATAACTCTAGTGCAGATGTATGTTAAAAGAACTTAAGAAAGCAATAGTAGAACGAATTTATTGATTTTAAACAAACGCCAAGTAAACAAATATATACTGACGGAATTTAAAGCTGCATGGGTAAAGACGGCAAAATTCTGCCACATTACTGTCCCTTATACGAGGATTAGCCACAACTCCTTTTTTATATTTATTTATTTTATTTATTATGTCTGTTTATAGTTCACAAATCATTGTAAATATAACGTATTTTGATGGGACTATCAACAAAATATGATTAGCCCTATAAAACAAGGTTTAATCCACCATTTTTTACATTTGAAAATGCCTGTATCAAGTCCGGAATATGACAGTTGTGGTCAATTCGTGTTTGATGTATTTTAATATTTGATTTTGCCATGTGATTAGGGACATTCCGATTTGATTTTCTCTTTTACAGCAACATTATACATGTATCTAGGATTTGTCTACAATTGACTAAATTAATAAATGACAACAATGATGATTCCCAGGCTTAAGAAAGAGTTGACTGTTTGTCCCCTGAATATACATGTAATGTATTGCAACTGACACATTAAGCTCGAACATATGCATTCACATATAGGTGTTTCACTCACAGAGAGGTGTACTTAAATCAACAATCAAACAAATATCATCGATAAAGATGTTGAAAACCAACAACACAGATCTGTTGAAAGAAACCTTCAATTTGACTTGATATCTAAACTTCTACGTTATAGTTATCACATGTACCAGGATCATAAATTTAAACGTCAAACGCGCGTTTCGTCTACATAAGACTCATTAGTAACGTTCAGATCAAAAAAGTTATAAAGTACAAAGTCGAAGACTTATATATGTCGGAATTGATTACAAGTTTTATGTAATTTCGCAAACCTTGACAGCCATTGATCTGCGAAAATGAGGTATATGGTTTCAAGAACCATTTATTGAAAATATTTTCTTTTAAATTATTGATAGTTACCTTTTTGATTTTAGTATGCCTAATCATTTAACAATCTTTGAATCTGTTGGATGACTATATGTTTTATTTTTGTGTGATCAGTTGATGTCTTGAGGGACTTTGTAAGGAATAAGTAATATCATTTAAGATAAAAAAAAAAAAATATTTAAATTGTGAAGCGTAAGATATCTATAACATGTAGCGAAAAATGGTATCGTTCTAAGGTATTGGAGAATGGGATGGAAATGGTGTAATCCTGTTTCAAAGAAAGGTGTTTTGGAGATGATGTTATTTTAAGAAGTCAACCTTCGATGAAAACGGAAGCCTTGGTTCTATTGAAACATTCTATACTGGTTAACTTTCTTCGAACAATTTTCCCAAACGATCTTTTATATAACTCAAAAGATGCTAATTGAAAATGTGGCGTTGTAATAATTTTCAGTATACACAACAAATTATTAAATACCATCGTTATGACATATAGCCAAGTTATTCCGTACTTCGTCTAAATTCGATTTTTATAGAAAATTGTTCATTTATACTCGTGATTGACTTTTTATGACAAATATGAGAAATAATATTAACTTATAACAGAAAAAACTTTATTTTAATTGCAATAAGTACTGAATTGGGGTTCATTCAGTACATTATTGAAAAGGTGAAAGGGAAATATCCATATCACACAGGAAACATTTGTCGCTTGGTTGATGAAATTAGTACCTGACAATAGAATAATTTTATAACTCATTTACTGAGTTATTATAGGTAGTAGCATATGCTTAATACTGGTTAACTAATAGGTTTTGTGAAAGGGTAAGATTCAGTCAAAAGGTATGCGAGGCTTGTGACTTATAAACGAGAAATAGTAAACATGTGAATATTCCCACCAGCAGTATGGTTTGTATATGCAGAATATACAAATAAAAAGAATTACATAAAACAAAATATAAAGCGAGTGTCAATGAAAAAAGTGTCCATCAAATCATGCGAAATTTATGTGTTTAGAAATCTACATCATCGTATGGGCTTTAACAATTAGCAAGTCACATGTATATGTATAATGCATAAAAAGAATAAGCGAATAAGCAAAAATATTAGACTGAACATTTTTCATTTAAGTAAGTGCAACGAAGTAATGATAATGTGCCAAATATACTTCCATGAATTCGCGGGTTACCAATATGACAATGCATCAAGGAGAATGTAAACCCAATTGAAAATAGACTAATATGAACAAATGTGTTAATTAGTCTTGAAAACTTTTACACTTGTATAACATTTACCGCCACAACTGTCCAGTCAGTGAATAATTGTTTTACTTCACCTTAAATCAGTTATGTCAGGTACTTGCATTCAAACAAAAAATATTTCCCTATATCATATATACTGCAAGAGAGACAAAAGATACCAGAAGGACATTCAAACCAATAAATCCAATATAAACTGACAAATTAAAGAATACTATGGCTACAAAAGAAAACGACAAACATAAGGGACTTTTCATTTTGAATTTTCCTCAGAATTCGGTATTGTTGTGACTTTAATTTCACTCCAACTGAAAGTTAAAATATAAAGGGACAAAAATAAATGGAATTATACTCGAATATAAAGTCAACACATTAAGGTTGGTAAACAAACCCAATTGATGTGGAAATACTAGTACTATTAACAACATAGCCTGCTAGTACTATTATTTTCAATTATTCCAAACTAGACGAAACTTTTAACTGATTGCAAAAACCGGGAACCAATTTGTTTCTTTGTATGTTGTGTTTAACGCGCCCGTGAGTTTTCATGTCGGCTTTGAAAGGTATAGGATGCTCTGACAACCATCAACCTTCGGCATGAAAACCTACAATCCTTGTCAATTAAGATAGGAGTCAACACAAATAACAATACCTGGGGAATTTAATTTCCAAACATCAGAGCTGACGGGCTATCAGTTACCAATACCTCTACTGCTTAAATCATAGCATTCGAGGGTATCACCAGTCAAGTACTAAGACCTCCAGCATAAGTATGAAAATACTGATTTTGTATTATTACAATTTGATGGTACAGAATTTGGGATTTTGTTTTAAATTAAGAAGTATGTCTCCCACACGAAAAGTTCTGATTTCTTTTCTAACTATGAAAATACACTTTTGTCAGTTTTGTTTTATAAGCTCTTCATATATCTTTTTATTTTATTTTTAAATATTTTTGCCCTGAGCATCAATACATACATTTATTGACGAAATGCTTATTTAGTGCCGAAAAATTAGTACCGGTAGTGTTTGATTATACATGAAATATTAAGTATCCACGAAGGTTGGTTTTAAAAGAGGGGCAAAAGATACAAGAGGGACAATCAAACTCATAAAGGTCTATAAACTAAATAACGCATAGAAGATATGCCTTGCTTTTGGACAGAGACATTCGATTTAAATTAACAAAGCAGTAAATAAGATTTTTGAATTTATCGTTATTGTTAAAATTTAGATATTTAAATACATTTTCGAAACTTATTACAATTAAACTAAACTTTCAACTCCCTCGGGCAATTAAGACCTTTGATGGATTTTGCTATTTTCTTTATCCCTCTTGTTGTCATAAAGCTAGTCTTCGTCTTATACAAACTAGTCTTTCAAACATTCGAGTTCGGGCGTTTCTAATAAAGGTAACTCCAGAAAAGCGCTTCGAATTCATAACATTTGTATAGTGTTGTTATCATTTTAGTCAATAACAATACGAGTACATATTGACATTAACTCAGTCATGAATATCATATTCTAATTGCTAAATTTCTCAGAACTAAAAAAGACAACAATAAGTTATGGTTTATGCGTATCTACTGTAAAATCTGGGGACATCGTGCTTCTTTTAAAAGCAATTTTGCAGGAATAAATAATTAATGTAAAGTTAAATGCATCTTTCATACTGTAATAATATCTAAGAAGTCATTTAATTTCACACTGATGACTTTGGACCGTAGATCGCACGGTAACAACTCTTTAAAATTTAACAAACCAATTAAATCTTGTACATATTTTGAAACGCTTAAAAGTGCCTGTTATTGCCATAATCCTTATTCCAGTCTGTTAACTTATTCGCTATAATGACAAAATTAACTGCTTTTTTACAAAACGGCAAATGCTATTATCTGCGGATTTGCATTAGCCTGTTATCAACACTAATTTAATAATCGGTTATAAAAGGACTGCTTGGCAATGTGTTTATACATAATTCTACCATACATAAATGAATTAGAGTATTTGCTAACGATTTGGTAATGAAGTTGCATATTTTCGTCATGGTTTTATGGTCCTCTTGTCTTTACGCTTTTCAGCTTTTATAGCATTTTCTGTTCGATCAGTTTTTGTGGAAGCCATTAATACTTTCTAATGGTTTGTGTCTATAAAATAAATTTGTATTCAAAACGAGTTTGAGATTGGCACTCATCGCTCAATTATCTTCGTAATTGAGGGGAAATAGCGATATTTGTACACGGCCTGAGTTCGAATGGCGGAACCGTGGGCTTGAATTAATGAACTCAAAGGCTGCAATAAAAACAGAACTGACTAAAAAGCATAATAAAAGGGGTTTATTGAGAAATTGATGTTGAATATTCCATGTTTTGGTCCGTCAACTTTTTCGTAAATCTCGACATGACCGATTATTAGATTTTCTATAGAAATTTCTTCATGCATTCTAGTTGTTCGAAGACTTAATTATAGCATCGAAGGGTTCCGGAAGTAATTGGGAAAACTTTACACGGTTTTATAGTTAGTTCTTACAATCTTTTGTTCAATTTTGTTTAGGTCAAATAGGTTTACTAAAATTTAGTTTTACTAAATGCGTAATTTATCAATTATCACTGATTGGGACATTTAGAATCGGAAAACCAACTCTATAAACATTTTGTGTCAGTAAAATGCTTTAAATGTTTTGTAAAATATTTCCATGATAATCGTTTTTAAATTACGTTTTTATTTAGACATTGTGATTGTGACTTTTAATTATAAGGTTAATATTAATTGATATCTATTGATTGTGTGTCATAAAAATACATAATACCTGGTTCAAAATACCATGACTGTTGTATGTTACATGTCAATAGAGGAGGCAGAAGATACATCCCACCATTTAAAGCTCATAAGTTGAAAAAAGTGATTACGCCATGGTAAAAAACTGAAACACGATGAAATAACACACAAGTCCATACAACAATATATAGAAAACTAAAGACTAATTTACATGAAGTTATGCCTAGTTAATACCTAAGCAATACTATATTTCTTTTTTCTTTACATTTCTGAAACCAGCGTTTATGAAGAGCGTCAAACGCGCGTCTGTTGTACACATTTTGTTCCTGGTATGTATGTCGAATTTATGTTTGCAAATAGCGCTAATATATTAAGAGTGTGGTGGAAACTGTTTTCAAAATGGTTTATACAATATCAGAATATTACAACCGTCGAGTTCATATCAAATACATTAGTCAGTTTCTTTTTTCCATAAAATATATTTATATTAAAGCTGTTCTAGATAAATATTGTCTTTATTGACTCAATGACGATTCTGCTGATATCACTTAAAGGGTTAAAACTTTTGTGTTGACACAAGCTATCAATGATATCGTTATAATGTTGACTTATTTAAAACTTTTTTAGAAGACTTCAAATTTTTCGAAAATGAAGAATGTTCTCCCCATGAATATACTTTCGCTGTATTTGGCAGACTTATTTGGGTCCTTGATGTTCTGTAACTTCATATTTTATTTACAAAGAAATTACTTATATCCTTTTTGTATAACAGTTAAGGAATTATGTCAATTTAAGATACGCTTACAACATATGCTTCTACATATTTAGGTATGTCGCAACTAAAGATTAACAAGTTCTCGATAAGAAAACTAAAACATCATGTTATTCTATTCTTAGTAATGAGTTATGGTCATGAGTTAGATATATAGTTGATTGTAAAACATAAAATAGCATACCGAACTCCAAACAAAATCTAAACGGAAAGTCAAAAACTCAAACATATCAATCGAATGGAAAACAATCGTTATATATTTCTGACTTCGTACAGGTATTTCTTTATGTAGGAAATGGTGGTTTAAACTTGGTTTAATGGCTAGCTAAACTTCTCTCTTCTATGAGAGTTGCATACATTTTCATCCCTACGGTATCCTTAATTTCACGACCATTTGAATATAAGAATTGTAACCACTCATCGAAACTACTAAGTAGTATTACCTGAAAGTGAATTATTTAGTGAACTTAACCTTAACAGTAAAGGATTGTTACCTATGTTTTATGCACTAATTTTAGACAGTCTGGTATCTTAGTATATACGTACTTGAAGTACCTATTATTTTCCTGAAAATGTTTAGTTGCGCTATTTGCATATTTTATTCATACACTGTAAGTAATTTAAAGAAATAGTTTACATCACTTTGGAAAAGTGCGTGTGCTCTACTTAGGTCAAAGATGTAAACGCTGAGGCGCTGTCGTTAAACATATAAGAAGTATCCCATATCTATTTATGTATTAATGAACAACAGCATTATATATATTATATATATTTACATTATAACTTTTGAAACACATGGGATTTCTTAAGAGAATTATTTGAAAAGGCTTTCTACCTTTTATTGACATTAAAAACAAGTTCAATAGAAAAAATGACTTAAATGTCTATAATAAAATAATATAGGAAATTTTAGGTATTGTCGATTATGGTAGAAAAAACTGCCGTTTTCTAGTTTTCTAGTACGATGATGTGGATTTTAAATAGGCAAAAAAATAAATGATGAAGGTCGACAAACGGATTGGAGACTAAATGAACGTCTGAGCTGTCGTTTTAAGATGACATCAATATTAACAATACTGAAATTGTTTACCAGCATCAAAACGAGAGGTAACTGTACGTATGTTCAAATCTCATACATCCATTGAAAACATACAATTGAAGGTTGAAAAAAAACTTAAGGAATCCCTGAACTCCAAATAATTAAGGAGAAAGAGCGGGTCGTCAATGTAGTTTTCTGCTATGCGTGCATAAACTGCGAATCCACATTCAGTTAAAATGTCAACCAATTTCTGATTATGACCGGTAATCTTGTGAATTGAAGATATTAAAAGTAGGTTTCCGTCATAACTATGTATGAAAAGACAAATAGCAGTACACAAAACCCAACATATGAAACTAAAGACTGAGAACAAAAAGCTCAATGAAACAGGGATCACCATATGTGCTCCGGAGGGTATGTAGAGGTATGTTAATGTTAATTTTGAAATCAGAATGGACATCAGTTCAAAAATTGGTTTCCTAGTGTTAAAAAAAGGTTGGAGAATGAGTCCAACTTAGTTTTTTTTAAGTTATTGCCAACGGTGATGCAAATACATTGTTTTTAAACGAATGACTTACAATTAATGTATCATCAAACAGATATAAACACTTGATTGAAAACATTTTTATGTTTGTTTTCAACTTTTGGATTTTGTCATGCATTTGATAACTGAGAGAATACGTCGGTTAACCAAAAATGATTTCCAAATCTTCAAAAATAAAATTTGTGCTTATTCAACAAACGAATTTGTATAAAGAAATAAGCGGACTTTGTAAATACGTTGTTCTTAGGTATACATTATTTCTCTTAAATTTTGAACGTTTTTAAATATGAAAAAAAACGTTACCTGATGAAAGTGCTTCGGAGTTTGAAGTTTTTTTTTTAAATAGCCCCTAAAAAGACCAAAATCGGAAACGTTTCCTTATTTCCATAGAACAAAAGTTTAAAATAAGCTGTGAATTCTAATAATGATTTACACGTGATTGGTACTCTCTCGCATGAGGAAACACCATAAGGTCTTCTGCGTCTATGCAATTAGGTTGACCTTTACACTTAAAAACAAAAGAAGTTTCGATTTTACAATTGAAATGGTTTTATATATATAAAAACAGTCCACAAGTTCCAAATTGCAGACTGCTAATAATTCAAGAGCATTTAAGCTGGTCTTTTTCGTGGGTTCCGTTTTACTTAATAGTTAATGTTCTTTGTAGGGTTTATCTTATAATATCCCAAAGGTTATTCGAAACCTTTCCTCGTTGACTATTTAAAATTTGACAGTGTTTATTTTATTACATAAACGAGATCAGTCATACTTCTTTTTTGTATTTTTGTAATTCTTGATACTCTGTATTGAACATTTAAAGTAGTCGGCACTGCAGTGTTGACATGCATATCAATCATATAGTAATTTGTATCAATGTACTGTTGACAAAAATTTTAATTATTCAAAATACTAAGAATTTTCTTATCCCAGGCATAGATTACCTTAGCCTTTTTTAGCACAACTTTTTGGAATTTTGGGCCATCAATGCTCTTCAACTTTGTACTTGTTTATCTTTCTTACGTTTTTAATCTAATCGTCACTGATGAGTCTTATGTAGACGAAATGCGCGTCTAGCGTATCAAATTATAAGCCTGTTACCTTTGATTACTATCGAAACTAATGCAGTATATTTGTAATTCCTATCACTTCCTTTTCGACATTTTTCATATTTGCTCGGCCATTGACACTGCTATTGTACTTCAAACTTATTTATATTTATATGCTATAAAATTCTTTATACGTGAATAATCTTCAAACTATTAAGAAAGTCATCCCATTACTTTATTTTTATATGTTATGGTAAAAATTCAAATTTGAAGTATATGTAGATGTGAATACAGTACAGTATGACAAAACAAAATTCTATTCACCATAACAATTCCGGGCTAAAGAAGACAAAACTGAAATTAAATTCGAAATAATGGCAACATTAAATGGTAAAAGAGTATAACAGACTCAGATGTGATCATGCGTTTTGGTCCTAAAAAGGGACACAACCCAAAACGAGTTTTTAAATGATGTTCATATTAAATTTCTAAACAACTTCAAACGTTGGGAAACGCTTCTATTAGGTACAAAATCATTTTGTATCAAATATTCACAATTGATTTCACTTATTTAATAAAATAAATGTATTTAACCAATTGACTCGTTAAACACCTTAATTTCTACCTGTGTGGTAGGTTGAATCGTCTCATTCTTCCTTTTTGCCACACCTGTTAATTTGCTTATAGAAATGCACTTTTTATAAGTTTTAATATTAAACCTTCAAAAGAAAAATTGTATGCATTGCAGTACAATTTTGTTTAACCAGATGAAACAAAGTATGAAATATGAAAATAATTAAAAGATAAAAAATGTATTAAAAGATACCGAATGTAACTACAAGTTAAATTTAAAAAGGGGAAAGTCATAACATCTGATAAAACAAAACGATCGACTAAATCAACCAAAGGAATTGTTGGAACAACCGTCACATATCACTTATTAACACTATTTTTTTGACGAACTAATTGGTTCATCGAAACATGTGTAACCATACATCATAATTATATATGTATATATATATATATTATAGATTATATACAATGGACAGACTAACAAACATGCAATTAAACATTACAAAAACGCTATCAAAAACGTTTTTGTAGTTTTTTGTACAGTTAATTAAAACATGTTCACTTTCTCGATTAAGTATAAACTAAGTAAAATATAAATACAAGGGTATACAAATCGCACCACTGAATCAACTCGCACCTCGAATGTCAAAAGCCAAAAACAAACATTATAGACACACAAAAACCGTGGAAAGTCAAAAGTCTATGACCAAAAGGGACACAATAAAGTGAAAATTGCAAGGTAAATAAAACGCACAAGACCATCTTGAAGTATTTGTGTTGTCGCTTACTATTTATCTATTATACCTTTGAACCTTCTTGATTGTTTGAGAAGTAGTATACCGCTGTTCAAAAGTCATAAATTGATTGAAAGAAAACAAATCCGGGTTACAATCTAAAATTGAGGGTACTACAACAACTATAATTGGGAAACAACAAAACAACAGAACATTGAGGCGCAACAATAAAACAAACAACAATGCAACATACACAGAAACGAACAATTAGATAACTGCCGTATAGGATAACGTTTTATAAAGTCTCAGTAGCAGCTGCAAATCCACCATTATTGTATCAGTTGAGATATTTATAATCGATACGCGGTAGAATTTGGTACATTCCTCCTAAGATAACTTAAGCAATCTATTCAGAAGTTGTTTTGTTTGTTTGGTACTGTAATACATGTAATATCTTAAGTTCAACTCGAGGTATATAACTAAACATCAGATGGATGAAGCTGTGTTTGTAGTTTCTGATGAAAAATGCTTCCTCCAATATCAATAAATATGTTGTCAATTAGAAACTGGTCACTTCTTTATTAGTGAAGCATGTTGTAGCTCGTGGTCAATTTTAGAAAAATACGCCGAATTGTATCCCGAATTAATAACTTTTATAGCCTAGTGTACATACAATTAACGGCATTTTTTTTCTTAAGTGAAATATTGAAAAACATCAACATATTGAAAACAAATAAATAATATATATAGTCAGTGTGTACTTAGCATTTGTCATAAATTCTGAAATCAAACGTCTGCGGTTGTACATGTTTACGTCTGAAGAGGTCAGCTGGCTAACTTATAATAATTTCTGTGTGAACAATGCTTCTATTTCTCAATGGAAATGATTACAGATCGTTCGAAACTGATCAATATGGTCAAAACATGTACTTTTTAAGCTTTAGTTCCCGTTTATTTTATTCATTTTTTTTTCTTTTGATTTAATACCTCTTAATATTGTTATTTTTCAGTACATTTCCGTAGGATTTGATATTAACCTAGATCAGAATGCTTCCTTGTAGAAAACTATACAAATAATGCATTAAGATTATTAAGCTTTTATTAAAGAACGCCAATTGGATTTTACTTAACTATATTATCTCTAGCACGTACATTGTATTTGACAAAGACGTAAATAAAGGGCAACAACTCCAGTTTAAAAACAAATATAGTTTAAATTCTTATGATATAGACTTAACAATAACCACATATAAAACTGACAATGGCATGATAAAACAAACCCAACACAAACTATAACACATATGAAAGCGAATAGCTTCTAAATTGCTAACAAATATAACGAAACGATAAATATGTTATATATATTAACTTTTGGTTTTACAATTTAAAACCAGTTGTTACCTTTTGTTGATTCCTTTAGTTCGGTAGTTTTGCTATTTTACACTTTGATATATTTTGTTTCTTCTAAAACTTTAGCAGCCTTGAGCGTACGTGGTGAAGAATAATCCAGATAAAAAAAGTTTTGTTCGTCCTGAAATCGTTGGCATTATTTTATTAATATATGTATCTAAGTGTGTGTGTATGAAAGACACACCAGTTCCCTTGAAGTGTTGGTTTGTGGTCCTGAACCCTTCAAGTAACATTCTATTATTTTGTATCAGTCTTGAAAACATGACATTTTATAATACAATCTAACTGGCTTATTTTATAATAGCTGATATAAACAAACACATCTTAAAAACCAGGATTAATGTTTTATGCACTAAACGTCCGTTTCGGCTACAAAAGTGTCACCAGAGAAACCCGGATCAAAAATGTAATAATTTGTTAAAAAAAAAAGTACGAAGTTGAAGAGCATTATAAAAGGTTTCGCCAAATACAGCTTCCGTAGTCTATTTCTGTGGTAGAACATTCTTATTATTTAAAAAAGAAAAATCGAAGTTTTGAGATATCTGACCCCTATAAAAGTGACGAAACAAGTTATTACCGTTCTATAATGACAATTAATATATTTGGTTAAATGATCTGAATGTAAAATCTTTAAATATCTATACATGTTAGACTATGTCATAACCTTATATAAACCTATCGTGGTTCCATAAAAAAGACAGTAAAAAGTAAAATCACATTAAATACTGAACACCGAGGAAAAGTCCCTAATCAAATAGCAAAATCAAAAGCTCAAACACATCAAACCAATGGACAACAACTGTCATATTCTCGACTTGGTACTGACGTTAATTTTCTGACTGATTTTGGTTTCCTTTTAGTCCTATAGATTCACTGAGTTTAACTTTGTTGTACATATGGATTTTCAATATATATATATAGAACTTTCGATACTTGCATGTAATTCTTCTAGTGAGGTTTTTCTATTCTGTAATATTGTCATTTTGTATTAGAGAAATACAGTTGTTTACAATTTACAATGTTTTATATTTGTATAATTGAAAAGGGCTTTGCTTTGGAATATCATACAAGGAAAGAAAGAAACATTCTTTTAAACTAAAAACATAACTGATGCATAAATATCTTTAATGACTTCTGTTTGAAATGGTAAAATATTTGAGGGGCAAAATTGGTGCAGCCGTTATAATGCTTTTCTTAGGTTTTTGCTTTTATGAAAACTACAATTTTAATTATAAAACATTTTAAAGCATATTTATTTTTTTAGATTATTTTGTCAGTTTTAATTAGCAATTTGTCTTCATCAGTCTTTATGGAAAACATGTTACAATTCATCTACGACAATTGTAAATCTTTTCAGATTTATGTATAATTTTTGTACTTACACTTTTGATACTTTTTGTCTTTTTCCGAGTTCAGATGCAAATAATTCGCAAATATTCATGTCGAAAAGTGTTTAAATTATAGCAAAACAATATTATATTATTGACAAACATGAGAGAAGTAAAATACGTATATGTAGGATTGACTGTTTTAGTTGTGACTGTAAATGTCTTTGTTAACAAAAGTTCAAGAAAAGTAATAACACATGAATATATTGATAATTGTGGCACTAATGCTGCTCTATATTTCTATTTTCAATATTGCTTCTAAAGTGTCAATCCCAATCGAGAACACATATGTGAAAAGAAAAAGTGTCAAAAGGTTAAAATTGACAGAAACAAGCAATCATTACGATACAAATGCATCCAATTAGCGGACAGAACTTGGTAAATTATAATATACATTTGCATGATATTTGTTCGTTTAGGGTGCTAATGACTATCCCATTATGTAATTGTATTTAAAATTCAACTGGCACTTAAAGATATAATTATTCCGATCTTAATGACCTTTATGTCAACATTTAATGGAAACTTTGATCTAAACATAAGAGCCGATGTCACGGTATAATCTTTACAAGAGATCAGTATATGTAATGTAACACATATTAGGTCTTACGACACTCTACAATGCTATCATTTCCTGAATATCGTCGCAGATGGTATACCCTCACATGTGTACTGTATTCGTACCTTGTTCACCTTGCAAATTTAATGCCTCACCAATTCATCAGAATGGGACAGTTGAAAAATTGATTTGATTTTTACCGTATGGTAGGTCAGTAAGTGAAGATATTGCATATTTATATATAGTATACTTCTCCTCTCCATGGTGGCCAATTCAAAGTGAATCAAGTGTATAGTAAAGCATTTTCATGGATCGTGCGCCACTAAATCGTTGTAGGTTCATACCATGTAACGAAAGTGAATTTAAATTCATTATTCAATGAGCCTTTATTATGCCTCATTAGAATTCAGAGTTTAAGATTTAATGAAAATCTATTTCATGAGTAATGACAATTGCTTGTGAATTGTAAAGATAAACCTACATAACATATTCACGATTACAAAATGTTAAATTGATAACCTGCTGAAGGCAGGGGTTGTCGCGCATGTTTGGGTATAATTGTTCCGAATTTTATTAAATATTTATTCACCTTTTTTGTCACCGGAAACGGATCTTAGAAAAATGAACCCATGCATTAATACACTAAAAAAAGACAATGATGATATTAATAAAATAAAGTCTGAATTATAAATATATGACAGTTATTCAAAACATACACATATATATATACATGTATAAATATATGACAGTTATTCAAAACACACACATATATATACATTTATAAATATATTTTTATTTTTATTTTTTCGCCATTGGAATTTATAAAAATAAAGTTGAGAATCTATACTGGCAAAATATTCCGGGTTAATTTGTTAAAGCCCTCTCAACTGATATATTTAAATATTTTTTATTTTTTAAATTCTAAGGTTGTTACGCTTGCTAGTAGTGATAATTCTAAGGTTGTTACGCTTGCTAGTAGTGATAATTCTCATGTATTTCTGCATTTTTAACTTTCCAAACTGATATTTCTAGTTTGTCCTTGTGACAATAAGCCAGCAAAATCATAAAATAAACTGCAAAATATGTACGTCTGACTTTTGCCAAGTTCAACACTTAAAGTTTTCAAAGAAAACGATTTGTCTTTTTAGTTAACAATATTATTGTGTTTCTTATTATTTTTATTTTTTTATTATGTTTAAATCGAACACTTTAAATAATCCAGGGAACAGTGCTCCACGAAGCATTTTGGAAACCAATATTTGTTTTCTTTCTCTGGTTGAAGCACAAGATATATATGCAATGTTTATATTTATTACTTTGCCTACATTAATTAATTTATTATGTTATGGTTGTTTGAAAACGATTCTATGCTCAAATGTTATTTCGTTTTATATTGAAAAATTCGCAATATGATTACAAAATAGATTAAACAACACCCTTGTGCAGTACCTCTGTGAAATAAACAGGATTAAACTATATTAAAACCTCTTTTCTATAGACCATCTTAATGATATTTAGAAATATAGAAATGAATTTATTAAATTAAATTGGTGAATACTCTGTCAGTTCAGGTTTTTTATTTAAAATGAAATTGACAACTTCACGGATGAAATTCATACTTGTTGGCATTAGCTTGAACTAAAGAATATTCATAATGAGTTTTAATCTTATCGTTTTTATTATTCCTAACATCATGTGATTAACAATAAAGAAAATCGGATTGTACCCAGGGAATTATGATGCAATTGTAAAAAGAAAAGAAAAAAAGATCAATTTTAAGAACTCACTGAAAGCAAACAAATTTGAAACTACTATTAAGTAACTTAGATACATTACATTTCAAAATCATTCTTATTAATTCTTTTTTCATAAAAGATGTTTAATGGTAAAAATCTGAACAAAATTGGTTATAAGGTTTAGCAGGTTTCAGAAAATACGATTACCTCTTAATTCTGTTTTGAAATAGGGATATGATTTTGTTTGCTTTCGAAAGGGAGATTCCTAGTTATTATTTTTTATAATCCTGTAATAAGTGTAAATTAAGCATGAACATTTTATGAAGATAAAAATAAGGAGACCTAGTATGATTGCCAATGGGACAGGTATTCACTTGTGTTCAGGTGTAGTGATTATAAACAAGTATAGGCAAACATGTCCATCAACAATTAGAAAAAACATCATGCCGTATATTGGGCATCATCACAAAAAATTTGAAGCAATTTTCATCTCAATTCATAACGAAACAATTGATGAAATAAAAGTTTGACAGACATGAACGAACGACAACCCCTTAACTATGCTATGTGTTTAATTTTAGAAATGCTTGTGATGCTGTTAAACATGTTAGGCGTCACAGTACATTTATTTTGGTATTTTAAGTTTAGAAAATAGCATGAAGCAAAAACAAGGTTTTTTTTAAAAAGGGATTACAGACAATATCATGGTCAACACGGAAAACTAATATAAAGACGGACAAGTTTTCTTATTTGTGGTGTTTAAGACTTTTATAAGGATGTACGGAGACAGAAACACTTAGAACGGATTCCAGATGAAAACACAGTATTATCTGGCCTTCCTCGGTTTCTGGTTGTCCTTTTTAAAATTTGTTTTCTCTCATAAGTTCATTCTTAACTTATGAACTTATTGCGACATACTTGATTGTGCAGATTGGACAGTTTCTTAATATATAGAAAGGTATAACCTTGCAATCAGAGTTTTAGGTGTTTTACTGTTGTCATTTCGAAAAAATAGATCATTGGGATATTGATCCAAATATGATTTTTCCCGTACGTAGTCGAAATACACTAGGAAAGGTACTTCAACTACGATTTATTAATAAAATCATTTTTTGAATTTTTGAAATACTTAGGCTTTTCTACCTCAGGAATAGATTACCTTAGCTGTATTCGGCAAAACTTTTAGGAATTTTGGTGCTCAATGCTCTTCAACTTCGTACTTTATTAGGCTTTTTTTTTTTTTTTTTTTTTTTTTTAACTTTTTTGGATTCGAACGTCACTGATGAGTCTTTTTGTAGACGGAACCCGCGTCCGGCGTAAATTCAAAATTTAATCCTGGTATCTATGATGAGTTTATTTCCAACTAATTTTTTTACAGTCCGGTTCTAGGCTGTTTTGTTCCACCACTATCCCCGTTTAGGGGTATTTTAACTGGGATGGAGGTTGACGCATGTCTACATGTTTGGTGCTCGTCTCCAGTCAGTAGTCTGTTATTCACTGATAGTCCTATATTGTTTTCTATGATAAGTGGTTTTTTTATTGTTTATCATTAGTGGTTGTTTTTCTCATTTGAATTGTTTTCATGTCGGTTTCTTTTAAGGCTAACAATGAGGTATTGGGTTTGTTCATTTTTGAAGACCGTACGGTGATATGCAGCTTCCTAAATTTTTATTTAATGCTGGTGGATTGTTATCTCATTGACAATCATACCGCATCGCCTTATCTTTATTGAAAAAAAAATAAAACAAAAATAAAACAAAAGTTAATTGATATTTTCTTTCATTTCTTATACATTTGTATCTGTATATTGCTTTCATTTCTTGTAGATTAAATTCAAATTACCAATATCTTTTATTCTTGTTGAACCATGCATCAAACTTATTCATCCTCATTCTAATAACAAAACAAGAAAGACGAACTTGCACTTGATTGAATCAAACATACTTTAAAATCGGGGTACTTAATATTCATCTTAATTTCCATTCAAATCTTAAGATATTTCTATTTAAATAAAACGGAAAGATGACTGCTCGATTGAAAGCTAATAGCATTTTAATATCTCCTGGAATTACTTTAATTAAATTCAATCAAATTAAAGCGTAACTTTTTGATATTAATCTATTGTTTTTACATGAATAATAACCGTACGGATTATGTCCCGCGACTTCTTCAGCGATAATATCGATACACAATTAATAGGAATGCATTAGAGTTTTCAATCGCTTGAAATGGTTCCTACATAAAAGACAATGTTTTAATACCGGAAATCACGAAGATGTCCTAAGACATTCAAAGGATATATATATAAACCAATCATAATTAATAGTCATCATTAAATCTTACGATCGGCTTAACTTTCTAAGCTTTGGTCGATTGACACTTTCCTTATCTTCATGTCACAAGAGCGCTTCCGGTGTATCGAGCCACGAAGGATGTTAGTAACACCGGTAATCTCTGTAAACGAAAGTTAAATCGATTAATACCTGGTTAAGAACCCATTTAAAAGACTTAAAGACGTTTAATGGAAGCAGTTGAAGACACCATTACCGGTGTATTTTCAATAAGCGATCTTCAAAGATATTGATAATATGGAGATGACGTTCCGGGTGTGAAAGACTTTTGATTTATCTTTACTGAAAGGAAATGTTCGACTCTTGGCATGATGATAATCGTATTAGTGTTATCAGGAAAATGTCATACGCTATTTTCACCTGAAAATAATCTTTTTCTTTTAGGATCACCATGATGCACATTAATTAAATACTAGAAGATATGTATCGGAGTTTTATTTATCAATCGATTGCTTAAGATGTTGCTATTGATATTCAAATGAGCATTAAACTTACAATCAATACTGTATGCATTCATTTTTTACGAAAAAAACATCAAATTCTTTAAAATAAGTTCGAGCTACATGTTCTGGCAAATCAATTTGATAGAATTCTTAAGTGGGCTTAGATAAAGCTTTGATTTTTTAAATACCGGTACTAAGGATTGTCTACACATGACTGGATTACCTAAGCTGTATTTTGCAAAACCGTTTTGAATTTTAAGACCTAGGTGCTCTTTAACTTCGAACTCTATGTCGCTTTTATTTTATTCGAGCTTCACTGATAAGCCTTTTGCAGTCGAAAGGCGCGTCTGATGTACAGAATAAGCCTGGTATCTAGGATGTGTTTATTTACATGTAATGCACCAGTTCGTTGCAAAATATGGATGCTTTTTTTGCTGCCTCATTAATGCAAACATCCTGTCAATTCACTCATATAAGAAGTGTTATCATCTGGTATATAATAATGGATCACTGACCACTGGTCGATACTGGTATACACTTACACATACATAGGAATGATTTTGAGAACATAGTGTAAGCAATACTGGACACTGAAAATTCAGTGATATTTAGATACTTGCTTAATAATAATACTCATCACCCATGCACAAAAGAGGGGCAAAAGATACCAGAGGGATAGTCAAACTCATAGATTGAAAATAAACTGACAACGCCATGGCTAAAAATGAAAGACACAAACAGCCAAATAATAGTATAGAAGACACAACATAGAAAACTAAAGACTAATTTACACGAACCCCACCAAAAACTGGGGGTGATCTCAGGTGCTCTGGAAGGGTAAGCAGATCCTGCTCCACATGTGGCACATGTCGTATATAATATAGCAATCTGAAAATGTATCCTGATGTATATGATTAACCGGATTAATCTCTGTCTATATATTAAACTATTTTGTTTAAAAAGAAGTTAATACTGTTTTATCGAAACCAATAAACCAACATTTAACACAAAAACAAACAAGAATGTGTCCATAGTACACGGATGCCCCACTCGCACTATAATTTTCTATGTTCATTGGACCGTGAAATTAGGTGAATTATAATTAGAAAGATCATATCATTGGGAACATGTGTACTAAGATTCAAGTTGATTGGACTTCAACTTCTTCAAAAACTACCTTGACCAAAAACTTTAACCTAGACGGACGGACGAACGGACGCAGAGACGGACGGACGAACAGACGGACGGACGAACGGAGGCACAGACCAGAAAACATAATGTCCCTCTACTATCGTAGGTTGGGTATAAAAAAAAACTAAACCTATACCCCCTTCCTCCCTATAAACTTGTTTTTAAATTTCTTTTTAATAACATTTAAAAAAAGAAAAGACAGCCAACACCTTGGCCAATTGCTAATGCTATCTAAAGTCTATTTGAAAGTACCATAAAAGTATCATATAAAACATGCATTTATAGTGTTGTTTAAAAAAAATCAGCGAAAGTGTCCAACCTTAACAGATGGGAAAATTATATAACCCGGTGCACTGGACCGTTTTGTGGTAACTGACAGTGGTGATTATTGCGATAAAATTTACACTTCTGTCAGGTTTTTTTACATGATGAAAAGATATCGTTGACAGAATTAGCGAGAAAAAGATGTAAAAAGACAGGGTTTGTATGATGAAGGTGGTGATTTTGTTGATATTAAGAGGAGGTCAACGTTGTAAATATTCAAAAGGGACAATAAACACAAAATAAAACCATTGGAAAGGAATATCATATAACCAATAAAGGCTTTCACATTTAATTATAATATACCTGTCAGGATTTGTTTAATTATTTCTTTGTTAAGATGCATGTATTATTCATTGACAGAATAAAGTTTAAAATAATTGCTTATAAGCGCCCAGCAAAACTAATTTGTTTTTATATAGTAATGTATATAAAGGACATCTTGAAAATAGTTTGCCTGTTCCTTTATACTTATTTTTTGTGTTGTACAAATCGACACGATGTGATGCGCACAACCATTATTTCACATGTCTCCCCATTGACATAAACACGATGCCTCGCGTGGACAAAAGAAAACTATATATTTGACCGTTATAAAATTTTAACTGAATCAATATATTTTAAAAGATGAATTGAAGTCTAAATAATTCGGGAAATACCCTCCTGATTGTTGTTGGTGACATTAATTTTATTACTGGGGGGGGGGGGGAGGGGTAAAGGAGAAACTAATGATTCAAAAGTATTTCTTGAGTAAACCATCACACGTAAAGAAAATACCACTGTGTATTTAATAATTTTGAATATAAATGTCTATTGACCTGTAGAATAAAATGTCGTTTTGGAAATTTTATACTGTTTTACTTTACAAAAGCACTAGCAAAAGTTCATATTTCGTAGAGAGAAAAAAACTCAATTACCGAGATGGATTAATTAAGAATTATTTGATGTAAAAACACAATATAATCTTTGTAAGTGAGTTTATGAACAGATGTTTAGAGTATGCTTGATTTACCGCACCGCGAGATGTTGTGCCCATTTTATATAAACAGACAGATTTTTATTAATTTTCGATGATTTGTTAATGATGAAATCGCATGTGATAAATATAAACACTTTAAAAACAGATTATTTCTTTTTTATTCATATCAAATATTCCTTTCAACACGATACTTCAAGGTTAATTCCAAAACGTTTCAATAATGCAACTAGCATGAGGCGAAATTATGCATAAGGAAACCCTTCAACTCTCAGAAAAAAAGTTCTAGAAAATATGTCCATGTCTATTTTTGAGTAGAGATCTCGAATTTTTGATGATATTTTTGTTTCGAAATGTGATAGTGTTTTTAAGTATTATGTATTTTCAAATATCAAATCAAAATAACGACACGTATTACATTCAGGAAATTAGGTAAATCATACAAGAGGATTCTTAAAAACAAAACCTGCAACGCCTTTAAGGAACTGATCAGGGGCCATAAGTAGGAATGCCAAATCAAGTAAAAAGTTAAGGAGCATTAAGCACATAACATATTTGGCAAAGGCGACTTAGCCAATCTATCTTTTCATGGGGGGGGGGGGGGGGGGGGAGGGGTAGAAATTATACAAAATAAAGATTCAACATTAATAAACATTAAATTTGTAGAAAATGATAAATTCAATGAAATTTTATGTAATAAATAAGTAAGTTCTCCCTTCACCATATTGACATATATGAGGTATATAAGCCGGAAACTCACAGCATACATTTGTGCATATAGAGGTAAATACTACAAGATATCCACTAAGGACAACTAAATATCCACAATATATCTTCCCATAGATATACGACAGGACTGCTATATACCACAAGATATCTACCGTAGACCAAAGGACAGATGAATACAACAAAATATCTTCCATAGACCAAAAGACAGCTAAACGCCACAAGATATTTACCATAGACCATATGACGTCTAAATACCACAATATATCAACCATAGACTAAAGGACCAAAGAATATTACCACGAAAATAATGTATATGTGTAAATGCAACTATGTCTCCTGATAAACAGAGATTTGTTCAATATTATACATACTGCACATTTCTAGCAGTTTGCGGAAGTGCATTTTCAGACAGCCATTATTTCAGTCTGTCACCAAAAACCTCATCTTTCAATCCACCGATCAGATTTGGAAACAATATACATCACAATGTAAAATAGGAAATGTCATGGCGCTACCATTTCAGTGTTTAAGTGCTCAAACAGACATTTATCTTCCTTGAGTAATCGGACATTTCTGTTCACGTCTTCAGAGAGAAATCAAAGACATAACTATAATTGGAGCAATTCATTTATTGGAAGGAAGCATGATAAAATGTTATACTTCAGAAAGACAGTTTGATTCTTCTGCTAATACAGAATTACAAAATAATTGCTGTATAAGTGAAAGCAATCTTTACATAATGTGATTTTTGTTGTTCATGCAATTTAATTTTAAGAAAAGCAAGATACTTCATGTCATTTAAGAAAACATCCTAAGTGGTTTCTATTGATTTGCCGGAAAACAATGGGCGATGGACTGTATATTAGAGACATTAACAACCTAACAACAGATAATTCTTATTAAGCGATAGACCGTAAAATAATGGAATGAAATCATCTCAAGTTTCATCACACATAACAGGAAAATAGTCAAAATGCGTCGTTTAATGCAGTTTTTGTAACATTTTTAGAATTGATGTGATTCGTAAGAGACTATTTGCATCGCTATTCACGCTAGATGTCATGGCTTGTTTACCTCAACCAACGGACGACTGATGTATAGTGATACTTGAGAGTCGAGTGGACCGAAACTCCAATTATCGAAAGTTTATACAATGAATATTATTATCGAATACAATTAAAGGATCTTCCACTAAATCGCAAACAATTATTACTGATGTAAATTGTGTTAATGGCATACGTTTTCCTAGCAGATTTGTTATTTAAAGAGAAACACGTGCTAGCAGAAGGCTATCAAAATGGTGGCAAGGATTAGAAATTTGCCTGTTTGGTAGAATAGACATTTCTTAACGATTATGATCATGTTTAAGTTTGCTAAGTTAATTAACCGAGATCACAAACACTCTCTTCTCTTCTCTGCCTCAACTACAATGAAAGAGGATTACTTTTCGGCAAAGGTCGATCTAATGAAAAAAAAAGAAATAAATCATTTAATAAGTGGAGGAAGGGCCAACAGTATATTTTCTTTAATACGACAATAGCCCAGTGGTACATGCATATAATTGGTACATGTAGATATATAATGTTTAACCCGAGACATTAATAAATCATTAATCATCGGTATGCATAGGAATCGTTAATTTAGTGAAAATACTGAGGAGAACACTTAATAGAAGATAAATAAAATTATAAACAAAACATCCTAAAATATTTGCCAATATAACAGAACACACCAACTGCCACCAAAATTACCAAAATTTAAAACAAGGAAATAAAGACTGTTTATAATATGAAAAGTAACCTGCTCTTTACAATAGGATGCTGGCTAGCCACAGCTGATAGTTGAATACTGGCACTAAAGAAAACACAAACTAAATGTTTAGCTTATAAATAAAAAAAATCTTCGTCTAGAGCAACAGTGTAAGTACAAAAAACCGTGTTATAAAATGTTTCAATATCAACTTATCTATATATTCGAAATAAAGTACCGATATATCGTTCAAGGTGAACAAAATATTGGTATTAAAAGAGGGACAAAAGATACCAAAGGGACAGTCAAACTCATAAATCTAAAACAAACTGACAACGCCATGGCTGAAAATGAAAAAGACAAACAAATAACAGCACACACGACACAACATAGAAAACTAAAGAATAAACAACACGAACTCCACCAAAAAACTAGGGGTGATCTCAGGTGCTCCGGAAGGGTAAGCAGATCCTGTTCCACATGCGGCACCCGTCGTGTTGCTTATGTGATAACAAATCCGGTAAATAGTCTAATTGGTAGGTCACATTCAGGAAAGGGAAGGGGATTGTAGTTACGACGTAAGGAACTAATCCGATATCATTTGTGATACGATTATCCCATAACGGTCAACCAACTCGTAATGGCGTCCGTAAAATTTACGAAGGGATGATTTCAACTTCACCATATGGAACTCTTGGTTTAATAGCTTCCTTGTGAGCAGCAACCCTCTATCAAGAAAATCATGATAGGAAATGCAAGCACGGGAATATCGTATCAATTGGGAGATATATACCCCGTATGCAGGTGCTGCTGGAATGTTGCTACTTAGAAATGGAAAGTTCACAATTAGAAAGCTGAAATCCTCTCTTTTGTCGTAAAGTTTTGTTTTCAACCGACCCTCATTGTCAATTTCTAGATGTAAGTCAAGATATGAGGCCGACTTAACTGTATCTGTAGTATTAGATAGCATCTGTACACTTTGTTGTTCTATTGTACGTTCTATTTTGGTAACTCTATCATATCGGTGATGGACTGAGTAAATATCAAATTTGAAAGTTTTTCTCGAGACCTTGAGTCGTTTTCACAAAACCACTTACGACTAAGATTGATCGTAAGTATACTAATTCGTTAGTTTTATATGTTGTGTCATGTGTACTATTGTTTGTCTTTTCATTTTAAGCCATGGCGTTGTCAGTTTATTATCGATTTATGAGTTTGACTGTCCCTCTGGTATCTTTCGTCCCTCTTTTAAGATAAATCTTAGTCGAACGTTTTTATGTGAAACCGACTCCAGGTTCCATTCTGAGTTCCGGAATACACACACAGATGTTTCAGACGACACGTTCAGTTTTATGACGTCAATCACAAATATTCCCCGTTTCAGAACTAAACAAACTGGTTCTATCCACAATTTTCTACATAAGAAAATGCCTGTACCAAATCAGGAATATGACAGTTGTTATTAATTCGTTTGATGTGTTTGGGCTTTTGATTTTGGCATTTGATTAGGGACTCCGTTTTGAATTTTCCTCGGAGTTCAGTGACTTTTTATAGATAGTGTCATTGTTATGACCTAAAATTGAAAATATTCGTGACGACATTATTTGAATGTCCATTGCTTATAGAACATTGTAAGCCAGTCATCTGTTCGCTGCATTTGAAATATGTACATAGAATTCTTGAATTTTGAAAGGTCATTTTCTGGAAATAAAATAACAACGTTGATATGATTGAATAAAAATATTTATGGAAAATAAATTGCTTTTAAATCTTCATTTAATTTACTTCTGACTTTTTCTTTTTTTATTTACTCAAAAAGGTTTTATATTGTGTTCCTTGATTTAATTGAATGTTTTTACATCATCGTCTCCTCGCGTAAATTTAAGCATTGCAAGTTACAATTCTAACTGAATGACTAAATTTCAATCTAGTAGAAATATAAAACTGTATCACAAAATCTACATTTCCACAGGGTTATTAATTTTTCCGATTGGAATTTACCATTTGAAAAACTAAGACGGCACTTAAATTCAGATCAAAACCCAGCATCTATTTAAGAGCATTTTCCCGTCGACATAATGTCTAATTATAAGACTCTGATCAAGTCGGTACTTATTAATAGAGAAAAAAATTATTATGCAAAATTTTAATTCTTCTAGTTGCATTTAACATCATTGGAAAGATAAGAAATAAATTAGAATTAAATCAGGATATTTATTTCTTCATCAGAAACAGGTGCGCGACCCTTGTCACATTAGAACAGGTAACGACTTTATTTGTACCTGCAGGGAAATTTATTGCTTTAACCATATGCTATCAGTTTTCATTTTTTCTCTTAATGTTTAGTATAAAGAAAACATCTCCTATCTTTTAATCAATTATTCGAGATTTTGGTGTTTTTATTGATGGTAATTGAATTTTGCCTGGAGGTGTCTATGTTTAGATAATTGACGACAGACTGCACGAGGAGCTTGTACGTTTTATCTGCTGCATTGTAAATGTGAAGCCACGTGGACCTATTTGTTAATGGTTTCATTTAATAGATGTAACCCTGCATAAGAAAAACGACTGACCAATATACGTTGTGGCCGTCATGTAGTGCTTTGGTGCTTTAATCTACTTTGCACTATTTATGGAATCATCGTTTGAAAGAAACAGTAATTGTCAAACTAATTTTCCGTTTTCCAAGAATAAAAAGAAATGAAAAGAATACATTAATCGACACCATGATTGAAAGAAATCAACAACATAACCAATAGATTAGCATAAATCAATTAAATACTAAAACAAAAATGATTTAATATTTAACAAACAAACAAAAATAGCCAGCAACGAAAAGTTAATTCTAAAATTAAAGCAAGTTAAATAAATCTTGTTATACTTAAAATGTACATTGCAGTCCCTTTGGAACTTTTGTTTAGAACATATCACAACATTTCACAAAACTCAGGCATTAATAACGTGTAAGTGACAATTTTGGACATAATGCATATATATCAGGTAAATAAACTAAAAGGTTTTAAACACAAAAATATTCTCTATAAAACACAAAAATATTCTCTATAAAACACGAAAATATTCGATATTTGATTACTGAGGATATAATTCAGAAGTTGAAACTGTGTTTTCCTTTTTAGGGAAAATGCAGCTGTTTGATCACCCCTAACAAATACTTAAAACTAAATGACCTCGCGTGAAAAAAAATATTCATGGCTTATTTGAGAGAAAAAAAACCGAAGTCATTTTAATAAAATGTTCAAAGAAACAACAATGATTCATGCATCAGCTTGCTTTCTAAAATTCCAAGACCAAAATTTAGTTTTTGAATCAAAGTGTCATATTTTACAATCTAAATTGCTGATTTTTGGTCCATGGATCAACAAAATGAGAGTTCTAAATTAACCCCTAATTGCTTATACATGTCATTTGAACCCTGGTAAATAGTTGACTCGTTGCCAGTCATTATCAATCTCCTTATTTTCATAAAGAAATCATTTAAGCGGTTTAAAGTAAAGATTTTTGTAAAAACTATGCGATTTTTTAGACTCACGAACTGAAAATTTACAGACATATGAGTGGGAGGTTTAACCAAGTTCAACCATTTTCTCTCAAAATGTCCAACACCAAGTCAAGAATATTGCAGTTGTTTTCAAGTAGTCTGTTTCTACGTATGTTGGGGTTTATATTTGTTGCAAGTAAGTATTTCTGTTGTTCCGTTGTTTGCATCTTAAAGTGTTTCCCTCTACTTTTAGTTTGTTACCCGGAATTGTTTTCATTTAATCGACTTATGTTAATGGAACAGCGGTATACTACAGGTGACTATATTATATGGATTCAAATAGAAATTATTCTTAAATCATGCTAAGTCTTTGCATGTGTTGTGCATGCGCTGCATATACGATAATAGTGTATGCACAGTATATACGACTGTTGTAGATGCGCAGTGCGTACAATTTTTGAACATGCATTTGATATAAGGATTTTTCTATGGGACAGTACAAAGTCATTTAAAATTCATAACAATCGAAGAAAATTTTGTTTAAAGAAAATATAAACAAATTGAGGTACACAAGTTAACCAAAGGTATACGCCTTTTTCGGTCCATCAAGTAAAAAATCTACAATTAAAAACGGTAAACCTTTTGAATATTTGTTTTACACGTTAGAAATTTCAATATGGTTGGATTGAGAAAAGAATGTGATTATGAGGCAATTAATTTGATTAAGATATGAATTGATGTTATACCTGAAGGATTTCGTGACTTTTCTAAATAACAAATATTAATAAGACAAGGTGATCAAGGTTTAATTGTTCATAAATAATGACTTCATATGGTATAACTGG
Organism: Mytilus edulis; assembly: GCF_963676685.1. NCBI lineage: Eukaryota > Metazoa > Mollusca > Bivalvia > Mytilida > Mytilidae > Mytilus > Mytilus edulis. Next base: position 4,996,313 of record NC_092345.1, read on the forward strand.
TGAACAAACATCTGTTAACAAAATTCTAGATGAAAAATAATGTTCATTACATTACATTACATTATATTTTATTAATTAGATGGACCATTCTAGAAAATAAACAAAATTAACAGCTAATTGCTGAGTGGCTAAAACTATTTGTAAATACACTTCGAGAGTATAAAAAACAAATAACCGAGAAGATGATAGAGCAGATAGTTAACTCATATAAACATAAATCGAAACCGAGGCAGAGAGTGTAAATGAGTAGATCATTGCCCCACAAAAAAACATCGTCAACAATATATAGCTAGTTATAATTACTCATAATTCATGAATCATACTGAACGTTAAGTTAAGTATTGTTATGTATTTGTTTGTATATATTTATAAATAAAAACCCAAACACTACTTGGGATATCAGCTCGCCTGGACAGTACAGTGAAGCATGTTTATTCATTTTATTTACAATGCACAAAGGTTTGTCTGCACGCCCGTAGCCACTGCTTCAACATATCATTTTCTAATTATACACAATATACAAAAGAAATATCTTCGTTACCAATCTTTTCAAGCATGTATAATCTTAAACAAAAAACAACAACAAAAAAAAACCATCCACATCAATCAAAAGTATGAATAGATCAATTGACAACATTGATAAAAAAAAAAAAGTGGGTGGGTTGGTGGGGTCAGAAATTACCAGACTGAACTGTCCGAAGGCATGCGTCGAATGACACATAATTACACACAGATTCACCGTTACACTTCTGCCCGCTTATATAAGCTCGTGAAATACTCATTACTCTAGAGCACACCTTAAACCGGTATATCGTGTCATGTGACAAATGTCAAAACAAATACACGTGTCCGTTATAAAACTAATAAATGCATTATTTTCTTTTTTATTTGTTTACAAGTTTACATTGGTTAAAACGAGTGGATATCATTCAACAATTGTTACCAGTCGAACAAGGTTTTAGATTTATTTGGTACCCCAATATTAATCATCTTTGAATATCAAATATGACGAAAAATGTAACAATGTTTAATCCACCATTTTCTACATTTGAAAATACCTGTACCAAGTCAGGAATATGACGGTTGTTGTCCATTCGTTTTTTATGTGTTTTGTCATTTGATTTTGCCATGATTAGGGACTTTCCGATTTGATTTTCCTCTGAGTTCAGTATTTTTGTGATTTTACTTTTGTCTTTAAAAGTATACTGACAGGACCCTTAAAAATTACTGGTGAATCAATATCAAGACTATCTTATATCTTATATATCGAAAATAAATTGACAACGCCATGGCTAAAAAATAAAAAGACAAACAAAAAACAACATTACACAAGACACAAAATATATAAAAACTTTATACTAAGCAACACGTAGTTCAGCATAAAATGGGAAAGGGATGCCAATGACTTTCATATTTTAACGGTTCTAGGTGATAGAAGAACTACAAAACTGTGTTATTTCGCTCCCATGTTAAGTTTATTTAACAGTTGTTTACTGATGTTCAATACAAATAAATCAATTAAAACGCTACTAAAACTGGGGGAATGGCGTAAAGCAAAAAAGAGTCAATAATACCATAAGTTATAAATATAAGATGATGATCAGGACTACACTAGGCAACACTAGTCCCAAGAATAATAAGATTTATCAGTTGAAACAAGTCCAGGTGAAGAAGATGAATGCACCAGGCAACACAAGTTCCCAATGATGATTAGATTATCAGTTTAAACAAGTACAAAGTGAAGATAAGGACAGCATCCGGAAACACTAGTGCCATGTATGACCAGTATCATTATGAAACAAATCAGAAGTGATTTCCGGACTACACCAGAAACCAGTAGTCCCTGTTAAGGTAGCACTCCACAGTTAGAAAATAAAATTAAAAATGAGCAACAAAATGTTTTATCATCTCCTATTCCTGGATGTTTAATACATTAACCTAACTGTTTCTGTTGTACATGTGCATATGTATGTAATCAGTATCTTTTATAGATTTGATTTTCAAAAGTTTAAAGGGTGAAAAATGATTCCTTTTATGTGTATCCATGGCAACATTTGGAATTTATTTACCATAAGATATTGCATGTCACATATCCCCCCAAAATTTGGATCAAACTAGAATTTCAATGCCTTAGAGTGATACCTTTTTAGAAACTGATTACATAAATCTTCCTAATGATCAAATAAAAAATGGGTGTATTTCGCCTCATTTTTTCGTAAAATCTAATCACAAAGTTCGTGCAATAAAAAGTTGGAAAAAAACATTAAAATAATTGCCGGACCAATGTATGGTATGGACATGCAAATACGGACTTTCATACAGAAAACAGCCTATATTACATGCATTACATAATCTTGAAGATCATATAAACCCAATACGAAGGCTATTTTAGTACTCAGCTATCCAAAAATGAATTTAATTGCACACAACTAGCTGTTATATTTGAAAAATCCACAGGGGCCAAAATGCGAAACTACACACCTAACTGTGGAGTGCTACCTAAGGTAGTATTTTATCAGCTGATACACATCAGAAGTGATGATCAGAAATATGTATACTACAACTTACTTTTCCCTTACAGACATAGTGTTAAGGACTCACATATCATATGTTTATATGAGAACCATTGACAATATTACCAAAACATATATCTATCTACACCGTTTGATATTTTCATTTTATACCTTTATGCATTGTGTAATAATGTGTTATTGGACATAAAACAGTCAATCTGAACTGACACTAAGTTATCCTGCATTTCTGATAAAGGTAAATTCAGAAAAGCGCTTTGGACGCATTACATTTGGAACGTGTTGTTTCATTTTTGAATTAAAAAAAAATATCGAACTCCAAGGGAAAGTCAATTTTAAATGGCAAAAACACACATCAAACGAATTAAAAACAAATGTCATTTGCCAGACTTTGTACAGACAATTCCTTCCGTATAAAAAAGTGGATAAAATCTGGTTGTAAAGATAGCTTAACTTCTCACTTGTATGACAATGTGTGAGCAAAACAATCAGACATAACAGATACAATTGTATAAAAAAGAGGTACACCAGTCAACATTGTTTTAAAATCTTAATCACTGCAAAATCACTATAATACAACATAATGAAAGTAGATCAAATATTGTTTTGTTATTTAATTCTTAATTTCGCGATTATTTTGTGAACACAATTCTGAATAAATGTGGTGCATATGAAGCGTATTTTTTAAATTTCTGAATTAAAAATTAACGTGAACGCTCGAAGTACGTGACGAGTAATATGGAAAAAATGGACTAACATTACAAACGCCATTTCATCTAACGTCTGCCTGAGGACTTTGATTTATTTTTATAAGTAAATTTGTAAATCAATAAAACAGATACCAGGATTATCATTATGTACACCAGACTCGTTTCGTCTACAGAAGACTCAAATAAGTTAAATTAAAAGATATCTAGTTGTTTATGTTAATCAAAATGTTGTTGTTAATTGAGATTTTGGTTTATTAGTTAATAATGTAATTGGGATTTTGTTTCATAATTACATATTCTAATCAGGATTTTGTTTCATAAGATTATACATTGAAATTTTGAATTACTAAGGCTTTTCTACTTCGGGAACAGATTACCATAGCTGCAGAAATTGGTCCTCAATGCTCCTCAAAACATACACTATTTGGCCTTTTCAACTTTTTGTGATTTGAACGTCACTAATGAGTGTAATTTACGAAACGCGCGTCTGTCGTAAATACAAAATATTAATCCTGTTATAAAGGGGGATAGGACCTATATCGGGACTCTGGGATCGGGTGTTTTAAGCTCCTTGGGATTTCGGGATGGACACTTTCGGGATCCGGGAATTCTATTTTCGAATTTCGGGATGTCGGGATTTAAATTTATTTAAATTCGGGACCTCGGGATTTCGTTTTTTAAGCCCGGGATTTCGGGATCAGGACCCCTCCTACCCCCTCTGTTATGTTAGTTTATGTTAATCAAGATTTTGTTTCATAAGATAATATGTTAATCTAAAAAGTTGTTTTATCAGTAAATATATATATAAAGATTTAGTTATAATACTTAATATGGTAATCAAGATTAAGTTCATAAAAGTAAAGCTGTTTATCGATATTTTGTTGTATACGTAAATAATTCAATCGAGATTAAATTTCAAAAGTAAACATGTTAATTCAGTATTTTTTTTTACAGTTCAATTCAAATTATAATTATAAATAACTTGCTTTAACTTGTCATGCGTTAGTTTTATTCGTTACTATCAAAAACAACTGTACTTTTATTACTTTAATTATTTGAAATTCACGACATATTGACACTAACATTAATTTTGGTTTTATTCTGTATTTTTATTGATATTGTAACAAGTCGTATCACCTTACACACAGAACACTTATATGGATATTAAGGTGATAAATGCAGCTTAAATATCACCATTAAAACTCTAAACAAGGGAGATTACCAACACATAACATCACTAAAGACTGCTACCTGATAAAGAAAGAATTTAACGAGGAGCAATTATTACCTGTGATTTACGTTTTCAATAAATAAATTGCCCTCATCAGCGTTGATCAGGAAAAACATAAAACAGGTATCAATTGATTCCATCTGTCATCCGAATGGACCAAATTATTTACAGCTTCCGAACGACGTATGCGACACTAACTAGTAATGTTTATCCTACGCGAACAGAATCTCCGAGCTGAAGTTTTTGCTATTTGTTACTTTTATCCCAAAAGAAATTTCCACATTACTAAACCTTTAAAGGAAGAAATTAAAAATAAACTGGTTTATAAACAATATGATATAAAACATCGGAACTTTTAGATAGGCTTTTCATTTATCAAATATTTTCAAATACAAGTTGAGAAAAATATTATTGTCGAATGGTAACAAAATATTTCCTATTTTATCATGAATCTCAAGCACTTATCATCGTTACATATCTTCATGATATCATTTGTGACATATCTTGTGTTTTTCACATAAATTTTTTTCTGATATATTTGTGATACTTTAGTGGAGGTATATTGATTGCATACAAAAAAGTAAGTTGTGGTTTAACAAAAAACGTTTTCTAAACAAAAGACGCCATCAGAAAAAGACGAATTGTCCCGTTTATCAAAAGGAATATGGAGACCAATTAATTATTTGGCAAGGGAAGGACAAACAAATGATTCATGTCATTCAACATGAATTGTTTAAGAGACCTTTATGCGCTTAAAATGTATATCTTCATGTCGATTTGGGTATACGATGATGAATCGTCTTTATATATTTTATAAATTCAATAAAGTACAAAAGTTTATCCTGTAAGCTTTCCTACCAATATGAGTATAAAGTTAAATCACAAAAATACTGAACTCCGACGAAAATTCAATCGGAAAGTTCCTAATCACATGGCAAAATAAAATGACAAAACGCATCAAACGAATGGACAACAACTGTCATATTCCTGACTTGGTACAGGCATTTTCAAAGGCGAAAACAGTGGATTGAACCTGGTTTTATAGCGCTAAACCTCTCACTTGTACGACATTTGCATCAAATTTAATATTATTGATTATATACTATCATGTTTCAGCTTACAGTTATAGTCTGGTACCACTTGTACCTTCTAGTTGGTTTTAGTATAAAGTAGTTTAGGGTTTCAATCTGGTATCCTTTTCTGTGTTTCTCCTGTTAATCCGATCGCCGATATAAGTGTGCAGTGATTAAGTGTCTTAACCTGGTATTATTGTCTGTGTTTCTCCTGTTCATCCGATCGCCGATATAAGTGTGCAGTGATTAAGTGTCTTAACCTGGTATCTTTTTCTGTGTTTCTACTGTTCATCCGATCGCCGATATAAGTGTGCAGTGATTAAGTGTTTTAACCTGGTATTATTTTCTGTGTTTCTCCTGTTCATCCGATCGCCGATATAAGTGTGCAGTGATTAAGTGTCTTAACCTGGTATCCTTTTCTGTGTTTCTCCTGTTCATCCGATCGCCGATATAAGTGTGCAGTGATTAAGTGTCTTAACCTGGTATCCTTTTCTGTGTTTCTCCTGTTCATCCGATCGCCGATATAAGTGTGCAGTGATTAAGTGTCTTAACCTGGTATTATTTTCTGTGTTTCTACTGTTCATCCGATCGCCGATATAAGTGTGCAGTGATTAAGTGTCTTAACCTGGTATTATTGTCTGTGTTTCTCCTGTTCATCCGATCGCCGATATAAGTGTGCAGTGATTAAGTGTCTTAACCTGGTATTATTTTCTGTGTTTCTACTGTTCACCCGATCGCCGATATAAGTGTGCAGTGATTAAGTGTCTTAACCTGATATTATTTTCTGTGTTTCTCCTGTTCATCCGATCGCCGATATAAGTGTGCAGTGATTAAGTGTCTTAACCTGGTATTATTGTCTGTGTTTCTCCTGTTCATCCGATCGCCGATATAAGTGTGCAGTGATTAAGTGTCTTAACCTGGTATCCTTTTCTGTGTTTCTCCTGTTCATCCGATCGCCGATATAAGTGTGCAGTGATTAAGTGTCTTAACCTGGTATTATTTTCTGTGTTTCTCCTGTTCATCCGATCGCCGATATAAGTGTGCAGTGATTAAGTGTCTTAACCTGGTATTATTTTCTGTGTTTCTACTGTTCATCCGATCGCCGATATAAGTGTGCAGTGATTAAGTGTCTTAACCTGGTATTATTTTCTGTGTTTCTCCTGTTCATCCGATCGCCGATATAAGTGTGCAGTGATTAAGTGTCTTAACCTGGTATTATTTTCTGTGTTTCTCCTGTTCATCCGATCGCCGATATAAGTGTGCAGTGATTAAGCGTCTTAACCTGGTATTATTTTCTGTGTTTCTACTGTTCATCCGATCGCCGATATAAGTGTGCAGTGATTAAGTGTCTTAACCTGGTATTATTTTCTGTGTTTCTCCTGTTCATCCGATCGCCGATATAAGTGTGCAGTGATTAAGTGTCTTAAGCTGGTATTATTTTCTGTGTTTCTACTGTTCACCCGATCGCCGATATAAGTGTGCAGTGATTAAGTGTCTTAACCTGGTATTATTTTCTGTGTTTCTACTGTTCACCCGATCGCCGATATAAGTGTGCAGTGATTAAGTGTCTTAACCTGGTATTATTTTCTGTGTTTCTCCTGTTCATCCGATCGCCGATATAAGTGTGCAGTGATTAAGTGTCTTAACCTGGTATTATTTTCTGTGTTTCTCCTGTTCACCCGATCGCCGATATAAGTGTGCAGTGATTAAGTGTCTTAACCTGGTATCCTTTTCTGTGTTTCTACTGTTCACCCGATCGCCGATATAAGTGTGCAGTGATTAAGTGTCTTAACCTGGTATTATTTTCTGTGTTTCTCCTGTTCATCCGATCGCCGATATAAGTGTGCAGTGATTAAGTGTCTTAACCTGGTATCCTTTTCTGTGATTCTCCTGTTCACCCGATCGCCGATATAAGTGTGCAGTGATTAAGTGTCTTAACCTGGTATCCTTTTCTGTGTTTCTCCTGTTCATCCGATCGCCGATATAAGTGTGCAGTGATTAAGTGTCTTAACCTGGTATTATTTTCTGTGTTTCTACTGTTCATCCGATCGCTGATATAAGTGTGCAGTGATTAAGTGTCTTAACCTGGTATTATTTTCTATGTTTCTACTGTTCACCCGATCGCCGATATAAGTGTGCAGTGATTAAGAGTCTTAACCTGGTATTATTTTCTGTGTTTCTCCTGTTCATCCGATCGCCGATATAAGTGTGCAGTGATTAAGTGTCTTAACCTGGTATTATTTTCTGTGTTTCTACTGTTCATCCGATCGCCGATATAAGTGTGCAGTGATTAAGTGTCTTAACCTGGTATCCTTTTCTGTGTTTCTACTGTTCATCCGATCGCCGATATAAGTGTGCAGTGATTAAGTGTCTTAACCTGGTATCCTTTTCTGTGTTTCTACTGTTCACCCGATCGCCGATATAAGTGTGCAGTGATTAAGTGTCTTAACCTGGTATTATTTTCTGTGTTTCTCCTGTTCATCCGATCGCCGATATAAGTGTGCAGTGATTAAGTGTCTTAACCTGGTATTATTTTCTATGTTTCTCCTGTTCATCCGATCGCCGATATAAGTGTGCAGTGATTAAGTGTCTTAACCTGGTATTATTTTCTGTGTTTCTCCTGTTCATCCGATCGCCGATATAAGTGTGCAGTGATTAAGTGTCTTAACCTGGTATTATTTTCTGTGTTTCTCCTGTTCATCCGATCGCCGATATAAGTGTGCAGTGATTAAGTGTCTTAACCTGGTATTATTTTCTGTGTTTCTTCTGTTCATCCGATCGCCGATATAAGTGTGCAGTGATTAAGTGTCTTAACCTGGTATTATTTTCTGTGTTTCTCCTGTTCATCCGATCGCCGATATAAGTGTGCAGTGATTAAGTGTCTTAACCTGGTATTATTTTCTGTGTTTCTACTGTTCATCCGATCGCCGATATAAGTGTGCAGTGATTAAGTGTCTTAACCTGGTATTATTTTCTGTGTTTCTACTGTTCATCCGATCGCCGATATAAGTGTGCAGTGATTAAGTGTTTTAACCTGGTATTATTTTCTGTGTTTCTACTGTTCATCCGATCGCCGATATAAGTGTGCAGTGATTAAGTGTTTTAACCTGGTATTATTTTCTGTGTTTCTACTGTTCATCCGATCGCCGATATAAGTGTGCAGTGATTAAGTGTCTTAACCTGTTATTATTTTCTGTGTTTCTACTGTTCATCCGATCGCCGATATAAGTGTGCAGTGATTAAGTGTCTTGGTATTATTTTCTATGTTTCTACTGTTAATTCTGTTACCGAGATGAGTATATGGTCATTAAGTTCGAAAGCCTTATATGTGTTTCCCTGTGTTTAACCGATACTTTTTATGAATCATACAGTGTTCAAGTGTGCTCTAGTCTTGCAGTCCTTTATGCGTTACTCCTGTGTATTCTATTGCCTATATGTGTTTGAAGTTTTTAAGTAGATAAGTTAAGTATCTATAGATTCGTTTCTCCTGTTTTTTGTCTTGACGATATGATTATGCTATATGTAAGTGTTTCAATTTAAATCTGGTTCACTTTCCTGTTTGTTTTTTTTTTAAACCAGATTGTTGGTACGTGTCTATAGAATATACAGAAACTAAAGACCGCAAAACTCGAACCCCATCAGAAACTGAGGTAATCTTGTTATTCAAACTTGGGACTTAGGCATATTTTTGAGGGAGTGTCGGGTTCTACCTTTGGTAGTTAAATTTAAGACGTTTTTTAACCAGAGACCGAGAAACTAAAAAAGGTCGAACTTTGCACTTAATGTTGTGAGCGTTAATTCATAGACCGTGGGACGTCAACGTGGGTCATGTGCATAGCAAGGTCAGTTGTTCCAATTATAGACAAAGGGACAACCAATGATGAATTTACTGAGCTGAGTGAAATTGATCAACAGATAAAAAAATAAAATCGTTTGTGGATTAAATATTTAATTACTTACATCATTGAAAATCTACAGAGTTCGACATTTTACGAGAAATCGGGTATATGGGTTAGCCACAACCCGGAGAGATGGGTTTTGTAACGACGTGCATTTACCAATACAAATCCTAGAAACATACATCTCGTCTATATACCAGCTTTGAAAAGTGTTTTGTATAATTATAAGTTTTCACTTCTTTGTACTATGAACAACAAAATTATTTATTTTGCAAACAATATTTCCTTTCTTCAGTTTAACGGTACACCTTACAACAAAATTATTTTCATTTACCAGTGTATCTTTTTGTATTTGTTGTCTTTTTTTTCAAGGTTATTGTTGGTTTTTGTTAAATTGTTTAATATCTTAACTCACAGCGGTATACTACTGTTTTCTTTATTTTGTTCATCCCTTATTTTATCAATTTTATATTTACATGGTATCATATGTAAAATCCATTCGTTCAGTGTGTATATTTACTTGTGTTAATTTGTATTTCGATTGAGTTAAGCCATTTCAATTGATATTTCATAGTGTCTCTTTCTATGTTGTGATGTTACACTATTGTTTCAGATAAGGATAGAGGTTGGTACTTATTAAAATGTTTAAACCCGCTGCAATTTGTGCACATTTCCTAAGTCAGGAATCTAACGTTCAGCAGTTGTCGTTTGTTGATGTTGTTTCTCGTTTCTCGTTTTTTATGTAGATTAGACCGTTGGTTTTACTATTTGAATGGTTTTACACTAGTCATTTTTGAGGACCCTTTATAGCTTGCTGTTCGATGTTAGCAAAGGCTCCGTGTTGAAGATCTTACTTTGACACATAATGATGTACTTTTACAAATTGTGACTTGGATGGAGAATTGTCTCATTGGCACTAATACCACATCTTCTTATATCTATGAGCCGGGGATAATTGATTTTATTATACGTGTTATAATTTAATTTCGATGTTTTCTCCAAAAATGACAGAAGCAGTTAACAACACCAACAAATTGAATTCCCCATCGTAACAACATATTATTCCTTGGTGAATAGCGTTTTCAATCCTTTCGTTTTTGCACTATGTTATCCACCATAAAAAAAGACGATATTGACGCCTGTAAACAAAATGGCAACGGTCAGGTAAGAGGCCTATCAAATTTTAAGGGATGAAACAAGGCTTGGAAAATCCTCGTTATCGTGAGCTGTCCTTTTCAGGGCAATCGATTCACAGAAAGAGTCTACCTTTGTTGTACATACAATATTATTTTTTAGACACCAAATAATTTTCTAATGTAAGTGGTAGGCAATATTTAATACTCAACTGTTTGTGCGGTATAATAAAACAGTTATTGCCCATTTTGTCGATGAATATCCAAATTTGCCAACCGGAGTAAAGGTTATTCCCATTCGGATGAAAACCCTCTTGAAACAATCCTTAATTAGGTTGACAATTGCGGATATTTGACTCCCTAGCGGGTCATAATTGTACAGTGGTCAACTGTCGACAAAAGTTAAAGGAATAATTACAATTTGGATTATTTTTACATATTTTAAAGACATGTTAAGAAATATACTAATTGCTGCAACACTCAACAACGGATATAAAATATCATGCAGTATTATGCCAATGAGTTTCCCTATAATTCAAATTGTTTGAGAATTTCTATTTAATATAGTTTCCATAGCTGAGACGTGTTCTGTCTCTCTGTCAGCATTATAACATACAGTCAATTAAAGTGATGAAGCTTATTTCCCGAACAAAAAATAATAATAACCGCCAATTAATGGTGAGAATTATATCCTTTGTTTGTAAAATATGTGTAATGAATTAGTTTTGGTTATAGATCCTAAAATTCTATCTATCACATTGAGACAAATGATTTATGTTGTTTTGAAAACAGATCTAACGGATCTTAATCATAGCATAAAACTCCCATAAAACTACTTTAAAGAGTAATTACAATTGAGTGCAGAACTTAATTTGAATACATGTTATGCAAAAACTTCATTTGGAATATTACGTCCCCACAGGACGTTGAACGTAGGATATTGTATAGGAATTGACGGTTTGCGTGACGCTAAATGTCGAATTGGTATTGTTATAATCAACCAATTAATTGGCCCGACAAGGTGCCCGTGGGTAATATCTTTTCCCTGACCATTTCCGTAAGTTATCTTCGATTACAATTTAATTAAGGGTAATGTTAATATTTTATATTTTTCTGTCGAATTTGCTATTTTGGTTACAAGCTATCAGGGTGTATTAGCGTGTATGTAATGTGGTAAACTGAACGAACATGAGGCAATTATGTGATTGGAAATGCATTTCCGACCGGTAGATTGTATTAATTACTATCAAATGTCGATTTATAAAGCCAATCACTCAGTTTTATCACAGGATTATGAACATCAAATCAAAATGATTATCACATTCTGACACGAAACCCAATCTGATCACGAAACCTCAAACATACGGTCATTGTATTAATTGTATTAGTGAAAACATTTCATTGTAATTATTGCTATTTGGCTTCCGTCACGAATATTGACTAAACTATGATAGTAAAATCTTCTGGTAATTTCCACTGCTAGAGAGTAGACAATACAGAAGTACTACGGAATTAAATGGAACATGGCATTATTAAATTCCTGAAATAAAAATGAATAGGTAAAATGCAAATAAAAATAAAATAATTACTACAAAATGTTGAAACAACGCCTTCCATTATTTTCAAGATAAATTAAAACAACATGCCAAAAAGAATAAAAGATGAAGGGACAAGCAACAGGCAACAACGTATTTCACCGAAAAAAATTATAATTATGTAGCAAACGAACCCTTCTAAAACCTGGAAAAACATGAGGTTCACCACTGGTGTTGTTACTCTTGTCGTCGTTATTCAAATTGACATAGTGATTTTATTAGTATCATGATTTTGGATTGAATACTTTGGTATTGTCCTGTCTTAATAACACATAAATAGATATTTTACAATCTAATTCATTTTACGAAGAAAACTATCTCCAAAATTGTTTTAAACCAAGAGTTCCAAATGGGGAAGTTGACATAATCCCTTCGTAAATTTTACGGACGCCATCACGAGTTTGTTGACCGTTTTGGAATAACCGTTTCACAAATGATATCGGATATGTTCCTTACGTCGTAACCACAATCCCCTTCCCTTTCATGAATGTGACCTACCGACTCCGACTATTTACCGAATTTGTTACCACATAAGCAACACGTTGGGTGCCACATGTGGAGCAGGATCTGCATACCCTTCCGGAGCACCTGATATCACCCCTAGTTTATGGTGGGGTCCGTGTTGCTTATTCTTTAGTTTTATATATTGTGTCATGTGTACTATTATTTGTCTATTTGTCTTTTTCATTTTTAGCCATGGCGTTGTCAGTTTGTTTTCGATTTATGAGTTTGACTGTCCTCTGGTATCTTTCGTCCCTCTTTTATGATACTAACATACTTTGTACCTTAAATAATCAATCAAAATGTCTTCTCTATAATGGTGATGCTATGTTTCTTACTCATATCAGCAGTTTTATTGCATAACAGCCTGGTTTTTCAAAAAATGTCATCCCAATATCTATGACAAAATATTTAAAACAAATTATTACACAGCCGAAAAAAATCTTTTTACACTCAACTGATGAAACACGACAAACAAAAACCTATGTTTATTATTCCCCTATTTGCATTGATAATCGCCATATTACCATGACAACTACTGCATGCAGCACGAAACACTAATTTCATTGTATGTAACTCTGGTTTTAGTTTGTTTTAAATTAACCATGAAAATTCAACGATTTTATTGATAGGAAAATTGATTCCAAATACTTTACATTAATTAATACAATGAAGTCCCTCATATTTGGAGGATATCTGGACAATGAATGATTGATAACTTTTCCGGACTCTTGGTGAGCAGGATAAAACCATTGTGAACAATTAAAAGACTGAACTTATAAGAGCTTGAATTAACAATTAAAGACATTGAAGATTGAGTTCACTTCCAGCACGTTAATCTTAAGATCAAGCAAATTGTTCTATTACGACATTGTATTCCTGTTTGCGGCTTGTCGTTAAAAGGAAGTGTTTGATTATATTCTGTTGTCTTTTCGTTACGGTGCCGATTATTGGCACCACAACAATACGGTTGCCATTAAGTGATTAATGGATTATAATGACAATGAATTTACTTAATATGTCTTAAGAAAATTCAAGAAGAAAACTAAGGGGAACCACTGTGTTTGGTAAAATGCTACTGCCTAAAGGCATGGTCAGAATACTTAATATTTCCGGAACATAACTTTTTATTTGCAGCTGTTTCTATAATATTGTATATAGAATATGAATCATCAAACGCATGATGCTTACAATTACTCTCATATTATACCTGAAACTATAAACATAATAAAGAATAAAGATTCCTGTGTGAATAAAAAAAATCATCGTCATACAAGGACTAACACACCATCACCAGGAGAAATAAATGTAAAAATATAGCATAAGCCGAAAGTAAAATCACTTAAATACGAACTTCAGGAGCCTGTAATTCAGTGGTTGTCGTTTGTTTATGTGTTACATATTCGTTTTTCGTTTTTTTTTATATAAATAAGGCCGTTAGTTTTCTTGTTTGAATTGTTTTACATGGTCTTATCGGGGCCTTTTATAGCTGACAATGAGGTGTAGGCTTTGCTTATTGTTGAAGGCCGTACGATGACCTATAGTTGTTAATGTCTGTGTCATGTTTGGTCTCTTGTGGACAGTTGTCTCATTGGCAATCATACCTTTGTTTTTTGTCCATGGATTTATGAGTTTGAACATCGGTATACTACTGTTGCCGTTATTTACCACATCTTCTTTTTTATATTCAAGGAAAATTCAAAACGGAGAGTCACTAATCAAATGGCTAAATTAAGAGCTAAAACACATCAAACAAATGGAAAACCACTGTTATTATTATGGAGAAAATTGTGGATTAAACTTTGTTTTATAACTAGCTAAACCTCTCAATTGTTTGAACATTGCATAATATTCAATGATATATTATTATTAAGATAAATACCAATGAATAAACTCAGCATATATTCTAGAATCACATCCCTGTACGCCAGACACGCGTTTCGACTACAATAGACTCTTTAGTAAAATTGATGATGGAAATGGGGAAACTCCCACACCCGGAGGCGTCCTTCAGCTGGCCCCATTACATTTTTGTATACTAGTTCAGTGATAAAGGACGTCATGATAACGTGACGTTAGAAGAAAACAATAAGAAAAAATAATAACCATCTCACAGAAAGCAAAAACAAACATCGTAAAGCAATATACTAAAAACGACTGAAAATATAATTTAAGCAAACAATAATAGTTAATCAAAATAATCAAAATAACCAAAATGCATTCAAAATCGCACAAGATCAAATTTTAATTCAAATCATACTTAGAAAACTATTTTTGAATTAGAAAAGGATATTCAAAGAATAAAAAACTGCACCAACTACCAACTGATAGAAGAAAATAATCATGTGATAAACAAGAGTGACTGAAAAGTAAAATAACAAAAATACAGAACTGAAAAGAAACTAATAAACGAAAAGTCCATTGTATAATGGAAAATCAAAAGGGATAAGTCGATGAGAGACTGTGAAAACGACAAATAACAGTGTGCAAAAAATAGCATAAAATAATAAAAGACTTATGAAACGAGCCCCACCAACATACGAGTTGTGATCTATGGTGTCAGGAAAGGAACAAAGTTGTTGCTCCACATTGGACACTAGGATATGTGTTGTTTGATTACATAAAGTGATATACATGTACAAACCTTATGGTAATATGGGATGAATAATTTGGAATTATTCTCATATACCTTACAATGTTACCTACATTGTCATATATAGTATGGTGAAAGGATCGAACTATAGACTATAGTGTGTTGAAAACACCTTGGAGTGTAAGAATAACAGCATATCATCAAAATTATGTCCCCAGTACGCGTAACAGAACATCGCCAGTAAGCTTCATATGCACTGGATGACTACGTCAAAATTATAATTGATTAGATTTAATTCTTATAAAGCTTGCATTGTTAAATATGCAACAAATTAAGATACTTTTAGCATGTTTACTAACTTTACTCTGTTAAACGTAATATTGTACATGACACAATAATTAATTACCTGGTCCCACGCAATTATGTAGATTTAAGTCTTTTATTAAAGATGACAGACCGATGTATCAACAAAGTAGCCCAACTTATCATTGATGAGACCAGGGTTTTAACACTCATTGTCAGATTGTATACAAACGTAACTGACACCCTAATTTGGAAACAAGCGTCTCTTTGTGTCATGGTCCTTTAAATGTTTTGCATTAATATGGATATAATTTATACCTTTCATATTTGTTAGATAAATAGCTAAGGATTTGTACCGTTTATCATTTCTTTTGATTTATCAGTATATATTAGATATGATTTATTCAAAATATTTACAGAGGGATTCTTTCCAATATGAAATTACAACCAGAGAGATTAAGAAACTCGAATAAATTATTTCACTCCAATCATATCTTTTAATCAAAGTCAAAAAAGTGAACATAGCTATATTTTAACTTTGTAAGTTGTTATTACGACAAAAGGAAATATGAACGGATGAACTAAGAAGCGATTTGAATTTTGTCATAAAAATTGATCGGAATGAATACGTGTCAAGCTTTAATGAAAGGGAAACAAAATACGAGACACTCCAAATTAAATAAAAATGCAGTCAAGTTTTAGGCCGAAACAACCCAGTGCAAAAAATTTTAAAAAATATTTGCGTTACTGACTATTTTTGTATTATTTTGAATGTGGTTATTTATTTTTCTTTTTTCTTTTTGTTTCTAACGAAAGTCAAAATGGACAAAATAAATTTTTTAATTTTTAATTTTGTATAAAGTATGTTTTAACAAATGTCTTACATCTAACATAAAACACCAAAACAAATTAAAACCATAGACAAAAAATGTGTTATCAATTGATAGATACTTAACAGAATAGCGTAAAGTACTGACAGTGCAAAAACAAATCAATTATGAAATACTTATTAAAAACTTTGTTTCCATTAACATTTTAAAACATGTTTAATACATTTTAAAACAGGTTTAATACATTTTATATTTATGCTATAGATTACTAATTTGTTAACTAGATTAAATTCTTATTTTTGAGATCGAAGACTGGACTAATTTTCATACTTGCTAACTGTTCAAAATGTACATGTTTGTTTTTGTGCAAGATGGCTCTTATTGTCCTACAAAACCTTCAAAGGGACCTTCAAATATATTTTAATGTTGTTTTTTGGCTTCTTTATACTTTTACAAGCCAATAGCCATTGTAAAATAAATAGTTTTTTTCTAAAATTGTTGACAAAATTGCTCTTTCAAAATTTCAATTTGGAGCCTTCATGGGGGAAAATCTCCCGCAAATAGCGACAGTTTGCAGGTACCCTTTCTTCACACGGTTTGCTCTCTCTAGGAAAAAAAGAAACTTTCTATCTGAATATGTAAATAAAATTTAGGAAATTGCAACTATCTGCATAATGGGGAATATTATGGAAAATTATCCTAAAGTATATAAATGTAAGGACACTTTCCATTGAAAACATAGGCATTTTGATTAGTCGTAATAACAACTCAAATATATATATTATATATATATATATGGGTTTTGAAATATATACCCAATATACAGGTTTCGGTTACAGGTCGTATGATACTAAGAGTATAATAATTTGAAGAGACAATACATTAAATCGTATCATTTGCAATAAAGGCGTTTGTCCACAGGAGTAATACCTAATTATTTTTTAAAAAGACACATTTGTAAACAATTGTCTTAAATTAAATTTCTTTTTGAGTGATTAATTCATTTATTCCATCAGTTTGGGTTTTACCTTCATTTCGATATCCTTAATGGGTTAAATCTCGCCACATTCTGTTTGTGACTGACTTACGCCAGGAGCATGTTATTGAATTGTTGTCGTTTTTTGCTGTTTCTCATGTTTTTGTTTATTGTTTTGCATAGTTTGTTTTATGTTGTGCCATTACACAACTGTCCCCTGTCAAAACTAGTATGGCGTCGTAAAACTGCTTTAACCCCCCCTGTATTGTTATTGACATATCCTAAGTCAAAAGCCAGTTGTTCAGTGGTTATCGTTTGTTGATGTGGTCATAGGTTTTTCTCGTTTTTATATTCAAATAAGACCGTTGGTTTTTGTTAATTTGTTATACATTGTGACCTGGATTGGGAGTTATTTCATTAGCACTCATACCATGTTTTCTTATTAGTGTTGTGGGTTGTTTTTTTGTGTGTTCAATTATACTGTATCCTGTCAATCAATATTGTCATGTTAGCGGTATTTTTAACATTGTAATATAAGCGGGAGATTTGGCTAGCCATAGAACCCACATGTCTCTTTAATTAACCTGTACCAAGTCAGGAATTAGGCTGTTGTTATCAAATAGTCCGTATCCATGTATGTTGGCGTTAGTTTTCGTAGCAGTTCAGTGTTTCTGTTGTTTCCTTGTTTTTTCTCTTAAAGTTGATGTGTTTCCTTTGGTTTTTGTTTGTGACCCGGATTTGTTTTTGTTTAATCGATTATTGAATATGGCATACTACTGTTGCCTTTATTTATATCTTGAAATGTGAACATTAATAAACTGTTGCCAGCACCTACTTTTATGGTTACTTTTACAGACTAGCAAACGGTTGTAGCAGTTGATGTCAAAGGATAATTAATGCTTGTACTGCCTAACGTCGAAATAATGCAAGCATTTTTTTAAAAACTCATCAAAGATACTAGCTTTGAAATTTACGCCATACCCGCTTTTCGTTCACAGTGTACCCATCAATTTCACTCGAGTAAAAATAATCATTAGGCCAAATCAAATGAAGGATGTAAAATCGAAACGTTTTGCCAAAAATTGCCACAGAAATCTATTCCTTGGAGATTGAAATGTTTCAATATTTTAGGAATTTACAGTAAATGTATAGAAAATTAACTTATCATTGATATTAATGTCAACACAAAATTATGACTATTAGAATAATGATAACCTTTGGGAAGGAAACGTCCAACAAAAGAGGCATCGTCCCAATGAACTCATCACTAAAAAGACTTAGAGTATAGAATAAAGACTCCCTTTTTATGGCTATTAAGACCAATAATGAATCTTACTGATATCTTCTATTTCTATTGGCAATGACATCTTTAACGAAATAGACTACTAGTATTTACTATAACAAATAATTATTTGTGAGAGGGTGTTTCGAGAACTGTTGTTCATATCTTATCTTCGATAGCATATAAAGCGGACAACAACATCGTATGTTTTGTCGTCAGCCTCTACAAAGCCAGGGATTCGGAGTGGGACGCATGCAATTTACAACGTGTTGTTTTCATACTTTATATAAGAACTTTTTAAATTCATATTTCGATTAGATTAACATTAATTGATTATTCGCGCCAGGTATTTAGATTGTCAATGAAATGTTCTATTTTGTAATCGCTACCCAAAATAGCATGTAATAGAATGTGTTACTGGCCTTACTTAAGTTGGTAGAAGATCCCAGTACCAGTCAGTGATATACATAAGGTTAATATTTTATGATATATCATCAGGCGTGGGTCTTAAATAAAATATAAATATATCTGTTGTTGGAAAAATATCATTAGATCGTTCAAATTTATGACACACCCCTGGTCTCTATAATTATAGGATAGACTTCTACGACTGGTATACAAAAGTGTGTTATTAGTTAAATGAATTCCCTTTAAAGATCGAGGTGGCAATTTTAACAGCTAATAAACTCATAAATTTCATAAAACTATTATCTTTATTTACCGTATTTTACCAAAATATAGAAGACAGAAAAAAATTACATCAATATAAAAGTACTTATATGTATCCAAATGCTTACATAATTCGTAACATATTTTACTAAGTTCCACGTTGATAGACTAAGAAATTAATAGAAAAATATTTGACATTCTCTCGCAAAGTTGACTTTAAGCACAGAATTTACAAGGTAGTATTTTCATTGACCAATATTCAAGTTCTAAACATATTTCAAATCTTGTTTTTATTTCTGTTAATTAGATTTCAGACCGTATGACCACATGTCTGTAATCTCTATAATTTTTGTATATCATATACGTTCTCTTTGTAAAATTGGGAATATTACTGTTTCGGCATAAGTTATCAAAAGGAAAAACAATTGTATTGACCTTCCAGTAATAAAGGTTTTAGCTTTTTAATCTATTTCTTATTCCTAGGGTTTCAGATTTCTGAATAAAGCATCTTCTTGAAGATGAATAAAAATAATAGTTTCGGATATATATAACATTGATATTTTAGCAAAATATTCACGTAGCAACAATCAGTTTCTTATTTCTACTTTTATAGGATTAAAATCAGTTTTTGTACCGTTAATTTTAATTAAAATTTGTCGTGGTGATGACTGCATAATGTAGATTTGTGAACGACTACCTTGATGATCAGTAGTTGGGCAGTGATAATCACTAGTACTACTGTCGTGTTGATGATCCCTTGAAAAGTCTCGTGTCGTGCTGGTCACCAGTGTTAAGATGGCGTTCGTGTTGACTACCAGCGTTAATTTCAGCTGTTGTGTTGATGATTCGTCTTTGGGTCAACCGTCGTGCAGATGACCAATCTCAATGTCAGCTAAAGTGAAGATGACCAGTTCCAATGTCGATTACGGTGCAGATGACGAGCTTCTATATCTACTGTTATGCAGACGATTAGAATTAAGGTCGATCGTGGTGCAGATGAAAAGCCATTATATCGACTGTTGTTCAGATGACTTGTTTTGAGGCCAATCATGGTGCAAATGACGACCGTATATGTTGCCTGTTCAGATGAACCATATTAACGATTGAACAATCACCATAGTGCATATAAAGAGCCTGTATATACCGACTGTTGTGATATTTGAGTTTGGTTATGTACGGATGACGATCCTTTATAGCCCTTTTTGTGAAGATGACTCCATTGTTGTGTAGAAAGTAAAATCACAAAAATACTGAATTCCAAGGAAAATACAAAAAACGGAAAGTTCCTAATCAAATGGCAAAATCAATTGATAAAACACATCAAACGAATGGACAACAACTGTCATATTCCTGACTAGGTACAGGCATTTTCAAATGATGGATTAAACCTGGTTTTATAGCGCTAAATCTCTCACTTGTATGACACCGCATCAAATTCCATTATATATACAACGATGCATGAACAAATCAGACATAATAGGTATAATTGTCGAAATAGGGGTACAGCATTCATCACTGCGTCACAATCTCAATTAGAACAAAAACAAACAAATATTTATCAGTTTTAAGGTCGGTTTTGGTGAACATGACGAGCTTTTATATCAACCGGTGTAAAGATGACCAGTCTTATTGTTGGTTATTGTGCTTATGGAATGTCTGGAGATCTGTTTTATATCATTTTCATGACCAGTTCTAAGATTGACGGGAATGATCATGTCGAACCTTATCAAAAGCAAAAAAGGGCTTTTCTCTTCTTTTGGGTATTTTTATATTGAGTGTAGAGATCTATGTGCCATAATAAACCATTAACCATTCTTTGTATCATGTGTCAGCAAAATGCAGTAAATTCCGAAGTTATATAATAACAAATTGAAAAACAAAATCATTGCAAATTTAACTCAACTTTGGAGAAACGTGAAATAACTGTCATATTCTGACATGGAGATCGCAAGCGAGATTGAAACATTTTTCAAAACCATTGAACTCTGTTTAAATGCACTTACTTATTATGATGGACTGTGCTTATTTGATAATACGGTAAAACAGAAATAGGAGACAGTTAATTTATTGATGAGTATCAGTAGCTTTTGAAAAACGGAAGCATTTAACTAAACCTTAAAATTAATAAAAGATGAAAAAATTGGAGACGTTTGTGATACATCATTCTGATTGAGAACATTCTAAATGATGATAAGATCCATAATTGGCACCTGCTGAGAAATGTGATCACAGTTTGAGATAATTTGAAAAAAGTTAATTATCCTCATTTTGTAAACTTATACACTTCAATAGTGAAAATGAACTTTAAAGTGTTAATACCCAGGTTTAAAAATCTAAAATTTCAACACGGTACAACACGTTAACTTACCCTTTTTGAACATTTTTGAAAGTAATAAACATAATTTAAAAATTGTAAACGCAAAAGCGCCTTGTAATAAAAGAAGAGCATAAACATAATTGTTTTACAAGATTTTACGGTCTCAAAGCATTTTTTTCCAAACTAGTACGTTTCAAGAATTGGTAAAACGTTATTCTGACATATCACTGTCATTGTAGGAAATACCTTTTCTTCAGTAGCACTTGAGTTTACTAGTATACCAATGTAACTGTTGTTTAGTGATTAACACTTGTTTATTATAGATAGTTAGTTGCATTATTGCCTTTTATCTTTTTGACATAGGAGTTATCTGCCCTTTTCCAACTTATGACGGCTAGTATGCACTCCTCACTGTTTTAGGCAAGAAACGTATGTAACATTTCCATGCTAATTTGTCGTTGTTCTCCTCTTATATTTAATGTGTTTCCCTCAGTTTTAGTTTGTTACCCCGATTTTGTTTTTTGTCCATGGATTTATGAGTTTGAACAGCGGTATACTACTGTTGCCTTTATTTATAACTAGTCCCCTCAGTATATTACAGGATCTACGGTTGCATCTTCCTTTGCCAACGGTTTCACATATTCTTGCAGGATCATTTTTGTTTTGAACCTCATATAATTTGTGTTTCTTTCCATTCTTTTTTGTTACTATAAATTGTGTTGACTATGATTATAATAGTTGATTTTTAGTGTATTAAACCTATACACAATTTCAGTATTGTGTCTTTGTTAATAGACACTCTTATTCACAGGTGGATCCAGGAGACCCGGGGGGCCCCCCTTTCGTGTAAAAAATTGGGTTAATTATATAGGGAATCACTGAAGCATGACTGGAGTCCCCATTTAGGTCAGTTAGCGGGCCCTCTTATGAAAAGTTCTGGATCCGCCACTGCTATTCTACTCCATAGTTGTTTTGAATTTAAATCCGCTTCTCTGAAGAGTCTATAATCATTTTAACTGTCAACTTGTAGTATATATGTAGGACTCTAAAGTGCAATGGGGACGCTAAAGGACTATGATCACGCTAAAGTGCGATGGTTTACGCTAAAGTGCGATGCTTCCATACGCTAAAGTGCGATGGTCCGCGAAAATATAGACGTTAGAAACGTAGTTTGATAATGGCGTTAACAGTCGTTTTTCCAAACAAAAATGAACATGCCGGAAGATAGATTAGGAATATTTGATTAACAATTTTTACACCAAATGTTCATGACTTACTTGTAATTGATTTAAACTTAACCGTTCTTTGTCGGCTGACACACGATGTTGTTTTCGAGTGCTGGAAGAAGTACGTGTATCCTACAGTCGACCATTTTACTATATAAATACAAAACAGTATACTCATACTTATCCTGCTTCTATTTGAAGCGAACGGTTATATTTGAATCATTGTTTATATGGCAGTTTACTTTGTGATCCCCGTTAAAATGCTGTCGATTTTAATGAAAAGTAACGTCGGTAAAATAAAGATACATGTTTTCATGCGTGAATTACAAAGTATCTGCTAAAACATTAGTTTGTACTGTACATTGTAGGAAAATAAAACATGTATTTGTACTCGCTACGAAAAAGGAGAAAGTGCGGCGAACATTGCCTTTCTCTCGCATTTGAATTAAAGCTAATACAAATACATGTTGCACATTCCGACAATGAACGAATTTTGTATTTGTAATTTTCAATGACTGTAAGGGAGGTTGTAACATTAGTGTGAACGGCAATATACAACAATTATGCAATACGCTGCGAATTGTAAAAAATCATTGTACATGAAATATAATATTTTGCGACACATATATTACCTTTATAGCAATTATTACTTGGTCGGACTTGTTAATTAAGAAACAATCAATTAAGCCTACCGATAAATTATAAAGCCTTTCACATATGTTATACCTTAGCATACTAGCTTTTGCAAAAAGACTTTTTTAACCTCGATGTTTTAATCCCTCGAATCTTACGCTTTGGACAATCGCACTTTAGCGAATACACCATCATACTTTAGCGAACAAACAACCATCGCACTTTAGCGTGAGATACCATCCTACTTTAGCGTAGACCATCGCACTTTAGCGTGACCATCACACTTTAGAGTCCTATATATATATATTTTGTGTATGCAATGAAAAACCAAAAACTGAAACCAATAAACAAATCTTGAAGTTTCCTCAGAGATCAGTATTTTTGTGATAATAATTTTGACAGGAGCATTATGTGCATGTATAACAAGCGATATAATCATGCAACAAATGTATGTGAACTCTCTATCATCTCTTTTCGACAAATATAGTGTTGTTTCTGCGAATACAGCTTCAACAATTATTGTTTTGTCTGTATATCATATTACTACGATTGGCTTATCAGATAATTAGGAATAGTTGAACGCTATTGTTATCTTACGTCCAAAAGATATAATCCATAATACTTTATTTAATGAATAGAGTCACCATACGCTACAAATATACCCTTTTGGGTTACTATTAGATTTTTTGTTGTTGAAAAAAATAGAATATAAATAAAGGCAACAGTAGTATACCGCTGTTCAAAACTCGTAAATCGATGGACAAAAAACAAAATCGGGATAACAAACTAAAACTGAGGGAAACGCATTAAATATAAGAGGAGAACAACGACACTACATTGAAATGTAACACACACAGTAACGGACTAAGCATTAGACAAAATCCGATAAAACATGCTAAATCAAAACCTGATATGGACCAACTCTGTGCCTCTTCTTGTTGACATTTTCTTCTGTACATATGAGTTAATATCCATTCATACACTTGTAAAAACAAAAATATCAATGAAGCTAGATAATGTTATTTCCCAAACAACCTCACTGATGGTGATATTTCCACGAACAATCAAAACTTTTATGATTTGGTATTCCATTAAACAAGAGGTTAAGGTAACCGCTAATACACCTTCTTTTGTATCATATCTGAACTCACTAGTCGAATTTTACAATAGCGTTCATCCCAGTACCAGAATCTATAAAAAACATGCATTAACGTTTTTAAATTTATGAATTTTCCTCACCTAAGCAACAGTATTCCAACTTCATCCGCGTAATGAATATATTTCTCGACTCATCTTGCACCTGCTGCACAGACTATATAAAATGTCATCCATGTCTGGGCATAACATTTTTAAAGAACGCCTAGTTGTTTTCTTCAAAATGTTCATCGGACCTAATTGATAAATATTCAGTGTCCACCAAATATTCAATGTCTTATTCGCATATAATGCAGAATGGGATTGATTTACAGATACTACGTGTTGACGTTTTGTATCATTTCATTTACTTGACAATCTTCCCCTTTTTGGCATTGTACTAGTAGTAATATATTCCCTTAGGTTGTGAATCTTGATGTTGCTCGGCATTTGCAATGCCATCTTTCTAGTTTTGTGCTTTATTATACAGGTTTAGCTACTGGATATCAATTATTGTCACATAGAGCAATTGTGTCTATTTTTTATTGCTCACTAAATGTTTTCACTACAACAGAATTGTAAACAACTGTCAAACAAATGGGACATCTAGTTCACGTTTAATCCAGGTTTCAGTCATCGTTTTCATCGGTAAATGCTTAAACCCAGTCAGAAATTTGTTCGTTCAGTTAGTTGATATAATCTATAAACAGTTTGAGTTTGTCCTTTTTAACTGGAACTTCCCGGATTTTCGAACTTACTATGGAGCTCGGTTGTTTTGTTAATACTGTTCTATGATGATGGACGTTTTGTATCCGAGGGTATCACCAGACCAGTAGTCAGAACTTCGGTGTTGACATGAATTATAATTAGATGGTAATTTTTATAAATTTTCTGTTACAAAACTTTGAATTTTTTTGAAAAACTAAGGATTTTCTTATCCCAGGAATAGATTACTTAGCCTTAGTTGGTAAAACTCTATGGAATTTTGGGTCATCAATGCTCTTCAACTTTGTACTTGTTTGGCTTTGTAACTATTTTGATCTAAGCGTCACTGATGAGTCTTATGTAGACGAACGCGCGTCTGGTGTATTAAATTATAATCCTGGTACCTTTAATAACTATTTACACCACTGGGTAAATGCCACTGATGTTGGACGTTTCGTCCTCGAGCACATCACCAGCCCAGTAGTCAGCACTTCGGTGTTGACATGAATTTCAATTATATGGTCAGTTTTACAAATTTCCTGTTACAAAACTTTGAAATTTTCGAAAAACTGCGGATTTTCTTATCCCAGGAATAGATTACCTTAGCCGTATTTGTCCTTCTTTTTGGAAATTTTTGGTCCGCAATGCTCTCCAACTTTGTACTTGTTTGGCTTTGTAACTATTTTGATCTCATTGAGCGTCACTGATGAGTCTTATTTAGACGAAACGCGCGTCTGGCGTATCCATACTATTAAACGAGAAGACCTCATTTCTTCCTTCCACAATAAATCAATCAGCATGCCTTTGTGTCCTATTGGTACCATGTATAGTCGCATTTGTCATCCATTCTTATGGTTATTCAGATTGGGTTATTTTGGGAGAAAAACGAAAAAAATGTGTCCGGATATTTTTCCGTCATTTGACGAAATTTTAAGTCAGACTAGACTTCCGGTTTGCGTTTTGTCTGTACTTTGATCATACAAAGACTATGAATAAAGTGTATTTGCTATCTGCTATCGTTTTCAAGTTTACTATCCACGGCGGTCACAGAGTTTATTAAATAGAGAGGGTCTATATAATATGTCAATGACCGCCGTGGATCGATTAGTAAACTGAGAATTGAAAACACTTTATTTATAGTAATGAATGTTCATAATAATATACAGATAAACGCTAACATTATTGAAATTAATAGGGGAGAAAATGGGAATTTTGGAAGAAAAAAAACAAGGAGCCGGGCTAGAAAAACAATTGTCATGTCCCAAAGTACCTATAACTTTTGATACATTTCCTGAAATCCTCCAGCCATTAAATCATTAAATCTTTTACAAAAATTCATCCTACAACACCGTTTACATACTTTCAACCACGCTCTGAATGCCATTTTGCGGATGTGTTCTAGCATTTATTATCCTTGCTTAAAGTATTTCAGTTTGGGTTAACTTATTTTGGGAGCAAAACGAAAATAAAGGCGTCCAGATATTGTTTCCGTCATCGGACTGACTTTTTGAGAAATATAAATGTATTTTCATAGTATACAGAAAAACAGAAGGAATAAAAATAGGTATTTGGAAAAAAGGGGGAGGGCAAAACAAATGTTCCCAGTCTCAAAGTACCTTTCACTTTTGATGCCTCTCCTGAAATTCTCCGGTTATAACTTTTTTACAGTCGCTCTATTTCCCCGCAATTTCACGGGTGTGTTCTAGTTTAATTATAATCCTGGTACCTTTGATAACTATGAACTTGAAATATTAATATCGGATGTTTTGAATTGTATTTATTTTTAATATTGTGGAAACATTCTTACCGAGAAAGTTATATATCTTGCAAAGGGAAGTTTAAGAACGCGTTAGTTATATTTCCACTAACCAACCTAATGATTTGCAATATATGTATGGGAAATATTTCTGACAAATGACACGTTTTAAAAAGTAAACTTTTTCACACTTCACCATCTATCAGTGTCGCCTATAACTATGTGTTGTGACCACTATAATAATACAAGATCATCTATCAGTTTATAAATCTACGTATCAGATATACTGTCATAATAAACTATAAAGAATAGAAGATATACCATATTTGTAATCATTTACTTTATAATAGGAGGTGTAATATAGAGGTGTACATTATTTCGTTTGACATTATAGTCAAATTTATGACACATTTAATTTGAAAGTTTTAAACATAAAAATCCTTGTGTGGTAACGATCGTATTTTGTTAAATGGTTTCTGAAAATGATAATGCTTTTTCATAATGCTTAAAATAAACCTTGCTATCTTTATAGATAAAATGCCGAGTTGAGTGAGAAAAAAGAAAGAAGATAAAAAGTCCGAGTTGAGTGAAATAAAGAGACAAAAGGCCGAATCAAAACACATGTGTCAAAGATGGACCGAAAAATGAAGAAAAGACAAGCAAACCTTCTACAAAACACTACCACTACATATGGTACTGATCAACACGAACCTAACTCAAAACTAGGAGGACCATACAGCCATCGTGTTGTTCTTGATAAGTGCAAATTTGATATTATCTCTCGTTCTGTAATTTCACAATAGAGTATAAAGACAAACAAGTCAGCACAAACTTGTTTACTAAAAAAAACAATATTTTTAGACAAAACCGCGTCTAGCGTAAATATAAAATTTCAATCCTTGTATCTATGATGAGTTTATTCACAACCACTGGGTAGATGCCACTGCTGTTGGAGTTTTAATTCCCCGAGAGTATCACCAATCCAGTAGTTGATTTATCATTGATATGTTCATAATTATAAATTTTCAGTTAACAAAGCATTTTTGTAATACCAAGGCTTTTCTACCTCAGGAATACATTACCTTAGCTGTATTTGGCAAAACTATTATTGATTGTTGGTCCTCAATGCTCTTCAACTTCGTACTTTATTTGGCCTTTTTAAACTTTTTTTATTAGAGCTTCACTGAGTCTTTTTCAGACGTCAGGCGTAAATATAAAATTTCAATCCTGGTATTTCTGATGAGTTTATTTTATTTAAAAGTAGCTTTCGGAATAAATCCCAAAAGTTTACAAGTGCAAGGAATCAAGAAGAGAAGAGTCAACAAAACCAGTAAGATCAAAATTATGGAACCAGTGCGCAAATATAAGACTTCTGGTTCAAATATAATAATAAAAAGGCACAAAATAAGTAATGTTGTCTGCTTTATGGTCGGATTGTTGTCGCTTTAACACATTCCCCATTTCCTTTCTCAATTTTGCAAAATGAAATAAATTAAACACAAAAATATGTGTACTTACAAACGAATACACAGTATTTGAACATTTGAACATAAAAAAGTAAAATCATAAATATACTGAACTTCGAGGAAAATTCAAAACGGAAAGTCCCTAATCAAATGGCAAAATCAAAAGCTGAAACACATGAAACGAATGGATAACAACTGGCATAATCCTGACTTGGTACAGGTATGTTCTTCTGTAGAAAATGGTGTATTGGACTTGGTTTTAAAGCGCTAAGCCTCACAATTGTACGACAGTCGCATAGGCGGCGAATAAATTTTTCAGAAACTATGAAAGATAAGCCTGCCGTTGGCTAGTTACATTTATGTTGTCATGTTTCTATATTATGGTCTGTATTTCAAAGTTTGAATTTCCATTTCACATGACAGCAACATACCACACAAGAGATGTTCATTATATTCTGATAACATATCCACATATTTATCAATGTTTATTTTTTACGTTTACCGACAGTTTCAATTTGATTTAAATTTGTCTGAATCGCGGCTTATCTAAAAATAAGTCAAGAAATAAAAGCGGCTTTCTTATTTTCGTACCTTTGTTGTTAACTTTGTTTGTGCAAATCTGTGTGATTTTAAATTGTAGATTATGTCTTTCTGGGAAGGGCGTGGTTCATCTATTGTCTTATAATTTTGCTCATAGTTTTAACACAGTTTCTTCTTCTACGTATCTTCTTACGTTTCTTCGTATGCAAAGATTAATCATATCTAATAAAAACACATCAAGACACGACCAAATGATTTTATAAGTATAGATTCTGAATATTAACTTGGAACGGATTTGGACAGCTAGAGTATGAAAGACTCGAATTATGTAGTTGCCGAAAATGTACATCGTAAAACGAGTTACGACATTTATTTTAATTTGAATGTAGAAAGAGAAACTTTTCACAATTGTGTACTACCGATGAGCTAACTGTTGTGGTAACCATTGGTTTATCGCAAAAAAAGGTTTTTGTAAAAGAAATCACTTAGCACAAGCTTGTAATTGTCCAATTTGTAACTAAAGTCTCAACAACGATTAAGTCTTCATTGTATATAAATCTCGAGAAAAAAATATTACACATACATAAATTGGTATGCAACAAAGCCTTTCAATTATCTATAAAGGAAGCTCGTCCGTAGTGAACGTTGGTTGAGACAAAAAGTTTAAAATGTTCTTTTGAGTCCGTCTAAATGTCTGTATTGTTTCTGTTTCATACCAATATTTAAAACAACTTAATAACACGATTATCTGGGTTGCTCTGTCCATTTACTACTAATAGTTTGTTAATTTAACTAAATGTTCATCGGAGGATAACATTTGGAAACGGAAACCTCTCTTCGTATCTGTCGGACCAAACTGCGAGAAAACTGTTCTAATCTGTTGAAGAACCGCTCTACCACCAGGTGTAGATGTAAGTTAACGTTATATCTACCAAAGACATATCTAATTTGTGCCACGGACCATGTGGAAATTCAACGAGATTTCTTTGCTTTTGATTTTGTACGGATTTTGTAACTAAACTCATCATAGATACATGTACCAGGACTAAATTTAGTATATACGCCAGACGCGCATTTCGTCTACAAAAGTCTCATCAGTGACGCTCGAATCCAAAAAAAAATTAAAGGCCAAATAAAGTACGAAGTTGAAGAGCATTGAGAACCAAAATTCTTAAAAGTTTTGCCAAATACAGCTAAGGTAATCTATGCCTGAGGTAGAAAAGCCTTAGTATTTCAAATAATTCAAAACTTTGTAAACAGTAAATTTATAAATATACCCATATCAATGACAATTCATGTCAGCACAAAAAGTGCTGACTACTGGGCTTGTGATACCCTCGGGGAAATAAATCTCCACCAGCAGTGGCATCGACCCAGTGGTTGTAAATAAACTCATCATAGATACAAGGACTAAATTTAGTATATACGCCAGACGCGCGTTTCGTCTACAAAAGACTCATCAATGACGCTCGAATCCAAAAAAGTTTAAAAGGCCAAATAAAGTACAAAGTTGAAGAGCATTGAGAACCAAAATTCCTAAAAGCTACAGCTAAGGTCATCTATGCCGGAGCTAAAAAGCCTTAGTATATCAAAAAATTAAAAAATTTGTAAACAGTAACATTAGTTTATACATAATGTGTACTATTTTCAATATAAAAAAGAAGATTTAGCAAAACCATCACTCTTTATGTTTTTTTTTGTGTTTTTATTTCATCTACTGGTCTCTTTAAATAAAGAAAGTGTTACATCGGTCAATATTGATTTATTTACAACAAGTTAAAATTTTTAAAAACATTAAATAAAGGAAGAAATATTACAATGTTATGGTTCCTGCACATATATGTGAGAATATACAGAATGCATACGCAAAATAAGATTAATGTTACTGTTTATAACTTATTGTTTATTGTTTTATCATATTGCACAGTGTCTCGATACAGATTCCTGAAATGTGTCCATATATTACTATAGAAAATTAATTCCATAATTAAAAAGTGGTTTCTTTCAATGGATACCAGTCAATCACATTAAACATCAGTTTACACCAATGAATCATTCAGAACAACGGGAGCTCCATACCGCGCATAACAGTTAATTAAACTGTTAATTTATGAACACAAAAATGAGATCAGCTTCTGTTTTCTGGTGAAAAAACTGGCGGCGTGCTCAGGTGATTAACGTGTTGCTGTATCCCGTGAATAAACATCCGGGGAAGTGTAGGTCGTGGTGACGTCAAAGCTGTTTCCCCCTGGCGGTAATATAAAGCGTCAAAATTAGAGATTATACTAGTTGCTTGTGGGTGGTATGTAAACCAGTATGGATTGCTTTGGAGCATGCGCTGAACTGCTGCATAGTTTCCAGCTTCAGCAAGTAACTCAAGACCTACTGCAGTTTGTCGTTTCCATTTTGTTCTGAAAGGATAAATATTAGTTAGGATTAAAAACAGACCGAAAATTATTAATTATAAAGTATTATGCTCAATGTGTTGGATGAATGGCTTTGTGATTTACTGAAGAGAAACTTAATTCTATCCAAATATTTTTATTTTTTTTTTATCTTGTACTCAGATTTCATTAATTTTCATCTGATAGGAGTGTGTTACGTAACAATGATAAATTAAAAAAAAAAGTATATGCAAATCAGCTGAATAAAAACTGAATCTTTAATGACTTCGAAAATTAAACCACAAGTTTTAGATATTCATGATCTTATTTAGAAAATTCAGATCTGTTGACAGACGCCAACACTCTAAATTATGACATCAAACAAAGTTAAAATGGCATTAATATCAAAAGTTAATGATCAAACAAATCCATTCTGTTAGGCCTTAAATTGTCATTCCGCTATTTTACATACAACGTTATGCCTACGCAATTAAGCAGAAATCAACATCTACCTTACTAATTAAGAGATCAGACTCATTTACATACGTTATAATCGTAGAGAAAATACATTAATAGTTTACAATTAAAGTCAATTTTGAAGAATAATTGATGTCAATTTTCTTCATCAAACTCTCTGTTCTTACATTTTACAGCTTATAAATTATTCAACGATTATTTGTATTGCTAGCGACTTAAGATAGTGTTAAAGATGGTCAATAAAAACCCGTATCAATAAATTCAATATAATTTCTTGAATATTTTAAGTTGATATACAGAAGATTAGACGAGGTCAGGACGTACGGTATGTAAATTAACTATTAATATTACGAAAACCGTTCATTTTCAATAAGTAGCATGAATTGGACTGTATTTATTTCACAAAATAGTCTCCCGACAGCTGTAGGTCTCACACAATATCAAGTCAAAATTGACAATAATCAGAATAGGGAAGGGGTTTAGTGAATTATTCGCGCTACAAACACACGCAATTTAACACCACCATATACAAGAGAAAATTGACTGTAATGAATAGTAGAACGAAAAAATAATAGACTTCATGTCATTGAATCGGATAATTGATTAAGATTTTACATGTATACAATTCTAACGTTTGATTATTGTGTCACAGATTGAGAGAAAAGTTATTTTGTGGAATATGTAATTATAATTGGCGATAGACAAATTATACCAGCGAGATATCACTTATTTATAATACATTTACTATTAAACTATATATTTGTTAAGGATTTATTTATAAAATTGTTTCCTGTATTTAATGCTTCGGTGCCATTCAATTTAGTTCAAATTAAACATTTAACACATTTGTATAGAATTAAGTGATTTTTTTATAAATTTTGCGACGTAATGCATTTAGCTCTCACTCAGAGTACAGTTATTGTTTATTTGAGAGAAAAAAATATAAAAAGTATATGTTTGTGGTTTTTTTTACCTGCAGTGCGAGTTAATTTTTGTTTCATATCATTCTTTCATTGTTACTAGTTTAATGTAAAAGTTGAAAACCTTACTTGAATATGCAAACACATTTTTGTTTATTTTCTGATTATTAATTAACGAAGTATTTTGCATAAATGAAATGTTATAAATACTAAATTATAATTAGACACTAACTACAACTGACAATAATACAGGTATTCATAAAATATTATTTGCAGGTAATCGCTGAACTATTTTTATGAAAAAGTAAAGCATTAGCCGAGTATTTTTAAACAATTTTTGTTTTTCAGAAATTTTATTTAACTATACGTCATGAAATTTAGTGTAATTTTAACCCCAATTTATACAGGAAAATTACGTGTACATGTATATGAAACTGAAAGAAGCTTAAATTTTAATCTGTACCCATATGTAAAATGAATGTTATATTATATGAATATATTGTCTATCATATTCTGTGTAAAAAGGTTACTTGTAATCTTTTTAATTTTCATAGATGTATTTCCTACAATATATTTTTATTCAAATACAATGTTTGTGTTTATAATAAAGAAATGCAAACAACCATTTGTTCGAATATAATATTTTTCCAGCTTGTATACTTTCTTAATATAAAAATGTAAATAGTTACATAGATAACTGCAGAATAAGTGTGGATGCAGAGTAATGTTTTGGTGAAGCTTCAATTGTAAAATGTTAAACCATGATAGATGTAATAACCTGGGCCCAGTTTCACGAAGCTGTCTTAGGACTAAGACATGTCTTAGGATGGTCTTACGACAGATCTTTGTCCTAAGTGGGTTTCACATCTATGGTTAAACATACGATAATAGTATATACATTTTATATATATATCATTTTGTTTTTAAACCAATAAAACTAAATGCTTGTATTATTTGACTTGAACTTTCAATTATGAACAAAAACGTTATGCCTGTTTTTAAAAAGGTAAACTATTGCGCCATTACGGTGTAACGTTAATGTGGATTCCAGTTTGTCTTTCGGTAAACATCGATTTATTCTTTTGAATTGACCTGTTAGTATCATAATTGTATCTAATTTAACAATTTTTGTCATTAAAAAAAATAGCACTTTTAGAATTCAGTGCGTACGAAGCGCTTTTCTGGATTTACCTTCACCAAGAATACTCAAATATAAACATTCGAAAGCGCTCGCTTCGTTAATACGCTGCAACGATAGCTTTATGACAAAAATGTACCTAAACAGAATAGCTAAATTCATAAATTCACTAAATGTCAATTTTCTCTGAGTGTTGAGTTATACATGTATGTTATAAATCAAGCCAGTACCAAAGCATTACTGAACTGATGAAACACTCTGATCAACAGTCCGTCAGCATCAGTATCGACACAGTGTCACCAATACAGTTCTAGACTTGTTTTACATTGTCATATCGGGGTCTTTTATAGCTGACTACGCGGTATGGGCTTTGCTCACTGTTGAAGGCCGTACGGTTACCTATAGTTGTTAATGTCTGTGTCATGTTGGTCTCGTGTGGACAGTTGTCTCATTGGCAATCATACCACATCTTCTTTGTTATACTAGCTACTGTCACATTATTGCGTTATCCGTTTGGAGCGATACAATCACACAGAGATATCAACAGGGGAAAGTAAATCAGGTAGAGTGGCGGGGAGAGAACAAGTCGATAAGGCTAACAGTAATGTTGTCCCATTTTATTAGTCTTGTGTGCTTGCTGACTGGTATACGTATATAAATGTCAACGTACGTGTAGGTCATCAACCTCCAGTATACTAGTATTACGTTGGGCAAACAGCAAACAGCAAGTAGCCAACTAACAACTAAAGCGAGAGTAAATAACATTATCTACAACACGTTTTCTAAACATAACAGAAGACATTACTCTATTTCATGATCACCCACTGTGAAATTCGTAGATAAATGAAATACCAATTAAAATAAAATCCTGATCTGGCATTGGAAATTTTATTCAAAGCTATGCTTTATCTGAAGGAAGTTCATCCGATCACTTCAAGTTTGAGTCAAAATCCATAGTCGACAAATGGCAAGACAACATCGCTGTTAGTACAAATTTAAAAAGCATGTTAAAAATTTATTCTGTTTGTTTTTGAAAAAAATGCTGAAACGTTTATAACTTAAACACAGTCTACGAAAGTGCATATGACTTTACGAGTAAATGATCTTGGCGATGTAGATATATCTCCCTAATAGAATTGATATAATGATAAAAGTAGACAAACCTTCTGTTTTGATACCAAGTCTTGACCTGTGTATCTGTCAGATTAAGCTTTGCAGCCAGTTCCATCCTATCCTGCACACTGAGGTACTTCTGTTTCTCAAACGTTTTTTCCAGTGAATTGAGCTGGTGGTCAGTAAAAGCAGTTCGTGCTTTTCTTGGTTTCTTTGTTTTCATTAAATGTGAGGATGATTCTTCGTCTCCACTTCCTCTCTTTCCTACAACAAAAGGACAACCCATAAACGTAACGTTGCATGTACCAGTAGGGTAGAGAGAGAGAGAAGATTGAATCTCTTTAACAGTATCTTTTAAATTTCTTTATACTAGTATATAGACACAGGCCTTTGGTGTTCGACTTTTAGTAGATCAAAACGACATAAAACGTCGACTTGAGCTTATTTCTTTATATTTATTTATAAAAAGCGATTTTATCTATATCATTACTGCTGTGGCACTTGAAAAAAAAGACTAACAAAGATTTTCTGGCTGTGTTGAAGGCCAATTGATGGCTTTCGGCGGTTTTCTGCTCCTTGGTCGGGTTGTTGTCTCTTTGATACATTCCCAACTTCCATCCTCAATTTTATATTTTATAAACCAAGCCAAAACATGACATTTATTTAGGACACCCGGTACTGTATGACTCAGATATTCGCTTTTGTTTGAATTTCAAAGTGAGTACAAAGCTAATAAAGGCAAATCACAAACAAATGTGTTCTCTTTATCAGTATTAATATCTTGAGCCAGATTGCGAATACTTATTAAAAAAGCAAAATAGAAAATTAGAAGAAGTTGTTTCGAATAAGTGGATTTATATTAGAAGAAGGCGTTCTGTATTTTCTCCTTGATTTACAAAAGTAATTGCAGACAATGCAGAAAATTGTTTCTAATATGAAATAAATCTCTAAAATTTGTTTGGAAAATTTACACCCTCTGTTGTTTTGCTTTGATAACTATGGTAAAACAAATATAATCTTATTTGAGCCTTTTAATATTGTTTTATTATTTGAACCAAATGAGGAGTAATTGATACAGAACCGTTTTTGAGCAATATAATGAAATAAAAATATATAACAGGCTAAAATAATCATTGTATATTCAGTTGAGGTGAACGCATAATGTTGTGAAAGAACAATGGCTTTATATGCTCCGCACACAAATGCCTATTACATAGTCTCAATAAACTATTTTTAGGGGAGGAAAGTCCACCTTATGAAACTTAAGCAATTAGACAAAATTACTGCTACAAGTTGGAAACAATTTCTAAAATTATATAAATTTGTTCGTAAAACTGCACATTTATGATCATTTATTCAAA
The DNA here is from genome assembly GCF_963676685.1 of Mytilus edulis. Lineage (NCBI taxonomy): Eukaryota > Metazoa > Mollusca > Bivalvia > Mytilida > Mytilidae > Mytilus > Mytilus edulis. Next base: position 5,032,809 of record NC_092345.1, read on the forward strand.
TGTGTTGACAATCTATGTATATATTTATGAATACAAATGTCATTTGCTCTTTTGTCGAGTTGTTGTCTCTTTGACATATTCCCCTTTTCCATTCTCAATTTTATACAAGATTGTTAAAAAAAAATCCCCTTCAAAAATTTTATTTTTTTAACTCTAGAATAGACAAATACGAAAGCTTTTGCTATCTAAAAACGTCAAAATTCAAAATACTTACCACGATTATTGCAAATGTTCTAAACTGATTTGAATGAATAAGCGATTTGAGCCTAAAAAGGTATGTAAATAATTACTTTGACCGATGGTCATTGGTTGTTTCTTATTTAGCCTGTTCACTGTTTAAAGCGTCTTATACAATATGCTAGAGGTTTATGTCTAATACCTAAACAAATTAAAATTGGGACTTTTTTCAACTTCATAGTTGACTGTCACACAACAATGCATTATATTTGTTAATGATGGCTATACGTCCAGTGGCAAATATTTACTAGATATTTAAGACGACCTAAAAAAAAAAACTGGAAATGTTAACTGATATTGTGACAAATATTTGTATTTTTGTCGAATTATTAAGTGAGTTACCGAATTTAATTTCGGTAGTGTACCAGCGCTCATCTAAATGTCCGATTACTCATTTCATTCAAAGAAAACTATGAATCTATCATATATCATACCTTTTGAACTTGATTTTGCATGATCATTCAATTGTTTTTTTTTAAATATAATATGTCTGCTATTGAAATAAATCAGTTGACATACGATAACATTAATGTACAAATGTAAATAAAACAAGAAGTCAATTAACTTAATTCTTTTTTTTTTCTTAGATTTGTTCTATTTGCTTGTTCCTTATTTTAATTCATTTTGTATCAAACTCTTCATTTTATACTCGATCTTTTGAAATGTAAGGAAATGAATATTTATGTGCTGAAGTCATTTCTGTATATTTGTTTATTCTGCATGGCACAGAAACTGTCTTACCTAATGAGATCAGTTAAAACGAAGCCACTGTTTTTGCTGTACATTTTAGATAGCAGGTAAAATCGAGTGACCCCCATCTTTGATTTAAAAAATATGTTCACCTCGACCTCTACCCATTCGACAAGAAACAGCACATTAAAGAAGGGTACTGGTTTGTTATGTGGGATGCATAAATACACAGTCACGTCTAGTCGGAATGAGAGAATGACAGCGTATGTACCTGATAAATGATATATAATTGCTCGACATAATTTATGCCCTACCCAACATTCCAATGCCAATAGCATGCTAAATGTGTCATCCATGTCGACATGTTGTACAGCCTAACATTTAGATTTTATTGGTACTTAACATGTTTGTAATATTGGCAACTGGACGTTAAGCAAACAATTATCAATCAATAGTATTATCCCGAGAAAGATTTTATGTTAACGTAAGTGTATAAACCAACTTTTGATATGCTGAAATCTTATCTAGTCTTAAAATATCCTTTTCAGATCAAATACTTTAAAGTTAACGTAATATAGTTCAGCTTTAACTGTTTATATGCAAAAATAAGATATTTATGTCGATATAATTGTAAAAAGTTTATATCGTAAAAATAACACAAATGCTATAAATATTGAAATACATTTTTTTTATATTTAGACCAATCATTTATTCAAAGAGTGATTTATGGGATTTACTTTGGACAATAGCGGTCAGACTTATTATCTCTGGTGCTCATGGTTATTTAAAAATTTCTCGACAGAAACGGTTAAAGAGGAACGGACATACCATCTTTTTGTATTTATCACTGTATGATATAATCCAATTCCCTGTCAACTTCTTAGCAACTTCTCCCTTATTATTATTACCATTATAAGTAGTATAATAATAATAATTTTATTTTTATTATTTTAAACAGTAATACAAATTTAAATGGTATTTTTCACTTCTCTTTCAGAACCTTGTGCTTATGTTATTTAACTGTAAAAAAGTGAGCACTGATATGTTGCTTAGAAAACCCTATGTGCATATGCAAACCGCTGTTGAATACAACAAATGAAGCTTTCTATGTATGATAAATAGGATATCATGATATTAGGTTAATTGAATAAATACGATAATTTCATAAATTATTTTTCTGGTCCCATTAGGTTAACCTGACACGACTTTTCAAAATTTAAATCAAATTTTACAATAATTGTTTTTGTCTTCGATAAAAATTTAAAAAATAATATGAAGGATTGTATGTGCGAGTTTGACAAAAGATACATATTCTATGAAAAACAGGAGCAGAAAACATAACTAGCATATATACCTACTGACCAACTAAACGTCATAAGTAATGGTTTAGAAATTATTCGAACTTAATTAAATTTTAAAATACATTATAACTTGAAAATAAATTATTGAGAAACAATAGGTAGATATATAAAATTTAAATACAAATTACATATCTGAATACATAAGTAAAGCATGGTATTATTGCAAATGCATTTTATGTATATTTATTTTTTTATATAATACACATTGATTTCTCATGATAACTCAATTATTCCCTTCTTCATTATAATTTCATAACTTTTATTAATTTTTTTTTCTTGGAATATCCCGCAATTTATCCTTGTCATGATTATAACCATTAGATATTGATGTTACAGAACTAGAATACAAAATAACAAGAAACAATAATAAATGTGATGAACAATTAGCACACGTCAATTTGATACGCATAAGTAATGCTAGACCCAAATACTGAAAATCCGAAAGTATCAAACAAAAATGTCGCCTGGTAATTCATAGATTTAAAGCATGTTTTACATTTTTTGTCATTTGTCAATATCTTATTAATTCAGCCGTGTAATATATCTTCTTGCTTTTTTAATAATAATAATAATAATAATAATAATAATAATAATAATAATAATAATAATAATAATAATAATAATAATAATAATAATAATAATAATAATAATAATAATAATAATAATAATGAGATCAGCTTCCATTTTAAGCAATACTTGATATTATATATTTGTTGTATATGTTTTTTTCAAGGGATTTAATTATGCAATATTTTGCTTAGCCCTGTTTCATTTTAGATTTCATATTGCGAAAATAAAATCCCCCGTATATTTTAAAGTGGAAACGTTTTCCTGATTTAATTATTTCTTTTAATTTAATTTGTATAGAATACCTTCACAATCATCATCGTCATCGTCTTCCGAATCATCTGACTTGACGCTTTCCGAACAAGATTTCCCAAGACCTATACCATGAGGACCTTTAAACTGTCCTAGCTGTAAGCCTCTTCTAAACGGATCATCTGACGCTGATAAAGTTTGTGAGGAGAAAAAGTTTGTTGGTACCCGTAGAGGTTTGAATGCTGAGAGGTTTCCAGTGTTTTTATTAGCATCTGATAAAATGTCTGTTATAAAGAAAGATCTTCTTGGCGGACTAGGAAAAGTATTGTCAATATTATTACACTTATTTGGTGACACTAAATTTTCTGGTTTTTGTAATGGACATTTTTCAATTGTTTTGCTTCCTGTCGTCTGCTCTTCATCTGAATCACATTTTTCAACGTTAATTGATTCCTCTTCGTCGGCAGAACAAGGAGAGGCACATGCTGAACGTGACATCGTTCAAAAGTTTCGTCCAAAGCTGGTCACTTCTTGAAAGTTAGATATAAGATTGTGGTTTCTTAAATATTCAGTCTTAGCTTCAAAAAGGACATTTTCACATCATTTTCATACTCCTTTCCTTATATGTTGTAATGTTTACTGAGTTTCCAAAGTTCCAATTCAGAATTAGCAAAATTACAACATTCACTATTCAAAAAGATATAAGTAATTAAACACTGGTTTCTCTTTTCTGCAGAAAAATTTATTCCGGTAGATATAAGATAATTTCTTCTCCAAAAATAATCTTCTTTTCACCAGGTCTGATTATCAAATTTGATGTTTTGTCAAGCGACGCATTACCTTTTTTTGGCTGAGTAGGGTGTAATATGTACCAAACCGGGTATAGAATCAGTACTAGAAGTCACTGAACCGACAAGAAACCGGTAACAAACGTACAGAATATAATAACAACCGACAGATTAGTTGGTCAGTGAGAGCGTCATTTGTTATTTAAGTTAACTTTTCTTTTCATTGGTGCCTTTTCCTTTTTATGCGTGTATAATTGTGAATTTTTATGAATCGATTTAGCATTTAATTTTCAACTATTCTCGTTTCCCGTCCATATTCAGTAAAGGATGTGAAATTAACACCCAAACAGATTATAATTGGATGTTCTGTTAGGAGGGCGGAGTCAATAACACGTCGGGTGAAAGATGTAGTAATAGGACTCTGATGAGGGTTAGAAGTCAGTCATTTTAATAATAGAATAAGTGAGAAAAAGATATTATTCATTGTTAAGGGTTGGCAAATTATTGAACTAATTTACATGATGTTATTATTATATTAACGGATGTAATAAAGGATTAGAGATGACGATATCAAGTAATTAAAACCACAGAAAATTTATTTTTTAGTCATATCATTCTACCGTATCGATCAGAAAGTTAAAGAATTTATTACAGTTATTATTTTGATAATTTTGATAATGTGTATTATAAGTATTACTATTTTGTAATTTTTTTCTATTATTATTTTTATAATTGAATAAAATAGTTACAAATTGGTTTAATCCACAATTACAAATGAATACTATACAAAATCATATCTATTTTAAACAACGTATGCATGTATTGCTGACGCAGAAGATAGGAAAAACTTTGACCCAAAATATTAAACAATAATGCCTTATGTTAACTTAAAACAAATACATGCTATCTAAAAAAAATTATACAAAGTTAAATAAATATCTCATTTCTTCATATTATACGTCAAGGACAGCAAACTAACGAGACAAAATACCACAGAAATCTTAGATGACTTCCACAATAGATAGGTGTCTATGCAATATGATAAGCTCTAAATTGTCCAGAGTTTGAAATAATTTGTGAATAAAAAATTTCACATGGACTATCAAGGATCATGATGTATCATAAAAGGCAAATACTCAAACTGACAAAAAAGCCAAACAAATGTGAAAAGCCGCCAACCTAATTATGACAGACATATGCTATTTGTCGGAGTTATAGCGTTTATCTGCTGTTAAGAAACCTCAGCACATATACGGTATGTTCAGTTGTACACAGTATACGGGTAGGACCATGTAATATTCTTTTTTTTTGGGAGACAGGAAGATTTTAAAAATAGATGAAACGACAACGGTTTTTAATGGGAATCATGTTGCTCAATCTTCAGATTTTCATGAAGTGTTTTTTTGTTTTTTTTTGTAGACTATTGTTTGCTTTTTTCTTCATGATTTTGTCGGTCACTCTCCGAATTTAGAGTTGATATTCTTCCCTTGGTATCTTCTGCCCTTTTGAACTGACTTAGATATATATACGTTTTAAACGGGCAGCCCAGAAATAAATAGTCTGACCGACAACATGATTGAAATACACATGTAGAATATACAAAACATATTCATGGAGCAAGCATACATGTTTTAAAATTATATAATATTTCCTCTAAATACATGAAACAAAATGTTCGCGCAGAAAAATAATCACCTGCCCCCTCAGAACTCTCCGACCAAATTCAATTTGTGATAAACGAAAAATATTTCGTTCTATGAATTTGGTCAAAGATGTTTGTAGCAAGTATAATCAAAATGTATTAAAAAAATGGTCAGTTATGAATCTCACATTCAGTGTGTGCATTGTTGGCGTCATGATGACAATACTATTGCTGGTTTTGCATTTATCAGATGCTAATAAAATGTTTATAATTATTACCATATTTAGTATAAGGTCAACAGTGACCCTTTAAGAGCCTTCTTCTTACTTGGTGTCTTCATTTATCTAATAAATGCTGATTACATGATTAACTTGTATCCGTTTAGTAGTTCTGCGAATTGATTTCCATCAAATGTTAAAACAATAATAATATTCCAATTGAATTATTATTGTTCTTGTTTATCTAAACTTAAAGAAAACTTAAAGTGTGTTAAATTGATGACACAAGATTTAAATAAAAACGTGTAACAGAGAATAGCACAAAAAAAAAACCCAAGAAATATTAAATATGAGATAGGAGTCTAAAACGTTTAGGTTTATATTTAGCCAAAATTTAGTATACATGAGATATGTTCAAAAAGCATAATATCAAAATAGGTCACCGAGCTTGTTATCAAGTGTGTAAACATAACATATTTTCTAAAGATTATACAGAAAAACATCCTCATAAGAATAGAGGGTAGATTAAAAGAGAGGCACCACAGGGACATTCGAACTCATAAGTCGAAAATACACTGCCAAATCCATGACACAAAACGTAAATAAACAAACGATAAACAACAATATAAAAAACACAACATAGAAAACTGAAGTCTAAGCTACACAAACCCCAACCAAAAACTGGGGTTGATTGAAGACTAAGCTACACAAACCCCCACCAAAAACTGGGGTTGATTATATGGGATCCGGAAGTGTTATACTCTACAAGAGTTGTTTGACCAAAGGGTCCTTAAATAAAAGCTAATCGATCTTGTGAGTTTGTTTCTACTAACAGATTCAGATATGAAACAGACTTTAATTTGTGTTTTCGTATGCATACAAAAGAAATAGTCAGGTAATAGGGAAAAGGCTTGTTGTCAATTACATATAGACAAGCTATTGTTTGTAACACCTGTAACAGATATCGGTAGGATCAAGAAAGGTAATAACGATGGTGTAAACCTAAGGTAATAACGATGGTGTAAACCTAAGGTAATAACGATGGTGTAAACATAAGTTATTTGTTATGAACATTAGAGTTTTTCTCATAAAAACAAAGACTATTATACAGATTGTTTTTATTACTTTTTCCCATTTGGTATTGCTTTAGTATAAACGTTTGACTTTTATACACTTTAAATTGCATTTCTTCTACGATCGTCTCAAAAAGAGCATGTTTTTAGAGAGTGCCACACAAAGGTACACTGTATGCATATGTGGTTTTATAAACACCAAAGAATCATGTTAGAAATGAAGTTTATTAAAACAAAACTAACAAAAGAACTTCTTAGATGAATATATTGCCAATGTTTTCAAACGATAACATCTTTTAAGAATTCTATAGTCGCATGTTCTAACAGACGACGGGCACTGTGATAGTGCAACATATCATGAGAACTAATTTCTGATCAATTATGTGTCAAAAAACGTTCGCAATGATTAATGCAAAATTGAATGGTTATCCGTCCCGTTTTCACCAGTGTGACCTAGCGAATTAGAATATTTACCGGGTTTGTAATAACATGAGTAACATGTTGAACAGGATCTACTTACCCTTCCGGAGCACCTGGGATCACCCCTGTTTTAGTGGGATTCGTGTTATGTCTTTTTTTTAGTTTTCTAGGTTGTTTCTTGTGTACTAGTATTTGTCTGTTTGTCTTATTTTTTTTTTTAGCAATGGTGTTGTCAGTTTATTTTCGATCTATGAGTTTGAATGTCCCTCTGGTATCTTTCGGCCCTCTTTTTCAAAGCAATTAAAATCGCTACGATTGGTTTATTATAAATGTACCTTCATTTTTGGTCATATAACAACTGTATTGGTTCGTATTCATTCGTGGTCTTCAAATATTCGGCTTTTATAGTTCCTGATGAAGATAAATATAGAAAAGGATACGGACGCATGTAATTTATTAAGTGTTGTATTCATATTTGGAATTCCCCTAGTTAATTATGAGAAGATAATTTGCATATCGTCTATCGCAATGAGGTACATAAGGGGTACTACTTACCTAACAGTCAATGCTTGATATATGGTGATAGTCGTAAAGACAAAAAAGAAGATACGCTGTAAAGAACAACACAATATAAGTCACAAAAGACAGACATGGGTGGGGTGAACTTCGATGCTCCACTAGTGACATTTGCGATGTTTCCATATAAAAAAATATCAATACTATATTTGATTTATTGAGAAACACTCTTCAAAGATATCAGGCTCACATTTAAGTATGCCAAATATGCTTTTCATCTTCATAGTACATATCTGTGGTACTTTAACAAAAAGTTTAGAAAGCCATAATCAATGACGTTGTTGAAATGCATCGAGAACCAAAGAATTTAAAAAGTTACATAAAATATCGCTTTAATTCGTTTATACAGGAGGGTTAACAACCTTTAAGTTTCGACAGTTCTGACCATAAACCGTTTTACAGAAAACTACCAGTGGTAATTCATGTCAACATGAAAACCCTGACTGCTGACAACTGGGCTGGTGATGAGCTCGGGTGCGAAACATACACTACCATTGAAACTGCTCCAGTGATTATATAACACATCAACTAAAACTAGACTCACAACATATTTGGTCAGACGTTTATTTCGTAATGCCTACTCCAATTGGGGCACCCGTCTTGTTACTGTTTGCAAGTAAAAATTCGTCGACAAGTCGACAATTGAAGACAAAACAAAATAAGCATAATGCTGCGACAAGTTGGAAATTCCATGACGGTCAACCACACGATAAGCCGTCCGCTAAACATTCGAAGAAATTGTTTTAAATGATCTCTTCCAACCCCTATCATAAGCCTGGTGCCTTTGATAACATAATACTTTAATTCCTTCTTTGTTATCAACAACTTTTTCAAGTAAATGATGGTAGTTAACGCAAATTATGGAATATTGTTACAAGTGGTTAATATATTTTCCATATGTAGTTGGTGATGGATGTTGCTTTAAAGAAGGGTAAATTCACAATTGGAAAATTGGTGTATAATCTCTCTTGTAAAATTTATTTCTCAACCGACCTTATTTTTTTTTCTCACTTTTATCACTTTATGAGTATCAATAAACTTGCATCACCTACCTATTGGTTAACATGTCACAGCTGGTTCGTTCCAGCACTGCTGATCTGTCGAACAACCCATTTACTCTCCACTTAAACAGCTTCTGATATCATCACTTGTAATTGCATGGTTAACATCACAGTTTGTTTGACCAATATCGGACCAGTATGTTACAAATGACCTTAAATATATTTCCGTACGTGTTTGACGGTGTTGGAGATGCTGTTATCCTATCTGCATGTGACTCTTACGAACTATACCTGCAGGATATCACTTCTTATGTTGCGTGCATGGTATGATATTCCTACGCCACATTCTGTATGGATGTATGGATGTGCCTGTTCCAAGTCAAGAACCTGTGATTTAGTGGTTGTCGTTTGTCATTTGTTGCTGTGTTACATGTTTGGTTTTTTGTACATTCTTTTTTTCTCGTTTGAATTGATTTACATTTGTCATTTCGGGACCTTTTATAGCTGACTATGTGGTATGGGCTTTGTTCATTGTTGAAAAAGAAGATGTGGTATGATTGCCAATAAGACAACTCTTGATAAAAGACTAAATGGCACAGAAATTAACAAATAAAGGTCATCGTATGGCCTTCAATTTCTTATATTTACATTTCTAAATCATTTCATATTTTTTATTTTGTGATGCCTGTTAGTTTGTAAAAGGCTGCAGTTTTAAAGGGCTACTGTTGGTGTATTTTTTGTCTGTTTGATCACGTACCTGTCGCGTTGCTTTGGTTATATTTTGAATATCTTAATCAGGATTTAAAATTTTATCATTTAATTTTCAATAAAAATAGTTACATATAAAAAAGAAGATGTGGTATGATTGCCAATGAGACAACTATCCACAAAAGACCAAAATGACACAGACATTAACAACTATAGGTCACCGTACGGCCTTCAACAACGAGCAAAACCCATACCGCATAGTCAGCTATAAAAGGCCCCAATAAGACAATGTAAAACAATTCAAACGAGAAAACTAACGCCCTTATTTATGTAAAAAAAAATGAACGAAAAACATATCTGTAACACATAAACAAACGACAACCACTGAATTACAGGCTCCTGACTTGGGACAGGCACATACATAAATAATGTGGCGGGGTTAAACATGTTAGCGGGATCCCAACCCTCCCCCTAACCTGGGACAGTGGTATAATAGTACAACATAAGAACGAACTATAAAAATCAGTTGAAAAAGGCTTAACTCATCAAATGGACAAAAATACAAGTGAACGTGGCCCGGTACTTATACATCTCGACACAAAAAGACATAATGAACAGATCTGAGAGTACTCGCAGTTATATACATCTGACAGCTATTTCAAAGCCACTAACAACTAATAAAAATATCATGCATATACACTAAACTATGAATCTGTACAAATTCAACATCCAATGGATTTATTGTAAAGACGTCATAAACAGCCCGAGAAAAAACATGACCTTGTGCAATCGACAGATTGTAGATCCATGAATATGTATATGCATATAACATACCAATAAGTTAGTTAGCTTTTAATTTACTGATAACAAAGTCAATATTTATACCAATAAAAACAATATGCAACGATCTTATTACAGTGTTGAATAGGTAACCTTTTAGAATAAGTTTATTTAAAGGAGCGACAAGTTTACATGGATCATTTCTAAATTTCCGGGCACGGTTAGGGTGCAATCAACAGTTTTTTTCTATGACGTCATATTTTGAGGGACCATGTATAAGTGACCCTTAGTGGTGGACTGATTAATAAAGATACTTGTATAAAACTAGATATCACTGGAATCAGAATGTTCTCTAGTTTATAATGGAATAAAAAAAAAGTGTACTTTTAATGGTATAAAAAAAGTTTTATCCAGAGAAACTGGGAAAAACATTGCCTAATTTAAGCTTAAAAAACCTGAAATCAGGTCATGTGCACACCCCTGAAGACATGATACCTGCACATTTGTTGTCTCCCCTTAAAACATGTATATTTAATCTAATTTTTTAAATTAGTTTAATCATTCAACCTGCTTTAATTGAAGTTAATTAACATATCTTTACAACCAAATACAAAAAACATTATACTTTTTCACCAATTATGTTGATAAAAAGGGACTTCCCTCCATGTCTATTTTTAGTTGGGGAATAACCCCTAGTTTTTTTTTTATACGAAACTGTTTATAGCACCCTTAACAACATTTCCGTAAAAATGAGGATGTGCTATCCCGTTTGAAATAAGTTTTCTACAGGTACAACCAAACTTCAAAACCAAATCTTTATATGTATGGAAAAATTAGTAAAGGTTTTAAGTAATTTATGGTAACGATATCCCTGGTTTAATAATTTACCATTAATACATAGGTTGCGTTCGTTAAAATCAAAAACGTCACAACAGACACGGGCATAGCGAACAAGTTGTGGAATATAAACACCGTAAGATGGTGCCAAAGGAACATCACCATCCAAAAATGGAAAATTAACAATAGGGAACGAAAAATCGTCTCTTTTGTCGTAAATTTTAGTGTGGAGTTTCCCGTTTAAAACCGAAATATCTAAATCCAGGAAAGGACAGGTATTACCGAATAAATTTGATTTATTTAAAGTAAGTTCCTTGGGGTAAATTTCAGCAGTATATTGAGAAAATTCTTGATTATTTAACGAAAAAATATCATCAAGATAACGGTAAGTGTTGTTGAATTTATCAATTAAATGCAATTTCGACGGGTCTTTACTGAGTTTAGTCATGAACTGTGATTCGTAACAGTACAAAAACAAGTCTGCTATTAAAGGGGCACAATTAGTGTCCATGGGGATACCTACAACCTGTCGATAAACTTTATTGCCGAAACGTACATAAATATTATCAAGGAGAAAATTAACAGCTCCAATCATCTCATCACACCTCCAGTAAGTATATCTAGCATACGCTTACTTCTGCATATTATGTAATATAACCGGACATTCGATCCCGTTTTTGAAGAATAACATATTCTTAACAAAATTCCTTGTACACATTTCTTTTATCTACGCTGGGTTAAATATCCTATGCTTACATATACAGGTACTAATATACATTACACGAAACCTTGTATGAATTAAAGCAACAGTAGTTTAGAGATTTTGCATATATTTTGCATATATTATAAACCGACTTAGAAAACTAACCAAAGAAACAAAACAATCTGGTGGAATTGCACGAACTAAACTAAGACTCTAAAGAGCCTGTGTCGCTCACCTTGGTCTATGTGCATATTAAACAAAGGACGCAGATGGATTCATGACAAAATTGTGTTTTGGTTTTTAGTTTAAACATATTTATTTATAGTGGATTGGGATATTAATCCCTTTCCACTTTGCGGGTGCGAGTGCTGTCTTGTAGCGGCATTTGCCTGCTCTTTTTCGAAATCTACAAGGGTGACGTCTTTAACGTGCAAGAGATATGGCTCTCTCTTAACACGGGTCAGCCATTTATCGTCCCCTTCCGACGAACTATCATCGTTTCCTCGAGACCATACTCGCAAATGGTGTCAAGGGAGAGCCGAAAATTTTCATCCCAGACGAGAATCGAACCAGGAACCTTTGTGTTAGTAGACCGATGCACTAACCCCTACACCACGGTTCTCAATGTGTTTTGGTGATGGTGATGTGTTTGTAGATCTTAATTTTACTGAACATTCTTGCTACTTACAATCTCTATCTATATAGACTTGGCCCTTTAGATACAGAGGAAAATATTTTGTAAAGATTTACCAAATTAATGAAAATTGTTAAAAATTGACTATAAAGGGCAATAACTCCTTAAGGGGTCAATTGACCATTGTGATTATGTTGACTTATTATTAGATCTTATTTTGTTGAACATTATTGCTGTTTACAGTTTGTTTCTATCTATAATTATTATAGTATTCAAGATAATAACAAAAAAAACGAAAATTTCTTTAAAAATTACCAATTAGGGGGCAGCAACCGTACAACCAATTTTCCAATTCACCTGAAAATTTCAAAGCAGACAGATATTGACTTGATAAACAAATTTGCTCTAAATGCATTAGTTTCAGAGTAAAAAGCCAAAATCTACATTTTACCCCTATGTTCTATTTTTAGCCATGGTGGCCATCTTAATTGGTTAGCTGGGTCACCGTACACATTTTTTTAAACTAGAAACCCTACTAATGATTGTTGATACATTTGGTTAAATTTAACCCAGTAGTTTCAGAGGAGAAGATTTTTGTGAAAGATAACAACAATAAATGAAAAATTGGTAAAAATGACTACAAAGGGCAATAACTCCTTAAGGGGTCAACTGACCACTTTAGTCATGTTGCTTATTTGTAGATCTTACTTTGCTGAACATTATTGATGTTTACAGTTTATCGCTATCAATAATAATATTCAAGATAATAACCAAAAACGGCAAAATTTCCTTAAAATTACCAATTAAGGAGCAGCAACCAAACAACCGGTTGTCCGATTCATCTGAAAATTTCAGGATAGATAAATCTTGACCTGATAAACAATTTTACCCCTTTGTTAGATTTGTTATGAATAATTTGGTTTCAGAGTTATAAAGCAAAATCTACATTTAACCCCTATGTTCTATCTTTAGCCATGGCGGCCATCTTGGTTGGTTGGCCGGGTCATCAAACACATTTTTAAAGCTAGATACCCTAATAATGATTGTGGCCAAGTTTGGTTAAATTTAGCCCAGTAGTTTCAGTGGGAAAGATTTTTGTAAAAGTTAACGACGACGACGGACGACGGACGCCAAGTGATGAGACAGGCTCACTTGGCCCTGTGGGCCAGGTGAGCTAAAAATGAGCGAAACTTGATTTGTAACCTTATATGGCTTCATCACCGCACGCCACGAGAACCCAAATTGTCGTAATCGAGGATAGGACAAAAACCATAAAATTACAGATTAGACGAATATTCTGGTATTTAAAGATCTAAGATGTGAGTAAAAGAAGTAAAAACTAAGCAGACTCTACAGTTTTGGTAGAATCCTCAAACTCAAGTTCATTTAGATATAGCAAATGCAAGCATGCATTCTCTGAACTGTTGGTAATTGAGTGCCAGGACATCTTCAATATATCTGTAAGTAAAATCCCAGAACCCTTAATATGTTTCTTTTTTTGTCTTTAAGAATCTTGATTGTGTATGATTTCTTATTCATATTAGTACAAAGGTCGGTCAGTAGGGATGTACAATCAGTTTCAAATGAAATACCGTCTGTCTGTCGAAAGATCAATCCACTTAACGCAACATGCATGTTGTTGATAAGAAAAGACATATAATGATATTATCCTCAGTATAAGTGGTTTTGGAATCAGTGCTATTTTTCATAAAGTACGTTTGTTAATTATCTAAACAAAAAAGTAAGCGAAAACAAATCCGGGTCATAAGCAAAAACCGAGGGAAACACATCAACTATAAGAGGAAAACAACGGAACAACAGAAACACTTAAAACTGCTATAAAAACAAACGCCAACATACATAGAGACGGACTTTTTGATAACAACTGCCATATTTACATTCAATTTTACTGTATATTACAAGTTCTTAAGTTGGACATTTCAAATACTAGTAATGCTTTCAATTGCTCGCATAAACATGTACAACCTTCTGTTTACAACTTTTCAAAATATTTATTTAAGAAGTGAACATCTGTATGTTCACCAAAACATGTACCATCCCCTTTCGTGCAGTTCTCATAAAGAAACCTCCATATAAGACCCGTGTAACATAGAACCTCTATGTGACCTTGGTATTCGTACTCCCGTTCCACCAGTACCCGTACAGAAAGCCTCGTTTTACACTGATAAAACAAGTAACCTTTAACCTATGCATAAGACAGCTGTATCTGTAAAATGGTAATCGGTAGAATTTAATGCATTTTAAATTAATTTAGGTGTAAATGTCATTCAGAATAATTAATTCCAATAGTTTTGTTAAACATTATGTCAAGAGTCTTTTTATTAAGTTCTCCACCCGTTCTAATCACAGTCAATGTTTTTCGCTTTTGGTCAGTTCAGTTTCATTGACCATATGTTTGACAGAAGACAAGGCTTGACCTTAATCCGATTTACACGGAATAACTTCTGGTCATACAATCCCTTGTACACTTTCTTTTCTAACCTCTCTTTGAAAATGAAGGGGTGGTAGTAGTTCTTTAAATTAAATCCTGAATTAAGACGGTGTTGTATTCGATTTGTAAGGTAGCGTGAAAAGTTTTAGAAAATCTTTCCGTTTATGAGGAGAAAATTAACTCGTGGTGAGATGCGCTTTATTGTAAGAGTTAATATTCCAAAGCCGATTAAACATCGCCGCATAAGTTTCAATGAAGACCTGTGTACGTCAATAGAGAACACAATTCGTGGTAAGACACTTGTGAGATATTTAAAAGTTCAAATTTACAAATATTTTCACACAGAGTTAGCCGATGCATAATTTTATTATACTGGGATATTTATATTCACGCAGTTATTAAAATATATGTTTTAATGAAAAATGAGAAATAAATCTAACATTTAATTCTGGATCATGTGCATTCTGTAAAGTTTGACTTTGTTCTTTAAACGTTTTTTAAACGTACCATATTTTCATGAATAGTTAATCGCTTGTGGTCGTGTGTGGCACTGCAATAGATCAATTTAAAATTAACACACATTTTCCAATGCAACAGCTTTTTGCATATTATTATTTAAAAAAAGCGCAGACGCTTTGGAGCTTTGATAAACGGTAACTAAATATAATTGCAGAAAGAAAGTATGACGTCTTTTTTCTCTACAAAAATAACATACGTAATTATTTTTATCAATTATGATGAATACATGTAGTTAAAATTCACTTTATGGAATGCAATGATTTGGAATTAAATTACGCTTTGAAATAGTTCCAGTATATTTATTATGTAAATACAGAGTAACTTTTTAATTTTATGTTACTATCATTTTATGTATGTAAATAGTTCCTTACATAAAAATATTTTTTTTATGTTCATTTTATTATTTCCTTTTTAAAAATGGTATCCACCTATTTGTCTATAATTATGTGCTTTTGTACTTTACCTAATGTATATCAAATAAGATGAACACATTATTTAAGTCTGCTTCATATTTAGAATGATCAATTTTAATGATAATGCAAAAGGTTTCAGTAGTTAATCATGGTATTACCACAAATAAACTCTACTGCACATAATGAGTAAATTGACACAGCATTTTGTCTACCTTCATTACTTCCTTCTGACCGAATTAAAGAATTAAACTGTAATCTTCATACGTCTTTGGTGTTCATTGTTTCGTTTGTTCGCTGTCACAATTTTCTTATATCTCGCATCTCGTTTTATTCATAGTTAAGAATTCCAATAGATATAGAGAAGATTCCAATAAAAAAACCAATTGATACAAGGATGTCAACCTTATGTTATAAATACCACTTAATCTGGACGAAATTTTTTTGAAAAATTAGTTTGTTTGACAATCCGGAAATAGGTAGAAAATTTGTTCTGTATGTGTAATGACAGATGTCTTGAAAATGTTGCAAAACGATACAAAAGGGACAATCAAAATTCATAAGTCGAAACAGACAAAATACGAAAAGACCAAAAATAACCCGATGATCACAAACCCCAACATAATTCGGGGACCCACAGAAGACATATATGTTGATCTAAGAATTTATTTGCTTTTAAATCGTAATAGAAACTACACTTGCCGTCTATTATGTTCCGACTTAAACTCAGACAATATAGATTAAAGGTAAGCATGCAGGAGAGATTAAAAATTCAAGGGAAAACGATTGTTACATTTCAGTTAGTTTAGAACGATAAATTTTCCCATGATTCACGATGTGTAACCTTTTAATGTACTTTTTACATATCATTTATTTATGAAGTGTATTGAAACAATTTTCTTGATTTAGATTCCTATATTCTTTCTTTCACGCCATTAAAAGCAATTACTATATAAAACGCACGAGGATGGCAAGCTACAAACAGAATTTGATTATATATAAACGGTCAAGTTAGGACTTCTTGTTGAAGTTGCGTACACTATTACAGTGTAATTCCGTGCAACGACCAAATTAAAACCTAAAATATAACAAAATTTAATCAAAAAGAAGTAACCGCACATGGGAAAATTGATAACAGCCATTAATAGTTAATCTCATTGTGATTCCAACAATAAACAACAATGATTACAATGTGTTTATAATCCTCCGAATGACTTTTAATATAACCAATTTGGAACCTTTTGGGATTTTACAGTATGATTGGATCACTAAAATGCTACCGTTTTCGGCGACGTCCGCTACTGTGGGAAATTATCGAAATTGCATTTTATCAAGGTTTAAGATATAGATGGGTAAGAACAAAGCAATACAGCTATCAGATGATAGAACTCGCCAGGTATAGGACACGATTGTTCATTGTCAGGCAAACATTTATTTGTAATTGCGTACAATTGCATGACCTGTAGTTTTATTTTTTGTGCTTTTTAATCACATTTCTGTCATTTGCTATAGTAATTGGAAATGAGCAATATGGCCACTGTCAATTTAAAAGCCAATTATTTAAAGTTAATATCCACTAAAATGAACCGCCCATCTGTCCTAATCAGTCAACAGTGACGAGAATATGATGGAGAATAAAACTTAATTTAATAACTATACATATTACTGCTTATGGCGTTTGTTGCATATAATCATATGATTTGGTAACTTGATAACTTTGTAATAAAGTCGCTGGTATTTCTGAGATACAGAATCTTTTGATGCTTTGATTAAGGAGCTTTGATTAACCGTCATCAAGTAAAATTCGATCCGATTATATTCTGATATATGCATGCTCTATCTTCCCTATATGATAGCTTATAAAAACTTTCAGTTATATGGAATATAAACACCGTACTAGTAGTTCTCAATTTACTCCAAAACAAAATGGTATAAATTAACATCCCTATAAATATTAATCAAGAAACATATTTTTGCAACAGTTGGTACGGCTCCCGCATTGCAAACTTTTAACAAATTTTTTAATTAGGATATATTTTATCTATTTTTTCGCAATGGTGTTAATTTTTCGAGAAGAAAAAAAAAACTCAATGGGATAATATGGAAAAAAATCAACATTAACATTTTGAATTTTTTTTTGGCATTTACTTAAACAGAACACAAATATATTCTGTAATTTAGTCCTTTAAAAAAGTACGCACTTATTCATAACTTGACAACATTTAGAAAGAAGTCAAAGTAAAATAATAATTTTTCACAAAAAATACATCCACTATAGCCGTGTAAACAATTTGTAACGCATTTTAAGTGTTTATTTAAAAAAAACAATGTCGAGTATTGATAGTGTATGTCTTCGATTTAAAAATTGTTTAGTCCCCCTCCCCCACACACACCTTTCTAATTGAAGCCTGCATATTCGTATGTTTTTTAGAAATACAATATTAGTAAGTGTTACTTTTTGTACTTGAAATGCATATAAAACACGTTTTGATTAAAGATTGACAGTTGACAGTTATGACATTTACATGCGTGAATATCTGTTTTATTGCATTTAACTCTTTGTAATATATCATGGGTCTCCAGTTTTTGAAACTGTATCTAAAATAGATAAGTCTGTAATTTAACCTGTTATATTTTTACATCAGACGTGTTTAACTTTAACCGAGCAATACATATATTTTATTTTATTCATAAATCGATTATATGATTTGTATGCACTAATATTAAGTGATTATATTTACTTATTACCATTTTGTTACCATTAATATTTTACATTAAATATAAAGTAGTCCAACCAAAGAATTTAACGGTTTATAAATCTTCAAACATTATTAATGACATCAAGTAAATTATCCTAAAGGCATGCGTCAATGACAAGATTTAGCTATTACCAGATTTCATGGATTGAAAGTTTTCTAACAAATTTTCAATTATTTGACAGACCCTCATAAAATGGTGTATTTTGTCATAAATCTGCCTGTGTTATATGCTTATAAGGTAAAACTTAAGCAATTCAATTTCACGGTAATTGCACATATTTAACCAATGAGGAATCCCGTAGAGCAAAGTAATGGCAAAATTAAACTCTTAATTGCATAGGTAACGTTTTTACCTGATAATAAAGCCCGCATTTATATCAAGTCTACGGGAGATAAATCGACTATACCGGAATTAGATAAAAATTTACCACTGCGAGGCTTTTATGTGGCGCTGTAATCTGTGAAACTGATGGTCGTCGACGATTATAATGGAAGCTGGTACAATTGTGATGGGAATAATCATGAGCAACAAACTAGCACCTGAACAAGACTCAATCACTGAGCTTATTGTCCAGGTTCGTGACATGACCCCTATTCACGAGAACGAAATGGACGTATTGAACGCGATTAAAACACCGACCGTATTTACAACACTTTGAAGATTGCTAACACTATGCATATTATTTTCGTTAGCACTATTTTACCTGCATGAGTTCCTAGAATGCATTTTGCAAAGTAACACGTCCATAAAATTATGAAGGTTAATGTTTTGAATAAATATGATTAAGCTTATGACATTTTAAAAAGGCTTTGAATCTAATATTAGACGTGCTGTGTATCATGTATATGTGCGGGCGAAGAATGCATTTGATGCAGAAATATGTTTTTAACATTTCCTGTGCACAACCATTTTCCTTTTTATGTCTTTGCTTATTAGCGTGTTGGCGTCACTTTAGAAATATAATTAAAATATTTATATGATAATTCTAAGATAGTTTTGTATGTTTACAAGCCATTATTCAATATTTTATGAGCTCACTGTATTTATTCTATGGTGGAACCAATACAAAAACATGAAACATTCTAATAGGAATTTCTAATCGACCGTCGATGAAATCAATTGCAGATTGGTATAAGTGTGCATATTGAAGAACTTTCATTTAGGAGGCCAAATTAAAAAATGATGCGAGCAAAAATCGGTTGTAACTGGCAAATCCGTCAATACGCCGAAGTTCAATACTGACTTACGGAATTGTAACTTTTCGGCATACCAACATACAAGCAAAATGAAAATTTACTCGCACATTGTATCCTAAAAATCCAGGCCGATAACAAATCACTATAGTTACGTGGGCTATAGAAAATCAGGAACTCTCTGACAGGACAGCGGCAACTGAAATAAAACTCATCAATACGCCGGCATATGTTTCAATATATAAAAAGGACAATTTAAAACAGATTTATCAAGTCAAAAAACTGAGGGGTTGCTGTAGGTATGAATGGTCTAGGGTTTAAAAGATCAAACATGACACACTAACAAATTGACGAGTATATAAGTACAGAGCTGCTCACATGCAAGAAAGAAACACAAAAAGGCACACAGACAAAGCACATTAGGGTTAAAAAAAAAAAGACAAGAATACAGAAATGATCATACTTAGAACAATGACACACTGAAGGGATGTATAAGTACAGAGCCACATCATATGTATTCAAGAAACACAAAAGGCATACAGAAATAGCATATTAGCAAAAATGGCAGACAAGAACACAAATTAAATCACAGAACAATTACACAATGACAGGATGTTTAAGTACAGAGCCACGTCAAATGGATACCACCAAAAAGAACAGACTAAACAGTAAAAGTTATATTCATAAAAGAATACGCTAACACGTTATTAAGATGATAAACAACTTCAGT
The DNA here is from genome assembly GCF_963676685.1 of Mytilus edulis. Classification (NCBI taxonomy): domain Eukaryota; kingdom Metazoa; phylum Mollusca; class Bivalvia; order Mytilida; family Mytilidae; genus Mytilus; species Mytilus edulis. Next base: position 5,053,360 of record NC_092345.1, read on the forward strand.
ACCTAAAATCTATTCTTCAAGATCATCTTGTATTATTTGTAAAGTTGATACGGAGTATTTATCAAAAAGGTCTAAGTACTTTCCGATGATTTTACTTTTAGAAAATTTACGAGACGTTCTTCAACATAACCCAGCTTGTTCATCACCATGTGACGGTTTACAAAGTCAAAGTAGTTGCCGCATGCTCTTGAATACCGAATATGTTGGGAATTGTATATTCCATCTGCAGATGAAGTTGGTATATTGCTACTTACCTGGGTGAAATTGATAATTTCAAAATTAAAATCGTCTCGTTTGTTAATGTTTTTGCATACTTTAGTGCAGAAATCTCACCAGTAATGCCACTTCGACGTCATAAACATGTTGTAATAGACATATTTGGCTCTAAATGGCAGCTCAACACATATATTGTTTATAATAGCAAAGTTCTTACCCAAAGTATTTTACATACAGTGAAATGTTTATTTATGTGCAGGAAAATCGTTTTCGATAAAGTCTTCGACTAGTTTTCAAAATCAATGACATGATATCAAAGTGTGACTATCTTTTAAAGTGTAGAAGTTTGTAGACGTTATGTTAATGTGTGAGACATAATTATACCATATGAATACTGCTATCTTTCAGATTATGTTATTTGATATATTTATAGCACTTTTGGACCAATGTGTTTGGATTTTATAATTCAGAGGTAAAAAATAAGAGAGGGTATCAATGGACTTGTTATCTATGTCTGTAAACAGCAATCTGTAATCGTATTTATGCTAACCAAGACACACTCCAATCACTGGGAAAATAACTACAAATCATAAAATCACCTCTTTTATATCAGTCTTTTAGTTACAAAATCTTATGAAATGTTTTCTCCATCCGACATTGTTTTATGAAGCCAAACTAACAGTGTTATGTTTGCGATGTTTTATATGCGAATATAATCTTTGTAATTGAGGTTCTGTCCGCTAACTACACACTTATTAAGTCATTTATACATTTTGTTACCAAGTATTTTCCCAAATTGAATACTAGGTTATTGTTTTTGTCAAGGTACATTTTTAGAAGATTTACAGTACCACATATACACTAGGACTAGTAAGTGTCTGACCAATAGAATAACACCGTTTTATATATCGAAGTTATTTTTAATTACCCCCTTCTCAACACTTGTCCACTTATTATCTGCATTATACATAATTTGAGCAGAGTCTAATGAGAAAGTGCATATTTAATTTACTGCGTATGGAGGAAAGAAAAAGGCTTGTTCTATTTTATTTTTGTAAGCCATTCATAACTAGAGTTACCCCGCATCAGATGTCTTTATTCTGTGAAACGGTCATTTTCTTGATTTAAGTGAAAATAAATAACACCGCTCCATTATATGCCTTTATGCGACACCAGTTAAACGAGTTAGTTTATGGTTTCCATACTTTCATTCAATAATGTACTATTCTATCATAATTAAGAATTAGATTAAATAATTAAGACTATAAATTCAATCTACATGCAGATCTTTTATACAATCTTTCTGATAACTTCTTCAAATTCTATAATTCTATAAAAGAAAAGATAATAAAAGTGAACATATTATCTATTTTGAATTGAAAATGCTGATAACTGTTTCAATGTAAACGTTATGTGTCGTTTGTTGCTCATTGAAACACCAAAGCAAATTATTTCGAATAAAGGACAGAAATGTGTTCATGGATTATTTCCCTTACACTGTTGTTGATACGTTAAAATATTAGAACATAATTTCGTTATCAATCCATTTATAAGTTCTGTTATACATTATCATTGAAATAAAAACAATATTAAGATACTCTGATTTTTGGTAATACAGTATGCCTTTCTGTAACGAGGACACGAGACTAAATATGCAGATAACTTAAGGCACTTGCTGCCCTAAAATGAAAATTAATAATTCTGGATTAAACCCCCAACAATAAAAGTTAAAGGTGTAAATATATCTTATTACGCGCGGACATGTGGATTTCCACTCTATTAATTCACTGTGTCTAAACCACACCGGCAAAATTTGCTCGGACTCGATGGTATCTAACATCCGGCACAATGACGGAACACCAATAGACACAAGAAAGGTAGGTTTCTCCTTATTTTTTTTTTTTTTTATGATATCGAAGAATATATATACATATACAACTATTTTCTATTGTGAGATGCAATATTTTCTACAACCGTTCTATATTAACGGAGAAATAAGTCAAAATGCATGTCAAAATGACGAATTGAGTGAACCTTGCCTCGAAATTGTTTAATTTCTCGTTAAATAGTTTACATTGTACAGAAAGAAAGGTACAGGAAGATAGATATTGACACGGAGATTGCAAATTTATTTAGTATAAGCATCTCAATAATTTTATCTCTGTGTATGGAACGAAAGAAAAGGGTCATGTCAAATTAAAATAAACCGGTTTCGTCAATGTTGTTATTACACAATCACCCGGTTTCGTCTATATATATCACCCGTTTTTTTTAAAAATTTTTAACAAACAATTTATGAAAAGCAACTTTGGCACGGATCTGAACATTGTCTTTCGAGAATTTAAATATATATCTATTGTAAAGTAAACTTGGCGTGTTAAAATTTATTTTAAACGGGCACTTTTGGACATAGTTAATTATGATAATACACATTTTCCTAATGAAAGGCGTATCCCTTATTTCACTTAACTTCAAACTAATTTTAAATGGAATATAAATACTCAATAGCAAACACTGGTATCTTATTATTTTGTTTCTGGTAAGCCCATTTATTTTCCTAGGCATGTTTTTCACATTATTTTTACAGTTCAAATTCATTTTTTTTTACAGTTCAAATTCATTTTTTTTACAGTTCGAATTCAATTGAAACTTAAAGATAACTTTCGAAAACAATATCTGACAGTTTTGTATTTTCAATGTGAATAAAAGTTGGTTTGCAAAACATGACCGTCATTTATATCTAGGTCTTATTTAGAAGAAGTGACGGTAACCACTTATCCCATACACATTGTAAATGAGACAACTTTCTTTTAGACACAAAAATGATGTTGAATTAATCATTTTAGGTCAGCGTATGCCTTAAACAATGAGAAAAACACACAAACTGCGTGAAAGCAATCTATAACAGGGCCCTAAATTATAAATGTAAAACAATTCAAACAAGAAAACTACCTGCCTATATTATGTTCAAATCGCATATGGTATAAAGCAACCAAAGACAACCATGAAATTACAAGCGTGTGACTCGGGAATGGACTGAGTCAAAGTGCTGTCGCTGACACAAACAGTACAACAAAAGTACAAATAATAAAAAATGATGAATAAACCTTAACTCGTTTTATGACAGAGCCTGTATAGTAAATTCGCGATTTGTGCCAAAACTTGTATCATAGTTAAAATTATCCCTTAAATATAATAAATATACATGTATTCGCAGTTTACTATGAAGTCCACTATCACTGAACTAGTATACATATTTATTAAGGGCCAGCTAAAGGACGCCACCGGATGCGGGAGTTTCTCGCTTCATTGAAGACCCATTGTGGCCTTCGGCTGTTTTCTGCTCTATGGTCGTGTTTTTGTCGCTTGAAATTTGTATGAACTTTTCATGTTGATAGACATTTGTAAATAATCTGTTGCTTTTTTTATTATTTCAGATGACAGAAAACGTTACAATTGAGGCATTAGATGAGCCATTTCATGAACTTATCAATGAAAACTCATCAGCTGTTTCAACAGGACCGATGATCAAGATGTGTTTGTTTGCTGTTTTTGTGGGGAAAAAATTAAAAACAAAAAGTGGCCACAGACGTCATGAATTAAGTCACTCTGACACTGAGAAAAGAAGACATGAATGCAAGATCTGTCACAAAACGTTTGCAGACAACGCCCACTATCTTGGCCACATGAACACGCATATTGGACATATACCTTTCAAGTGTGGAAAATGTAATAAACAGTACACATACCAAGGTTCCTACAAGAGGCACTTGAAAGTGTGTAACACTCTTAATGCTAAACGTTTCCAGTGTTCAATGTGCCCTAAAAGATTTGACCGGAAAGATCTACTAACTGACCATGTGACAGGAAAGCACAAGAAAGGTGTAGCCCAATATCATTGCCAAGTATGCAACAAAGGCTTTCGATACAGATCTAGCAGGTCTAATCATACTAGAAAAAAACATCATTGAGGATAAACGATCTGTTATTGTTATTTTTTATGCCTCAGTTATATTTATAGATAACTCTTAGGAAGCTACTAATTTATTGTAAGAATGAAAAGGGGGCTAAAGGGGGGGGGGGATATTGTCCTGCATTTGTTTTCAGTTTTTATCTCTGTCCTGCTTTTTTTTTAATTTTTACTTTATTCTGTCCCTTTTTAAGTAGTAGTTTATTCCCTTTTTACATAACTTGTTATCCTGCCATTTTCAATCTAAACTTTTGGCTTGCCTTTTAACTAAGAAGTGCATAAAGTTTGATGCAGTTATAATACTTCGTTTTTGAGATATGGCGGGACATGTTAAAAAAATACCACATTCCTGTTTCACTTACATTTTCTGTAACTCAAAAAGATTTAATTTGATTTTCACTATAAGGTTTACAGATCGTTTGACCATTATAAGAAATAACTATGTTAAATTTTAAGAAAATAAGATAAGCTGTCCTGAAGTTACGATGCGACATGTTTATGCTGGACATGCGGATAGATAGACGGACGGACGGACGGACCGAATGACTGAAAGATAAAGAAACGGGCGGATGGAAGGACGGACGGACAGACGGGTGTATACAATAATACGTCCTGTCAAAATTGGGACGGGCGTGTAAAAACGCAAAGAAATGAAAAAAAAAAATCGTAATAAAAGGTCAACAAGTTTTATTAGGATATCGGCCAATCATTTTCCTATATAACTTTCATATATATTTGAAAAAAATGTTTAGAAATCGATAAAAAAAACTTGATATTCGGCATTAATTATAATAAAAATAATCCAACTCACATAATCCGATTTCCCGGAAGTCCGTTTTCTCATTTCTTACAATATGTTAATTCGGTATACACTTTATAAGATAAGTGTCGAATCTAGATGACGTATAGGTTGCACGCCCCGACCCCACCTTTGGTTGCCAAAACTATATTGATTCCTGTATAAAGATTACATACATTGAATGATTAGATTACTTATAAAGGTGTCCATTCTTTTGTGCGAGAAAATCACATATCAATTGTGTTTTCGATTTTTAAGACCGTAAGCTTTAATTTCAAGTTTAAACATGTTTAACATATTTTCCCAAAACTCATATAGAAAACGCATATTTAGAGAGCTTTAATCTCAAATACGCTGTTAAAAAATTTCGGAATTCAAAGTTAAATTAAAATATTCGTGTTCTATAGTAGGAGTAGGAATTTGCTTATTATTTATTTGAATCTGAGACTCATATAAATAATAAGCCGCTATTCGGTGAACGAACTTGTTTTCGAACGACCCACAACACTCCTTTTGAACGCTGAAGTTAAATAATCAATTATAATGTAATGCGATTATGATTTTTTTTATTTGACCAAACCGGGTTATGCATTTTGAAATTTATGACGAAACCGGGTTGTATACATTGACGAAACCGGCCAGTTCAATTTTGACATGACCCATTTCTTTTGTTCCTACACAGAGATAAAATTATTGAGATGCTCATAATAAATAAATTTGCAATCTCCGTGTCAATATCTATCTTCCCGTACCTTTCTTTCTGTACAATGTAAACTATTTAACGAGAAATTAAACAATTTCGAGGCAAGGTTCACTCAATTCGTCATTTTGACATGCATTTTGACTTATTTCTCCGTTAATATAGAACGGTTGTAGAAAATATTGCATCTCACTATAGAAAATAGTTGTATATGTATATATAATCTTCGATATCATAAAAAAAATTAAAAAATAAGGAGAAACCTACCTTTCTTTTGTCTATTGGTGTTCCGTCATTGTGCCGGATGTTAGATACTATCGAGTCCGAGCAAATTTTGCCGGTGTGGTTTAGACACAGTGTAATTTATAAATTGAAAAAAAAGTAATATGAAAACTTCGACAGATAATTGTCATGAGTATAAAGAAAATGCTGTAGTGAAAATATTAATCAATGTGTATGCCCTAAACATATAATGTGTTGTTGATTGTCTTTCTCTGATATTATGATTTTGATTAAGCTAACTATATCTTCTAGGTTAAAATCACCAGTTTCCGAGGAAAATGATTGAACCATGTCCGCATTATGATTTTCAGTACAGTTGGTGGAAAAATAGTTATCAAAGGTACCATGATTATAATTTAGTACGCCAGACGCGCGTTTCGTCTACATAAGACTCATCAGTTACGCTCACATCAAAATATATATAAAGCTGATAAACAAGTACAAAGTTGAAGAGCATTGAGGATTCAAAATTCTTAAAGGTTGTGCCAAATACGGCTAAGGTTATATATGCATGGGATAAGAAAATCCTTAGTTTTTGGGAAAATTCATAGTTTTTGTAAACATGAAATTTATAAAAATGATAAAATTGAGAATGGAAATGGGGAATGTGTCAAAGAGACAACAACCTGACCAAATAAAAAACAACAGCAGAGGGTCACCAACAGGTCTTCAATGTAGCGAAAAATTCCCGCACCCGGAGGCGTCCTTCAGCTGGCCCCTAAATATATTAATATATATAATATATAATATATATAAATATAATACACGTTATTGATATTCATGTCAACACCGAAGTGTTGACTACTGGGCTGGTGATACCCTCGGGGACGAAACGTTCACCAGCAGTGGCATCTGACGTTTAATTTTATCAGATTTAATTCACTTCCCCTTTTTTAGTTTACATTTTTGTTATAATGTTTTTCTTATGCTTTGTATAATAATTCCGAAGCGATGTTCATTTTGTCAAAATTTAATTTTGAAAAAATTGTATAATTGTACATTTCTACGTGCTGTAAAACAGTAACTTTCTCATTGTTGAATTGTATCCCTTAGACCAATATTCAATACCAGTGTAGCCTATCACAGGTTACATTTACACACATTCCACGTGTACGTTCTCTTTCCAAAATTGATTGAAAAATGACAACTAACTCAGTTTTGATGGGAGTGTAAACTACAAATACGTTATCATGGTTATTGGTTATCATCATTAGAATCTGTACTTTAAGTGAAAGCTCTAACCGGGGAAATCACACTTAAATACAAACGAAGTCATTATTGAAGTTTACTCCAGAAAATCGCTTCGGACTCGAGAAACCTTTTGAATTGTAATTTTATTCTTCACTAAAACGTTTATACATCTGCTCAGTTCAGTACAAATGTGAGAGCTTCTGGGCCGATTACAGAGAGTCTTGTGTGTTTTCTGTAAATTTGGGCTACTGTGAAATTAGGCATCATATCAATTAACTTATCATAGATATGCGGAGTTGAAATATGTATTTGCCCCAGACGCGTTTTGTCTACAAAAGACACAGCAGTGACGCTCGAATGAACAGCTACAAAAGTATGAAGTTGAAGAGCATAAGAACTTAAAGTTTCCAAGAGTGTTTTAAAATACAGCTAAGGTAATCTATTCCTGAGGTAGAAAAGACTTAGTATTATATTAAAAGATTCAAAGTATTGTAAACAGTTAATTGATAATTATGACCATATCAATGATTGTTCATGTCTACACAGAAGTTCTGACTACTGCACTACTGCTAGGAAACAAGATAGCAAAAACAGAAATGTTTGCACAACAAACACAAAGACAAAGACGGGGAAATGATAACCTATACAAATAAAACAAAAAGTAAAATCACAAAAATACTGAACTCAGAGGAAAATCCAAGCGGAAAGTCCATAATCACATGGCAAATTCAAATGACAAAACACATCAAAAACTAATGGACAAGAACTGTCATATTCTTGACTTGGTACAGGCATTTTCAAATGTAGAAAATGGTGGATTAAACCTGGTTTTATAGCGTTAAACCTCTCACTTTGATGTCAGTCTCCTCATCCGTTATATTTACAATGATGCGTGAACTAAACAGACATAATAAATAAAATAATCAAAATATTGGTACAGCAGTCATCATCGTGTAACAATTTTAAAAGGAACAATTTAACAGAACACAAAAAACATTATCTACAAACTCATTCATTGATCCGCGTGTCTGACGTCAGAAAATTTTATACGTCACATAAATTTGTCGTTCAATGTATATACAAACAATTTAAAAATTTCACATGGGCAATGTTAGCAAAGTATGTAAGAATGACGCTCTGCAACAACAAAGACACAGAAAGGGAAATTATAATGGAATGACGAACAAGAAGTTGTGCTGTCCTAAACATGCAATCCTGGTATCTATGATGAGTTTATTTTAAATGAGAATAAACAAGGATTTGGTATTATATTTTCCCACGTAGAAATAGATTTTATTTACTGAAATTGAGTATCAAAAATCATATAAATATCAGCGAAATATAAATGATTTTGGCGTATCAATAGCAGGGCAAAATAAACTTGAATACTTTCTAATCAAACCATATATCGCTAACATTTTGGACTCAAAATGGTATGATATTTCATATAAATAAAGGCAACAACAGGTTGCCCATGTCATAACTCGATAAATGAAAACAATAAAAGTAAATATTTTGAGCTACATGGTGATTTTTGCAATCAAATTAAAATAAAAAGTATTTCCTTCAAAAAGCAATTAGAAGTTTACTGGTCAACTGAATAATAATTAGGAACTTTTCAAAACAATGTTTAAAACAATTTATTGAAATGCTAAGAATGTTATACCGATGCCTGAAAAATAAAAAATGAAAATATCAGCGATATAAATGACGACAACGTGATGCTTCTACCTGCATTAACCTCATGTCTATTTTGATAAACCCATGCGGCTGCCTTACTGTCCCATTGACCCTTTTCCGTTATTTTAAATTAAGGAAACTCTGTAGTTTTCAGTCGATGAAATATTCCTTAAACTGAAGCTTATTCTGTGCCATAGGAATGAAATTAAATGTGTTGTTGCCTAGAACTCAGCGTTTTGTGTTCACTCAAGACTCATGACAGAGTACTGAGACTTGAATATTAGATTAAAACTTAGGTTTTATTCTTTTAAGGCATAAGTGGCCAAAGCTAGAATTGCCACAACGTTTGGGGATATTTGGATTTCAATGCTCTTCAGTTTCGTTCTTTCGTTCAGTTTTGAATATTGTACCACTTAGGGAAAATCTGTACACAGTACATGTAGCTGTTATCATACTTTTTGATCAATAAAAACTTCGAATGTGATAAAACTTTGTCATTATTGAAACACTTTCTCTACGTTCAATACCATGGACAGAACAGTAGCAAACCATGTTATTGGCGTGTCGAATTAGGTAAAGTATAGACCACAACATTGAGTAAGTACCGTAAGAGGTATTTAACAAGTTCAACAGATGCGTGTACATTTATTATTCCTACCACTATGTTACTTTCAGGAATATAGAACTCAACCACGGCTGATTAGAATATCTATGTCTCATATTTCATATAAATGGAATGAAGAATCACAATGCATGTTGTGCTGTATGGTTCCATGCTGTATACGACGGAATGTCCTAAACCAAATGCTTTCATATTACAAAGACTAAAACGAAGACGGCTGACGTGCACAGACACATACTTAATTTGTAACTGATGTGTTTTGTAAAGATGCAACAGGCCACATACAGAAAAAGTAAAAAAAAAAATCAAAACTCCAAGTCCCTTATCAAATAGCTAAATCATAATTTCAAACATATCAAACGAATGGAAAACAATTGTCATATTCCTGACTGGGTAAAGGAATTTCCTTATGTAGAAAATGGTGAATTAAACCTTGTTTTGAAGCTAGCTAAACCTCTTTATTGAATGAAAATCACACAGAAAGATTTTGAGAACTAACTGTTGGATTTAACAAAGTTATGTCATCACTCAAACCAAACAAAAGATCCTACAGGAACTAGAAACCGCGATGAACATCAATACAGTCTACCTTTAGGCAGACAAAGTTTAGAAAAATAACAAAAAATGTAAAACTATCTAAAACGGAAACAGGATGAATTTGAAAAATGATATGTTACAAGACCTATCGTATTTCGTTATGGATAAACGAATGACAAAAATGTCAAAACTAAGAACTTACAAGAAACCATTATGAACACAGAACGCAACTTAAGTATATGCCAGAACCAATTGTAGGACAATGATATTAAACATTGATCAACATGCTCATTAAACAGCTAATTAGACTAAGACATAGAAATTGAGATACAAACACAAAGTATGACTTAGTGGAACCAGAAATCGTTCTAAAACATTAATCCTAGTGAATAAAAACTTAGAACAATGGAAACGATCAATATATACAAAATATTCCAGACTAAGATACTGCTTGTGCGATGAAATAAAGGAGAAACTCATGCTGACTTGTATATCCAGTCTAGAGGAGGCATATCAAAAACTGAAATATTTAGGGAAAAAAATATGAGGAAACGACAGCATTAACACAAGACCTAACATATACCCCACACCAAGATCGTTTGCTAACACAGAAAAAACTATATATCACTTAAAAGTGGGCATACCTTCTTCTCAAATAGCAGATTCAAGTCTTGGAAATAGGACCCGGATATTTACAACAAGATTCATAAAGGAAGCTGAAAATAGCTCCGTTTCTGACATAAATAGCAGAACAGTCCCTATCTGAAATTCTACCTATTGCATGGAGCTAACTAATGTAACGGCTACATTAAAAAGCGATATAGACAGACAACTGCATATCAGTATTTACTTAAACAATCATGCAACATTCAGAATACATATTTTAAATGTATCTAGCGGTTCTATACTGGCATTGAATAAATAAATATAACGCAGTTCATTAAATTATGTTGTTGCACTGAAACGAAGGCTTAAAGTCCCTCGTGAATATTTTACAATGATATATATTTTCTAGTAGCTGTTTTGTTGACGTAAGGACAAAAGTAGTATACCGGTGTTCAAAAATCAAAATTCGATTGAGAGAAAACAAATCTGGGTAACAAACTGGTGTCCTTTTGTTTGAACAACCTCTCAAATGTTTACTGCTACCAAAAATGCCGGTCTTGATTGTATCTGATGAAGGTTATATCAAGTGTCATTAGTAAACTGTTCTGTTCTGCATTGAAGCAATGCGCTATACCTTTGATTTATTAGCTTTATTTTATCAATAAAAGACGTTTTCGAAAATTACCAAATGCTTATTCTTTTGCATTGACGTGTATATCCTTTCAATTTTAGATTTATTGCAGATCTAAAATATTCACGCACAAATTGTGTCTTCAGAAGTATTAGTTATTTAAATATATATATTATATATACATTTCTGCATATCTATAGTATTTGTCAGTTAAAAGTAAAACAATTATGACAAAGCTATTTTAACGAACAAAACAAAAAAGACCTTACTGACAGACTAAGTAAGAAAGACAATATGAAGATGCATCATCTAATCGTTTGTGAACGTGTTTAAACATACCAATTACTTATATTATCCTTTCTATTTCATCTTCTTTTGTCCATAATTGTTATTACCATACTTCAAAAATAGCGTTGATAATGTTTAAATAGTTATTTGGAAAGACAAAGCTCCCTATATGTCTTTATGAGTGAAATATGCTTATGGAATTCATAATAGCTTTGAATTCCTGTAACTTAATTATTCATTGCTCAACAAAATAAGTAATTGTAAAAAGAAAAGAAAGGTACGTCCTTGTCCTCTAAATGAGTCCATGATAGACAGACAACTGCTTACATTCTTTTTACCTTTGTATTGTGCCATACTATGTTAATAATGATTGGTAAAATAATTGTAGGTTAACAATACCACAACAATTAAAATAAACAACAGCATATGTTAATGTTTAATTAATTGAATATCTCTTGATTACCTTACGTTCTTATGCATCTGTGTCAGTGTCAACAAAAAGGCTGCTTTGTGGAAGAAATAAATATTGCACCGTAACAAAAGACCATCGGTACCAAAGGGATATTCATATATAAGCATTTGAGTTGAAAAAAAAACCAGTCACGATGAAAGAACTAACCACAGTACGCAAAACGCAACAATAAACTTAGCCACAGGAACTCAACCAAAACCCGAGTTTGATCTCATGTTCTCCTGCTCCACATCTGGCATCAGTCGTGAAAAGCTATACCTTTTCTCTGTTGATTTACAATTAACTGAAAAGGATGAATACATTTTCATAGCAGTTAAAATATTTACAACATTCGTGTATGCTAATCACTATCTAGCAGTGGAACAAATAATGCTTATACAAATAACAATTACAATGTACATACCACAAAATAAAAAATTAAATATATTCTACCCAAACTTTTTTCAACCTTGATAACTGAAAAATAACTTCAAAAACAAGAGAGACGAAAGTTACTAAAGGCTCATGGAATAAACGATTTATTTCTAAAACATATCTGACTTAGTAAAGCTACTAGCAATGGAACAGCAGATCTAATCATTGTATATAAATCCGTCCAACACAAAATGTTGTCCTTTCTGAAAACTATCTACCGTAGGATCTGGTTAGGATTTTCATAATAAGAGGGGTTTTTTTTTTTTAATTTAAAGTATTGTTGAAAATGTAAAATTAGAAATGTTCTGACCAGTACGCTTGTTTCAGTCAATTATGAATTATAACCAGTTCAGGAAAATAAGATGTCGAGATCGCTCGTGCTAATCATTTACTGATAATCTTACAACAATGTCTGCAAATCCTGCTTTAGAAATGTCATTCATCTACTTAATCAATCTTCATCAATAGTTTTAATTGTAAAATCAGTTAAGATTGTTATTTTTCCATTTAATTTCAATATTTATACAGTGACTTGAAGACATGGGTTTCAAATAGTTGTAAAAACTACCGTTGTCGCTATTGATAATATAAAACTCGAAACAAGTTCGGCGACAACTTGGCATTGATTTCTCAGATAAAGTTATCTTTATCATCTAAAGTATTGCCTCATTGAGCACAGTAATGAATATGTAGGGAATATCAAACAGGCGAATAGGTTGCTAATAGGCGTGGTTTCAAATTATTACTTTAATCAACGAAATAGCACTTGCTCAACGTTGATGTCGAATACCCTTATTGTCCTGACAAACATATTTTTTTTAATTTATTTTCTTGAATGTAACTTTGGTTATCAATACGATACAGGGAAATATACATATTATATTAGCTTATACTATGGCAATAATGATTTTAAATAATCCTTGAATTCCTAGGTCTTAACTTCCGTAAGATAGTGTGATATAATTGTTCAGCTTGAGTGTAAAATGACTTTTCTAATCGGTTTCAGACGTGCATATGACGTTTGTTATATCATCTTTTCATTTCTTCATTCGTCCCAAAGGGAGGTCGAAAAAAAATCTGATATTTAAATACAATCATCTTTTGAAAATGATCACTGCTAGTGTTACTGCTATAAAGTCGGCTAATAGACTAATAGTCCGATTTTATGAAATGTACGAAAACTGATACCACACAAGAGGATATTCCCAATATTCCGTGTTTTGGCATTGGCTTAATACGAAGAAATATTTTATCATTTGTATCCCCAATATTGATTTTTCTCTCCATAGTGATCTTTTCGTTTATGGTTTACGATTTTTATAGTATCTAAATGAAAAAAGATGTAAGGTTTCAAACAATATCTCTTCAGTGAAGCTCGAGGATAAAAGATTAATAAAATCATGAAGGGCTAAAAACCAAAATGACAAAAGAGTAGGGCAAGGAATCAGAGCTTTGCATGAGGGAGATACATTCCTTAATTTTGAATCATTTCAAAAAGTTTTTTAATTGTATACTTTAATAACACACAATCCGTATTTTCACGCCAGTACCGAAGTACTGGCTACTGGGATGGTGATACCATCGGGGACTATCAGTCCATCAGCAGAGGCATAGACCAAGTAGTAGTAATAAAAATTAGACAGAAAAAAGTAAAAGAAACCACAAACAATGAAAACTCCAAATAATACTATTTACTCAATTAAACATGTTATACAACCCCAATTGATAACATTAGCTTAGGTGTTGTAAGAGTATTTAAAGTTTTTTTGCTATTTAGATTGACTTTGAACAAGCGACTCGATGATTTGAATAGAAAAACTTTTCAATGTAGTATTTATGATTAGTAATGTGTAACTCGTTGAGATGAATATTAATATCAGAATAGATCATTATGTGACATCAATAATTCTACAGATATAATCAATTTAAATTTTGTGAAATATGTCTCTAAATGTGTCAAATGAATATAAAAGCCGCGAAAACGTTTTGTGAAATGACTTATCTAAGAATAAGATTGTTACGAAAAAAACACATGTTCACTAAGAATGTTAAAACGTCAGATTTCGACATACAAAATAAGCTATCAGATTAGATGTTTGGTCATTTATTATTTATATTGAATAGTTAAATATATACAAAACTGTATTAAGAAGCACACATAATATATAAAGTTGACAAACATTGCCTGGTGAATAGTGTAGTCACCACTGAAAAGTTTAGTTTAAATATATTTATTTATAGTGGATTTTGCATTAATATTCATCCCTTTCTACTTGCGGGTGCGAGTGCTGTCTTGTAGCGGTATACGCCTGCTTTTTCCCGATATCTTCACTGAAAAGTGTGTGCCGGAATTTATAATTAACTCAAAGTTGGAAATTAATCAAACCGGAAAACATAGATTGATGGATTTGATAAATGCAATGTTAAGAATAAGCCGAGATAGAGACAATTGCTATCAAATGCAATGAACGACAATAAGACTTAGCTGAACATGTAAACTGACCGAAATTCGGACAGTTGGAGAATTATAAAAAAAAAAATATTAAAAAAAAATTTATAATAAAAAGAAATTTTTCAGATGATCTAGACGCCAGCATTTTTATAACAGTTGGAAAACAATCTGGAAAAAATAATTTATCAAAAATCTAGAAATGTCCAACAGTTTCTTCTCGGAACAAGTGTTGTGTATAATATTGGTAAATCATTATTGTATTCAAAAGTTAAGAATAACATATCACTATCAATTGACTAGGGAATTACTGATAAAACTAGAAACTACAATTAATCATTCAAAACATTTAGATACATTACATTTTCAAACAATGGTTATTGACAGTTCATATGCTGTATTTCAAAAAAACAGGTTGGTTTGTTCAGTTCTTCTTAATATCATTTTGAAAACCATATAAATTTATTACATTGTATATTGCAATATTTAGTATTTTACATTGTCCCATTTTTCATATACAGGAAATTGCATTAAAAATTCATTCTTTCTTTCAAATTTGCTATTTATCAACTATATTAAACGGGACAAAACAACAAGACCATCATTTGTCTATTTTTCATGCAAGGGTGGCATTATTCTTTTGGAAAGAAATTGCGTTACAAAATTCAAGCTGTAAACAGAATAATCAAATACTATAAACATTTTTTAAAATAATAATTATTTGTATATTTTGTACCTTTTAGAGGTAGAACAACTGCTGAGTAATATTTATAAGACAAACCCAACTGTTTAAAGATGGAACTTTTTATTCAGACGGAAATAGTTACATATTTGAAACAATTTTTATCTAATCATTTTCTAAAGCCTACCAAAAGATGTTAGCATTTTAGTATAATTTCAATAGTGCATGACACTACTTAGGAACTACACTGATATTAGATAAACCACTTTGAGCATTGCTGTACAACGCTCCACCACGAACACCACCTAACTTTCCAAATAAAATTGTGAAGGTTCCATCTGCTCCGACATTTACACTAATGTTTTATATCATAGACGTGAAACAATGAAACATCAAATAGTGCAATGTCATGATAAAACTATTTAAATATTTTCTAATATCCTGTTTTTTTTCTGTTGCAGTTACATTATAATAATATCTTTTTATATTGAAAACTTTGAATATAAGGATTCATTAAACAGAAATAATGTTTTAAATCATATGTATTCAAGTATTTCATATTTAAAAATACGCTTAACTGGTACAGTGCTTTTACATTATGCATGCAATTTTTGACAAAAATATGCATGTCATTCGAGTCTGGCAGGTGGTAGGAGTAAAGAGTCAAATGATAATCTTAATCATTATGTGTTCATTGTCTTCTCCGATAGGGTACGTTTCAATCATATAGTATACTAAAGTTAAGTTTACGTTTATATAAATCCCACAAAGTCCCTACAGTGAATCCTAAAAATTCCCTTCAGTGAAATATAACGATTTCCAAATTGTAAATTAAAAACTCTCTGTAACTAGAATAAGATCTAATATAAAGAAATGCACATGTTTTGATACCAGCTGACAATGCAGGAAACAATGCTGTTTGATTTCGTAAGTTTGACATGGACGCAGTTTCGTCTGAAACACCTCATACACCAATGACACTCTAATAACACAAATCTGAAGAGCATTTAAAGACCAACCATTTGGAAAGGTTACAAACTATTACTGGAAATTACATTTCATAAATCAAGTCTTGCATTTGTTGTTGTGACATATCAAAAGTGTAGACATACGTTGAGTATCTGGTCTCCTAAGCGAAAAGGAGTTTTAATGCTGTGTATCGTAAAACCTCACCAAAAGATACCAGGTTTGTAATTTATATGGCCATTTGAGCGTTTCGTCTAAAAATAAAAGTAAAATAAAAAAAATACTGAACACGGAAGAAAATTCAAAACGGAAAGTCCCTAATTAAATGGCAAAATCAAATGATAAAACACATCAAACAAATGGACAACTGTCATATTCCTTACTTAGTACAGGCATTGTCAAATGTAGAAAATGATGGATTGAACCTGATTTTATAGCGCTGAACTTCGAACTTGTATGACAGTCGCATCAAATTCCATTATATTTACAACGAAGCGTAAAAAAACAGACATACATTTAATAGGTAAAATTATCAGAATATGGGTAGATCAGTCTTCACTGTGTCACAATCTAAGTTAGACTCACCGGTGGGTTTTGTTGAATACATAAGGTCTTAATGTTCAATACGCATTGGTACGTTTTTGCATAGACTTGGTATATTGGTAATTTGTTATGACCTTATATACATCTGAATTAATCACCAATCACCTAGCAATTCCTTAAAAAAGATAGTTTTTTATACATGTCATCAGTTTCATAAACATTGGGGTAAAAGTAAACAATAATAAAGAGTAAAGTGTATGCAACGCGAACTAACAATGTGAAAGAAAGTCCTTCATCAGTGAAATTTATATGCAAACAAAGAATCTAAAATACACCTTATTAGCCTCTTGTATAATTATGGCAGTTGGTGGTTAAACTATTAATTTACAAAACCGCGGAATCTTAAATATATGTTAAACTCCATTCAAGCTGCTTTATTTTGGCGTCAGTTGTGACTCCTAACCCTAAATGAATTCAGAGCAATTAGTAGCAATTACTACAAGCGACAGGGTATATAAGATTATGATGATAGTGTCGTACTGATCGAGATATGATAGCTTTCATTAACTTTATATGTTTTACCTTTGCCACTGACACGAACAATTAAACAACAATGGTAATTTTTGGATATACAAAGGGAAACAATTTTCTAATGTAGTGCACCCGAGCTAAAGATCCTATTAATTCAGTTCACACTTGATAAAACTTTCTGATTTCTTTCATAGTCATTGAGTTCTTCACAGCCGCTGATACTAAAAGGTTAAAATGTATTTTAACGGTAATAATTTGACTAAACGTTTGTGAGTATAAGTACGTGGGACAGATACTAAATAGTGTGTGGCACGTATTGAACCAATCTATTAAAAAACGTTTTAGAACAGCTAGATTTTTTATAATAGATTATTGAATATTATTATGTACATTTTCAATATTACATAATTGTTGGCAGGCTAATGGCACCCAAAGGGTCAGTCAATTTTGAATATTTGGAATGCTGTTAAATTAATTTACGCACAGTATCATCATTGGACAAATCTTTCATTTTCTATTTTTACCTATAATTGTATAGACATTATAAAGTTTTACAGAAATATGTCGTATGATGATTAACGTGTCCGGTGTCTGAGCAAAAAGTTGATGGACCAAAGTTATTCAAAGAACGTATCTTCCTTTTTCTAAAAAAAAAAGTTTAACGGAAGATACCAAGATCTTGTTGAAAGATGTTCCGTACCAACTTCATAAAAAATCGCGATGGTCTTGAAATATTGATTCTTGGTACCGGTATTGTTTATTATATTAATAACGTGTTATAGTATTCTTTTATTTGAGTTTGTAAATTATTATTTTTACTGTTTTGTATATATTTGGTAGTCTCTATTTGAATTGACTCGGTACTTGTGCATCCCGTCATTGTGTTATTGTGCAGTGGTTATTTTTATTTTTATTCTTGTCTTTAGTTTTTTCTAATATGCTTGGCAATCATACCACATCTTCTTTTTTACATTTGTCTATATGCCTTTTCGTTTTTCTTTGGTGACATATTTTTTAGTTTTATAATGGAGGGTGTTATAACACAATGTTGACTGCTGTACCCCTACCTTAATAAGTAACGATGAATAAAAATGATAAGTTATATCTGACCCTTAAAATTGAATATATATCCAAAAGGGTAGGTCCAGTAAGACCCCTTTTGGCCCCAACATATATCAGTTTTACAAAGCTGTTAAAATGTTAACTTTTAGCTATTCATTATAAAGTGGATACTTCTGTTACATAAATATGGGTTGTTTTTTACAATAAAATGCACATGTATCTGGTACTAGCACCATTAAGTCATGTTTAATTACTAAAATCTTCACAATTTTAGCATTTGTGTCAAATTCTATACGGTTTTAGTCTTAAATGGAAGTGGCATCATATGTGTTCATTCTTAACACTAAATGTAAGTTGTATTTGATAATAATACATAACATATATAAAGGTTGAGAGTGAACACGGATGCAACCACTTTCATTGTTGACAAAATCCATCTTAACTTACATATTATGGTATATTTGATAGATTTTTTTATATTTAAGCTTGCAATTGGTCGTCTTTAATGACAAAATCAGTTCAAAATATTTAATCAAATGAACCTGAAGTTTGAGGCCAAAATCGGCCCTTACCTAACCTACTCCTTTATCTAAGGTCAACTTTGCTTTTGGTAAGTTACAACTGTAGATTCTTCGTTATATATAAAGTTTTAATGTATCAACGGGTAATTTTAGAAAAAAACATGTTTAAATCATGTCGGCACGGAAGCCAAAACTGCTGAGATGATGATTCATGTGGTGACTACATATCCGTCCACCAGTGGTTGCATCGACCAAGGGCTGATAAAATATAAAATTAAATATCAAAAAGAAGATGTAATATGATTGCCAATGAGACAACTGTCCACAAGAGACCAAAATGACACAGACATTAACAACTAAAGGTCACCGTACGGCCTTCAACAATGGGAAAAGCCCATACCGGATAGTCAGCTATAAAAGGGCCCGATATGACAATGTAAAACAATTCAAACGAGAAAACTAGCGGCCTCATTCATATCAAAAGAATGAACGAAAAACAAATATGTAAAATTGAGAATGGAAATGGGGAATGTGCCAAAGAGACAACAACCCGACCATAGAAGAAAACAACAGCAGAAGGTCACCAACAGGTCTTCAATGTAGCGAGAACACATAAACAAACGACAACCACTGAAATACAGTCTCCTGACTTTGGACAGGCACATACATAAATAAGGTGGCGGGGTTAAACATGTTAGCGGGATTCCAACTCTCCCCAAACCTGGGACAGTTGTATAACAGTACAACATAAAAACAAACTATAAAAATCAGTTGAAAACGTTTTGAAAATGTCGTGCGTCCAAATTAAAAGCTTGCCCTTACCTGATAATCTTTATTAAAAAGGCTCAAACAAAATGTTTTGATAGCCAGGGATGTTATAAATGCGTAGAAACGTAAGGAGCTACATGACTGAAATATACATATAAGGAATTATACCCAAAGTCACGAATATGACAGTTGTTTTCAATTTGTTCCGTTGATTGACAAAGTCTTACTTTGAAACGATGTACTGGATTTATAGATTATCGGTGATCATCTCAACGAGATTGATTTTCTCGCTTGAGCCGGGACGGCGAAAGCGAGAAAGGCAATCGAGTTGAGATGAACAATGATAGTCTTTTTATCGCTATTTTACCTATGACGACTTTGTCAATTTCATGTCAATTTCGTTAGCAACGTCACGTGCATGCTTAGTTTTAAGCGATAATTTTCCATCTCAAGCGAGTAGCATGATATGAAAATTATCACAAAAAGTATCAAAGAAAAAATGCACAAAATAGCGATAATAAACTTTATCAGGAACTCCTAAATAAACACATTCAAGAACCGGGAATGCATAAGTACTAAAAACTTAAGGCACTTACAAGCAAAAGAGACATAGAAATAATTATCACATTTATCTAAGATGAGCCCTGTCTGAGGGAGTTCAAACCTTAGTATTTCCGTATTTTATTGATTTGTAATCGGTGAAATTCCGCGGAATATGTTATATATCATATCAGTACAGAAGATTTATAAAATTTTGGAATAGTAAATGAAATCATACTGGCACAATTTTTGTCTTCCTGTTTTACTTTATTTTATTCTCGGCTTTTGATTTTGCCATTTGATTAGGGACTTTTTTTTTTTCCCTCGGAGTTCAATATTTTTGGGAATTTACTTTTCAGATATAATTAGTATGTAAAGAACTTAATTTATACATTGTCATAAAATATAAATTATAACAACTTTGTTTGCAGTTTTAAATTATCTGCAATCAGAAATCTGCAATATTCCTTTCTTTCGTTTTTTAAATGCATTGATTTATGGTATGCACTCAGCGACATAAAAGTGTATGAACCGAACAATTTAATTCCAATTTGCAAGCATTAATTTATTAATTTCCGTGTGAAAATATTGAGATGAATTAGTTTTCAATATCTATAAAAAAAATATTCATTTATCAGTTATAATCTTGCAGTAATTACGTGTAAATACAATTTAATAATAGTTTTCGTGTTGTGTCAAAGTTTTTTTGTTTGGAATTGTTCTGATATATCGTGTCAATATATTTTAATAAATGACCTGCAAAACTGTTATTAAACAGCAGAAGATAGAAATCAACCAAGGTCTTTCTACAGTTAATTTGATGATTGAGATAAGTAGTTTAATCATTTAACCCAAGGTGTTGATTGCCAACCAGGTATTAATCTATCCTCTTTGGCACGCCTATTGTCAGGCAAAGAGCGTTTACACGGCCAACTTAAGTTCTTCTTTTGTTTCTTTAAGATCAATTATTCGGCATTTTGATTAGACCTATCAACAGCTATATAATTTGTGATCTATCATCTCAACAATGTTCTGGACCAAATTGTTTTAACAATTCTACATTTGATATCTGATTTGGCTACTGGTCGGTTATCAGTAATTCACAAATTCGCACCTTATCAATTTAATGGCCCCTACTGATCCTGACTGTGTTCCTAAAGTACTTTAGCAGAGAGGTACGGAAGGTTTGAAAAATCTCTGTTCCATATATAATGTGTTTCATATTTATTTATAGAGCTTTACTATTGTACTGGTTAAAAAGGCACATTCAATTAATTAAAAATTTGATACTTTTTGTGTGATAGACATTGGAATACTCATTTTGTTTTTTTCCGCATGTTATGCTGTGTATATAAAATTTAAAATAAAATGGGCTGAATACCGATCCTTGAAAATCTGACTGGAGCACCCGTTAATATTTCACTGAGAATACAAGTCAAATGTTGTTAATAATAAAAACAATAAGTTTTCATTGTTAGCAATGTGATCGTTTCTAGACTTTGCTGACCAGTAGGAAACATTTGTTTCAACAATAATCAAGATTCTAGTTCCTGTTTTATAACAGTAGACATATGTGGATTTTGTTTTTGCTGTTCACACAGTAATGTTGATCCAATAGTCTCACAATCAATAAAGATATGGTTATATGCATTTCAGACCACTTTTGATCATTGTTTTTCTTGCTTATCTCGTTTTTATGGGAATATTGAAGCCGCATATTGTTTTAAAATGAAAGATTAACATATAACAGCGGTTTTTCATCCATCACTGTTGCACTGTTTGCATTAACTATCACTTAAACTGCTTTAAAGCTTATTAATAAACAATTAACGTTGATCATCACAAATTGTTTGATCAATATAAAGTAAGTATAGGTAAAAACTCCAAAATGTCTTAAATACAATTATGTTAAAATAATCTCTAAAATTCCCTCAAAAAAGGAACAAAGTATAGTCAAAGACTGAAGATTTGCATAAATCATATTTTGGAAAAGCAATGAGTACGAACAATGCTGTAGAGAACAGCATATGTAGACAGACGAACCATTAGATATAACGTGATAGCTCGCCATGATACACTTGACGAGGTTTTTATGGTAAATGTTCATCTATCTATAGGTGTTGATATGAACTGTCTGATGAATTGGATATATTATTCGGGCGTTTAAACAACAAAACATTCTTAAACGTTTGAATAATTGTTATTAAACGTTTTTCGGGTATGATACCATTGTTTAGATGTGAATAGACACCATATTTAAAGACAAGATAGGTCAACGACTGTAATGCTAGCCTGAGAATCAGTATTATAATACATTGTTAACATTAATTATGAAACTTAAAACGAGGGTTATTAAACAAAACAATTAAATAAAATATTCAAACTAATATTTCAAATTAAGCCGAAGAAAATTTAATCTCGCAGTACTTATTTCCTATGGAGATATAATCATCAACTTATATTCTAATATTTTTTATGTGTATTGGCGGGTGACAGAATTTAAAATTTTACCGTCATGTTATTGCTATTTGTTAAGAAAAATTTTCAAAGACATACATGTATTACAAATGTCACAAAGATAATTTTCATATGTATAATATACAATATAAAGGTTATTAACGTGTCTACCAAGAATGCATATATAATAATAATGATACATGTATGCCAACAAAATAATTTAAATAGATGTTGCTTAAGAGAATAGGTGTGATACAAAGAATGTTTATTTGAAAAACCTGAATTAATTCAAACAATGACGTTTATACTGAACGTTAAATTATTTTTTTCTTTGATCAAAGTTTAAATGAAACCAAAATAAATTCAAAATATCACGATTGAACAGTGAGTTTATTGCATAAAACCTTAAAATGATAAAGATACAAAGTGTTTCGTACCTCAAACTTAAATGTTTTCTTTAAAAAAACTGAACTGCAAAAAAAATAAATCAATTAGGTTGCAATTGCAGGTTCTTTTTATGCCCCACCTACGATAGTAGAGGGTCATTATGTTTTCTGGTCTGTGGCTCTGTTCCTTCGTCCGTCCGTTCGTCCGTTCGTCTGTGCGTCCGTTCAGGTTAAAGTTTTTGGTCAAAGTAGTTTATGATGAAGTTGAAGACCAATCAACTTGACACTTAGTACACATGTTCCTTATGATATGATCTTTCTAATTTTAATGCCAAATAAGAGTTTTGACCTCAATTTCACGGTCCACTGAACATAGAAAATGATAGTGCGAGTGGGGCATCCATTTACTGGGGACACATTCTTCTTATATATTTTTTGATAATCAGAAACAAAAAATAACGCTTCTTCCACTGCTCCAAATTCAAAATGCAGCTGGAGAAAGACACAATAGTAATACAAACGAGTAATACTGCTATAAAACATTAGCAGCAACATCGCAGACATATATAATTTACTAGTACTACGTTCTGATGTGTTACTACCAATGTTGTAGCAGCACGAATACGTTTGATTTCCCTCAACGTAAGACATACGGCAAATGTACACAACGTCAATATAAGCATCAAAGTTTGTAAGTTGACGTTCATGAAGAATATGATGAGGTTAATGACTACATGTTGATGGCGATGATGATGAATATGGAGTGATACTGTACGTCAAAGTATGGCATATATAACATGCATACCAGGACAAGAACATGTTAATTTGATACTTGTTTCCCCACAATGTAACAGTTCGAAGAAAGACTTGTCATCCTACCAGAACATTTAATCTAGCCGAACAGTTATTGCTCAGAAACGCCACATATTCAGCGATGAAGCAGCACATACCAATTTTGATCATTTATTTTGGTAGTATTTATCCTAGGCTTTCAAATGTTGAGTTTTAACATTCCTGATGAAAGTATATCTAGAAATGGCCGTCAGACCCACTACAACATCGATGAAGTGTTATTTTCATTTCAAGTCTTTGGTTTCACTGTGACTGGAATCGAAACTGCTTCTCGTTCTCGAGAAAAAATATGCATCCATGAAACCAGCGGGAGGATTCACCGAGATATAATTATTTGTATTAGGAGAAAGGCAAGCGATATTTGTAGAACCACTATTAAACAGACTGAACACTGAACGAGGCCTACCAATATTCTAGACTTCTGAATTCTAAGATAAAAAAACAAACATTTAGCTCAACAGTCATCCAAAACATATGCATCTCATAGAACACCTTCAAGTGGTATCGGCTCATACCAGATGTCAACAGCTTCAGTTTGCTTCAGGTGTAAATTGCAAATACATTATTTAAAGATAAACTGGCCTTTTTGGAGTGTCATTAGATATAGGAAAATGTGGTATGAGTGCCAATGAGACAACTCTCCATCCAAGTAACAATGGCTACTTATCGTCCAGTGGTAAATAGATCTTACATATTCAAAGCGATGAAATACATGTTTTGGACATAAAATGTATAAATTACGTCTTTACTGGTGTATATAATATACAGCCGAATAACTTTTTTTAATCAGACAGCTACTTGTACATGAATTATTTTTGTGGTTTTATGTTGCTGTAAAAATAAATCATCGAAACTATTTTAAGGGGAAAAAGAGAATTGACAAAAATAACGAACTCTCAAAAAAACTGACAAAATCACATATTCGACTATATCAACCAACAACATGGAAAAAAAAGTAAAATTAAAAAAAATACTCTTAGGAAAAAATAAAACGGAACGTCCATAATAAAATGGCAAAATCAAAAGCTCAACGCATCAAACGAATGAATTACAACTGTGATATCCCTGAATTGCTACAGACATTTATAATTGCTATACTGCTGACCTTCAGAAATTGCTTCAATGAATATAAAACTACAAAAGTAATGAACTTTATAACATAGTAGGAACAAATGTCGCCATCTTTTAGCTAAGCAAGCGATGACCACTCGATTGTCTGTTACTAGTCTTAATGTACACTGGACCCTCAATGCTCTTCAACTTTGTACTTGTTTGGCTTTATGAATATTTTGATATGAGCGTCACTGGTAAGTCTTATGTAGACGAAAAGCGCGTCTGGTGTACTAAATTATAATCCTTGTACCTTTGATAACTATTAATATGTTACTATATAATCGATCGTTTCGTTTATAATAAGCATATATAACATATAAGCATGTCACCATCTCAATATTCTAAGAAAACAACAGAAATAACAAATTACCGAAATCTAAGGAAAATTCAAAATGGAAAGTCCTTAATCAAATGGAAAAATCAAACGCGCAAACACATTAATGGATAACAACTGTCATATTCCTGAATTGGAAAGTATTTACTTGTGTAGAAAAAAAGTGGATAAATTCTGGATTAAAAGCTACATAAACTTTTCCCTTCTTTGTTTTTCGTTATAAACAAACAAACAATCTCAATACAAAGTATTGCTAATAATATTTGATAGTACAATATTTTGCTTAGTTCAATGGCAATCGACCGGGGAATACAGACGAAGACGTGGGGCAAAATGTAATTCAAATCTCGTTACTTGGGGTGTTTATATCTATTTAAGCCAATATGCAATAACAAAATAAGAATAAATTACTTAACATTCATAAGTGTAGACAGGTATTGGACATACCCGTGCAATGTTTTCATGAGCACATCAGCATATGAGACCCAGAGAAAATAGATGTCCAATGCTTGTCTACATGTGACTATTAAGTGATTTATTATTATTTTTATTAAAAAAACTGAGTCAAATAGCAAATATCAGCACCATGCTGGACCATGAACAATTTCATAAAACATCAATAAAGATTTTTGAGATTTTTATCTTAGTTGTATTCAAACATGTTTAATATCATTTTTATTTAACTTTCATTACCTGTATTTAAATGATAGACATATCTTTTGTTGTAAAAGTTAAATATTTATGATCAACAAATTACTGGCTTTTAAAATTTGATATGTCTTCATAGTAGACTTGAGATACATATCAGATTCAATGTGTCAGCAATACTATGCTGTAATTACATGGAATAAAAGCTAGATTCTGTTTATGACACATTATCGTTAGTGAAATCCTGTCATTATTCAAAACGAAAACATTTTAATCTGATGTTCTAACTGTCTATCAATGTATTTAATCATGGAATCAACAAAGATTTTAATATTCTAATAATTATCGCGTTATCTCACATAAAATTTAATCGGATGATAAATTTGCAATATCGTTCCTTTCTGAAGAAAATGTTGACCCCGACCACACATAAATGGTATAAGAGATCTGTAAACTCAGATCTATGGCGTATGGAATAAAGAAAAATACATTATTTACTTTTGAAAGTAAAATCTGCAAGAATTTGACATTTGAATACAATTGATAATAATCAACAACTTTCCAAGGAAACTGAACCAGGGTGATTTAAGTGCTATGGTCAGATTTGTGCATTTAGTACTTAAACGCAATAATAAGCAGATACGATCAGTTATAATGCAATGTATTAGACTTTTTGGCAAGTGTAGTTACCCGTATGAATGTAATCAACACGCAAAAATGTTCCACATTGTTGCTTACTGCAACAACGTATAAATCATTATACAATTTATGATTTAACATGTAGTTGAATTTGCACATTGCGTAAGCTGAAATTTATATTTTTTTAATAGTTATTTCTTATGGTTAATTAAAAATTGAATATTATAAAATATGATTTTTATGGGTGGTATTTAAAAAAAACATCCGTCTGCTTGGAATGAGGAATATTAAATCCAATTCAGATCTAGAGTACCTGTCAAAATGACAATTTTCTTATTTTCATTTTAAAGTTTTCCGCAGCCTTCATATTTCCCTGCTGATCGTCCCGGCCCAGCACTTTTGAAAATTAACCTGCATGATTAAGTGTAAAGTTAGAAATATTGGCTTGGTTTCCAACACACATTCGGCTTTTTCTTTTGTGCATTACGTTGATTTGTCCGCTTGTTATCTTAACTTTTTTTCGATTTACATTTGCTGATATATAATCTTTCTATTAAAGACTGCGCCACTTTTTATTATTTGCTATCAATATGATAAAATTGAGAATGGAAATGGGGAATGTGTCAAAGAGACAACAACCCGACCAAATAAAAAACAACAGCAGAGGGTCACCAACAGGTCTTCAATGTAGCGAGAAATTCCCGCACCCGGAGGCGTCCCTCAGCTGGCCCATAAACAAATATATACTAGTCCAGTGATAATGAACACCATACTAATTTCCAAATTGTACACAAGAAACTAAAATTAAAATAATACAAGACTAACAATATGTTCAACTTTGATTATATCAAACATAACATTGTTTTGATGCTCACTATGATTGTTCAAACACATATTTTCTAAATTTTCGAAATGAATAACCATAAAAACTAATGTCTAATGATTGTAGTTTAAAACACAGGTTGGACAAATATTTTTCGGATTGCTAAATATGTCTACCCCGGGTATAGACTCCTTATCTGTATTTAGCAAAACTCTTCGGAATTTTCTGGTCCTCTATGCACTTTATCATATTTGGCCTTTTGTGAAAATGTTTTGATTCGAGTGTCACTGATTAGTATTTTGTAGTCTAAATGGTTGTTTAGCGTATACATATTTATCCTGGAATGTATGATAAGTTCATTTATGAAAGAATCCTAAGCAGGTTTTTTCTTCACTTCAGTGTTCCTGTTGTTCGTTTGTTTTCTCCTAATAGTTGATGTGTTTACCTCAGTTTTAGTTCGTAACCCGGATTTGTTTTCTCGCAAATCATTTATGACCTTTGAACACAGGTATACTACTGTTTATCTATTCGTTTGATATGTTTAAGCTTTTGATCATGCAATTTGATTATGACTTTCCTTTTTTTGAATTTTCCGCGGAGTTCAGTATTTTAGTGATTTTACTTGTCATGATGTGCGTATTTTCTAGTTACTTAAAACAATTGGGAAATCAAGGCTACAAGTACGATAAAACAACATAAATTGTTTAAGTGAATTATTATAAACGTTTAGTTTATTTTAGATTTCAAATTGGTGAATTATATTTATTTGAACATGTGTTTTAGGTATTTCAATATATATTTAAAGTCATAGAGTGAAGTCTTTAAAAGTATTTTAGACTTTAAAATAGTGAATTGTATTTTTCGTAAAGACCCAATATGTTTTTATCTCTATACTGTTGCCTCACTTGGAACTATCTATGTAAAATAGTCATGTCGATGGTATCAAAGAAAATATAAACAATGTTGCGTTTCTACCGCAACAAAATATCTCTATTTGAACGAATAAATACGAACAAAAACATAAAAACCAGCCCAAACTTAGGGTATGGATTGGCGTCAGATTGTTACTGTTATCATTGTTAAGAATAGGCGATAATTGTCGTTAAATGATGGGGTGTTGTCCGTCAATCAACCGACAAATATCCCTTATTGAAGTCAAGTTTCAGCTTTCTGTTGTTTTATGTAGGGATAGTAACATCATTCTCTTTAACTGATTGTAAAGTGGATAACAACAGCTATACTTTTCTTGGTGGTATGTAAAATATGCCACTATTGTATTTGTTAATTGAGTATTATTGTACGTTTCCTGTTTAAAAGATAGAGATATTTGTAAAAAAAAAGAAGCTGTTATTAATTTGATTGATTGATTTACTGGCATACATGTTTAGAAAAAGAACACATTAAACAAAGAGTGTGCACAATTGGTTTGTAGGGGTGAAGAGTGACGACTAACAGCAAAAGACGACATTTTGTTTTAGAAATAAATTGTATATTATAATACTAGGAGTCACATTCAATCCTTAAAAAAACGAGGCACATGATGTGACCTCACCATTCTATCCAAACATGACTAAATATGTATTTTTACATTTTAGATTAAATCGGATGTTCCCATTCCTTAACATTTTACTGAATAAAGATGGAAAACTAAATCATAATAAAATAACATCTCCCCCGTATTTGTCTTTGTATTTAGCGATTAAAACACTGATTTGTGTTCTCATCCTTTTGATATCGTCCCTTGTAGTAACTTGGAGGACTTAACTATTTAGATATCATATCAAAGACGGACAATTTTAATTTAAAACACATTTTTTCTACATAATGAAATGCCTATCCAAAGTCAGGAATATGACAGTTGTCATCCATTTGTTTGAGCTTTTGATTTTGTCATTTGCGTAAGGACTTTCCGTTTAGAATTGACCATGGGGTTCGGTATTTTTGTTATTTCACTTTTCCCCAAACAGTGTGTTTGACAACGTGAATAGTTATCAAAAGTACCAGGATTATAATTTTATACGCCAGACGCGCGTTTCGTCTACATAAAACTCATCAGTGACGCTCAGATCAAAATAGTTAAAAAGACAAACAAATACAAAGTTGAAGAGCATTGAGGACCCAAAATTCCAAAAAGTTGTGCCAAATACGGCTAAGGTAATCTACTCCTGGGGTAAGAAAATCCTTAGTTTTTCGAAAAATTCAAAGTTTTGTAAACAGAAAATTTATAAAAATGACCATATAATTGATATTCATGTCAACACCGAAGTGCTGACTACTGGGCTGGGATACCCTCGGGGACGAAACGTCCACCAGCAGTGACATAGACCCAGTGGTGTAAATAGTTATCAAAAGAAAATATATGAAAATAATAAAGATAACAAGTACGGTAAGACAACATAATTGGTTAACTTCGACATGATTTGATATGGTAAATTATTATAAACTTTTGATTTCAATAATCGATTGTCAATTGGCATACTGATGTTTATTTTAATCTCTTTTTTTTTAAATTAACTAAATTGATATAGCCATAAAGTGAATTCTTTAAAATATTTTAGGAAATAACTCTTTCAATCGAAATTTACTAAAACAGAATTGCAAACAGAACATAGGATTTAACCTCTCCTTTCCGTCCATACGTAGATTAATACGTGTTTTTAAATATAAGAAAAATATGTTCTCTTTCAACATGATCTTACTGTATAAAGATGGAAGACTAGATAACAATATAACTGTGTCCCTATATCCCTATAATTCATTAGGTTATATTTTGACAATACCTTTTTTTAGTACAAGTATTTATCATTGTCCTTGTATTTGACAATAATGTAAATTAATAACAACTAATGAGGACACAAAGAAAAGAAAACACAATATTAGTATTATGTCTGTATGATAATTTGCTGCTGGTGGTGAATTAAATAGTTTCTGTTTATTCTATTTTTCTTAACTGGACGTGTTGGAGCTTAGCACATTGTATATACGATATGTCTTTAAAGAATGAGTGTTTACCGATTAATGTCTTTTGTTTTTTATTCGTTGAATAATAAACAATAAAAACGGCTTAGGATAATTCTATCTTAATAAATTGTTTTATTGTCAAATTTAACGAATTTTGGATCCTCAATGCTCTTCAAATTTTTACTTAATTGGCTATATAAATATTTTGATATGAGCGTCACTGATGAGTCTCATGTAGACGAAACGCGCGTCTGGCCTACTAAATTATAATCCTTGTACCTTTGATAACTATTAACGATTTTTTCTATTCAACTCAAATAACTTGACTATTTCGACACGTTCAAAAAGTACGACTTCGTTTAAAACTTGATACAGCACTTTTTAATCTCCTATCTATGATCACTTAACATCATTTTATCCATACTTTACTACCTCAAACAACGTGCTAAGCGGCATGAAAAGATGTGTTTAACAACTAGAAAGATAACAGGCAATGCCGTTATCATCGAGTCTTTCCGAAAACAAAACCTATTTACTAAATGTAACAAAAACTAAATGGACTATTTTAAACCATTCAAAATTCTATATTTTCATAACAAATACCATTTATACCTAGAAACAAAAACTAAATATTGTATTTTAAACCAATTTTGTTGTACAATAGGATGAATTAGTGCGTGATTTGAGATGGCGATAAGTCAAACACAAGTAAATAAATACGTAAATAACAAATCGTTTTTAAGCAATAAAGATGTTTTAAACAGATTAACTGTTTCACACTTATTTCTTTCAATTTGTAAAATAGACTGATGTATAATGATAGACATACGGTCGGATCGGAGAGCCTGAGAATAGATGGTTCCGATTCTGATTCTTTAGGAGAATCATATACCATGCAATATGATAACGAGGATGTTGGCAACATTGAATGGGATGTTTCAGAACGAATTGTCTTCCATTTTAACCTGGGGGTGTTGAAATTATCAAGTTTCAGATATGTGCAGATATGTTATACATGATTTTAAGAAGATGTACACTGCAAATTTATATCTATCCTTTTTGAAGTTTGGTTCTTACATGAAATGCGAAGGAAAATACAACATAAATTTTATAATTTTCTAACAAAAAGCAGTAATAAGAACTAGACACACACCAGGATCGTGCATGAAATGCAGTTGTTGTCGTTGGTTGCTATCTTTGTTTAATTTTTTGTTCATTGCATATCAAACTGTTAGGTGTTTTCCTCTTGCATTGTTTCACATGTTAATATATGAACAGTGCGTGATTGGTGGCTTGAATTACAATGTTATATATAATCATAATATTTTAATTGATCATTTTAAAGTAAAATCACAAAAAAAATGAACTCCAAGGAAAATTCAAAAAGGAAAGTCCCCAATCAAATGGGAAAATAAATAGTTCAAACACATCAAACGAATGGATTAAAGAGGATGCATGCTGTCAAAAAAAGTATTATAATTGATATTAATAAATAAAAATGTTTATATGTTTGTATTTTTTAATGTCTATCGTTTGTCAATAATATTTCTGACTGTCTGTTTGATTGTTTTGTTTTGTTTTTGTTTTGTTTTTGTTTGTTAATTTAGTAACAATCTTATTGTTTGGATTTTAAACTAATAAAATTCTTATTCTTATTCTTATTCATGTAAATCATGTCGGGGCTATTAAAAGGAGACTATATAGTATGGATTTTGTTTATTATTGAAGTGAGAACGTTGAACTGAAGCTTTTTTACATTTGATAAGGGACTTTTTTTCAATTTTCCTTGGAGTTCGGTATTTTATTTTATATTTGTTCCTTTTTTCCAGGAGTGATTATAATTTGAATAACCTGTACTATAATGTGGACTTAAGCATCATTTTGGTCTTTTGTGGATAGTTGTCTCATTGGCAATCATACCACATCTTTTTTATATTAAGCAGAATTCTTGTTTTTTACCCGAATATTGTTTTACTCAATTTTTTAGTAAAGGTCGGCCAGCAAACGTTCTCATTATCAACTACTGTAACTATTCCTTAATGAAGGTCAAATATTACTTCTCAAATGACGATTTATATCTTTTGACATAACAAATTTATCTCTAAAATAATATTTATTCCAATACATTTTTACATTTTGTACAAAGATTTGATGTAATTTTAAAAGAAAGCTAGTCTTTGCAAAAACTTAAAAGAAAAATTGATAAGTGCAATGCAGCCGTCTTTTTACCAATTGACATGGATACAACTTATGATGAGGCACTACAGGGTAAATAGCATTTTAGTATAGATGTAGTGTAAATTGTTAATTGACCATTAAAGCATTTAAAGCATTTCCTAAGCATCGGTTCTCCGTACAGAGTTTGAAGAACTATACAGCAATGTTATATGAAATAAATGCTGACAATAATCTACGAAGTGCGTTGGAGGAATTCAGTTATGTGCATGATTTATAGAACAAACAATGTATTTTCTTTTTAGATTTATTACATAAGTATTAAATAAAAAATATTTCAAAGACTGCTGCTTGGTGATGATAGCTGAATGATAAACGTCCAGCAAAATATATTTTTCATAAATCATTTTGTAGACTAATGTTTTTTTTAATATAATACCTGAATATATGAACTATATACCAATATGCGGCAAGAGTTTATCGTGTATAATCAAAGGTATTGACCAGAAATAAATGATGTTAACATACCCGGGCACATCATTCAAACTGTAAACCAACATTTCATTAATTGTATTCGGAGATTCTCCAGATGAAACAATAAAACAAATATTAAAATAATGGTTGTTTAACCAGTTATTTCAGTCACCGAGTTACAAATCCAACGAATAAGATTTGACAACAACATTGTAACTATGGCCATTCATAAGTCAATGATGTTTGCATGTCCTACTGGAAAAATAAGCAGATCTACATAAAAGTAAATCACAAAAATACTGAACTCCGATGAAAATTCAAAACGGAAAGTCCCTAATCAATTGGAAAAATCAGATGATACAACACATTAAACGAATGGACAACAACTGTCATATTCAAGACTTGGTACAGGCATTTTCAAATGCAAAAAAATGGTGGATTAAACTTGATTTTATAGCGCTAAACCTCTCACTTGTATGACAGTCGCATTAAAGGACACTTGACATTGTGATTTGTATTTAAGGCCATGGCAATATAGAGCATTTCTGAAAGAACGGGGAATATCTAGGAAACACACAAAATCACAAGAAGGAAAATACAAAATTAGATTAAGAATAAAAATGGGGAATGTGTCAAAGTGACAACAACCTTATCAAAGAGTAGAAAACAGCACAAGAACACATTTCAAAAATCAAAATAACATTTAAACGAATGTCCATTGTATGGTTTTGTGATTGCTTATGTATATCGGAATTGAAAAAAATACGCATGCAAGAAATAAAACTAGCTACCAACAAATGACACAAAACAGTATTCGTTGTCTTGAAGTGAATAATAAATGTCCCTTACAGAGACGCAACCCATACACATTTTACATCGAATCGGTTTTAGTCTGTAACTCGGATATGTTTTCTTTCAATACATTTATGATTTTTGAACAGCGGTATACTACTGTTGCCTTTATTTCATATTTAATTTAATTACGTAAGTATTTTTTATTATTTTTTTGTATTATGATAAAAATAATTCAGGAATATTTGGAGCAAAAATCTCATCAAAATACGAGTGAGTATCAATTATTTGAATTCAAACTGTAATTCATAACAATATATGAACAATTCTGCTACTGCAGAGTCGCAATTGATGCCCATAAGAGTCCCTACCACTGTTGATAAAATTATTGCTGAAACGGACATTGACGTTGTCAAGAAGAATTCATACAACTACTATCATCCTTTTTATAGAATTTCAAGTAAATGTTTTTAGCATACATACAATTTCCGTATAGATAAAACAAAAAATAGATAGAAAAGTTGTGAGTGAACTTAACAGAATCGTTGGAGATTCGAAATCTGCATGTATAACACCAAACAAATATAGAAATACACTATAACCTCTGACGAGAGTCGTAACAAAGGACAAGCTAAATTAATGTCTCGGTACTAAGAGATCATGCATTACATGGATTAATTTGCGTTCAAATCAAATTATCCAAGAACTTTTTAATTATATGTATGAAAGCATCTGTACTCCATTTCAAATGTTTTATTTTTGACCAGCCTTTACCATGTCCAGCAACTATTACATATCATTTCAAGAAGCAAGATATCTGAACGGGTTCGTACATATAGAGGATGAAACAAATATTTTCAGATATAACCACTTCATTATAAAAAACACGTTATGAAAACAGATAAGTGACATAAACCAAATGCTTCTGAATCAGAGTGTTATTTAGTTCTATGTGCATTGATCAAGTTCTATTATTTTCCCAAGAATTGGAATGGTTTAATATTTGAATTATTTGTTCTGTGTTTGTTATACTGGTGCCTTAAATAGCTTATTAAACGTATCCATCTGAAGAGTTAAGCCTTTTTCAACTGATTTTAATAGTTTATATTATGTTGTTCTGTAACAACACTATCCAGGGTTAGGGGAGGCTTGGGATCCCACTAACATGTTAAACCCCGCCACATTGTGTATGTATGTGCCAATCCCAAGTCAGGAGTCATTAATTAAGTGGTTGTCGTTTGTTTATGTGTAACATATTTGTTTTTCGTTCTTTTGTACATAAATTAAGTCGTTAGTTTTCTCGTTTGAATTGATTTACAATGTCAATTCGGGGCCTTTTATAGCTAATTATGCGATATGGGCTTTGCTCATTATTGAAAGCCGTACGGTGACGTATGGTTGTTAATTTTTGTCATTTTGGTCTCTTGTCGAGAATTGTCTCATTGGCAATCATACAACATCTTCTTTTTTATATTATACGTAATGGGTTTTGTTGTTTTGTCTTGAAGGCCATATGGGAAAATGTTGGTTACATCCGGGACATTTGGATTCGAGGTAATCATTGAGTTGTCTCGTTGGTAATCCTAGTATATGTTCAAGATCTACTTACTTTTTATATGACATGTTTTAGTGGACAAATGTAAAAGTAAAACCACAACACACTTTTATTTTCATTTTTTATATTATATATAAAATGTATCTATAGAAAAATATCATGTAACAATATATACAATAACTAGGGACTTGTATTTTCAGAAATACCATAATTAGTTAGAGCCTAATAGAAACAAACTATATGTTTTGTATGTTAAAAAAAGTAACCCTTCTTCTGTAAATGTTCTACATATAAATGCTTATAATAAAATTGCACAAAACCCATAAAACTATTGAAAATATCTTTAGTTCTTAGTCTGCCTTAAAGAGAAACATAATACTGTTTTTAGAAATCATGTGGTCAGTGAACTACAAAAACATGTGTGGCATCACTGCACGTGGAGACAGCGGTGTAGATTGTCGTAGATATAGACTATTAACACTCGGATAGAGTCCATGGTGGGGTTCTGCTGAATAAGGTGGCCAATATGGATTCATCATCATTCGTTGTACGTTTGCATAATTTCCTGCCTCAGCTAACAGTTCTAGTCCGACAGCTGTTTGTCTTTTCCATTTTGTTCTGTAAAATAGACATACATATTATTAATTTCTTTATCGCAATGTTGCAATAACAATCGTGCTTGTTGTATAACAATTTGAAATTTGTCGAATTCAAATTATAAAATCTAAAATACAATGTCAGTCGAAGACAACTCATAGTGGAACTAGCATTACATATGACAGATGAACATTGTACATTTTGTTGACAACGAAATGTGTAGCTGGTATTTGTAGTTCAGTCTTTAGTTTTATGTTGTATTTTGTATACTGATATTCATCTTTTGATCTTTTGTTCTGTTTTTGCAATAGCGTTTTCTGTTTATTTTCGACTTGTGAGTTTGAATGTTCCTTTCGTACGTATCTTTCGCTTTTCCTTTGTACAAAGTAAAATCACTAAAATACCGAACGCCGAGGAATATTCAAAATAGAAAGTCCTTAATGAAATGGCAAAATAAAAAGCTCAAACACATAAAAAAAAAATGGATAACAACTGTTTGTTACTTTTGCTATGGTATTGGACTGCATTTGTAGTATATATACATAGAAGACAGCTGTTTTTCGATTAGCACTCTCTTAAAAACTATACCTGCTAGTAATTACAACCTCATACTAAAAAAGTTACAATTTCAAAGATGAACTTTGAAAATAAACACAATTCTATGGCGTATTGAATATACTAACCTTCTATTTTGGTACCATGTTTTGACTTGTGTATCTGTCAGGGCGAGTTTAGCTGCTAATTCCATTCGATCTTGAACACTTAAATATTTCTGTCTTTCGAAATGTTTTTCCAGACTATTTAATTGATGGTCCGTAAATGCAGTCCTGGCTTTCCTCGGTTTCTTTGATTTGTTACTGTAATGACAGTGTTCTGAAAATCGATCTGCAAAAATAAAATTTTACTATGAATTAAGATAAATTAAGATAAGAAACGATAGTGATTGTTTTACTAGAATAAAATTATTTTTCTTATGATGGAAGACAAGAAGACGTATTCGATAAAAGTAATTTCCATTGTAAAAAAAATGTTGATACACACAATATAACAAAATAAAATAAAGATGTTGAATTATTAAGGGAACATAGAAAAGAAATTAAAACCTTTTGATTTATCATGGGAACATTATGGAAATGTCAACTAAGACTATTTTTAACCAACGTTACTAACAAAATATATAAGTATAAATGTATACATATTCCAAATCATTTCATAAGGCCACAATTTAGATACATAGGACAACTTATATATTGAGAGTCTTAACAGTGGTATAAGTTATTTGGGAATGTTTAACCTACTGTCACTTGTAGCTTGGTTCATTATTATTTATTGATTTGGACATTAATGTTCTATCTATAAATTAACAATAGATAAATTGTCCATTACAGTCCCTTAAAAGGAAGTGATCTCTTGCAAATGAAGATACAAGAAATGACTTTAAGAGAAATGGAAATAATAATAAACATGAAGATCTATTTATCAAATTAACATTTAAAACAAGTTCAACGATTCAATTTTAAAATATCCAAAATATAAAGCATCAAGTGTAAAAACAAAACGACGAGTAAACATATTTATAATGAAAAAAGTTAGAATTATCAAAATACACTACCATGTCTATGAGGGATGAAATCTTCTGAGTCTGTATCACATGATTCTTTTAAGTGTGTTTTATCACTACATGAAGTGTCTTTATTCTGGGATTTTCTGTCCGATAAAATGTCAGTTATGAGAAATGAAGGTTTCACTGTTAATTTGGCAGATTTTGAGTTTGTTACACCACATTCGGAACATCCCGGTGAGTTTGATTTATTCGGAAACATTTTTTCTGAATCGCTATATTCATCATCACTGGTGCCATCAATATCCACGTTGTCTTCGGAATCTGAGTAGTGTTCCATAGCAGGATGATAAGTCATATTATTATTGTCTGTACAGATTTTTTTCTTTCTAAAAATTCTGAGATAAACTTCAAATTAGAATCCAATTCAATAAATGCTGATTTCAGGTAGTCGTTGGTTGAAACAAATTTTAAAATGTAAATTTAATGAGGAAACGTGCTTTTAAAGGCGTTCCATAAATAATAGAAACGTAAATGCGCTATTGAAAATGTAACGGGTACCCAATCACATTGGTGGGCGTGTCTATGTTCAGGTGCACATTTACCTGGTACTTTTAGATTGACAGTTTTGAAGACCATTGATTTTTTGACATTGTTGCAGTTATTATGATTATTCACAATATAATTTCATGGCTGGTCTGAATTGAATAATGAACACTAGCGAGGTGTGCAAAGTCAACATGTCGCGTTCCTTACAATCAAATGTTTTTACAAGTAATTTGAAACATGCGGAAAGAAATCATTTTCAAATTTCAAAATTTCAACCTGAAATCTGCCAAAACAGGCGAAATATAGGAAGTAAATGTTCTGAAGCTTAAAATCTTCGTTTATAAGATGTTTATATATAATTGGATTAAAATTTGTAACGCCAAATGTTAGAAGCATACATACGATAGTCACACAAATGTTGGTTAATT
Source organism: Mytilus edulis (assembly GCF_963676685.1). Taxonomy (NCBI): domain Eukaryota; kingdom Metazoa; phylum Mollusca; class Bivalvia; order Mytilida; family Mytilidae; genus Mytilus; species Mytilus edulis. The sequence continues at coordinate 5,092,174 of NC_092345.1, forward strand.
TTTAGATTATCACACAGAAAATCATTCAACTTAGAACATCTGTTTTAAGGTTCAGGAAATATAGTTACACATTTTGGTTAAAGAAGAAATGCTTATTCCACATTTTTAGCTCCTTGAATTCGAACATAAAAAAATTATAATCATACCAAATAACATCCTTCAGATATTTAAAAGATATTAGATTTGTCAGATATCAATATTAATATTTTCGAATTTTGACTTACAAGTTTGCATGAAGTCGTCAATCTTCTAAATTTAGAGTTAAAACTTGGAAAGGCATTCAAAATTGTCTCATTCTGAGATATTGACAATTATATCAGCCAGGGCCTTATCTAAAAAATATTTTCTACAAGAGGTATTTTTCAAGAATATTAATGCATGTAGAATATTTTTTAAAGAGAGTTATATGTTTAGATAGAGGAACCGGACGTTTGCGCTTTTTTCATCTGTAACACGATTTGACATTTCCACTCCATACACTATGAACATTTGAGGTTAAAATTCTGATACACCTGATATTAAATTGACCGGACATTTGCTCTTTTGACATGCAATCGTCTGACTGAAATTTCAATGAATTGTAATCAATCTTATTGTCCACTGCGATCGAAACGGTTTTGTTCACTACGACACTCATCAAAATGTCCACTACGTACATTTGTAACATGAGTTGCACGTTCATATGTGAAGTACTGTCTAATCTTTATCGATAGAAAATGGTTCTCAAATTCAGGAAAAAATGAGATCTTTCTAGTTTATAAAGTAAAACAAGCTGGAATGTTTATAAGAGTCAGACATTAAAATGCAATAAGATGTGCGTTAAAAGCAGTTTCGTAGTTGACAAATGTCCCCTACGAAACAGGACATAAATTATGAAAATGATAGCATTTAAAAGAGTATTTTAGATTGCACTTTTTATTTACAAACAGGTCTATGATAGAGGTATTCAAACTAACTTTAGAAAAAAATATCCATAAGTAGATTTTTCATTTTTTTTTTTTTGGGGTCTAAAATCACACTTTTATTGAAAAAAGTAAAATCACAAAAATACTGAACTCAGAGGAAAATCAATTCGGAAAGTCCATAATCACATGGCAAAATCAAATAACAAAACGCATCAAAAACGAATGGACAAGAACTGTCATATTCCTGACTTGGTACAGGCATTTTCAAATGTAGAAAATGGTGGATTGAACCTGGTTTTATAGCTAGCTAAACCTTTCACTTGTATGACAGTCGCATCAAATTCCATTATATAGTCACCGATGCGTGAACAAAACAAACAGACATAATAGGTAAAAATGTCAAAAATAGGGGTACAGCAGTCAACATTGTGTTATCATCTTAATCACTATAAAAACAACAAATGTAACGAAGAAGCACAAAAAGGCATACATCAAATTAACATCCTCATTTTGATTATATTATACGATTATATTTGTCTATGTAAAATGCACCCATCAAGGAAGGAGGGTATGGGTACTGGTGTAAAATTGCGCGTTTGAAATTCGCACAGGTAGACATGAAATAATTTTGTCGTTCAAAGTATGACGGGATGCATAAATACAGTCACGCAAAATAGATATAACAAACACTGACTTAGCAGTTAAAGTAATAATAATAAATATAAAATAATAGTGTGGTTCAAAGTATGACGTGATACATAAGTACAGAGTCACGTAAAATGTATATCACAAAAAAAGTTGGTTAACAGTAAAAGTAATATTAATGAATAAAATAATTTTGTCATTCAAAGTATGACAAGATACATAGGTACAGAGTCACATCAAAAAATGTGGAAAATCGCCCTTATAACTGACACCAATATGCATAACCTTTTGATATATACATGTACCTGTTAAAGATATGGAAAATAAAGCAGCTGTCGAGTCAGGTATTGTGGTACAATTTAAGTTGATAAATTATTTTCTTTCAAAGTTTCAATGATATGTGCACGTTTAAGGGTTTTTTTGTTGATAAAATGAAGGGGGATTAGCAATATCCCATATCCCAAAAGTGCAAAACTGTTGTTCCTAATTTCTCGTCAAACTGTCTCTGGCGAATTCTGATCGTTTTTCCTACTTCATTATGGCATAATAGTGTACGGGCAAGAATGGAATCAGCAGTGACTTCCCGGGGACAAAAATAGCACATATAGCCACCTGCAATAAATGATAATAATAAATCCCAATTTTCCAAATCTTCCTAATTATTCGCGCATGAATTAGCGGAGCTTTCTTGGATCTCATTTTTAAAGTCCCGAACCCTCAGTCATGGTACTAGATATGTAGTTTTAAAAACTATTATTTCAAAATCGAGTAAATTATTTTGGTTACATATTAATTATAACATGTACTAATAAATCCATAGCATGATTTTTGGACAAATTTAAAATTTGTATTGCAAATGACAATGATTTAAATAATGAGCCTCAAGTGGGCAATGTATATAAAATGAAGCAACAACCACTTGCAAAAATTGAGATTTTTAACCGTTGCAATCGGATGCTGATACAAGAAGTTGCTGCTCATTGTACACTTAATGTTGCTGTGTTAAAAAATGGATGACGTTAGAGATTTAACGAAAACCATTGTTGAAGTAAGGCAATTTTGCATTATCCATTGGCAAATATTACAGAGATATTAAGGACGATGTCGCATGATAATCCTATACTGTATCTTTTATGTGCCCTTTTCTTGACATTTTTATTTAAACCAACTGATTCTAAGGGAGCTACCATTTGATTTTTATGGGAGGGGCTAGGATGAAATTTGAAAAAATAGGCAGGACAGGAGTTCTGAGTAAAAAAAAAAGGCAGGATGAGACACTTTGCAAAAAAAAAAAAGTCAGGATGACAATATATGAAAAAAAGTCAGGACAAACTAATAAAAAAAAAGGCAGGACCGAATAGAGTGAAAAATAAAAAGGCAGGACAGAGATTACAACTAAAAAAAATGCAGGACAAAATTTTTCATCTTTTCGAGTCTTCTGTTCTGCAATTGAAGATAACACATGTTTAAGGTGTTTTTATTTCTATATATGATCAAAACACATTAATGCATATCATATGATTATGCGAGTCATGTAGTCTGTAGTCATAAAGAACTAAGGAGGTTTTTTTTTGCATTTTTCTCTTTTTTTCTTCATATAAACTTACATTAAACTATGCTTTAGATACACTTCGTCAATAGAATACAATGTATGCTGTTAAATTTTTTTAAGTTAAATAAATATTATCGAAATGAAACAAAATAATTAATAATCGTTAAAGCTCAATTGACCTTAAACTTAAATAAATTATGTATGTGGAAGGAAATTCTACGAGGTACTAAGACTTATTAATGAGAACGATTCCTAATAGACCATTCATGAGTTAGACGGTAGGTGATGTATCCAATGTATCCAAAAATTAAAACAAAGATATAGAAGACAAGGAATTGTAATGAGCTTGTTTAAGATAAACACAATAAAATTTCTCCATTGAATCGCATTACCTATTCTTTTAGACTGAAAATATCAGAGAACTCCGTGGTCTTCAGTTTTGAACACATGATATATGTAGTTTGTTCGGGTTTTTGACATATCGAGAACAAACATAGCTTATCAGCAGTAAGACAAGTGTTGAGAGGGTGTTCGTTTCACTTTTCCAGATAAAGAAAATACGCAAAATCATCCGGTTTGAATGGGGATATTAAATTCGATGCCCTGAGATTTGTGAGTGACACACTCTCATAGTAATAAAACACAAGACCAGACAGTTCCAGTAAACTTCAATTAATCATATTTATGAATGAAATACATCAAAAGACTATATATTTCAGGAAAGTTAAAGTCGGCGGAATTATCAGTATGAACAATCTGTGTTAGGTTTTGATAAAAAAAAAAAGACCTTTTGAAATCAAAAGTTCATAGAAATCATTTAAAATAGACAAATATATAATGCAAAACCTAAAAACAATTAAACAAGTGATCTCATTGATACACCTTATGTCATGGATAGTGACATTTGTAAACTAGAAAATTCAATACGTTCCGAGCATGTGTGTTTCATCAGCCTTGAAATAACTTCATTAATTTATCATAATTCTAACATTACGGGTCCATCCCGAGAGATTTGTTTTAGTTTGAATTAAACCGTTAGAGTGATTTGGGAAAATATCTTCATAATGGGCATTCATAAAAACTCTATTAGCTGGAAACAAGTTGAATCATTTAAAGGTAAATCGTTTAATGCTTGGATTAAGACCTTTAATTATCTATCATAACTTGATGTTACATAGGATCAAAATATCATGAAAATTTTAACGGTTGTTGTCCAGTCTCATTGCGCAATTGAAAGAGAACTTGTCATGCGTGCAATATTTCAATTTCCTTTTATTGTCATTTATGGATAAACGCAAACCTGACTTCATGTGACACATGGGCATTATTAATTTAGATTCAAATGCTAAAATAAGAATGTTTAGAGTTATGTTAAATGTCATTTACTGCTCAATTAAAAATTCACGACTCTTTAGAAACAGCCATTGTATGAAGCGAAGATAGATTATCAGTGAAAATAAATCTAAATGCTTCCAACACAATCAAGGGCTATCAAGTTCATTGGTGTGATCGATTCGTAATCTCGATCGATAAGGTGATTAATTAAATGTTATTTTCAAATACAATTTCAAAACATCTTGTCAACGTCTAAGTTAATATTCTGAATTAAAGATAAAGTCAATCACAAGTATTTTCGTAAGAAACTTGTTTTTTTTATTTGTAAAATTTAAATCGAATGACAAGAACTTATTTTTTAGGTGTTGATAACGGGTTAACCTTGTCAAAGATTATTAGAAACTAGTTAATTGCAGTATTTAACTAAGGCAGACGCCAGGGGGCTAAATGACGTCTAATATTACCACCGAAGATGGCAAAACCCTTCATCAAAAAAAGCAAATTGGCCAATTAAAACTTTCATTGGCTTTCTAAATAAGCTTAAGAAATAAATTTAAATTCTAAATATTGTCTTTAAAAAAATAATTGTGTTATAATTACTGAAAGCTTTTCTTTTCTTTCGTTCTTAAGATGTCTCGATTATGACTCACATAAGCAAATATTTCCATTCCACATAATTTTGAAGATCAACAAATTTCACTTTTTCTTTGTTTTGAAGTAAATGGTTCCAATTAACATTCCCTATGTTGTGTCTAAATTTTTATGACATGTGCGTCACCTAACTAGGTGCACGTCTACGTGGTTTTTTTTTCGGATTAGATGCAGGAAAAACTTACAAGTCTTTCAAATGACATAATTGAATGTTGGAACATAAGAAAACACCATTAGCAAAAGAAACGAGACCAAATGATTTGAAATGATCCTGTTGAAAACACGTTAAAAACTACGTAAGTTGTTGCACGTGGTGGCTTCCTTGGTTTTTTTTATACCAATCAATATTTTAAAGACATCTTTATATCTACCAACATAAAACATTATAATTCTATGTAATGTTTTAAACCGAATGCATTATTGTTAAACAAGGTAATCCGATTACAAACATTTTCACTGTCGCATCCTTACCGATTTTAGGTATACGGGTGAATTAGATTGTTAAAAGAGAGGATAATATACTATTAATAATATGTCCAATGCTTTGATTGTCAGTAGGCTTACCAATAATACTCATCGACTAACTTATCTTCCACTTAAGGATTAACCTTTTCTTACCATACCGTGCCATAAATCTCAAACTTTAACATGTAGAGATCATCGTAGGTGAGGCATAAAAAGGTCGCTTTCTTTTCTATTTCTTTGAACGACTCTTGCATAATGGACGTTTTCTTGGTACTGCTTCAGCTTAATTTGATTTTGTTATTATTATTGCTTTGTTTTGATTTTGTTTTGTCTGAACAGTTTGTTTTTGGTTTTATCTGTACAGGTTGTTTTTGTTTTATTTGTACAGTTTGTTTTTGTTTTGTCTGTACAGTTTATTTGTGTGTGTGTTTTGGAGTGTCTATATGTACCCCTTCTGTGTCCTATAGTATAGCAATAAGCCCAAACCGTGTTTTAAAAGCAGTAAGACCCACTCTGAGAGGAAGTCAGGTTTGACTGTGCGGGATGTACTAAAATGCACTGTCGGTTACTGATCTTTCCAAATCTTTTTTAGAAAGACAATATGACTGCATTGGATATTCTTTTACGCGGTCATTACCGGTCGTTCTGGTAACCATTCGTAGAAGGTTTTGAAAAATATTTGGAAAATATGACTTTTACAAGTATGTTCACAATTCTTTGCAAATAGTTCATTTTCATTAAACTGTCTTGGGTTTACAAAAAAAAACGACATTTTTTCTGAATATATGTGTTATAAGGCCTAATCAAATTCATAAGTGATGTTTTCATAAAAATCGGTACAAAGAATCTACCTACAAAATCAAAACGATGTCATTTCAAAAAAGAGAGGTCAATGTACTCGTTTTTAAGCTAATGATTAAAAACAGTTAAAAAAATGCATCTTTTTCAGATATGTCGCCGTTTGATATCGCTAAAAATGACATTTTACGTAAGAAACGTCATTATCTGACAAAGACGTGTCACGGTACTTTTCTATCCCAAATTCATGTATTTGGTTTTGATGTTATATTGGTTATTCTCATCGGATGTTGTCTAATGCTTAATCCGTTGCTGTGTGTGTTACATTTTAATGTTGTGTCGTTGTTCTCCTCTAATATTTAATGCGTTTCCCTCAGTTTTAGTTTGTTTTTTGTCCATAGATTTATGAGTTTTGAACAGCGGTATACTACTGTTGCCTTTATTTGTAACTGTATCATATGCCCTTAGATTGGTGCAAATGACGATGAAAGATAGAAGCAAAACAGGGACCAAAATAACGGTCTAACAAAACAATTTCAAACGTGATGGTATCAACATTTATTCAAGGAAAAAACAAAATAAATACAATCGGTAGTTCCTGTAATAGAGGCCGTATTTAGACTGCTAATGGAAAATTAAGGAAAATAGAATAGGGACAGTAATTTTGTCTCTCAACAGGCCATTTACAGACACTTCAATGAGTTGTTGCAAGGGTTCTTTAACGTCCGAGGAGCATTTTACTCTCTTTACACGAGGTATCGGAGTTAACGTCACCATTCTGGCCTGACGTGGCTGCGTCACTTTTGCAAGGATTAAACTGCCTGCCAGAGGAAGACCAATAATGACAATTTTTTATATTCCCCAGTCACCCTTGCGCGGCAGAATTTAAGATGAAAAAAGTCCAATCAAGCTGTGTTTCGGGACTTGGTAAACAGATGGTTAAATGTCTGAACTTTCAACGTAGACTAATACTTATAATTTATCTCAAAAAGGAATCTCAATGTATTGTTCGAACTTTTACATTGATATTAAAATAAAAGATAATCTTTATTAGTTTTCATTGTTCTTTGTGGGGATGTATTGGTAATTAGTCTTTTGTAGATTACTACGCTTAAAAACAATAAAAAGTTGAACTCGTGAAAAAACTGTATTAAAATCTATTGTCTTCATTGTATTTATGATTAGAAGTTAGCTATTTTGGCGAATAAACAAAAACTTTAAGACTTTCTCCTTTTTAAGTGCCTGTCTAATTTTACCCAATTATGAAGGTGAAAAACGTTAACTCAGATACCTCTTAGCATGAGATATATTCATATTTTTTTTATTAAAATAAAGGGGGTATAGATTGCATTGACTATCTCTAATCAGGTATGTAAAACATTACAGAATATTTTGATCGTTATGACATACTTGGTCTATTTTAACAAAAATTCTTATTAGTTTAACTACAACAAAGGGGGATAATTTCCTGTTTATTTTCTACTTTGTGCAATTAAGTAATCTCTTTTGAAAGTTTTTCATTTTGTTTGTTAATAAAGACCGGAATTCATCATTGCCATAATTAAAGAGTCCGTTGTTAGACTAGTCAGTCAGATGTTATCGATAAACGCGAAATTGGTGAGATAAAAAATCTAAGTCAAATACCCTTGTCATTTTAAAAGATGACAGTTTTCACTTTGCTTGTATGTTTTCCCCGTAACTGACAGACGTTTAGTATGTACGCAGCTGTTAAGTGGCTTTTTTTCTATTCCAACTGCATTAACGTATGACGTCTTACTTTTAGTGAACAAATTCACTTGCGGTTTAATAATTTAAAAGTAATTTTCTCATAACAAAATTATCAATCTTCACGTGATTTGCATAACATTTTTTTTTAATCCAAAATCATAATATCAAAAACAATGACAAGAGACATTTATCGTTGGTTGGTGTATGTCTGTCATATTGTTTTTCGTAAATTGTAATATATATATATATATAGATTAGGCCGTTATCTTTCTCGTTTAAAGTGTTTCACATTTGTCCAGTCAGAGCCTTATACAGCTGACTATACGGTATGTGTCCCTTTCATACAGACGGCCGTACGTTCGCTAATAATTACTTACACCCAAATCATTTAAACAAACTCGATTGGAAAGTTGTCTCATTGGTAATCATACCACATCTCTTCTTTTATATTGCACATACAATAGAAAACCAACTGCACGTGCAGTGTCCGACAATCATTGGAAAGCCAGCGTTAAGATGTTCTAGATTTCAGATTATTGGTTAGTTTCGTTATGTTATTAAAACTCAAGCCCTCCGTAATTCAAAGTACGGTACTGGTCCTTCATATCATGTCATGGTATAAACAGACAGATCAGATACCTTGTTCCGGTATCGCACCCTATTATTGGATCTTGGTACTACATATACAACAGGTAAAAAATATCAACTTCTTATTTGCACGATTACAAAATGCATTGTTTTACAAACTGACATCTGCTGTGTGTGATGGTTCAAATATCTGTTTTGAATGACAACCGGGAACGTAGATCCTATAGTATCTGCCGAGATGATAACCTGCAATTGGATGCGAGGTTTAAACAGAAAAACAAAATACATCACAATGTCATGAACTTTAAATGGAAAGAGACTACTGTGGATATAGGATAAATTCATTTACTGTTAAACATGTATCCTGCATGATTCCATAATCTTGTCAAGTTAATTATCGGTTTCAAAGCCAAGAGAATGACAAAACTGGTAAACATGGCAGACATACGATGTTAAAATGTCCAGTCATTTTTGAAACTAAGACATCTGACAGCCCGGTTAGGTTACTGTTGAACATTTGAAATGATCATTTGGTCGTTTTTTCTTCTTTAAAGGGGCACTAGCTACGAGATATATAAAAAATCTAAAGTTTGATTTTTTTCTGTTCAAACAATAATGAAAGTGAAATAGTGAAATAACAATTCGCTTTTTGCAGTCAAAAAGGTTCAATTTTGTCAAATTACGACAAGAAACATTGATAATTAGTAATTCACTTGCAAGTGAATGAGTCGACCTCTTTAAATCCGTATTCATGTGAACTTCAATTTAACCCCTAGCTAGATATTGACAACGCATGCATTGTACGTGTACTGGTTATTTAAAGAAAAAGAATGTCAACAATGAAAGTGAAACTACGGTAAATCATTTGATTACTAATTCAAAGCACATAAAATCATTCTTAGACGGTAAAAAACAATGAGAAAAATCTATTTTTAATCTCTAAAATAAAATCAAACAGACCTATAAAAATCTAATTGCACGAGTTAGTTTAATCTATTTATATCTTTATTTATGTTTACATCACTTATATGGTCATCTGAGGTCAAATCGATAGGTAATAAGATGGCGTCTGGACTAAATTACACACGAAATGAAGCTATATATTATCTACCCCATGCTCTGTAAACTGTTTATTTAAGACTTTTGATTGTTTTGATGAATGTTCTACATTGTTATTAATCAAATGGCGAATTTGAGTCAAATCGGTGACCATGAATTTGACAGCTAGTGCCCCTTTAACTCTGAATTATTATTTTACTTAAGGTAACTAATTTCTACAAGTTACATTTCAACGATAATTACACATCGCATAAAATACTGTACGAACAGCATCGGAATAACTAATGTTTTACCAATAACACACATAGAAACGTTACGTTAACACAACAATTGGATCCTTATCAGTCGATTCTTATATTTCATATACATATATATTTATATTATTTAATACAATTGAACTTGGAAGAAAGAAAACAACAGCTCCATACTTCGTTCATAAATAAATGCATCTTTTTGAAAATAATTGTTTGACATTTTTTATTGTCAACCTCTCATTCTGACAATATAGTCAGGTACCATATTCCACATCTTCCGAATTTATGATTTATCGATGAATTTTGTATAATTCCGAGTTTAAAGACAACGGATGCTTTTCGTTGATAGTAACATAGTTTTGCTTCAGTTCTTGGTGCAGTTCTTGTTGCCTTATCAACTGTTTTTATTGTATAGTCGCCGTCACGTAAAATTGGCACCATGTTTTTTGTCAGAATTTTCTTAAATATCGACTGTGTTTACTAAAGATCATGTTTTCAATTAGCGGAAGAAAAATCCTGTCCAAATATCCACCAGTGTCCTACCTTTTATTGGTTTGCAATGTATAATCCTGACCTTCACATAATCCAAGATTATTTTGTTTGGTGGAATCCGACATTGTTGTTACGGGAAGTGTTGCCGTGGAGTTCCACGTGCTCTCCATTTTCTTGTGTCTCTCGAAGCTTTTTGTCATCTTTACGTAGAAAGCGCGGAAAATTGTATCATCAATGACAATGATATTACCGGAAAGCAACGAATGTTATGGAATAAGGGACCCTCATAGAAACCAAGATGGCGGTTTTACAATGTAAATGAAAAATGTGAAGGTCAGGATTATACAGTGCAAACACAATAAAAGGTAGGACAGTAGTGGATATTTGGACAGGATTTTACTCCCGCTATATGAAAAACATCATCTTGAGTAAACGCGGCTGATATTTAAATTTTTTTTTACAAAAAACATGGTGCCAATTTTACGTGACGGCGACATAGCTTTTCTTTTACTGTTATACGTTATACTTTTCATTTAATTTTAGCCATTGGATTGTCTCTTTGGATGATGTATTGGGGTCTCTCGATATCTTTAAATTCGTTTGAATGTATAGTGTTCCGCTAGAGACACCCACTTTAATGATCGTGACCAGTCAAATAACAAGTATCTTTGATGAAGATAGGAGGATGGGTGTTATTACGTGTAGAATGTTACAGCAGAATCGCATGGTCAGCGAAGAATCGTGTATGTGGTTATCACCAAAACTTTTGACAGAACATTCCAATGGCTCAAAACGCTAAATAAAAGTCGTTATCCTACAATAAACAAAGAGATTAAAGTATAAGAGGACAAACATAATAAATTAATACTTACATTTTTTTTTATGTCAGCTTTTTTTTGCATTGTGTGCTTCTTTGTAATCTAGCTGTTTGTTTTGTAGTGATTAAGATTATAACAAAATTTTGACTGCTCTTCCCCTATTTTTGACATTTTTACCTATTATGTCTTTTTGTTTTGTTCACACATCGTTGTCAATATAATGAAATTTGATGCGACTGCCATACAAATGAGAGGTTTTGTTAGCTATAAAACCAGGTTCAATCCACCATTTCTTACATAAGAAAATGCCTGTCAGGAATACGACAGTTGTTATCAATTCGTTGATGTGTTTGAGCTTTTGCGATTAGATTAAGGACTGTCCATTCTGAATTATTCTCGGAGTTCAGTATTTTTGCGATTTAATTTTTACGTTTTACGTTATAGTTGAACCTAAATTTTTAAGTAGAGACGAATTTAATTAATTATAAATCGGTTACATATTGTGATCTACACCAAAGCGAAAATCAAAATTTATAATTAAAAGACACTAATTACCCAATGGTTGAATAAGAATAATATACTTTGGCTAGATATATTACATATGATTTTTAAGCTTTCATACTTAACTCCGACTAAAAGTTATACTTTTTTATCAATCCATCGCCCCGAATAATATTAAAAGACTAGAATTCGAAAGTTCCTCAGCAAGGGAGCACTCCGGGTGATCAGAAGAAATTCTATACTTTGAAATTTTTGTTCTATTAAAGACGCCTCAATTCATTCCTAATGGAGTGAAAAATCGGTATTAACATATCCTTTGTCTAAACATACGTAGGTCAATTGGATTTTTTTTTACAATCAATTAAATAAGACACATTAGACAAAAAGTGAAAAGATCCGTCCCAAAAGTTCAGAGACTTTAGTAATTCAATGCACTGTGCACTCCAACGGTGGTAGAATTAAGCCAATCATGACTTCTAATATTGTCAAAATTCAATCATACCCCCATAAATTGATATTTATCTTACAATCAACACCCTTTTAATGACAATAAAATGATCTTGTCAACTTAATGCCAATGTTTGACTCTGCAAAATATTAATTAATATCTGTTTTGTGCAAATTGCAAGTAAATTATGTTAACTGTTCTATCGCTATGCTCGTAACATAAATTCTCAGTTGAGTTACTTGGTTTAAAAATACCAAATTGGATAGATTGATTCCTTTACTCGAAAGATGGGAATAAATGAAACTTCCGTGACTGCAGTAACTTACAACACCATTTCAATAATTAAAATTATCTGTTTTAGCAACTTTTTAAAATCAATGGAACGAATATGTATACTTACTTATAATATTCTTGTATGAATATAAATGATCACATCGGAATAATGCGTATGTTGCTGTTATTGTGAGCATCTCTGATACACCGACAGCACATTATAGTATTTCATAACGAAAACAAACCTTTAACTGTCAAAATATTTCATTTGCACTCTCTCAGTACGGATAAGTGGCAAATAACCTAGTTTAATTAGTTAAGTTTAGCATCAGGAAAATGGCTGTTGTTATCTTATAGTTCATTTCTATGTATGTTGCATTGTCGTTTGTTTTTGTTTCACTTCAGTGTTTCTGATGTTTCGTTGTTTTCCTCTTATGGTTGATGGGGTTCCATATGGTTTAAGTTTGCAACCCGGATTTGTTTCGTCTCAATCAATTTATAACTTTTTGAACAGCGTTTTACTACTGTTGCCTTTATTTAATATCGGTTAAAGATTTCGTTTAAATAGTTTATTGTTTTCTTTATAGAAGGAGATCGAACTGTTCAAACCATTCGATAAGGTTTGATAAGTTTATGAATCTGGTTTCAGTTTTCAAGAAACAATTGGTCAGCAGTTGGACAATTCCAGAATTTGTACCGACTAATACGTATTGTTTCTTCTGAATGTTTTGTATGTTGAATCTATCTGTGTGCACTAATGCTCTGTTGAAAAGAAAACAATACTTTTGAAGACTATAATTCAAATTTTAATATGTTAAGATATTATACAGGAAGTTGAAGTAATAATAATATATATGTGATCGATCAAACCTTTCCACGACTAGAACAGAGCTTTTATCATCATACTAGATTGTTATTTCATTGATTTGTACATATTGTAGAAAAATGCAGAGATTAATAATAGTTATCAAAGGTACCAGGATTATAATTTAGTACGCCAGACGCGCGTTTCATCTCATAAGACTCATCACTAACGCTCATATCAAAATATTTATAAGGCCAAACAAGAACAAAGTTGTAGAGCATTGAAAATCCAATAAGTTGTGAATAAATAATACAAATGCAATGTTATGTTTCTTGAGGGAAGTAATAGACCTTTGCATTATCGGTTAGTTATCTCTCCAACATCTAAGAATGTACAACTTTCTATATGGTAATTAAAAAAAGTAAAATCAACAAAATACTGAACCTCGACAAGATTCGAAACGGAAAGTCTCTTATCAATTAGACGTGGCTTTGAAACTGTCGTTAGGATAAATTGACACCATAAAATCAAAACGACGGAAAAAGAAATCCGCTTTCCTAACATGTTCTTCCTTGAAGTAATGTTACTGTTCCATACTAGACATGCAAAAATATTCGTATTTAATATTATAAAAGCATTATCTTTAATTTAAAAACTATCGTTAACTTCCCGTTTTTGTATTGATATCAAATCAGATTATATTCACTGATCACTGAACATATATTACTTGTCTGTTTCCTGGTGTCCATTCCTGTATTTGTTAAATATTTTATTGCTTCTTTAAGTCAAAAGAAATTATTGACTTCCAATTAATGTTGAAATTTATCTGCGATGTTAAACGTTTAACGACAATGACTTTTATTGAGACATTTTCAGACCCAATTTTGGCATTGTTAAAGACAAAGGAGAGTAAACGGTGTTACATTAGGAAACGGATGTGCTGAATAAGGGTGTTAATTACGTGCTTCCAAACCGTATAATTTGCTATTTATTTCATTAATTTTGTTTTCTGATCCATGATGACATAAATTGACATGGCATGTTCGTTGAAGGTTTATGTGTTTCCATGTTTAAAAAAATCTACAAAAATGAAATAGCTTGTGAGTCTGTCGCTTGATTGTTTTCTTCATCAATGAACTGATTGTTCGGGCCGCCATTCCGTTTTCCGGCATATGTCTAAATGGAAGTTGATGTCTTTATTGTGTAATGCAGACTTTATGTTGTGAATTAAAATATAATTGTTTGAGCTATTTTCTCATTACCAACGCTTACATTATCTGATTGAGTTTTATTGCGATAATTTTGTAATTGTAAAAGGTTCTCTATTCTTATGCATCTTTAACATGCTCCTTGTCTTTTTTCAGTAAGCTTGAAACGAATGCGTCATTTTAGGGTAATATTTAATCATTGCTAGTCACAAAACTCGAAACATATTATTACAACACTATGAATATCTGTGGCGGATCCAGGGAGAGGGTTCTGGAGGTCGTAACCCCTTTTTTTGACGATCAATGCATTTGAATGGAGAATTATGGTTCGACCCCCGCCACCCCCTTAATCCTGGGTTGTGACATCCCCCACCCCCACCCACCCCTCCGGGCTCTTTTTCAAAATCGATAGATCTGCCCCTGAATATACACGGTTTTACATACAAAACATGCGTTCTGAATATAAAAGCAGTAATATTGGGATAGCACTTGTATGAGTTTAGATAATATCTCATATAACATGGACATTCATGACATATTACTCTTGAAATCTTAATCAGGTTAATGATTATAAGATTTTCACCTAGACACACAATGACACGTGTCACAATTATCCATACAACATGATAATAAGTAATTAAACTTAAAACCTGTTTAAAGTTTGTCATGCCGATCTCGTAATACTAGTAGAAACGCCAACCAGACATTCGTGACCTTAAGGACCGGGGATGATGTTATATACAGATGTAGGTTGACAAAAACTTGTTATCAGCAACTATCTAATAAAATCATGTTATAATAAGCAAGTCCTGGAATATCGGGTCAATTAGGTGATGTATGTTTCCATGTATTCATGCACACATCGTTGTCAATGTTTTAATTTAATGCGACTGTCATACACGTGAGATGTTTAGCTAGCTATATAACCAGGTTTTAACCACCATTTTCTACGTAAGAAAATGCGTGCACCTAATTAGGAATTTGACAGTTGTTATCCATTAGTTTGTTGTATTTGAGCTTTTGATTTTACCATTTGATTACTAATTTTATGTTTTGAATTTTTGCTTGGTGTTCGGTATTTTTGGTTATTTTACTTTTCACTGCTAGTTAGTTGCTGTAAAAATCAGAAAAAAGAGTTTACAAAAATAGAAAAAGATGAAATCATCTTATTAACAACTTCTAGATTTAAGACAATAATGAAGCAATCTTAATTGTATCTGATGTGTCCTTAATTACAATTTCAAACATATATGCTATCAACATATATATGTTATCACCAAACCTTCAATAATTTTAGTGCGTTTATAGAGTTGATTAAAGCATGCACTTTCTTTTTACACTCCCTTGGAAGCTTCGTATAAATAAAAGTTAATAGCCACAAGAAATGGAACACAGCTGGTTCCCTAGGAAAAGCTTATTAAGTCGAAAACATATAATTCAAATACAAAAAAAAATTTGTCAATAACAAAATAAAAAAAGACAAATACAAAAAAAACACAGTAAAACTACATACAATTTTCTTTTTTTATGAATAGGATGGACTAGTTGTGTGTTTTATACTGAATTCTTCAAAATCTTCTGCACAAAACATTTTGTAAGATATATTCGTGCTAAATATGCATTTCAACAACCACTTAACATATTTTATTATAGCATGAATGTAAAAACAATTTTTATCCATATCTATTTGTCCTTCATTGAGTATCGGCTAACAGAGTAAGATTGTCAATACATTGTGTGATTCAAGTTAAATTGAGCATATGTTTATGGGTCTATTATTAAACGATATAATTTACACATTAAATCGTTTTTCTCTTTTAGCACTTATTTTCCTAATATCACTTTAAAGGCGTTTGACAAAAGGAAGACATTTCTATTTAAATTTAAATGTTTTTATAAAGTGTAATAAACTGTCATAATTATACAACAGTTAGCAAAGGGTCAAACGATATAGATACTTAACGACTTTTGACTTCTTCACAAGCTTATTGGGTTTCAGTTGTTAAAATGTTTGTAAGTACCACCCTTGATGTTACGTCTTACTAAATTGATAAATTAAAGTATACATATCTTTAATGAAGTGTTAATTTGTATCTTCTAACAACATTTTGTCATTAATAAACAAGAAATGTCTGCATATGCATTTTTTTTTATAAATTACACACAAAACCACGTTATTTAGTTGCCATGCAATTAAATAAAATTAAAACATTAATAACATGTTAAAGAAAATTTTAACGAAATTTAGAATATACAAAATATCATTTTACAAATAGATTTGTCTATTTCAGACATGTTTGTGACTTTGTTGAAACCTCTCTTTATGTGTTATAAGACAGATAAAACGAACCATAATATATTTCCAGTAAACAGAAGCAGACTGTTCGAGAGCTTCGTTTTTTCAAACCCTCTCCCCAGTTTTCCGTGTTGATGATTTTGACAATTCATATGCAGGCTTCAAATAAATAAATACTTTTGGAGATTTTTCCCCGTAGGAATTATATAGAAATGAATACCTCTCACAGATTTTAACCATATGCCAACTTCTTGTTTAAAAATTATCGGTTATAAAGTTAGTTTTTATCGAATTGTAATGTGTCGCTCGGGTATCAGATTTTGAGGCATAAGGGGGTGATGCATTTAGTAAAAATAAATAAGACAGATATGTCCATAATTCAGGCTTCATCTGATTGTTTGTAACTCAAGCAGTTACTATGTAATGATGGCTAATTACAAACTTTAATATTAATAACACGTGCACACTGCAAAAAAGGACTACCCCAGAAACGACATATAAAAAAGATTGTTACTGCAGTATTAAGTTGCCCAAATCGTTTCCCAAATCTCTTTGTATTTTCCCAATACCACATTTCATGTGGTTTTACTTACCTTGGTCGCTTTTCTCTGCTTCAGAACCGACACCCCGTGGTCAACAAAGCCACGAACATGCAAGTGGCATTCTGCACGCTGAGTAGTCTTGTCAATAACAAAATGGTATAATTTGTATATTGTCAGGGTCATAAATAATGTAATATGTTATAATATATTGGTTTGTGATAAGAATCAGGGTCGTACGACATTTGTTTCCAGGTTTATATATCAAGTCGAATGGCAGGTCATTAAAACAAGCACATTTCTAAAATATAAACGAGGGATAATAGCGGAGAGAGTGTAAAGAAGGGATGAATAATGTTTCATTTCAGGTCGTTAGATGAAAAAAAAAGTCACCTGCCTAATTGGTGTTTGCATATTTATCTCTCAAGTTCGTTGATAGAACTAGCCGTACAATCTGTTTCGGGTTAAATTTCAATAAAGTTGAATAAACAGCTATCGGATTATGCCTATTATCTTTTTCTTTAAAGTATTAACTACTTTATAAGCTATAAATGATGCAGATCTGTACCTTTGTCATTTTTTTAAATATTGTCTAAATCCTAATGTGTCCAAACAAGATGTTCTCTTCAGATTAACAGTAATGTTCGTAGCAACCCAACGTGTTATATTTCTATGTTGGGTTAAGTGATTTGTTATCGATGAAATCAGCATATAAATTTATACAGGGATTGAATTTTATACATAGTCTGCGGTAAAGTCAAAAACTGGAATCATTAAAGGCACTTGCTGATCTGTCGCTGATCATGTCACGTTGAAATTCATATAGTCTACAAAAAGAAAGTACAAAGATAACATTACCGTACAAAGCAGTTATTACAAATTAACCTTGTTCATGTGTAATCATTTGAATGCTGAATATTTAATATAAATTTACTTTTTTTGTAATATGTAGAGTTCAGCGCATCTATAAAGTTGAGCTCGTTTCATGAAACTTGATTGTGCACAAACGTAAATTTAGCTACTGGTACATGTATGTAAGGTTAATAAGTGCTTTGTAGTATTTTGTGTTTAAGCAGGGACGGAATCAACCGGTTGCGTGCCTCGGTTGTTATTATTTTCGGTATAAAAAAAATGTTTAAAAAGCCACTCTTCACGCACTAACATGATTATGGTACCTCCACAAACTATAAGGTTAATATTCACGACTTGTTGCTACTTTAAGAGACAGACAAACAAGATCAGATGATATAAATATAAGATTAACTGCCTGTGCATCGATTTCAGAAGATTACGAATATCTACTGTATTTTTTGTCATTAGTAATATTTCATTATGAAAAGAGATCATGCATTTTATAGTCGGAAAATGTTTGTGAATGCAATAACAAATAAACTATTATACATTTTTCCATTTGAAAATGCAGGTCATTTGTATAGCAAGACGATTAGTACGAGAGTCAGAGTTTCGCTGACTTGACTGTCTTGATACGACATTAAAATGAGTGCTGCAGTAAACTACATATATGCCATTGTGTGATTCTTTGTTTCATATCACTGTTTGATTTTTTAGAGATTAAGATTATAACCAATGTTGATATTTTTGATATTTTTTATCTAGAATGTCTGTTTGTTTTGTTCACGCATCGTTGTCAATATCATGGAATTTGATACTACTGTCATACAAGTGACAGGTTTAGCAAGCTATAAAACTAGGTTCGATCCACCATTTTCTACATAAGAAAATGCCTGTAGTAAGTCAGACATATGACAGTTGTTATCAATTCGTTTGATGTGTTTGAGATTTTGATTTTACCAATTGCTTAGGGACTTTCAGTTTTGAATTTTCCTCGAAGTTCAGTATTTTTTTGTGATTTTAGTTCCTACAATCCACAATTTAGCCCAGACATTATTGAAGATAATATGGTACACCAAACAACCCATGAAATCCGATAAAAACGTTGATTTGCTAATCTTAACATCAATTTTCTCATTAACTTTTTCAATACGTTTAAATCTTTTATAGAAATAAGTTAAAAGAAACATTATAGATTTGTATCTTGTTAATTTAACCCCATCAAATGTATGTAATACCATTAAATTGCGTCAATTTTATCAAGTTTTGATTTTTATAAATATAATTATAAATTTTGTAGAGTGACTAAAAAATTATCTGTATTTCACTTGTCAAAGGAAAATATTATTTTAACAATAAGAAAACTTCAAAAATCACAATAGTTTTACAATTACAAGGCTAAATGTCAGTTTTTCTAACAAAAGATATTGTAATTTCTATGTAGTATTTTATTAAATTATATTAAATTTGATTATTGTTACTAATTTTACTTTTTAAACTGTTACTGATAAGTTTTGACGCTTGTATAATTTAAATAAAATTAGGATGTATTTTTTATATGTTTTGTTACAAATTCAGATATGATCTAAATTTGAGATATTTTCTTATATGGAATTCAATTATATGTTATATTGTCTAATTTTAATATTTCAGTATACCTGATTTACGGAATTTGATTACTAGGGACTAATGTACTGGTCTTGGAACGGCGAGGGACATTTTAGCGCATTGAAAGGACATTTTAGCGAAAAAAGACGGACGTTTTAATGCCAAAGTAGAACCCATTTTAGCAACTGATCTTTAAAGGGAACCAATTTTAGCAAAAATTTAAACTGTCAATGCCCATTTTAGCGAAATATTTTTAACAATTATCAGTGTATATAAAGTGCGAGTCCAGCTAGTTAATTTTTACTATCATATGCGAGTATGTCTATTGTAGAATAAAGGATCATGGGAAAACTGTATTTGTTTACGTTTCAAAAATACCAAAATAATTGTTTTGAAGTTAAGTTTCAACATATTTTCATTGTGATATGAATTTTTAATGTACAAACATAGCAGTAAAGTTCAAATAAGTGTTATAAAAGCAACGTAATATAGCATATCGATTATTGAAAGCGTTTCATTTTCTTTACTAATGTGATGAACTTGGTTCACCTGTTTTATTTTACTAGTGTTCTTCTTATTTCTTTTATCAAGCTGAAACATTGTTATACGAACTCGTTATATTTGAAAGTTGAACAGTTGTCTACTTTTGGTTTTGTTTTGTTAAATTTGCTATGGATATTTATAATATTTAGCATCAGTAACGGACCGATCGTGGTTAGCATACCCGGAAATATTCCGATCGGTAGTCGTTGACATAAGGGCCGTCATTCAAACGTTTTAGCATTAAGGGTTAGGTTATTATAAACACTCATATGAATAAGACATATGGTATCGTCCAAATTAAATGGTATGGTCCAAAACCTTAGTATATAAGCTGATGTGCTGTCAGAACAAGGGTCGCTTGTTGAATAGTAAAGACGTCTAGAAGAAGCAAAAAGGTAATTATTTCATTAATAAAGGATTAAATAGATTCTGAACAATAACTTATCTGCGTACCTGAATAAGGTTGTAGGAGGATATATATAAAAGGAACATACGCACCGGTTAATAGGTCCCTAGGAGACTATGCGGTTAAAGTGCACAAGTAAAGCATAAACCAGAGAGAGTACTGGTTAAGCAGTGCACATGCAGACTAGGCCAGATAGTGAAAAGGATAGCAGTGCAAAGGTTGAATATAGCCAAGGTGTAATAGTGCATAGGTTTGCATTTGTTGTTGCTGGACACACAAGGTCTTTTAGAGACAGAAAAACGTCCAACACATTGTTATTGTGTGACAGAGACCATAATATAAGTTTAAAAGATAGAAAGCTAAGAAACGGTGCATCTTCCAATATCCAGGGGTAAACTCTGGTACGATACCCAGAAGTCACTACACCGAGTACGTGACACTATTAAACGAGAAGACCTCATTTTGTGTGTCGCTTCTCTTCTTTCCACAATAAATTAATCAACACTCCTCTGTGTCCTATAAATACAGTGCATGGTCGCATTTGTCATCCATTCATATGATTATTCAGATTGAGTTATTTTGGGAGAAAAACGAGAAAAAAAGGCATCCGGAGATTGTTCCGTCATTGGACGAAATTTTAAGTCAGATTAGACTTCCGGTTAGCGTTTTTCTGTATACTTTGAACATGCACATACTATAAATAAAGTGTATTTTCAGAATTTTATCCTCTATCATTTTCAAGTTTACTATCCACGGCGGTCACAGGGTTTATTAAATAGAGGGGTCTGTATACTATATCGATGACCACTATGGATCGATTAGTAAACGTAGAATTGAAAGTAAATACACTTTATTTATATAGTAATGAATGTTCATAATATACAGATAACCGCTTAAATTATTCATGTGAACTTTTGATACCTTTTCTGAAATTCTCCAGTCATTAAATCTTTTACGAACTTCATTGATTACAAAAAAAAAAAGATGTGGTATGATTGCCATGTTGAGACAACTCTCCACAAGAGACCAAAATGACACAGAGATTAACAACTATAGGTCACCGTACGACCTTCAAAAACGAGCAAAGCCCATACCGCATACTCAGCTTTAAAAGGCCCCGAAATGACAATGTAAAACAATTCAAACGAGAAAATTAGCGGCCTTATTTATGTACAAAAAATGAACGAAAAACAAATATGTAACAAAAAAACAAACGACAACCACTGAATTACAGGCTCCTTACTTACATGTTTATAACAAACTAAATGTATATTCATATTGAAATTGATAGAAAACCAAAAATTGGGAACTTTGGAAATAAAGGTGGAGGGATAAAAAAAAAATCCTGTCCCAAATAACCTATGACTTAAGATAATTTTGCTGAAATTCTCCAGTCATTCAGTATTTTACAAAATTCTTCTAACAACACTTTACATACTTTAAACTACGCTCTGAATGCCCGCGATTTCGCGGGTGTGTTCTAGTAACTTTAGATGCGATGAATTATCACTATTAGTGCAATCATGTCTGATGTAGAATTTTCAAAGATGCAAGGAATTTTTCTTGTAGATTTATTTGATAAATATATAAATAGACTTGCAACAAATGAAAAAAGTTAGTCAATGACTTGAGTTTTTGTGACATTTTCAAATTGAAATACAAACTCCTCGTTCATTCTTTGTCAAATATATAGCTGTTCAAACTTCTAACAAAAACGCTTCTCAAAATGTCATATAGTTTTCTTAAAATTACACTCTTCCTTGCTTATAACAAAAATTTAAAAGACCTCTTTTTCTTATATTGTTTTGCAGTAAAAGATTGATATGACGGAGTTAAAGTGCACGTTTTTAGGATTTACTTCATTATTGTATTTTTAATCTAATATTGCGTAGACCTACATCTGAATGTGTAAGGCTTTGTCATACTGAAAACGAAATGTCAACTAAAAAAATTGTACTAAAATCAAGGTGAATGTAATTAATATATACTTGATGCAACTGGCTTAATAATTTCAAATTAAAACACATTATTTTCTGAGATATCAAGAGAAAGAGAATGGAATCATTTTAATTCGACGAGATCAAGAAGTTTTTTTTTTTTTTCAATATGAAGATATTACAAACGCCATAGCATATACGGTGGTATTGGATTATTAAAAGTCAATCTTCGCCAGTATTCTTCACAGACAATTAATCCGTACAACGTGTATAATGTGTAACGGACAAACGTCATTGAAGACTCATTGGTGGCTGTTATTTGCTCTATGATCTGGTTGTTGTCTCTCTGACATGTTCCCCATTTCCATTCTATATATATTTTTTAATTCATCGTATTATGAAAACGAACATGTGTAGTGTACTATAGGTAGCCTAAGGGCTCTCAAACATGAACTAAAACTACCGGTTAACCTGTTAATCGGTCGAACGACTATCCGAGTAACCGGCTAGGCAAAATTGTACGATTTGACAACACTCATATTAAGGCCATTATAAATATATTAGAAAAGTAGTGTGTTTTTTTATCCCGTTCCGTTTCGGTTTGAACCATAGATACTGAGATATAAGAATATGTCATATGTGACAATGAGACTACTCTCCATCCGAGTCATAATTTATAAAAGTAGAACCATTATCGATCAAAATACCGTCTTAAACATGAAGTCTTGACTCACACCGAACAGCAAGTTATAAAGAGTTCCAGTGTAAAACCTTTCAAACGGGAAAACCAACGGTTCAATCTATACCAAGATGTCCGCAGTTTGTGACGAAGAGTCATGGAAATGGATAAATAAAACCAGGATAAAGATCCCTACAATTTTTAAGAAATTAAATGAAATATATTTGAAATAAATAAATAAATTATTAAATGTTATGTCTATTGAATTTATTAAACATGTAGTGTTAAATCAAACTTTCCTCCGCAAGTTAAACTTGATCAAATCCTTCTCTTACTTTATCTATGGTTTAAGCAAGTCGGCTAAATTAAGGCTTTAATAGATAACAAAAATTTAAAGTTTATATAGTGAAAATACACCGCATATACAATACTAATGAATCGCTCTTCAGTGAACAATAAAATTATAGTATCATTATTCGACAGTAAACATGAATTGCATAAAGAAAGCATCATAGTGGAATAAAGTTAAATATGACGAAACTGAATGACAAAACCTATTCTACGTTATACAACTTTAATAATTGTGTTGAAATGAACAACACCAACAGCTTACCTGCTAGTTTTAAATCACCTGCACGATCTGTTCGTGAAATGTCCTAAATATTCACTGGTGGTAAGCGGATGGTCGTAACTAAAAGTTACGACCATCTGAATATGGGAGACAACTGTAGGGATAAGTTTTTCTTTTCCGATTTTCGTGCAGTAAAAGGTTCATTTGAGTCAAACCGCTTGTCTCATATACACATATCGTGAGTGCATTCTCATTGAAACCAAATTTGACACATAAAATCATTTCAATTTTCGTAAAATAGTCATTCAAAAATTCGAGCATGATGGTCGTAACTTTAACTTGTGATGGTCGTAATGTCAACTATAGTATTTTGGATGATGGTCGTAACCGACACAAGATGGTCGTAACTTTGAAAGATGACTGTAACTCAAGTATTTAGACGAACTTTTATCAAGCTATTTTAAAAGTACTGTGCACATGTATAACCATGTTAATAAACTTATCAATCATACATTTTTGATATGTTCCAAACGACCATCATTTAGGAGAAACAGTGAAAACTAATCAACTCGCATTAAGCCAAATAGTATGTTAGGGTTGAGTATTAATATATTTATACTGTACATTAAGGCATAAAATTGTTGAATATTTGCTTTCAGATTTTTTTTTATTTACGACTTTCTATTTCCTGCAATCATGTCGGCAGATGAAATTATTGAACGTACAATTTTGAACAATCTTCTTTAATTTTTAATCAGCTATTGCAGTTTTTATAAACCATTGGCTTTCGAATATTCGGCTTTTGGTGAATCATGATTAATGAAAATCCACAAAAGCCTGGTGTTTGTATCGTGTTGTCTTTATTTTTTATTGATTGCATGACGATCTTGCGGTATATCATTGATAATTGTTCTATGTATTGGTTCAGAATCCATGGTGTCGCAATGAACATTGTGTTAACCTAGAAAGTATGAATAAGGTTGAGATATTTTACAATGCTACACGCGTTGAATTTAAGAGTAAGATCAAATATCAGTAGTTTGTAGACAGGCTTGTAGCCAGGATAATATTACAAGGTAGAACTAAATGTACTGCGGCAAATATTACATACATATATGCAGGTATATATTTTACAATGATACACGCTTTGAATTTAAGAGTAAGATCAAATATTAGTAGTTTACAGCCAGCCTTGTAGCTAAGATAATATTACAAGGTAGAACTAAATGTACTGCGGCAACTATCACATACATATCCAGGTTGAAAATAATATTTATGTTATATGTTTATATTGTATGAATGTACTCAGATTTAAAAGACCAGCACGCTGAGTTGAAGCATAAAGATCTATCTTTTAAAAATTATCCTGGCTACAAGCTATGTATGCATACTGTTTGCTGAAGTCCTTTTGCTGAAATTCAAAAAAATACATTATCACCAGCATATAGTAAACAATGTGAATTGCTGACCCCCATATTCTTTAGAAAGAAGTTTAAGGATCCATACTGTGAAGGAATTTTTTTAACTCGTGTAGTAATTTTGACTCTATATATGCCTCCTCTAGTAGTGGAAAGATGCTCCCAAATTGTCAAGCCTGTGCCAGTATCTGATCATAGACTTTGCAATGACAAAATACAGAGTGAATCTATCGAGCTAAGAAAGATTGGCAACATGTGTTTCTCTTTTGGTAACACCAAGTAAATGTTTACAAAATTCAATGCGTAGTCTTTCTGAAAGAATCTTAGGATAAGTCTGATCTACATTTTTTTGCTGTAGTTGAAAACATGGCAAGATCGTCAGCATATGTATAGTAAAGAATAGGCTGGTCGTGAATAAACAACAGCTGGATCAGGGGAACTTTTAACACAATCAGGAAGTTCATTTATAAAAATTTTAAACAAATTTGGACTCTAATTGTCTCCCTGTTTTATTCCAACTTTAGTTCTAAAGAGATCTCTTACCATACTCTCTAACTATATTCAATAGCTTAAGTTTTATTTTCCATAAGAAAGACAAAGATGTATAACGGATAGCATGGTACCAATAGGCGTATTCAGAATTTTCTAAAACCACGGGTAATAATTATACCTGAACTTCGAATTTGCACCTTATAATCAGCTTGACTATATACCAAATGACAATACGACTTCTCAAAATCCAGGCTAAAAATAAGATGTATGTTGTTTAATTCGATTACGGACCTGCGAATTCGCGGATATGGTCTTGTCTCGATAACGATTCCCATAACATTATTTTGACTCCTTACTTATGCTCTTAAAGTATCAATTTCAAATTGTAGATTTTTCTTTTAAATTCCACCTAGTAGGTACATACTAGTTTTTAAAAAGTTTATCTTTTCAATACATGCAAAATATAAAGAAAATAAATCAGGATACTGTTATTTCATGTGATGTCAAATTTGTTAACATCGCCTTTTCTTAACTAAGAATGATCATAACCAGAGCTGTGTTTAAAATGAATTCTCCACTTTTGAGAATTTATATTGTTATTAAACTTAACAGCTTATAATTAGTTGCCTCTTGGTTGATTTTATACATTATATTTTAAGTAACAGTGACTGGTCATTTCATTTTGTATTTGGTTTTTTTTTCGATTCGTTCCAATTTTCTTTCCTTTCGCACTTTACAGGTATCCCTCTCTTCACATCTTTTAGTTTTTTTCATTTAGTGAAATCAACTTCACAAATATATCATATAATATATTCATATAACAAAAGACACGTTTAAAACTATTGACTTGTCTTATTAGGTCCTATTTAATGAAGAGTTACGACCATCACAATTTTAAGTTACGACCATCCTGAACATTTTTGTTTTTTTAGTTACGACCATCATGCTCGAATTATTGAATGATCATTTTACGAAAATTGGAATGTTTTTATGTATCAAATTTTGTTTCAATATCAACGCACTGACGATTAGTATGTATGAGACAAGCGGTTTTACTGAAACATTTTTTTACTGCACGAAAATCGGAAAAGAAAAATGTATCCCTAGAGTTGTCTCCCATCTTCGGATGGTCGTAACTTTAAGTTACGACCATCCGCTTACCACCAGTGAATATTTACCTATTTCGTTATATATTTCACAGCTGTATGGCTTTAGGCGCAATATAACCCAGTTTGCATCTCTTACATTGTCTTACCAGTATAACTTATTTCTAAACAAATACATTTTAACTAATTTTCTTCATTGTCATCAAAAACCAAAAAAAAAGTCGTCTGTTTATTTATCATTCTACATCAGAAATTTTTGGCATATACAGTGAAAATGATATTTTAGGATCCGCAATTTACATACACTGATTATAATATCTATACTATTAAACGAGAAGACCTCATTTTGGGTGTCGCTTCTCTTCCTTCCACAATAAATCAATCATCATGCATCTATGTCCTATAGGTACAGTGGATAGTCATATTTGTCATCCATTCATATGGTTATTCAGATTTAGTTATTTTGGGAGAAAAACGAGAAAAAAGGCGTCCGGATATGTTTCCGTCATTGGACGAAATTTTAAGTCATATTAGACTTCCGGTTTGCGTTTTTCTGTATACCTTGAACATACATATACTACGAATAAAGAGTATTTTCTGTCTGATATCATTTTCAAGTTAACTATATATCCACGGCGTACACAGAGTTTATTAGATAGAGATGGTCTGTATAATATATCAATGACCGCCGTGGATCGATTATTAAACTGAAAATTAAAAGTAAAAACAAAATACACTTTATAGTAATGAATGAGAGGGGGGCAGGACCTTTTTGGGACGTCGGGATCGGGGCTTTTAAGATCGGAATTTCGGGATCACGGGATATTTAATTCTTATTAAATTCGGGACCTCGGAATTTCATGTTTGTACATGTAAGCCCGGGATATCGGGATCAGGAACCCTACGACACCACCACCCCCCTTTATGAATGTTCATAATATACAGTTATAAGCGCTAAAATTATTCATGTGTTATTAAAATTAATAGAGAACATTTTTTGGGGGGAAAAGGAGGAGCCGGGCTAGAAAAACAATTGTCCTGTCCCAAAATACCTATGACTTTTGATACCTTTTCTGAAATTCTCCAGTCTTTAAATCCTTTACATAAATTCATTGATTACAAAAAAATGAGACAGCTCTCCATAAGAGACCAATATGACACCGAAATTAACAACTATAGGTCACCTTACGGCCTTCAACAATGAGCAAAGTCAATACCCATAGTCAGATATAAAAGGCCACGAAATGACAATGTAAAACAATTCAAATGAGAAAACTAACGGCCTTATGTGTGTACAAAAAACAAATATATAACACATAAACAAACGAAAACCACAGAATTACAGGCTCCTGCCTTGAATGTTCATAATATACTAAATGTATGTTCATAATGAAATAAATAGAAAACCAAAAATAGGGAATTTTGGAAATAGGAGGAGGGATACAAAAAACATTTTCCTGTCCCCAAGTACCTATGAAAGAGGGACGAAAGATACCAAAGGGACAGTCAAACTCATAAATCCAAAACAAACTGACAACGCCATGGCTAAAAATGAAAACGACAAACAGAAAAACAACAGTACACACGACACAACACAGAAAACCAAAGAATAAACAACACGAACCCCACCAAAAACTAGGGGCGATCTCAGGTGCTCCGGAAGGGCAAGCAGATCCTGCTCCACATGTGGCACCCGTCGTGTTGCTTATGTGATTACAAATCCGGTAAATTGTCTAATTCGGTAGGTCATATTCATGAAAGGGAAGGGGATTGTAGTTACGACGT
Organism: Mytilus edulis; assembly: GCF_963676685.1. Taxonomy (NCBI): domain Eukaryota; kingdom Metazoa; phylum Mollusca; class Bivalvia; order Mytilida; family Mytilidae; genus Mytilus; species Mytilus edulis. Next base: position 5,120,931 of record NC_092345.1, read on the forward strand.
AAGGAACATATCCGATATCATTTGTGAAACGGTTATTCCATAACGGTCAACCAACTCGTGATGGCGTCCGTAAAATTTACGAAGGGATGATTTCAACTTCACCATTTGGAACTCTTGGTTTAATAGCTTCCTTGTTAGCAGCAAACCTCTATCAAGAAAATCATGATAGGAAATGCAAGCACGGGAATATCGTATCAATTGGGAGATATATACCCCGTATGCAGGTGCTGCTGGAATGTTGCTACTTAGAAATGGAAAGTTCACAATTGGAAAGCTGAAATCATCTCTTTTGTCGTAAAGTTTTGTTTTCAACCGACCCTCATTGTCAATTTCTAGATGTAAGTCAAGATATGAAGCCGACTTAACTGTATCTGTAGTATCCTTTATCTCTAGTTCGATTGGATAGATGCGTTCCACATAGTCACCAAATTTTGAATTGTTTAGCGAAAGAACATCATCTATATAGCGGAAAGTAGAGTTAAAGGATATTGCTAACTTCTTATCTTTCTTCCTATGACTTTTGATACTTTTGCTAAAATTCTCAAGTCATTAAATATTTTACAAAATTCTTCCTACAACAGTTTACATACTTTCAACCACGCTCTGAATGCCCGCGATTTCTCGGGTGTGTTCTAGTATTATATATACTAAATAAAAAAAATCTTTTAATTGACTTAAGACAGCACAATTTAAAACACGTGGTATGTCGAATAAAAAACAGCACTTAAAGTCTGAAAAGGTTAAATGAAATGTTAAACTCCGTTCTAGTCTGGAATGTATAAACAGGGAATGTAATGGGTTCTGGATATACCTCCTGTACGATACTGTTTACAGGATTGCGTTAGAAACTGTTCTTTCTCTTTATTTTTTATATATGTTGTTGTTTGCAATTTGATAATAGTATCATGAAAAACGTAAATCGATGAATTACAAAGTTGTTCATTATAATGGGTATGGTTATAGTAAGGCGATTATTATTCACCAGGGTAAGTTTTCGCAAAAATGAGCTATGGAAAATATAAGTGAACGGATTAATTCGGTGCTAAAATTGGCTCTCATGTCGGCGCTAAAATGTCCCAGTGTAGTTGAAAATATGTCGCTGAAATGTCCTGCGCCCGTACTGGTGTCGTATTTTGGATCTACCCGAAACAAATTCGTCATAACTATTACTGATTGATATGTTCAAATGTGCACTGGTATTTAACAACAAAATTGCAATGTTTGGTCATCTGGCTCTACAATTGTACGAGAATTTATCGGGTCAATAAAATTCATATCGGGTGAGGCAAAGCCAAGCCCGATATGAATTTTATTGACCAGATAAATTCTGTATTAGGACAATTGAACACTGTGTAATAAATTTATCCTGATTTTGTTATATTACATATCATTATATTTAAGTTCAATATAAGGACAATATCAACCAAACATATTTTATATATTTAAATTTATCCTGATTTTGTTATATTACATATCATTATATTTAAGTTCAATATAAGGACAATATCAACCAAACATATTTTAGATATTTAATCTAAAACTGTGAAATAAAGCAACTCATGTTTTAAAAAAAATATAAGGTGAATGGTATAAGGGAGATAATCCCGATTGACGTAATAAATAAGGGAGATCATTCCTATTGACGTAATAAAAAATTGTACTGAACTTTATTTGGAAAATATCACCCAATCAAATTGCGAGAAATTACTCTAAATCAGGATAAAGTTTTTTATCATTTCTGTCATGTTATATAAATTAATTTTTGAATATGTTATTTTTTTCGTTTAACAAATTCAGGTCAACGGGAAAAAAACTTCAATTTACCAGAAGAACACAAATTTGTAAATTCGTGATAACAAAAATGTGACAAAAATAAGAGATATACGTTAGAAAGGCATCAATACAGCTAAAAATAAAATATCGAATATATAAAGATTTCCAGATGTTAACAATTATAACGTTTTCAACAAACAGACCATGTTTCCTAGCTCAACTAGTCCCAAGTTTAAAAATGCTATAAACTAACAATAAGTTCCTAAACACAAATTTCAGTAAGTTTTAAACAGATCTAGAGAATTTACTCTGAACAGACACGTTAAGCTAAGATTTTAACAGCATACATATTAGACAAAACAAAAACGATATATCTGTTTTATGCTTTCAAACACTTTCTCAACAATAGCAGACAGTTTGGTTCAATTTTGTCAAGATATTATTTTGTTATTTTGTTGCACTTAAATGTTTCTTTTGTTTCTTTGTTTTCCTCTTATAGTTGATGTGTTTCCCTCGGTTTTAGTTTGTAACCCGGATTTGTTTTCTCTAAATCGATTTATGACGTTCGAACAGCAGAAAACTACTGTTGCCTTTATTTACGCCAGGAAAACAATGACTTGCATACATAAAAAATAGGCATTTGACTACATGCAATTTTAAAGAACTAGGAAAATAAAATTGACATGAACCTTTTCTTTTTAAAAAATATTTTCATTTGAGAGAAAAGTTTCAGAAATCCTTAATATTTTTAACCTGAAAATGACAATTTACCCGATTTCAAACGTGACAGGATTTTAAGTCAAAACCGAGGTAAAAAACCTTCTTTTTTTTTAAATATTATTTATCCTATTAAATATTTTAGAGCTATTTTAGTGGTTTGTTTAGAATGGAATCAACATATATTGATAAATTGTGTATATTATAAGATGTGGGTAATATAAATTGAACCCAACTGCATAAAATTGAAAAGTTATTGCAATAGAAGAGACATGTATGCCAATATGTAAATAAAAACAGGACTTTATAAATATCGTTCTTCTTAAAATTTAGCGCTTTTCTGGATTATTCTTCACTAGGAGCATTTACCTAAACATTTGAAAGCTAGGAATGTAAACAAAAGTAGAACGTATGAAAATATCGCAAAAAGAAGAACTATCTTAGTCAATCCGAGGGAAAAAAGGATTAAAAAGGGATATCAAAAACACCATTGTAAGAGTAGACTTATCAACTGTTTCACCCTGATAATTTCTTACTTTTTCAATATCGCATGCATTTTGGTAGATTTTTTTTTTTTTATTTCTGTCGTGTTATCTATACTATTAAACGAGAAGACCTCATTTTGGGTGTCGCTTCTCTTCTTTCCACAATAAATTAATCAACACGCCTCTGTGTCCTATAGGTACAGTGCATAGTCGCATTTGTCATCCATTCATATGATTATTCAGATTGAGTTATTTTGGGAGAAAATCGGGAAAAAGGGCATCCGGATATTGTCCCGTCATTGGACAAAATTTTAAGTCAGATTATACTTCCGGTTTGCGTGTTTCTGTATACTTTGAACATACATATACTACGAATAAAGTGTATTTTCAGAATTCTATCTGCTATCATTTTCAAGTTTACTATCCACGGTGGTCACAGAGTTTATTAAATAGAGAGGGTTTGTATACTATATCAATGACCACCATGGATCGATTAGAAAACTTAGAATTGAAAGTAAATACACTTTATTTATATAGTGAATGTTCATAATATACTGACAAGCGCTAAAATTATTCATGTGCACTTTTGATACCTTTTCTGAAATTCTCCAGTCATTAAATCTTTTACAAAATTCATATAGTGAATGTTCATAATATACTGACAAGCGCTAAAATTATTCATGTGCACTTTTGATACCTTTTCTGAAATTCTCCAGTCATTAAATCTTTTACAAAATTCATTGATTACAAAAAAAAGAAGATGTGGTATGTGAAAACTCTCCACAAGAGACCAAAATGACATATGACAGAAATTAACAACTATAGGTCATCGTACAGCCTTCAACAATGAGCAAAGACCATACCGCATACTCAGCTTTAAAAGGCACCGAAATGAAAATGTAAAACAATTCAAACGAGAAAACTAGCGGCCTCATTTATGTACAAAAAATGAACGAAAAACAAATATGTAACGCATAAACAAACGACAACCACTGAAGTACAGGCTCCTTACTTAAATGTTCATAACATACTAAATGTATATTCATGTTGAAATTGATAGAAAACCACACATTGGGAATTTTGGAAATAAAGGAGGAGGGATTAAAAAAACATATTCCTGTCCCCAATAACCTATGATTTATGACAATTTTGCTGAAATTCTCCAGTCATTCAATATTTCACAAAATTCTTCCAACAACACTTTACATACTTTAAACTACCCTCTGAATGCCCGCGATTTCGCGGGTGTGTTCTAGTTTAAATTAATTTTGTATTTAATGTTTTTCATTTAACAAACTCAGGACAAAGGGAGACCACTTTAATTTACCAAAAGAATACAAACTTGTAAATTCGTGCTAAAAAAATGTAAGAAAAAAAAACATCTTATAAAATTATGACCTCAGCATGAAAAACGAAAATGAGCGATTTGCGTTAGAGAGGCAGCAATCCAGCTAAAATAAAATAATTACATCCATAAATCGTACATATCGAATTTTCTATGTTGTAATGTTATACTATTGTCTCAGAAAAGGGGAGAAGGCTGGTACCATTAAAACTTTTAATCCCGCTGCAAATGTTTGCACCTGTCCTAAGTTAGGAATCTGATGTACAGTAGTTTTTTATGTAATTTATACGCGTTTCTCGTTCTTTTATATAGATTGGACCGTTGGTTTTCCCGTTTGAATGGTTTTACACTAGAACATATGGACCCTTTATAGCTTGTTATTCAGTGTGGGCCAAGGCTCCGTGTTGAAGGCCGTACATTGACATATAATGTTTTATTTTTATAAATTGTTATTTGGATGGCGAGTTGTCTCATTGACACTCATACCACATCTTCCTATATCTATATCGAGTGTATAAAGATTTCCAAATATTAACAATTATAACATTTTCAACAAATAGACCATGTTTCCTAACTCCAATAGTCCCAAGTCTAAAAATAGTTAGTTTTAAATCTGAACAGTTACGTTACGCTACGATTGTACCAGCATACATAAGATTTTAAAATGATAATGAAAGATATAGTCTGGTGTTATTCTTCTTTCAAACACTTACATTTTGTACAAAAGTTCACTATTTACAGTCAGTTTGGTTCAATTTTGTCAAGAAATTGGTACATTATCGACCTAGACAAGACCATAATTTGACCTCAATTGGATCTCGATGGATGCGATCTATGAGATCTATGATTTGACCTCAGTTAGAGATCAATTATACATGAACACTCCAGTTAAATGGGCGAGAGTTCAGAACCCGGATAAAACTAATTTTAGAGCTTGATTTCATTGAACGATTCAGACTACAAAACATTTAACATTTTTATCCAAGGAAAACAGTGATTTACATATATTTATGTGTATTTGACGACATACCATTTTAGAGAACAAGGAAAAGAATGCATCATACTTGTTGGACTTATATAAATTAATACTGCTTTTACGTCCAACGACTTCGTAATTTGTAATGAGAAATTATCATAATAGTTTCAATAATTTAATGATGCGATGCAGGAAAAACAAAGTGTAGGATACATGCATATGGGTGTGCCTTTTTTACTATGATGTGCCAATATTTTCGTTGTCCTTAGGTATTCTACCCCACTGCCAGGATTAGATTACCTTAGATGAATTGGTCAAAACGTCATGAAATATTTGGCCTTTTTATTTATTTTTTTTGTTCGAGCACTACTGGTGAATCTTTAGTAGACGAAACGCACGTCAGATGCAAATATAAAATTTCAATACTGGTATCTATGATGAATCTATTTACAAACACTGGGTCGATACCACTGCTGGTGGAGTTTTTATTTCCCGAGGGTATCACCAGCCTAGTAGTCAGAACTTCTGCGTTGGCATGAATTATCATTGATGTGGGCATATATATAAGTTATCTGTTTACAAAACTTTGAAGAATTTTGGAAATATTAATAAAGGCTTTTATACCTCAGGAATATATAACCTAAGTTGTAGTGGCAAAACTGTTACAAATTTTTTGTCATCAATGCTCTTCAATCTCGTACTTTATTCGGCCCTTTGTATTGTATTTTTTTTACCGCCAATGATGAGTCTTTTGTAGACGAAACGGGCATTTGACGCAAATACAAAATGTCTTCCTGGTATCTATAATGAGTTTATTTATCACGTGTATAATTGGAACGCAGATAACCTTCAATGTTTGATTAGATAATGTTTTTAACTTTGACACCAGTTTAACTATACTATCTACTAAGGTCAAATTAGTCTTGGTGAATTTTATAATTATCTTGAGAAATAATTTTCGTAAAAACTGAACGTAAATGTTTTAATGCATTTGTGCTGAATATCTTCTACCCATAAATATCCAAAGTCATCAATCGAAATAAGGCCAGGCAAGCCATTCCCGGTACCTTGACTACAAGTAAGGATCCCTTTGAAAAGACCTTGAGGGTCAATAACATGTACATATCCATCTTGGTAGTCAGAAATCAAGAAGTTTCCATTTCTATGACAACAGATAGCTGCAGGTTTAAACTCATGTCTTTGTGAATCTCCAAACACAACAAATCGTAAGGGGAACGACCCTTTGTAAACTGAACAAATTTCACCATTCAAAAATAAAATTGCCACTCTATCGCCATTGCAAATAGCAATTGTTCCAAGTTTTTTGTTTACTGCTATAGCGGTAGATATTTGAATAACCGTATGGTCATCCTTTTGATAGATAGTCTTAAGTAGCTGTCCTTGCCTTGATACAAATCCAACAATGCCGTTGGACTGACCGCTGCCACCATTTCTATGACCACATACCACAACAGTTACATCATCAATTTCGGCCAAATCCATTGGTGAGAATGAAACGTCTAGAAAACTGTGCCAAATTCCATACGAATAATGCAATAGTTTTTGTTCTTCTGGAAACGTTGCTAGTAACGACCCATCACTCAATTTAACCATCCCCGATGGAATATTTGGTGTACATATTTTGTTTATTAATTTACCCTGTCTGTTATATTTATATATGTATGAACGCCCTTCAACGATGATGTACGCATGTGCGTCGTATGCCCTGATACAATAAACATTGTGTTGGATGCCATCCATAGTAGAATATTCCGGTTCAAAAGCACACCAGTGACGACATAAATATTTTGTTCGAACTGTTCCGAATTGATGATTAAGATCCGAAATTCGAGGTATTGTTTTATGTCTTTCATTTTCTTCACATTGATGAATGTGTGTGTACGAACATTTCAAACAATAAAATAAATGACATTCTACACATCGAGTATTTGCAACTTTCAGTCGGTCGTGACAGAATTCACAGAACTTGGATATGCATTTTGATTCTTTGAAATAATTAGTCAGTACGTCGTTTGTCGTTGATCTACAAAGTGGACAGATCAATGAAATGACACCTTCCGAGCTAATGGAACATTTCCTAACGCAGTTATCACAAAAAGTGTGGCCACATGGTAACAACTTCGGAAGAACAAAATCCTCGAAACAAATTGGACATTCCATTTCATTTAATCCTGACATTGTCCACTGAAGTGCAAATAAGTATAGCGTGGAAAGTTATGTTTATATATGTATATATATTTTTAAAATACTCAAACTACTAAGGGTTTCTTTTCTTCACCCCAGGTATAAGTAACCTCGGCCGTATATATTTGGCACAACTTTTGGTTTTTAATTCTAGTCAAATTGTTTTTATTTGGCCTTGTCATTGTTTGTATTCGAATGCTACTGATGACTTTTAGTAGACGAAATACCCGTCGGGCGCACCAATTTTAAAATAAGCCTGGTATCTTTGGTGACTTGAGAGTATATCAATGTAATTGTAGAAAGCAGTTTGGTATTAAAGGCAGACCTTTGGTTCCTTGCTACAGAACTAAAATTGCAGAAAACCTTAAATCCTTTTATTTAATTAGCACAAAGAAATATCGTTACAAAGGCAACTAAAAGAAGGTTAGAATTTTGACCCTTTTCATGTTTGTCGTGTTCATGTTGGGTTTTTTTTTCTATGATCTTGTAAATATAAAGATGGGTAATAACATTAACCATGTATTAATTTAATACGTTATTCCTTTTGTAAGACAGTTGTGCGAGTCAATAGTGGACGTGTAGCTTAACCCTGTGTAAGCAGTCAGGATTCTACTTCGTCAAAATTATCTCCCCATTATTTTCACAATCGTAGAAATGGAAGCCATTGTAGGGATGACGCGCTGCCAATTTTGCTCTCGGAAATGGATAAATTTATCCACATTGCACCATTACGATGTCAGTGGTATTTTAAAAGACAAATGTATCAACTAGCTAATGAGCATCAGTTAATGATCTTGTCTGCATTGTTTCAACTTAAAACTATTGTCTGATCGGTTGTCAGGTGGAATTTTCGAAAATTCATAAACATTTTAAAAAATTCTACTTAAATAATTCGTGGAAGGGCAGACTAGATTTTTTTAGTGGTTGAAGACTATGAACCCTAGTTCGTGGTTAATTATTTTTTTTAATTCTGAGGTTATGCATTTTCTACATCCAACTTGAAAGATACCCATGTCGTCGACTTGATATCTAATTGTTCTGCTTAACTACGTACTAAATAAATTGAAAACTTATGTAAATGGTGTTTCTAAAATAAAACACTTCTTAATTTAGAAGAAAATGGTAATTTTGTTTGTTTCTACTAACTTTTAAAATTTTTGTCACTATAGTAAACATTACAGTAAGCATTTATCGCCTTCTCTAACAAAGAGCTTCGATTCTTTTGTTCTATTTCAACCGGGTTTCCGACTGTAAGGTACACTGAACACTTCACCATGCGTGTTATTCAAAGGTATACGTCACAACCGTACATGAATATACTCATCAACGAAACATCTACTATAATTGTTCAATCTGTTAAATGTACCTTACATCATTAGATGTTTCTGCATTATACAGTAGCTTTGTGAAAATTCAGTATGTTGCTAAGAAAGTTGACTCAGTAGTACTAAGATCATGGAGAATATTGAAAGAGTGTGTCCTTAAATAATAATAAGGAATCATACCTGCGTTATGATAAATGTTTTTCAGCATCAGATGTACAATGTGTTTTGCTTCAACCTGGAACACTGGTATTAAAGAGATAATAGTAACTGCAATTACGATTATCCCAATATGGCGACGGTAGATATAGGTAAAATCTTTACACTCGTTTTTCTTAAATGTAGCATGTTTTTGTCAATAGTTACTCAGCTGCAAGGTTTATCTATACCATTACATCATATTTGAATCGTAACGGTGCACTGGAATTGTCTAAGAGCTGTGAAAATAGCCGTTGAAAAATTCGGGATGATAATCGTAACTCTATGGTATTTTTCTTCTTTGATAATCGTAATTTTCTTTATATGATAATAGTAACTGAAACACAATAAATGTGTCTTTCAGCATTTCAATGGTATTTTGTGTGTTAAAAATGTAAATGCCCAGTTAAACGGTGACATTAACGCATATAAAAATAAATGAAGAAACTTACATGTTAATATCTAGGATAAATTTACCTATATATCTCTAATTGATGAGAAAAAGGGTGGATTAGCTATATCCCATATTCCAAAAGTGCAATCCTTTCAATTCATTGCTCAAAATGAAAGTCACGTATACCACATTTTCATATGTCAAAAAAGATATATGCCTGTTTCATTGATTTCAGGAAGGCATTTGATACTATTAATAGAGATGCCCTCTTTTACAAATTGTCTTATTACAACATAGATGGTCCCTTTTTTTAGTATAATGAAAGATATGTAAGATCTGTACTTGGTAAAGATCTCGGAAGGTATCACTGATTTTTTTAATTCCTCAGTTGGGGTAAAACAAGGGTGTATTTTAAGCCCTACATTATTTTCTTTATATATTAATGATTTACCATCTATTTTTGACTCAACATGTGAACCACCCAAGTTAAATGATAATGTTATATCATATCTGTTATACGCTGATGATTTAGTTCTTATCAATAAATTCAGCCGTCCATATTTTTCCTTTGGATTCACTTTTTTCTATTTTATACTGATATATGATTTTAAAAATTAAATTCAAATGTTTTGATCAAATTCCCATGTATTTTAGGACGTTTCTTTAAACAGTGTGGATGGTAAAGGATCTAGAATAGTTACCAGTTTATTGTTACTATTGTTTATTGTCACTTTTGTTTTTTGTTACTTTTGTTTATTGTTACTTTTGTTTATTGTTACTTTTATTTTTTGTTTTTATTAGCCTTACCTATAGTCTTACGAAGCATTTGACAGACGAAAAAAAAAACACAAATATGTATATCAAACGGTTTTTGACGAATACTAAATGTCTTTCCTACTTCGTTATGGCATAATAGGGTATGTTCTAGAATTAAATCAGCAGTGGCTTCCCGGGGGCAGAAATAGCACATATAACCACCTACAATAAAATAATTTAAACAATATTAACTATATTTACTATTTACTTCAGGATAAATTATTTTTTGTTTACTGTCTTAATCAGAAATCTGATGTAAGGTGACACATGCGTGTCGCCTGACAATTATTGTCATGTATCATAATTTCCATCGCTCATTCACATATTTTGTGGCATACCTAGTTTAATAAATTTCTGTATATTAACAAAGTTCGTGTTTTCCCATTTCCAAATTTCTTGAAGCTTGTCCACCCTTCCAATTTTATAATATACTAGTATGTAGCTGTTTTCATAAGAACAATTAATTATATATGCATAAAAAGAAATGTCATTTATAAGATGTTGGGACGTTTCGTAAATAATTCATCGCCATAATTTCATAATATGCTATCAGATATACGTTTTTAGTGTCAATATCAATAAAACAGTTTCCAGTTACGATTATCTTTTTTATTTTTAAATACCATAATTACGATTATCTTTTTTCCGAGTTACGATTATCATCCCGAATTTTTCAACGGCTATTTTCAAAGCGCTTAGACAATTCCAGTGCACCGTTACGATTCAAATATGGTGAAATGGTATAGATAAACCTTGCAGCTGAGTAACTATTGACAAAAACATGCTACAATTAAGAAAAATGAGTGTAAAGATTTTACCTATATCTACCGTCGCCATATTGGGATAATCGTAATTGCAGTTACGATTATCTCTTTAATACCAGTGCTGGAAGTAGGATCATACCTTTCCATAATTTATTAGTATTTTGTTTCCTTGTAGTGTATTAAACTATGCTTTAAATATCTTTCTATATATAGAATTGGAATTTTCTGTTTCGATAGTTCAAACTTCGAACCTATTTATTGATATATATATTGACCCATTGCTCTTTTGATAAGTCATGATAGATACCAGAACTTAAATTTTGTATTTGAGCGTTTCGTTTAGTCTACAAAAGACTCATCAGTGACGCTGGAATAAGAAAAAAGTAAAAAAGACCAAATAAAGTTAGAAAGTGGAAAGAATTCCTCCACCTTCGTATTTTATTTGAACAATAGATAATAAGCAAGCTGGAAACGTAACTTGGTTGTGTAGGAAAACCAAAAAACAGCAACAGAAAATTTTCTAAAAAATCCGAGATCAAAAACAAATTTAGATTATCATTTAAAAAGTTCTCGTAATGATGAACACCCAAACTAAGTTTCATTTATTGTAAAATAGTTGAATTCTAAATTTAATCTTTTAGCTTTATGATAAACATGCGAAGGGATATATAATGCTCTATCCCTTACTATCGTATGCGATATTGTACCCGCATTATAAGTGCACGGTGCCAAACTTTGCTCAATTTGTTAATGTCTTTTATATTCTGTTCTGGTTTGGTTCATCATTTCTTTATTTAAAGAATTTTTAATGTCAATGAACAAAACCATAGTGCAAAGCAAGCTTTCAAAGGTCCCGAAAAGACATGTAAAACAATGAGAAAAGCAACGGTCTGATTTTATTTTGATTTTGCCACTATGGTTCCTCTGCCAACTTAGAATAAACTGACAAGGTTATAAACGAGAACGGGTTATGCAATTGATAAGTCTTAGATGCACGATTTTTTTTTATTAGTTGTTACCGGTTTTGAACTACAGTCAGTAACTGAGAGTATTCTCAGATCTGTAATTAGTGCATTTTTGTTGTTGGGATGTACAAGTACCCGGCCACGTCCACTTGTATTTTTAGTATTTGTAGTATTTGTATTTATATCCAGCAGATGAGTTCATCCTTTTTAAACAGATTTTTATAGTTATGTTACACCACTGTAACTGTCCCAGATTAGGGAGGGTTGGGATCACGTTAACATGTTTAACCCGCCACATTCTGTATGTATGTGCCTATCCCAAGGTAGGAGCCTGTAATTCCGTGATTGTTTGTTTATGAGTTACATATTTGTTTTTCGTTCATATTTAGTACACAAATTAAGTTTTCTTGTTGGAATTGTTTTAGTCATTTCGGGGCCTTTTAAAGTCGACTATGTGGTATGGGCTTTGTTCACCGTTAAAGGCCGTGCGGTGACCTATGGTTGATAATGTATGTCATTTGGTCTCCACAAGAGAGTTGTCTCATTGGCAATCATATCAGATCTTTTTTATATGTGCGTTTTTGTCTTTCCCGTGTTTTCAAGACGTCCGTCATTCGCACTGATATTTGTGTTGTATGGATTATGCATGTAGTATCCGAGAAACGGACTTGACCAGTAAAATTAACTCGGCAATTTTGTGTTACAAGGAGTTGCTGAACAAAGAAACCATGCACATATGACAGACGGAAACTTTGTAACATAAGGTATCGGTATAGCCTATACAACGTCTGAAGCATGTACTAATAATTCACGCCGTATTGCAAAGGAAAACCAGGATTACAGAATTTCATCTCTTGTTAATTATAACTGATGAGTACTGCGATGTTAAATGAACAAAGAGGTTGCATAAAGTAAATCACCAATCGTAATTAGATATTGGGAATACAATATATGCTGTTGGTATGATATCAAGACCAATAACCGAATCCTAACCTGTGTTACTGTATTGATTTCATTGAGGTAACATGTACGATGTATTCTTTATTGAAAGTCATGAAAACTTTGACGAAAATTTTCCTTTTACAGGAGTTGTTTAGTGACTGCATGGCATATGTTAAAATTGCTTATTAGCTACGAATATTGCTGAGTTAAGGTTCTGTTTTTTGTCAAAGAAGATATTATATTTATTTTGTTTGGGGTTTGTGACTCGAAGGTCGAGGAGTTTGCTTCCGCATTGATGTTTACCCATTTCTGTTATTGAATGACGGATGTACAATTACAATGTCCAAGAATGATAAATGAAAACAGATTATGGTCATTTGTTTTTAATATGTACCATCTTTTCAATACAGATATCATATAGATGACAATGTAATAAGTAAACTAGTATATATATATTTCATAAATATAGCACTTTATTTGCTGAAACAAGAAAGAACAATAGAATATACATTCACGTATTTCTACAATATTTTAACAATTCGATTACTTTGAAAAAAAATGTTCATAAATGAGAAACCACTATAACAGCTCTGTTTCTTTTTAAATTAATGTTAATATACATTTCTAAACGTATTTTGTTGTGGATTGATAAAAAAATAATCTTCAAAGTAGTCTTTAAATGTATATATGGTATATATGGGGTAACTAGAGCGCAGTGAGATCCTAGGAATTGCATGTCGGATTCTTATTCAAATTTCTACAATAAGATTGGTGACGTCTGATCACAAATGTGTAGGTTAGTTCCGGGTAGGTACCAACTCGACAGGGATATGTCTTTTCACGTCTGGTGGCACATTTACTAACGATCTCGTACTCTTCATGTTCATAATACATAGACATATCGATCGACGGCACATTTATACCTATTGGGAAGAAAATGTCCAACATCACTTTGTCGTAGGACCAGGACACAAGTTTGAATTCGCATTCCCAAACGTTACCGGCCATTCCCTCGCAGTGTTTAGACATAATCATACTCTCAGGACAATATGTCACATCTCCATTCTTTTTAATTATTGCTTTATCCTCGAAGTCCTTCGTGAATTTCCTATAGTAATGAAAAGATCATGATAAAGCTAAGACATAAAGAATTCTAGTGGCAAATATATTAGAGAAAGCTTCTTCAAACATGTTGACGTAATATGAATATCAATCCTATGTTTTCTATGTGTTTACACTTTTATTGTTTTACTAAAACCAAGTATGATTTTGGATCCTTAAAAGATGTCAATTAAATCAGCTGAAGATGGCAAATTTGTACTTCATTTATTTAGAAATTGCTATTTTTATACCATTTCTGTTCTAACAACCTTTGGTCGTTGATTTTCAACGTTTTAATAGTTTGTCAGGGCTTTTTAAAGCAAATCATACATGTATTTATTTAAAGCATAGCTGCTCATATCTACATCGTTTTGTTTTGTTAGCAATCATTCTATATCACATTTTATAAGAAAAACAAAAAACTGACTCAATGTAAATAAGGAGCATATTTTATAATCAGTAAATAGATACTTATTGTCAAAACGTAATGACTGGTACTTAAACAACTAATACTTACTGTCCTAACATAACAATATCTGGTAACCAGATAATAGATGAAGGTAAACTAACTCTTGGTTGTCCTCTCGGCCATGACAGTCGTGGGTCGTTCCAGGTGATACATTGCAAGGCGTCGAAAGCAAGCATCTCATGATCCTACAATTATAATACCGAAGATTCATGTAAAAATTAACTACCACACTTTCTGGTAACATTTATATATAGACATGTAAATATCAAACAGGACTAATTGACATTACATTTATGATTAAAACGGGATGATTGACATAAACATTAAAACACAAATAATAACTATTATAAACGAGTTGGTACAAACCATCAGTTATATTAAAAAAAATAAACATAGTAGAATTCAAATGTGATGCATGTCATGTAACGTCTTTAAAACTTCCTCAGCGATTATCTTTCTTATCTTTCGTAGTGCGCATGTTCTAAGTCAGAAACGTCTTCAGTGATTGCTTTCTGTAATACATTTTAAAAGGCTTTCCTCATTTGAGGAAATTTGTGTCCAATAAAGATCTTTAACCTCTGAAATTCATTGGCCACATTTTCCAGACTTGGGATGACTTAGATTGCGACATGTTGTTGACTCTTGTCTAGTTTTTCATTGTTTGGTTAACTTGGTAGACTTTTATCTGCTATACGGACCAAAGGAAATGTAGGATAAACGTCAACAGGAAATATCAAAGAAAAAAATTATAAATAAAAAATACATTAAAAATGCATCTTCATCTACACTTACAAATTTCACCATTTCTTTTGGAATTAAAGAATGGGTCACCTTAACAACTGGATCGATTGGTCTCACAAATTTGTTGTATCCCTTAAGAATTGAAGTTATGATGTCGAACTCGGACACAGTTCTTTCTAAATAAAAAAATATAACATACATCCATTATCTATAAATGAAAAACATGATAGTTTTGATAAGACATGCAGTTATACATTAAAACAAAAAATCAGTTTTAAATACAACAGATTACAAGAGGTAAATTAATGACTTCTTATTTTAACAATGATAAACATGTTTTTTTACTATAGATATTACAATAAATAAATTGTTAGATATTACAATAAATAAATTGTTACACGTAATAATCTGGAAACACTTGTATCAGATACCAGAGGAATTTGTACAACGAGACAGAGAATTGGATTGTAAATTGACATGGGATGGAGAATGGGACTGTAAACATACCTATTGGAGACAACTGGATGTTGTTGGTTCTAACGGTAGCGCTACCATCTGTAGCTTCACATACATAGTTACCAGCATCACTCATGTCAACATTGGATATTCTCAATGCCGGATTGGATATGGTACCTCCGGACATTTTACCGGATATTATAATATTAACGTTGTCATGCTTCCAACTGATCCCAGTGGGGTTTCCGGCAGTAACTATACAGGCTAGTGTAACAGTTTCCGTTTCAGCAGGATTATAGAAAGTTCTTGGCGCCGTGATGGACAGAGACGCTACAAAAATGTGCCTATGCATTACATGGATTCAAGTTTAACGAACAGTTTAATTTTGTTACCAAATCATCATATTTGGATGTAAATTTCTTATTACTTTTTAAAATTATGTATAGAACAAAAGGAAAGGCTTTTTGCTGTAATAAAAAAATAAACAGAACAAAACCGCAATGACACTGTTTTTAATTCATCCACAATCACCTTGTTCATCATAATATATGCAACTACTGATTTTACACGTGTATCTACTAATCTTATAACTTATAATATATACTGCAGCTGTGCTATTTGAGCAGTCAAATTGCATTAATGACTATATTTATATGTGATATACAGTCACTGACCGTATATCACCTTGTTTATGACGTTGACAATGCTTTTCCATAGAGTTTTATTTATGACGTCAATATAAAATACAGGTTCGCGGCAATTTTACGTTGTCCGCTTACAATTAAAGAATGACGGTTTTCACCCTAAATACTTCATTTTGAACAGTTATAAGAGTTGCAGTATATAAGGGAGCTACCATTTGATTTTGATGGGGGGGGGGGCTAGGATGAAAAGTTTTGTCCTGCCTTTTTTTTAGCTGTAATCTCTGTCCTGCCTTTTTATTTTTCACTCTAATCGGTCCTGCCTTTTTTTTTTTTTAGTTTATCCTGACTTTTTTTACCTAAATTGTTGTCCTGACATTTTTTTTTTGCAAGTGTCACATCCTGCCCTTTTTTTTTAACTCAAAACTCCTGTCCTGCCTATTTTTTTCAAATTTCATCCTAGTGTCTACTAAACTTTTATATGTGTGTCTACTAAACTTTTATATGTGGGTCTACTAATCTTTTATATGTGTCTACTAATCTTTTATATGTATATGTGTATCTACTGGTGTTGTATGTTTTATATGTGTATCTACTGATCTTATATGTGTATCTACTGATCTATTATGTATTATATGTGTATCTACTGATCTTGTGTGTGTTGTTTGTGTATCTACTGATCTTGTGTGTGTTATATGTGTATCTACTGATCTTATATGTGTTATATGTGCATCTACTGATCTTGTGCGTGTTGTATGTGTATCTACTGATCTTGTGTGTGTTGTATGTGTATCTACTGATCTTATATGTGTTATATGTGTATCTACTGATCTTATATGTGTTATATGTGTATCAACTGATCTTGTATGTGTTGTATATGTATCTACTGATCTTGCATGTGTTGTATGTGTATCTACTGATCTTGTAGATCTATGTGTTGTATGTGTATCTACTGATCTTGTATGTTATATGTGTATCTACTGATCTTATATGTGTTATATGTGTATCAACTGATCTTGTATGTGTTGTATATGTATCTACTGATCTTGCATGTGTTGTATGTGTATCTACTGATCTTGTAGATCTATGTGTTGTATGTGTATCTACTGATCTTGTATGTTATATGTGTATCTACTGATCTTATATGTGTTATATGTGTATCAACTGATCTTGTATGTGTTGTATATGTATCTACTGATCTTGCATGTGTTGTATGTGTATCTACTGATCTTGTAGATCTATGTGTTGTATGTGTATCTACTGATCTTGTGTGTGTTATATGTGTATCTACTGATCTTATATGCGTAATATGTGTATCTACTGATCTTGTATGCGTTATATGTTTATCTACTGATCTTGTATGTGTTAGATTAGATCTTATATGTTTTATATGTGTATCTACTGATCTTATATGCGTTATATGTGTATCTACTGATCTTGTATGTGTTATTTGTGTATCTACTGATCTTGTATGATTGACTGTTGGTTGCTTAACGTCCAGTGGCAAATGTCTCATGCATATTCAGGACGAGAACAAGTTCACAATAAATACTATAGGTTGGTCTTGAAATAATAGAGGCCATCTTTAATGATGGTCGGGGAAAATTTGACTGCCACTGGACAAGAGGGGATATTGGATAGGGACAGAAATGTTGCCTTGCAACAGGTCACCTACGGACCCCTCAAAGAGTTGTTTCAAGGGTTCTTAACGTGCAAAGAGCGTGGCAATCTCCTTACACGAGGCATCGGATTTAACGTCCCCAATCTGACCGGACGTGACTGCAAACTTTATACATCCCGCACAGCCAAACGGAAGCCCCACTTCCGAAAGCGTTTTACTGCCAGTCGGAAGAAGACCAAGTGACCATATTTCTATTCCCCAGTCACCGGCCTTTGGGGCAGTAATCTTGTATGTGTATCTACTGCTCTTGTATGTGTTATATGTGTTTCTACTGATCTTGTATGTGTTATATGTGTATCTTCTGATCTTATATGTGTTATATGTGTATTTACAGATCTAATATGTGTCTCTACTAATCTAATACTTACATCTTACTGTCAGCTGCATACTTGCAGTCTGTTTACTGTTTAATGTTTGTGGGTGGAAGACATCACAGTACATGATTTGTTGATTGTGTATCATGCTTGGTGCCCATGTCAAGCGCCCTACAACTCGATACGAACCGGCAAAGGATTCGAACAGCGAGTTTGTCGCTAGTTCATTGGTAAACAATTCATTTCCAATCCTCATTGCAAGAGTTTGCGCAGGGAATGCACCAGTAGACGTACATGTCCATGTATTAGACGAACCAGCTGTAACCGATTGTGGGCCGACTAGAATGGGCTGTGATGGCGTTGCTATAGAGTAGAAAATAAACTAGAGGCTCTAAAGAGCCTGTGTCGCTCACCTTGGTCTATGTGAATATTAAACAAAGGACACAGATGGATTCATGACAAAATTTAGTTTTTGTGATGGTGATGTGTTTGTACATCTTACTTTACTGAACATTCTTGCTGCTTACAATTATCTTTATCTATAATGAACTTGGCCCAGTAGTTTCAGAGGAGAAGATTATTGTAAAAGATTACTAAGATTTAAGAACTAGAGGCTCTAAAGAGCCTGTGTCGCTCACCTTGGTCTTGTGCATATTAAATAATGGACACGGATAAATTCATGACATAATTGTGTTTTGGTGATAGTGATGTGTTTGTAGATCTTACTTTACTGAACATTCTTGTTGCTACAATTATCTCTGTCTATAATGAACTTGGTCCAGTAATTACAGTGGAAAATATTTTCTACAAATTTACAAAAATTTATGAAAAATGTTAAAAATTAACTATAAAGGGCAATAACTCCTTAAGGGGTCAATTGACTATTTTGGTCATGTAAACTTATTTGTAAATCTTATTTTGCTGAACGTTATTGCTGTATACAGTTTATCTCTATCTATAATAATATTCAAGATAATAACAAAAAACGGCAAAATTTCCTTAAAATTACCAATTCAGGACAGTAACCTAACAACGGGTTGTCCGATCCATGTGAAAACATCAGGGCAGATAGATCTTGACCTGATAAACAATTAAACCCTGTCAGATTTTCTCTTAATGCTTCGGTTTTTGAGTTATAAGCCAAAGACTGCATTTTACCCCTATGTTCTACTATTATCTGTGGCAGCCATTTTGGTTGATTGGCCAGGTCACGCCACACATTTTTTAAACAAATTACCACAATAATGATTGTGGCCAAGTTTAGTTTAATTTGGCCCAGTAGTTTCAGAAAAGAAGATTTTTGTAAAAGATTACTAAGATTTACGAAAAAATGGTTAAACATTTACTATAAAGGGCAATAACTCCTAAAGGGGTCAACTGACCATTTTGGTCATGCTAACTTATTTGTAAATCTTACTTTGCTGAACATTATTGCTGTTTACAGTTTATCTCTATCTATAATAATATTCAAGATAATAGCCAAAAACAGCAAAAATTCCCTAAAATTACCAGTTCAGGGGCAGCAACCCAATAACGGGTTGTCGGATTCATCTGAAAATTCGAGGGCAGATAGATCTTGACCTGATAAACAATTTTACCCCCATGTCAGATTTGCTCTAAATGCTTTGGTTTTTTAGTTATAAGCCAAAAACTGCATTTTACCCCTATGTTCTATTTTTAGCCATGGCGGCCATCTTGGTTGGTTGGCAAGGTCACGCCACACATTTTTTTAAACTAGATACCCCAATGATGATTGTGGCCAAGTTTGGTTTAATTTGGCCCAGTAGTTTCAGAGGAGAAGATTTTTGTAAAAGATTACTAAGATTTACGAAAAAAGGTTAAAAATTGACTATAAAGGGCAATAACTCCTAAAGGGGTCAACTGACCATTTTGGTCATGTTGACTTATTTGTAAATTTTACTTTGCTGAACATTATTGCTGTTTACAGTTTATCTCTATCTATAATAATATTCAAGATAATAGCCAAAAACAGCAAAAATTCCCTAAAATTACCAGTTCAGGGGCAGCAACCCAATAACGGGTTGTCGGATTCATCTGAAAATTCGAGGCAGATAGATCTTGACCTGATAAACAATTTTACCCCATGTCAGATTTGCTCTAAATGCTTTGGTTTTTGAGTTATAAGCCAAAAACTGCATTTTACCCCTATGTTCTATTTTTAGCCATGGCGGCCATCTTGGTTTGTTTACAAGGTCACGCCACACATTTTTTAAACTAGATACCCCAATGATGATTGTGGCCAAGTTTGGTTTAATTTGGCCCAGTAGTTTCAGAGGAGAAGATTTTTGTAAAAGTTAACGACGACGGACAACGGACGACGACGGACGCCGGACGACGACGCCGGACGCCGGACGCCAAGTGATGGGAAAAGCTCACTTGGCCCTTCGGGCCAGGTGAGCTAAAAAGTGAGTCAATGAAGAGGAAGACAAACTCGTCATAGTGGATTAACCTCTACACAATATCGCTCAATACTAGATGTTTAATGAGTACCAAGCAAAATGAAAAGTATTGGACTTTAGAATAATCTTTATAGAATCATATTTAAATATTCCTTTTCTAGGTCGTTTGCATTCTAATTTTAATAGGGCAATTCATCTTCAATATGAAATATTAAATATAGAATACAAGAAAATTAGCAGGTATATTTCAATACCAGCTAGTATATGCTAAATCGGTTAATGTGTTCTTTCCCCTCTGGCTAACGTTAGAATCCGATATATAGATATCGTTGATACACAGAGTACACCAATTCAGAATCTACTTAAATGAAAACAAGAAATCACGACATTCAACAAATTGGTTTCTGTGCTATGTATTACCTACCTTTTGGCGATAAAGTAATTGTAGTGGTGTTTCTGGTAACCGAACCATCTGCCCCTGAACATATATATTTGCCACCATCCCTTAGTTGTACGTTAGTGATGACCAAGGAAGGAGTCCCCACACTTCCTCCTGAATATCGAGCATTCAAAGCAATAATTAATTGTTGATCGTCCTTGTACCATTTGATATCAGTAGCAGTACCGGAAGTTATTCGGCATGTTAAAGTCACACTGGTGGACGTCATGGGTGTATACAAAGTCGATGGCGCGATCACTGCCAGTGGGGCTGAAAATATTGAAAACGTAGAATTAAAACCAAACATGTTAAATCACTTACACTTTGTACTTATCATTATATTTACCGAGATAACTCAGTTAAGGCAAAGTTGGCTTTAGATCGATTTTGGCTATTCATTTTAGGTATTTTTGACATATAGCTCTTCAACGGTTTCTGTACTTATACATCTTCAGATTTCAATTGTTTAGCTTTGAGCGTTCCTGATGAAGGTAAATCCAGAAAAGCGCTTCGGATGCAAGAAATTATCAAACGTGTTGTTTTCAATTTTTTACCGAAATGATTTATAACAAACCTTTCCAAAAAAAATCGGTTTATAAATTGAGTTTTCACAAAATAAAAACAAAAAAAACCCCTAATTTTTAAACTTCTTTAAGAAAAGTTGGTTCCAAATGCATTTTATCGCTATTTTGTGCATTTTTCCTTTGATCTTTTTACGTTATAATGTTTCATATCATGCTACTCGCTTGAGATGGAAAATTATTGCTAGAAACTAAGCAGGCACGTGGCGTTTCTAACGAAATTGACATGAAATTGACAACATCGTCATAGGTAAAATAGTGATAAACAGATTATCATTGATCATCTCAACTCGATTGCCTTTCTCGCTTTCGCCGTCCCGGCTCAAGCGAGAAAATTAATCTGGTTAAGATGATCAACGATAATTTATAAGTATATTTTACGTCTATTTGTGTATAAAAACTAATTAAGACTGTAATCGATCCTGGCTTTCTCAATCGGCTGAATCATACATTAAAAAACCTCACAAATATGTTTGTTTAAATACGGTTAACAGAAACCAAATCATGCGTATTTTTAACTTGAAATGACCTCTCTTTTGACAGTCTTTATGAACCGAAAATTAAGAAATAATTGATGCAAGCTATACTTTATTGTAGTTTTAACATGGGTAGGCATTATATTCGTAATTATTTTGCCCGAGCTAAGTGCTAAAATAACATGAATATAATGCCTACCCATGTTAAAACTGCATCAATTATTTCGATTCTGACTAGGACAATTAAAGTAATTTCTATGTCCGATGTGTATAAGGGTAACGCGATTGTGTAGGCTCTTCCAGGAACCTCTTTTTTGTTTTCAGAGAAGCAAACAGCTAGCTGGCACTGATCTTTCAGAGGGCGGAGTTTTGGAACAGCCAGCATGAACGGTTGTCGTATCTAGGTCAAATATGTCAATTTCGGAATGCATCACATTACAGTCATGATAAATGAATTAGTAAAAACATGTGCATGATAGACATTTAAGAGTTTGGAAGTGTTTTAAGTTAATGAAATATGTTAATGCATATCAAATTAATAAAAAGTATTCTTCTGCAGTAGTCAATATACGCATGTGCAAAAAAATATTATTGGATTTAGAGCATGGGTTTATTCATAGAGCGAAAGAAGTACGCCATATTAGAATCTTATTTAGACCATCCGTTTCATTGGTTATAATTGCGGGGCCCGAGATATGTTAAAGCTGTTGCAAAGAGTTAAATTGGGTCAGATAATAACATTTATAGTGCTCACTGGTTATGTTTAACAAGTTAAGAATTGCAAACTTCATTGGAGGTTTATGAAAGAATGAAATACATTAGTAAAAATCTGAGACAGTTTCGGAGGTCCAACTTAATTTTACTGTCAATGCAGTTATTATTGTTAACTCTTAACAACGTATAATGCAATCTGATTAAAATAGAGATCATGTGTAAAGTAGTTATTTACAAGGACCTGAACCATTGCATTATATAAACTTTGTTTAGACCATTCGTGATCCTCCGTCTGCTTGTTTAAATCTTCAAAGACTTGTAGACCGAAACCTCATTGGCTGGAGCAAATATAACCAGTAAATGTAAAATGGAGTATAATTGTCAGATTCTTGTAAACACAGAATATGTATGTTATTGTAACAAACTTCAGTTAATTATTTATATGATTTATTTTACACCTAGGACTATATTTTATGTTATCTCTTATTTTCACTAACACCGGTAATCTAGTTCAAGCAGACCTTGTTTATCACGTGATTACGCACCTATTGAAATTTAACAGGTGAGTCTCAAATCAGTCGGCACATGATCATTGAGAGTAGCACACGTTTGTGCAGTTGGGTTTGTGGTTTAGATAGCAATTTGGACATTATAATTGTCAGGACAGGACATGGATGTCCAAAGGCTAATTGAAACAACACTCAGGTAAGTTATTTTACTTTTATCCTGCAATTGGGTGTCCTACTATACAGATACAGCCCTACAGATATCGCTATACTGTATCTGTATACTATACAGATATCGCTTTAAAGCTCCGCCCACTGCCGGACTGAGTATTGTTTGAACCTGTGTGACCTCAGAATGTGTATTCCAGTTGCATTCCAATGACGATGACAATTGTCGATTTCAAAACTTGAATGTGTATGATTGTGTTACAAAATCAACCATGTCAATTTCAGCATGCATGTTTAGTGAATGTCAAGTCTGAAGCGTAGGACAACTCGTATACTTCTGTTTCAAATTTGACAATGTTTTGTTATTTGTTTTTACTGTTGAAATTAGTTGTTATGTTAAAATAGATAATTATTCACCTTGAGCGATGTATTATTGTTGACCATTTGAGATTCTTTTTTGCGAACCCGTCTTCAGCGTAATGTGTGATTTTGATATTACTACGCGGGCCTCAAGGGATTACAAATCTAAAATAAATGCTTAATATTTTAGTTTTTGTGTCTTTCAAAACACAAACAATATACAGAATTAATTGCAGGATAAAGACAATAACTGTTTAGTGTCTTTAAATATCAGCTGTATTTGTACTCGGCTCGAAACAGGTGTAGTAGCTCGCTAAAAGCTCGCATACACCTTGTTTCCTAGCCTCGTACAAATACAGCTGATATTTAAAGACACTAAACAGTTATTGTCTATATATTTTATGGTACATTGAGGTCAATTTGCTGTCGAGATGATATTTCTTGCTCGCGGTCCAAATGTACGGATAATTGCCATATTATTCATATTTATAGATAACGTAAGTAATTTTTGGGTTCAATTATTATTTTGCAGGGGTTTTTAGGCCCGGTTTTAGTGTGCGTTGGCACGTTGCTAATTGTCGACTGGTCGGAGATAATGGTGTCGATGAATTAATGGTGTCGGGGTTAAAAATGGTAACAACTCGGTGATATATTGGTTGGAGTTACAACGCATGGAGGCGGTGATAAATTTATAGTCCGTTTCTATTTATTTGGAGCAAAAAGTCCGTAAAATTATATACATTTTTAGTTGAGAAATCGAGAAGTCCGTGCAGTATTTATGCAGTTTAAAGCAGTTATAGTTTGTTATTCAGCATTATATTTATTCATACAAATTTAGTGTTCTCTTCAATCAATTTAGAAGCAACCAGATATATGTGAAAATTAGTTAATTCGTCCGTTTAATTATAAAGAGAAATTTAAAGGGGAACAACCCAGTTCATCATTTACATCTACAGTACGTACAACGAGGAACGTATCCGGGCAGTGTGCGGAAAGTGTGCAGGCCGAAATTTGTTTGATTTATGTTTATTTCATGACATTTTGTTTTGTTCCGTGTGTGTTTATTTAGTTACATTTGTGTTCTCATTTCATATTACATTTTTGTTGAATTTACTTTATTTTGTTTTGTTAATTAAATTTATATTTTAATTTGGTTTTGTATGACATTGGCCACCTGACAATTCCCAAAGAACTTACTTCGTTACAGTTATTCAATGTATAACTAACCTTGCACAGATAGAACAATATTTCTGCTTCTTTTTGTGTCAATACCATTTGTCGCGGAACATGCGTATTCGCCACCATCCGATAGCGCTATGTTAGTAATTGTCAAGGAAGGAGTCTGGACACTGCCTCCAGAGAAATGATTATTTGAACCAATTTGTAATAGTTGGTTGCTCTTGTACCAATAAATGTTTGTAGCAGTACTGGTCACTTCACACTGTAGTGTTACACTGTTTGACGTCTGGGCCGAGTACGATAATCTAGGCGCGTTCACCTCCAATGGCTCTAAAAATAAAATTAAGTAATATTTAAAACAAAAGCAGCGCTTAATTAAGTAACTAAATATACATTATTGTTTATTAGCCAGCTGAGGACCTACCTCCGAGTGCCGGATTTTCGCGGTGTGATGAAACCCCATTGTGGTCTCTGGTTGTTTTCTGTATTTTTAACCGGTTATTGACTGTTCACGCATTCCCCGTTTCCTTTCTCAATTTGTATAAAGGTTATGACCTTTTTATGTTTTTTTTTCAACGGAACATGATATCTGCATCTATTGATTAGCTGCCCTAGATATACTTACTATATACTGCATATCTATCTATAATTGATTAATGCACTAGATATACTTACTATATACTATTATAAATATGGTATTGGTCAGGGGGTTCTGTAAGACGTTGTTGAAAACTCGACATTCGTAAACTGCAAACTGATCTCGATCACTAGCTGTAAATGTATAGGTGTTTGTCGTTAAATCGCCCACAGTATTGTAAATGGGTGAAATCTCGTTTTCGCCTCTGTACCACTTGACACTGGGTGCTGGAATACCACGTTTGGAGGTACAAGTCAACGTGATAGTGTCACCAATCTCAATTCGTTCTTTTGACGAAGTGATAACAGGACTGCCGGGTGGTACTGAAAAAAAGTTAGGTTGTCATAATGCAGTAAATTTACATTCAGAATCATATATGCATGTGGTATAGAAATGTATATAGTCTATATAGATAATAAGGAATGAACCATACAATTCGGTGTGAAGAGCAAGTTCTTTTTAAAAAATTCATCAGCCGCCGCTGCCATCGGAAATAACATACCTGTCTGGATTTTTAACTGTCAAGGAAAGACTAAACAGATATGAATTAAGTCCCCTGTCTGCTATGAATTTTTAAGTCTTTTACAATTAGAAATTCCAACAAAAAGGTTTAAAAAAGGTCTACAAGATTCACTTAAACGACCGTTCGTTTCAGTAAGCGCATGTTTGAAGTATCATGAGGTTGAAAAAAATTTCATCCAAAACAAAATCCAACTAGGATCAACTAGGGGCCTTTTTAAGAAGTCTCAATATTTAGATTGGTAGGTTTATTAGTATACTTTGATACGCACCGGAGAGGTCCAGAGTAAAACGATATGTGCACTTACTGTATTGTTAATGCATTCATCAAAGCTAAAGACATTGCACGAAGTATCTATCTAACTGACATACTTAGAACTATGCGGATATAGGGGTATGGCAAAATAGTAGTGCAATTAATGAACATTTGAGCACGCTCGCATACCACACGCCCCTACATTGTCAGTTGGCAAACAAAATCTCACTGGACTTCAAAGACTCATAACTGCTCCAAAAGTCAAAAGCCTCTCTGAGAGTGGATCGTAACCCTTGGATAGCGAAGATGGTTGAGGAGGAGAGTGGATCGTAACCATTAGCTAGCGAAGATGTCCAAAAGTCAACTGATAATAAATTCTTGTTGATATTATGTCCTTATTAATTACACATTCATGAAATACTGTTGTGCATGTTCGGAGGAGTTACGATGACAAAACTTTAGCAAACGTGTATTTAGGTAAAAATTATAGGTTCAAAAGGGCATTACTACTAGACAAAAATATAGAAAAAAAACTTGTTTCTGACCACTTTCATCAGCAATCACGGCTGGGACAATATCAGCACTTATTTACATGGAGTAACATAGACCTTACCTTTAACTTTGGTAATCGCGTTTTGTAAAATTAGCAATAATCTTTACCTTGGGCAATCACGGCTGGAACAAGTAGCAAAACTAAGCATATCAACAACTTGTCCACTCCGTGGTCTGTTTTCAGATCCATTGTTAAAGAAAGATGCTTGCTGAAAAAAATAGTGGATACAAATCAAAACTTTTAAAATAAATCCCTATACAAGAAACAATTTCGTTTTAAATTTTGTATTTTGAAAATTGGTACAGACACATCCCAAGTATAAACAAGAATGTGTCCCCAGTACACGAATGCCCCACTTGCACTATCATTTTCTATGTTCAGTGGACCGTGAAATTGGGGTAAACCCTCTAATTTGGCATTAAAATTTAAAAGATCATATCATAGGGAACATGTATACTAAGTTTCAAGTCGATTGGACTTCAACTTCATCAAAAACTACCTCGACCAAAAACTTTAACCTGAAGCGGGACAGACGGACGAACAGACCAGAAAACATAATGCCCCTCTACTATCGTAGGTGGGGCATAAAAACAAAATAAAACTTTGGCATATTTTGGCTGTAATATTGATTCACTTATAGGGTCTTTGCATTAGAAATAAACACATTTATTCTAAAACAATTAAGTTGTGTGCATAATAAGGGTTTGTTCTTATAAATCGTATAAGGCATTATAGTAAAAAAAAATGTAATTGTCTAAGAAAGTCTTTTTAAAGTCATAAGAAACGAGTGACCGGTGAAAAATAATGTTCTTCAATTCTTAAACCAATGCATACAAACATCATAAACTTAGTCTTCTGTGCTCCAATTTATCATTTTTTTCGTGTAAACTTCGTATAATCGTCAATTTTTTTTTCAATCTGTCAGTGTTGTTGTGAAAATATGGCAGGTAATTAAAGTTCGTGTTCTGAAGCCGAAGTTTAACGATTGTCACCTGTTTGTCAACAATTGACGAAAAATAAACAAAAAAACATGGAAATTGAGCACGTGTTTAACATGTAAATTCAGATAATAGTTTATTTTAAGGACATCCATGCGTATTGTGGTCACCGGATTTTTACGAGATGGGTCACACTGAGGTCACCTTGCATACGGAAAATATATCGGGGGAATTGCTTGCTGGAAGGAAGCAATTCAAATAAAGTAAACTTCTTCTAAATATGAATAAATTAAAGAATTTTCTTCAGAAAAAAGTATATGTACATAAGTTTTACAATGAAAACTATCGATTGAGTTATAAAAAACATATGCATTATTTTTTTTTGATTTGAGGTTTCTTATGACTTTAAGTTAGCGCCTTAATCGGTTATTGATCAGTCAAACAATATCTCCCCGAGTTTTTAGACAAAGCTGTATCCCGGATTAGTATTAAAGGATGCCAGGAACTAGATCAAGTATCCAGTGTCTTTTCTGTGAAAAAGATGTTAGGGAGAATGTACTGTTAACCGCAAAAAAAAACCAATTTATCAGTAAATTGAATTTATTTTATCTAACTTTTATTAACAACTTGAAGACTTAATTGTTTTCTAGTTCTAAAAAAACCGTGAGTTGACTGTTTATTTTTTATCTGAGAATGTATCGTTTATAATGTAATTAATCAGCAAAGAACAATTTCCAATAAACATTATTGATGTCTTAAGATTATCTGTAGACTACTGTACAGGTAAGTCTGTACAGAGTAGTTTTTGAAGTGATATAATAAGGCCATATTTGTCATGATGAACCTTACACATTTATGACAAGGTCATCTCGATTTATTTGTATTAAATTGTTACATCGTATAAGGTCCGTTTGAATTACCATAAAATGTTAAATAAAATTGAGAATGGAAATGGGGAATGTGTCAAAGAGACAACAACCCGACCAAATAAAAAACAACAGCAGAGGGTCACCAACAGGTCTTCAATGTAGCGAGAAATTCCCGCTCCCGGAGGCGTCCTTCAGCTGGCCCCTAAACAAATATATACTACTCCAGTGATAATGAACGTCATACTAATTTCCAAATTGTACACAAGAAACTAAAATTAAAATAATACAAGACTAACAAAGGCCAGAGGCTCCTGACTTGGGACAGGCGCAAAAATGCGGCGGGGTTAAACATGTTTGTGAGATCTCAACCCTTCCCCTATACCTCTAGCCAATGTAGAAAAGTAAACGCATAACAATACGCACATTAAAATTCAGTTCAAGAGAAGTCCGAGTCTGATGTCAGAAGATGTAACCAAAGAAAATAAACAAAATGACAATAATACATAAATAACAACAGACTACTAGCAGTTAACTGACATGCCAGCTCCAGACTTCAATTAAACTGACTGAAAGATTATGATTTCATCATATGAACATCAGGCACAATCCTTCCCGTTAGGGGTTTAGTATCATACCATCATAACATATATGAGAAGAACATAACCCGTGTCATGCCAACAACTGTTTTTAGAATAAATGTGTTTAGTTCCGATGCAAAGACCTTATCAGTGACTCAATATTAACGCCAAAATATGCAATCTTTAATGACTTTACAACAGTATCGTAATTATATCCCTTCTTAATAAGTCTATTCAAAGGTTTTGCAAGTTTCTGAGGTGAATACTGACACCTTTGTGCTTTATAAAGAATATTTCCATAAAAAATTGGATGTGAAATACCTGAACGTATTAGAAGTCTGCATATTGAGCTATATTTACGAATGATGTCTTTATACCGATGATAAAATTTAGTAAATGTTTTGACTAGTTTGTGATATCGAAAACCCTGGTGTAATAATTTTTCAATAATACATAAATTACTCTCGTTAAAATCTAAAACATTGTTACATACACGAGCGAATCGTACAAGTTGAGATATATACACCTGGAAAAAAGTATTGCAACACCAAATTAAAATTCAAATTAAAAAAATACTTTTTATTTTTTTATTAAATGATTTTTTGAAATAGAACTAGTTAAACATTATTTAAATATCACCTGAGTTTAATCAATAAATATCGACTCTTTCAGTTCTTATCTGCACATGCAGCTACTGTACTCGTAAACACTAAAACAGATGTTTTAATCCTCATTGTTTTCAACACTTAAAATAACCAAGTTTATAAATTTATGTTATTTACACCTTGTAATTGGTCATCCACAACTCATAACTGCAGCAAGATGGCAGATATCCAGCATGAGGGAAGCAGGTATGCCGCTGTGATAATTGCACGTAGTGTGGTCATCTCCATTCCACTATAAGTCGTTTTGAGAATAAAATCCAGGCAAGAAACGATGTTAAAGACCTTCCGAGGTCAAGAAGATCCCCTATAACATCTGCTAGGGAAAATTAAGCATAATGAAGGTTGGTCAGAAGGAAACCCATTGCAAAAAATACAATCCTAAAAAGTGAATAATGACCATACAGGAGCCTTTAAGCAAGAACTGTTCAAGATCGGCTCATCGCTACTGGTTATCGTGCGATAATACCATTTCGGGGACCTTTGCCTACGAACAGACACACAGATGCCCGTATCCAATATTGTGCAGAGCTCGCCAAAGTTGGAAATTAACGTTGTGGAGGAAGATCCATTGTTCAAATGGAATTCGGTTTATCTTCCTTGGCCCTTTCGTAGCCCGAATTTGAACCATATCGAGCATATATGGGACACTGATGGGCGTAAAGTGCACGAAAGGACACCCCAGTTCAAACAGGTCATGAAATAAACAATACCTTGTGTCAAGAATGGTTGCTGCTAGCTTAGCAACAAATGAGTCGACTTATGGCAGGAATCAGAAGACATTAAGATGCGGTTATCCGTTTGAATGGAAGCTGCGCACAAAGTACTAATTATTTGGCGTATATCGACCAACCATGATGTGAACAATCATCTAAATAATAATTTTGAAATGTCTGACATTGTAAAGTTCGACTACAGTAAAACTTGTAAAATGCATTTTTTTGTACAAAAAACACTTCATTTTGTTATAAAAATTTTGGTTCGATAAAACCTTTTTTTTCATACATTTTGTGTTCGTTTTAAAGCCAATGTTATCATTAACTACGTTTCGATATTATTTTACAAATGCTTTATCATATTCCATCCAAAATAAGAGACTGATTTTTCAATTTTTAAAAAATCAAGGTGTTGCAATACTTTTTTCCATGTGTATATAAACACCGTAAGATGGTGACAAGGGAACGTTAACATCTAAAAACGGATAATTAACGATAGGAAATGAAAAATCATCACTTTTATCATAAATTTTAGTATTCAGCTTTCCAGTGTCTATTAAATTTCCATCGTTTAATCTTTATTACATGTCAAACGGTTTTGTTAGTATATTTCTGTCTGAAAATCAGTGTCTGACGTAACTGAGTTATAAAGCCAGTAGGAAATAATTGAAGATAGTTCAACAGAAATGCATTCGGGTATCAACGGTGCAAACCAAATCTACACAAACTTCATATAGAATGCTGCACTTTTGTTTTGCTATCATTAGGAGGAAAATGACAACATCATATGGATGTACATTGTTTTTATTATATATATTTATTTTTTTCATTTACTAGTCTGAGATTACTCTGACGTCCAACGGTTGTTTTGCTAGACAGTCGTTGGACGTCAGAGTAATCTCGGACTAGTCATTTACCAGAACGTTTTCTTGTGGATAGCGTCCTGGATAAACGGGACATCCATTGAAAAGAAAAATCCAATGCTGCATTGAAAACAAAAAAGAGGTTTCCTATTTGGTTTCAGTACCAAAATACTTAATACATGTCTAATGAAATTATGAATGACATTTACCAGTCGCTGAGATTGAAACATTAATAAATGAATAGAACTTTCTTGTTAAAATAAAATCATATAACATTTATCTTTTAGGATTGAGCATTTATTTGTAATTTTGATATGCTTTCAATACCTCGGAGTATCAATGTGCATTTGTCTTAAATAGACATACAATTTCTATACTTATCATTAATTTTAAATTAAAAAAATATGTGCTTACCTTTCGATGTTCTTTGTCACGTTAACTTTGGCAGACTAACAGGTGAATGAAAATCGTGACTATATATATTGCACGTGAAAATTGCTCATGTCACGGGGATTTTTCTCGTTGGTTTGTTTACATGATATCTGTTCACAAATATCAGTTGAAATTAAGAAACCAAGCAACAATAGAATAACTTTATAAACTATTTTCATTAAAAAAATAAAAAAGGGCAAACAGGTGGAAATATTTGAGTTGAATTATTTCAGTATTTTAGAAGTTCCTTACTTAACTATGTATTCGTTTAAAAAGATTCGTTCTTCATTCGTTGAAAGTATGAAAATAAAATGAGCTAACCTCTTAATTCTTAAATTATTTTTGTGTTCAATAACCAAAGATTTTTAAGCAATGTTTTGAAACCTATTTTTCGTTTGATCGTATTTATTTTTCTGAACAATTGTATTAGATGGATTTCCATCGATTGTCTGTTGGGCATTTTCTTTATGCATTTTCAAGTACTCTCATCTACGCCTCTTTTTATCAAAATATCGCCAATTCACACAATTAAGATTATGGACTGAAAACAATGCGTGTATAGCTGACTATGCGGTATGGGCTTTGCTCATTGCGTTGAAGGCCGTACGGTGACCTATAGTTGTTAATGTCTGTGTCATTTTGGTCTCTTGTGCAAAGTTGTCTCATGGGCAATACCACATCTTCTTTTTTATATGTAAGAATATCAATCTGATTGTACTGCCCGTCAACGATCATGAGCTGTGAAGCATTAAGGTTCATGTCCGACCGTCCGTCAGTCAGTTGAATCAATTTATTATTGGTCTAGTTAATAGTTGTTTGCCATTAAGTTTGGCGTTAAATATTATTCTGACTGGTATGCCCCCCAGGTACTATAGTATAGGATGCTCGTGTTTACAGGTCCGTCCGTTAGTCCGTGCTATACATCAATTCAAAATCTTAATATATTATATGTGATCATTGTGGAGTGATTCTATTAAAATAAATGAATTTTTTTTGATTTGGACTAGATTTTATATTCATTGATTACATTGAACCTGAAAAATGTGAGCGGAACATTGAGTTCAATGAGTTTTATATTCACAATATATTTATAATACTCGTAAACTTGGTCATGTTAACAAAATGCATATTGTTTTGTTATTTAAAATTCATAAGACTCTAGAGAGCTAAATCATTCTTGTAAGTTTTTTTACAGCCGATTCTATTGGGTTTGTAGGCAATGCCTGTATGGTAATATCTTTTGTAAGCTTGCGTGCTAACTGAACCGTGAAGTCATTATTAGGTTATTATATTGCCCTTTATATTGCCCATAAAAACTACCTTTCTTTCGAAGTCGTCTTGTCCTGCAGGCAGATGTATTGGTTACAGTGGAGATCACTTCTAACCTCTCATTAAATCTGTCAGAACTGTTCTAGAACAGTACGTAGAACTGTCAGCCTGACACCTTTTAGTCAGTTCTAGGTTAGAACTGTTCTAGCTAGAACTGATTTGGTCAGTTCTACCTAGAACTGATTTGGACAGTTCTAGCTAGAACTGATCCTGACAGTTCTACCCTAGAACTGATCCTGACAGTTCTACCCTAGAACTGATCCTGACAGTTATAGCTAGAACTGACCAGATATTTGGTCAGTTCTACTTTTAGAACAGTTCTACGGTTAGAATTGATTTCTAATTCTACGGCTAGAATTGATTTTTATAAATTCTA
This sequence comes from Mytilus edulis, assembly GCF_963676685.1. Lineage (NCBI taxonomy): Eukaryota > Metazoa > Mollusca > Bivalvia > Mytilida > Mytilidae > Mytilus > Mytilus edulis. Next base: position 5,154,807 of record NC_092345.1, read on the forward strand.
CGGCCAGAATTGATTTATAAATTCTACGGCTTAAATTGATTTATAAATTCTACGGCTAAAATTGATTTATAAATTCTACGGCTAAAATTGATTTTTATAAATTTTACGGCCAGAATTGATTTATAAATTCTACGGCTAAAATTGATTTATAAATTCTACGGCTAGAGTTGATTTATCAGTTTTAAGAACACTTTGCCTCAATATAAAGGGTTGGGTAAAAAAGCGATTTAAATTATATAGAGTTTGCTATTTTGCCGGTTTTATTTCAGATTTATAATCGGCAAGACTTAGGCAGCAACCATTTGATTTTCTGGGGGGAAAGGGGGGTGGCTATGGTTTGTTTTGGAAAAAAAACTTTGTTTCCAGTTTTTGGTGAAAAAAAATAATTTGTTTTGGACCCTGAGAAAAAAAATTTGTTTGTTTCATCTTCAGCTGCCACTATATGTAATGCTAAAATTGAAAGAAAAAATTGTTTTCGGTTTGTCGCTCAAAAAATAGATTGTTCTTCGCCGAAGTCGAAAAAAAACCATAGCCCCCCTCCCCCCAGAAAATCAAATGGTTGCTGCCTTAGAGAACATGTTTAACCTGTTAACCCCGCCATATTCTGCATGTATGTGCCTGTTCCAAGTCAGGAGCATGTAATTCAGTGATTTTCTTTTGTTGATGTGTTACATAAATTTTTGTTTTTCTCTCAATTTTTGTACATAAATTAGGCCGTTATTATTAGGGGGGGGGCATTATTATTTGAATTGTTTTACATTTGTTATTCCGGGAGTCAGGATGGCTCATTATCACATAACAAAATTATCGGACCTCAATAACCAATATAATATCCGTTTATGAGTAGTTTTCATACCTCGGACGACCTGCTAAACAAAAATCTTTTGACCGCATCAATCTAAACTGCCTTTATTTGCTAATTCTTTCTGCAAATCTATATAGGTGCACAGTACTTCAGTTTTAATGTTAGGTCTAGAGGGACTGTAATATACAAGTTACAGCAATTTTGGAAAAAAAATGTAATTGTTCACATCAACTTATAGTGCCAGCATGCAGGGGCAGCTAGATCCAGGCTGGGGGTCCAACTATATGCTCCCATTCATATGCATTGATGTTAAAAAAAAAAGTGGGGTTCCAACCCCTGGACCCCCTCCCTTTGATCCTCCAATGAGCATGTCCTTGTTTTATTCAAAATATTGAATCATAAACAAATATCAGTAGTTTTTATACTTCAGACTGAGTCGTGTAATAAAATCGTTTGACTGCATCAACCAAAACTTACCATATTTGCTTTTTATTATGTAAATCTATATAGCTGCACAGCAATTCATTTATTATTTTTGTTCGAGAGGGACTGTAGTATATAAATAACTGCAATATTGGAAATCATTTTTTTCGCATTAATTGAGGGTGCCAGCATTTCCTATTTTTATTCAAAATATCGCATCAGAAACAAAATCAGTAGTTTTCATACCTCAGACTGACTCATGTTATAAAATTATTTGTCTGTATCAATCAACACTGACCATATTTGACAGCATCAACCAAAACTGACCATATTTGACCACATCAACCAATAGTTATCAAAAGTACCAGGATTATAGGTTAGTACGCCAGACGCGCGTTTCGTCTACATAAGACTCATCAGTGACGCTCATGTCAAAATATTTATAAAGCCAAACATGTACAAAGTTGAAGAGCATTGAGGATCCAAAATTCCAAAAAGTTATGCCAAATTTGGCTAAGGTAATCTATGCCTGAGATAAGAAATTCCTTAGTTTTTCGAAAAATTCAAAGTTTTGTTAACAGGAAAATTATAAAAATGACTACATTATTGATATTCATGTCAACACCGAAGTGTTGACTACTGAAAACTGACCATATTTGCTCTTTTTTATACAACTCTTATTGTCGCATAGTAAATCTGTAATATTTTTATGTAAGGATGGAGTGTATTATCATTATAATACAAATGATCTATATTATAGGGTTATTGCATGAATATTGGGGAATATTGTTCCGAGTAGAATTTTATATTGCGCGTACTTATATTTTTATATCAGGATGGATTGTTCAATATAAACATGATAAAGGAAAGCAACATTGGAAAACAAAATTATGCTCACATCAGTTTCTCTCTGTATCCATAATAATGAACCGTCACTAAAGTGACTTTTTAAGTCAGTTAGTTTGTGATGTTTTTTTTTTTAAACAAAACTATTTTACGGCATCATCCAACACTCACATGACTGATTCATATACTTTATTTTAAAATAAAAAGTACATGTATGGGAAGTTCTCTTCTTGGAATAGTATACTGTTAATATAATTTGAAGACAAATGGAAAAAGGCAAAGAAAAATGCATGATTTTGTTTGTAGCCGAACGTCCAGTGGCAAATGCTTCATTCATGTTCAGATGAGTATATTTTTGCTGAGTTTCAGACTCCCAGATATCATTTATAATCGTTATGGATAAGTCTGACTAAATTGACGAGATGGTGCAAATGTACATAGTTTTTTTACGTTATAATACAACACTTTTATCATTTATATCCCATAATTCATCGGACCTAATTCATCCACTGTACAATTTTCGTATGAACATTTGTCAAAACAGAATCTTAAATGAATGTAAATCCAAGGCAAGCAAGGTAAATTACGATTAAAATTCCATGAATTATATGCAGAGATATATTTATGACATGTATGAAGAGACTGTTAAAAACGGGGAACGAAGAAACGTAAACAATGATGTTTCCTATGCAATCTTATAAAAATATTTCTCCGATGAGTTGGATAACCTCCTATTCACTTCGATATTTGTACATGTAACGTATGATCAGAGAGAAATATAGAAAATCTGCTATTATATAGCAAAGTAATTGGACGTGATTTATTTCTTCTAAATTCTAAAGTGCCCTTACTGCAGTGACGTCAGTTTAGAACTGTTCTACAGTCCTGACTGATTTAGTCAGTTCTGCTGACAGTTCTACGGTTAAGACTGATTTGGACAGTTCTACCTAGAACTGATTTAGACAGTTCTACCCTAGAACTGATCCTGACAGTTCTACCTAGAACTGATTTAGTCAGTTCTACCTAGAACTGATTCTGACAGTTCTACTTAGAACAGTGCTAGGGTAGAACTGTTCTAGGTAGAACTGTTCTAGGACAGGATAGAACAGTTCTATGACAGTTCTCCTGACAGTTCTAATGAGAGGTTAGAAGTGATCTCCACTGTATCTGTCGGACTAGTCTACTCTTAAAGGAGGACAGTTTACCTAATCTAATAATGACTTCACGGTACAGCTAGCAAGCAATCTATCCAAAGATAATACCTTTGCCTACACACTTATTGCAGTCAGCTGTAATGCTAGTTCATTAATATGTTCTGGAGTTTAGGGTGGCGTCCATTTTCACTGAACTGGTACATCTTTTTGTTTAGAGACCAGCTGAAGCGGCCTCCGAGTGCGGGTTTTTCTTTCTGTATTGAAGAGCCATTGATTGCCTTGGCCTGATTCCTGCTCTTTGGTCGGGTTTTTGTTTCTTTGACACATTCTCCATTTTAATTCGCAGTTTTCTATATGAACAATATTTAACACTCTAGACCTTGTTCTTGTTATCTGAAACATTCAACATATTATTAAGAGTGCTGAACTTATCATTAGTATGTGGGCATTCATTTAATCATTAACAATTTTGCAGAAGCCTTTTTTGCATAAAACTGTTTGTTGACATCTAAATGTCTTTTTGTTTTTTTAAATCGAGTTGCTGTCTCGTTGACGTTTACCTATATTTTGCGATTGCTTGATGTCTAGCGAATCCTATACAATAGGCCGTTACGTTTAATCGTATTTTCGGAAAAGAGCGACTTATCGTAATTTTATTTCTGGCGAATTGAATAATTTTACTTTTGAGTTGTCTTCCGTTTATCAGTAAAAAAACAAACAAATATGTGTTGATCGTATGAATAAATAAAACAATACAGCATTAGAGGATTCCGCGCAACTCGAAGAATTATAAGAAGGTTTTTTCTTTAATGTAGTGAGTATGGAAATTTCCCATTACTGGCCTTCGGATTTCTCAACACAATTATTACAATAAGTCTATTACTATTTTGGTACCTAGTCTCTGGTAGGCTCTGTCAATATCTTAGAATACCTAGCTGAAAAAGGCACACACGTATCTCGTGAAAAAAATATTTGAATTTGCATGCGTTAGATTACTCAATGGTTTGCCCATAAAAAAAAATTTGTTGTTTTCATTACTACAGTTTGTATGTACCTCACATATATATGATTGTGTGTTTCTAAAGAGTGTTTTTTTTTTCTCAGATAAAAACTGATTCCAATGCAACTTATAGACGCTTTTGGATCATATTCTGACATTTTAAGATCTTGAATTCTTTCGATAATTTTACATGCCACTGAATTGGAAAAATAACAGCCACAGACAGTTGACGGCGGGTTGATGAAATTTTAACTCTTGAAGCGCAAAACAAACGTTGCAACGGCTGTTTCCAGCAAAATTTGGGGGTTGTAATTTTCGGAGAACTTTTTGTATGAGTAGGAAAGAAAATATTGTTCTGTCTAGCATGAGAAAAAAATCGATGCCCCCTCATTCCCAAAGAGATAAATGTTTGGTTATTAAATACGAAAAAAATGTTTGTCCTGAGAAAAATATGTCCATCTCTATAAAGCCTTTCTTATTTTTGCTTATAAATCCAATGTTCCACAGCATCCCCTTATAAGATAGTATTTGAAAACTAATTAGACTGATGTAAGTTACGTGGAACGAAATTCTTGTTAGTGAGATGTAATGCGGAAATACATTTATACTTGAGAAAAAATATCCGGTCCTAACAATGTTGTTTTTTTCGCTTGTCAAATATTAGAAGTAACCTTATGCAATGTTTAGATAATCAATTCTAGTTCCGCAAAGCTCAATGGCCAGTGTAAACGACATTGTCGTCTACTACCAATAACATCCTTGTTACCTCTGCCGCGATTTTGTCTCTGGTATAATACAACAAAAGAGGAATAGTAATAGAAACTTTTTAAGTTTCGGCACATATCGAAAAATAATAAAAAGAGGGTGTTGTGTTTTTAATTTAGTGAGCATGGAAATTTCCTCTTTGTTGTGGATTACATTTCACAGCTGACTCGTCACAGTCAATGCTTTTGTAGTTCAGTCCTAATCTCTCTGTCTACATTTCCAATGTGGTAAGCTAGGCCCGGTTAATTTTCGGCAAAATAATGAATATTCGGCGAGATTGGGAGCATAGTTAGTTTCAATAAGAATACTGACTGCCTGCTGCAAAAGAGGTTCACTAACAGTGGTGTATGTTTCAGAGAACTTTTTGTCAAGAGTAAGAGTAAGAAAAAAATGTTTTGTACGGTACGGTTTGAGAAAAAAAAACATGCCCCTCCTTCCCAAAGAGATACATGTCGAAAAACGAAGAAAATCGTATGCTCTTCTCTTACAAGATAAACTGAACTTAACTTTGCTATTTTTTTAAACCACAGAGTTACATACACAATGACTGTAGAAAAGAGCTAATACAGATAGGACTGATGTTAGTTGTGAAGAAAGAGATTCATTTTTGTAATACGGAAATATAACACTTATATTTTTTTTTTTAAGAAGTTATTTCTTTTACCAAATATTAAAATTAATATTATGCAATGTTAACGTAATCAATGTAAGTCTATCAACGCTAAGTCATCAATTTCCAAAAACATCCTTCTTTCGGGTTCATAGATTCTTTCTCTGATATAGTACACAAAAGAGTAATAGTAATATAGAAATGGATGAATATCAATGTAATATGATAAAGAGTTATGTAATTATAAAGATCTATTCATACATATAACTTTTATTGTCGATGATCTTTATAAAATATTTTTTCTTTCTTTCACAAAAGCATTCCATCTATCTGTGCCTTGTCAATTCTACGAACCTTATCTTGTTTAGTGTATGAGATTACAGAGAAAAAAATCCATTGAATAACAAGTTATGTCAATTTCTACAAAAAGAATGACAAATTCTGTATGAAAAACCATCATTGATAGTTTGATAATGCTTAAAGATGTTTAATTCAAAAGACGCAATGTATAAATAAACCCTTTCGACGAAAAGAGAATAGTCAGCAAACAATACACTTCCCCAGAAGGAATGTGATTTTTTTTAACTGCGTAATTTTCTTTCCTGGACTTTTTTATTAAGATTATTGTTAAATGAATTTAGTTTTCGTTGAAAAATAGTTTATTCATTGCGTCTTTTGAATGTTATAACAAAAATCTATAAAACTGTTTTCTGATTAGATAAAATTGAGAATGGAAATTGGGAATGTGTCAAAGCGACAGCAACCCGACCACAGAGCAGAAAACAGTCGAAGGCCACATATGGGTCTTCAATGTAGCGAGAAAATCCCGCGTCCGGAGGCGTCCTTCAGCTGGCCCCTAAACAAATATGTATACTAGTTCATTGATAATGGACGTCATACTAAACTTTGAACTATACACAAGGAACTAAAATTAAAAATTATACAAGACTAACAAAGGCCAGAGGCTCCCGACTTGGGACAGGCGCAAAATTGCGGCGGGGTTAAACATGTTTTTTGAGATCTCAACCCTTCCCCTATACCTCTAGCCAATGTAGAAAAAAAACCGCACAACAATAAGCATAGTAAAACTTAATTTAAGAGAAGTCTGAGTCCGATGTCAGAATGACAACAGTATCGTCCTAGATAAAATTGAGAATGGAAATGGGGAATGTGCCAAAGAAACAACAACCCGACCATAGAGCAGACAACAGCAGAACAGGGTCGTAACTACATTGAAGCAAATGAGGCAAATGCCTCATGTTTTAGATTTAAAAAAAATTAATAAAACAAAAGATTGTTGTCATATCAAATTTCCACGGAAAGTGTCTTGCAAGAAGCAAGTTCTCTTCACTCTCTGGTGTCGCCCCTGCATTTTTTTCGTAATCCATGTTTCTATTTTACTTTTGGTTTTCAGAGTTGATGGTCTATTGTTTTTACTTCTGTGTCCCGGTTTTGTCTTTTGTTCATTTATTGTCCTACATAATGACTAGTCTGATTGTTGATTTTCATTTGTAAACGTGTCACACTGTGTAATATTTCATGTCCAACGATGTCCAGGCATTATGCGAGAAAATATTTTAATATACGATGCTACTGGACACAGAAAAAAATGGTCGTTTCTACATGGAGAATTGAACTTAATATCAAAGAATACAAAACTGCCTTTTTTGTATATGAAACCACAGGCGCTTGGGTATATGATACAGATATTTTTTTCTTTTTTCTTGTTGTTGATTAAAATATTCAATTTTCTATATTAATAATAAATATCTATCACTTCTGTGCATGTCTCACCTAGTTCCCAGTGATTTAAACGATTCAGAGAAAATAGCCAATTTTTCTTTGTATGAATTGTAAAATGGGGTATTTTCTCTGGGTCGTTTAAATCACTCGAAACTAGGTGAGATATGCACAGAAGTGATAAATATGTATTATAAATATAGAACATTGAATATCTTAATCAACAAAAAATAATTAAAATATTATCTGTATCATATACCCAAGCGCCTGTGGATAAAACTAGATAGCTGACATGATTTAAATTAAAGTAAGTCCACCAATTTCCCGGTATCAAATCATTTTTTGAAAAAAAAAACATCAAAGTATTGCCATATAACCTTTTACAGTCAAGGGTTACATTTGCATTAAGTCCTGTTCAGACCCTTTAACAGACAATAAAGGAATATGAAGTACACGTGCACGGGAGCTAATCGCACACAATGTCAATGTATAGAAAGAAAAAAACAAATAATCAATGGTCAAAGTTTGTATTCCTGTTCTTCATCTTGATAGTTGCTGGAGGGTCTTCAATAATCAAAGAATCATAAATACCGTAAAACAAAGTCAATATGGTCCCTATAGGGTAGACTTCAGCAGTACTAGTACTTAAAGTATATTACTCAGACTGCACTGTCATTATATCTAAGTCTAGTCATAAAAAAATCACAAGTCAGCACAATACAAGGGAAGAACAGATAGACAGATCCGGTATCAATTATTATGAAAATTACGATCTTTGCTTTATCCTACAAATTAGTCTTTTTATGTTCTCCCTATAACCTTAAAGTCTTAAATAACAATTAATCTATGTTTTTGCTTTGAGATCAGAATATTGTCGAAAAAATAGCTAAAAATTATTTGCGTTTCTTTGTAAGAAAGAGTCCGGGAAAGGCTCAGAATGCGCGATTTTGCGTTATTTTTCTCAGAGCCCCCAGACCCCTCGTCAAAATTTTTTCGCCTCGCTACGCTCGGCGAATATATTTTGCCTCACTATTAAAAGAGGCTAGTTACGGCCCTGCAGAAGGTCACCAACAGGTCTTCAATGCAACGAGAAATTCCCGCACCCGGAGGGGTCCTTCAGCTGGCCCCTAAACAAATATATATACTAGTTCAGTGATAATGGACGTCATACTAAACTCCAAATTGTACACAAGAAACTAAAAGTTAAAAAAATACAAGACTAGCAAAGGCCAGAGGCGCCTGACTTTGGACAGGCCCTAAAATGCGGCCGGGTTAAATATGTTTGTAAGATCTCACCCCCCCCCCCCTAAACCTCTAGCCAATGCAGAAAAGTAAACGCATAACAATACGCACATTAAATTCAGTTCAAGAGAAGTGTTGTGAAGAGGTTTTTGATATTGTTGTTGTTAACTGAACATGGTGGTCGCTTGTTACGATGTTGGTATTTGAATTGTCTTTGGTGGTTTCTAAATTGAAAGACATGGTGTTGATTTGTCTCCTCTCGTTTGCTCAGTTCTCCTACGGTTCTTGTAGGTAGAATGATGTCTGGACATCTGGGGACTACATGTCGTTGTTGTGGACTGGCTTGGCAGCGAGGGTGGGACTCGCGCCTTCTTACCCTTTTTAATGAAATAAATAAGACAACTCAATTTGCTGGTTGGAACAGGGATTGTAATGTAATGTAATGTAATGTCTCTTTTCTTTTTGATCGTAAAATATTACAGTGCATAAATCATACAGATTAATAACAGATAACATTATCAATTGACAATAACAAATATATTTCTATTTCAAATATTGCTCGAATTAAACTTATTATATTTATTGAATTATTTCCTATTAATTTGCTATTAATTTATTTCATTTAATTACTTGAAGTAACATTATATAACTTACCTTTTTAATGAAATAAATAAGACAACTCAATTTGCTGGTTGGAACAAGGATTGTAATGTAATGTACGGGCAGTAGACTTATATTTGCTTTTATAGTCACTACTCATTACCCGACATTCTTGTTCCCCAGACAAGATTGAGCGTCTTTTGTAAACGATGGAATGTGCTGCCAAAACTTATATTGCTTCATAATATGCAAATTGTATTTATTAGTTTTTGAAAAGCATTTGGACTTTTATTTCTTAAACTAAATAAAATAACATTTTTGGAAGAATTTCAATTTCTGATCTTTATAATAATTGATAATTAAAGATTTGTTAAATTTTAATTAATATCTTGTGTACGTCAATCTTCGTTTCTTAACTTTTTGATTGGTTATTTATACAATCTTGTGTGCCTAAATGTATTACTGAATATTCATGATGCTGTAGTATCTACACATTCTGTGAATATGGTTATAACCTTGGATGTAATATCAATTCGACATACATCTGTCCGTCGACCTAGCAACCTTCTAAACGCGTGCCAAATAACTAATGAGGTTCTTGACTTGTACTATTTTTGCTTAACATGAAGATAATGCTTGTTATTCGCTATCTTCTTTATGTGTTTTCTTCTTACTTTGTTTTCCTATATCAACGAATCATTTGACATTTATATTATCTTTTACTTCGAACTATATTAATTACCTATAAACCTATATTTTTGTTTAAATAAAATCTATTTTATTTCAATTTCTAATTATTTCTAAAAACGTCCTAAATCCTTTCATAACAGAAGTCCAATAAGAACATGTATCAGCATTTTGAAGCGGAGAAAAACGATCACGGCAAGTTCAAGTATCAAAATTACTTTTTTGAGAATTGTTAGTACCAAGTAATATATTGCACGGAAGGAACCGAACCATAATCTATTTATTGCAAGCAGAAGTAGACGTTTTCAGTGGCCTGTATTCTCAAACACCTCTCCCCAGTTTTCCGTGTTACAGATTTCGATTACAGTTACTGCTTAACCTCACCACATTCTTTATGTGTCTATCAAAATGAGCCTGTATAAATTGAATGGTTGTCGTTTTTTGCTGTTTCATATTTGTTTTTCGTGTATTGCTTTGCACAGTTTGCTCTTGGTATTTTTTGTTACACAACTGTTCCAGGTTAAGGGGGTGGCCCCATCAAACATGTTTAGCCCCGCCTCATTATGTATGTGCCTGTCCCAAGTCAGGAGCTTGTAGTTCAGTTGGTTCATGACTGTCATATTTGTTCTTTATACACGGTTTTGAGATAAAAAAAAAAAAAAAAAAAAAAAAAAGGCCTCTGGGTTTCTCACATGAATTGTTTCATATTTTTCATATCGGGGACTATATGGTATGGGTTTATCTCATTGTTGAAGGCAGTACTGTTGCCTAAAATTGCTAACATCCACTTCATTTGAACTAAGTACTATTGGCAATTATACCGCAACTTATTTTCATATTGATATGATATAATATGTAAATCAATGAAATCAGGTAGTTTTCCGTCATATCGACTGAAGGTATAAACTTTAGTTTTCCATTGGTCTTATATACCACTTTATTCTGCCGGGATCAACATGACTTAATATAAGTTGTATTATTTGTAATTGGATACGACTAACCCTCAGTAACTGCGAGTACACTTATGTCGGTACTTTGTGTTTTTTGTAGGATTTTGTTTACCATTTATTGAGTTAAGACATTAAAATCTGATTTTTACAGATTGTATCCATGTTGTGCTGCTACACCACTGATCCAGGTCAGAGATGCGATGCGCGCTCATGCACGAACATCGACCGACTTCATTCTTATGTGTTTGTCCCAAGTCAGGAGCCTGTAGTTTAGTGGTTGTCGTGGGTTTGTGTCTGTTATGTTTGTTTCTTGTAAATTGTATTCATAAACTAGGATGTTAGTATTTTCATGTCGGAACCTTTTATAGTTGACTATCCGTTATGGGTTTTTGTTGTTGAAGGGCTATAATTGCTTACATCCACTTCTTTTGAACTTAGTTAAATAGTTGTCTCATTGGCAATCATACCACAACTCTTGTCTCATTGGCAATCATACCACAACTCTTGTCTCATTGGCAATCACACCACAACTCGTGTCTCATTGGCAATCATACAACAACTCTTGTCTCATTGGCAATCATACCACAACGCTTGTCTCATTGGCAATCACACCACAACTCGTGTCTCATTGGCAATCATACCACAACTCTTGTCTCATTGGCAATCATACCACAACTCTTGTCTCATTGGCAATCATACCACAACTCTTGTCTCATTGGCAATCATACCACAACTCGTGTTTCATTGGCAATCATACCACAACTCTTGTCTCATTGGCAATCATACCACAACTCTTGTCTCATTGGCAATCATACCACAACTCTTGTCTCATTGGCAATCATACCACAACTCTTGTCTCATTGGCAATCACACCACAACTCGTGTCTCATTGGCAATCATACCACAACTCTTGTCTCATTGGCAATCATACCACAACTCTTGTCTCATTGGCAATCACACCACAACTCGTGTCTCATTGGCAATCACACCACAACTCTTGTCTCATTGGCAATCATACCACAACTCTTGTCTCATTGGCAATCATACCACAACTCTTGTTTCATTGGCAATCATACCACAACTCTTTATTTTAATTTCATAAAAGTACTAAACCTGTTGAAATAGAAACAAATCCCAATTTCAAAATAGAAAAATCTCGTATTCTATTAATCGAAGAATCTTAATGAGACAAAAGTATTTTTTATGAACCTAACATTTTATGTGATGGCAGTTTAAAAAAAAAGTAATAACTGACAACTGTTCAACAAAATTTGAAAGTATCCATAACATACACAGGTTTTTTTTATCAGTTCTGGATGAAAATAAAGATGGTCGTTTCTGATGCACAAAAACAATAAAGTGTAAAAAAAAAAAAGATGTGGCAATATTGCCAATGAAACAACTCTCCCCAAGAGATAGATGACACCGAAATTATTAACTATATGTCACCGTACGACCTTTTACAATGAGTAAAGCCCATACCGCATAGTCAGCTTTAAAAGGCATTAACTTTAAACAGAAGTATCTTTATGCCACAGATATTTATTTTTTCTTTCTTTTTATATGTTTGTCGTTGTGGACGTGTATGTTAAAGCTGCCACTGGACGTTAAACAACAATCAGCAATCTTGTATGTTTGCCGATATGCAATGTCGCAATGTCGAGCCGGCAACTTTAAACACTGAATAGTTTCTTACATAGTGCGAGTACGCCAAATTATACCAAAATAAATATGTCTTTTATTTGAAGTCTTTAAACGTCATATTGTCTAAGTTTATAGTTGTCTTTTTGACATCTCCTCTTTTTTTTATTTGAAATTGTATTTCATTTTGTCATGATAGATCAAATTTATTCTTTCGGTATATGTCTCCTTTTATTTATTTAAACTGAGTTTATTGTGTCATGATAGATCAAATTATTCTTTCAGTATATGTTTACTTGTATTTGTTAATATGTCTATGTGTTTTTGATTGAGTTAAGCCATCTTAAATTTATTGATATTTTATAGTGTCTTTCTACGTTGTAATGTTATACTGCTATTTCGGTTTAGAATGAAGATTGGCGCCTGTCAAAACGTTAATCCGCTGCATTTGGATGAACCAGTCTTAAGTCAGGAACCTGTTGTTCAGGTAAGAACGTTAGTTTCCCTGTTTGAATTGTTATACACTAGTCATTTTGGAGCCCTTTATAGCTTGTTGCTTGGTATGAGTCAATACTACGTGTTAAAGAGGTACTTTGACCTATTATTTGTTTTTTACTTTTTACACATTGTGACTTTGATGGAGAGTTTTCTCAATGGCATTCATACCACATCTTCTTATTTCTATTGTATAAGCACCCCTTCTCAATTTAAGTAAAAATAGCATGGGACCAATCAACAATCAGACTCTTCGCCGTTTTGGCGTGTTTTAACATTCAACACCATACATTTTACTTACTTGAAGACATTACATAAATAAAAATAAAGACGCACACTGACTCTGATGTTAAATTATCTTTTATTTCATGTTTTACAAAACAAAAACAGTTCTTCAATATATGTATATAAGTATCATGGGAAATTAATTCAATTTGAGGTAAACATTATTTGGCAGAAATGTGATTATATTGAAATATAAACTATATGATTTTATAAATATATTCACTATAAGCTAATACAGAACTAGATTAAGATATAATGGCTAGCCTAATACATTAAGCAAATTTGCAAACCTAGGGAAGGAAACAATTTCCGACAATTGAACTATCGTACTTTCCTAACTTATTAGATGACTTTTATACAATTATAACTGTTCTATTATCGATCACTGATGATAATAAATATCGAAAAAAATGCTGCAAGAATTAAGTCTACAATTGGGTTTACAAGTCTGATTTCACTGTGTAAACTCTGTAATCTAGCTTCAACGTCTAATTACAGGTCGGGCTTGCGTTGAGGTTTCTGCAGAATGATCTACGACGTCTGATGACAAATGTGTAGGTCAGTTCTGGGTAGGTACCTACTCGGCAGGGATAGCTCATCTCACGTCGTACTGCACACTGACTAACGATTTCATACTCGTCATGTTCATAGTAGATGGACATATCGATGGATGGTCTAGTTAGGACAGATGGGAAATGAATGTCCAACATGACTTTGTCGTACGACCATGACAGGAATTTGAAGTTGCATTCCCAAACTGAGCCAGACTTTTCCTCACAGTTTGTGGACTTGATTTCACTCTGTGGACAATACGTTACGTCTCCGTTTTTCATGATTATAGCCTTGGCCTCGAAATCGTGATCAATTTCCCTACAAGGATAACAAACATGCTTAACCGAATGATACACACGAACTGAGTGATACTGACACACTGAGTAATACTTCAGCAATGTCAGCAATGTGTCAATAAAACATACAAAAAAACTGCTAGTATTAGATATTTGGATTAAAACAATCATATTTTAGCCTTTCACGCCGATCCAACGTCAAGCAATTATTTTGACTGGTTTGAAAGTTTCGGACTTTAGTCTTGCACCAATTTTCCCGAACTAGTCTACATATATATTTTTTAGGGACCAGCTGATGGGCGCCTCCGTGCGTGTGATTTTCTCGCTGTGTTGAAGACCAATTGGTAGTCTTTGGCTGTTTTCTACTTTGACATACTCCCCATTTCAATACTTAATTCTATCAATCAAAAGGTCAGTACACATGGAAATTTCTCTTACATCAAATTTATGTGAAATATGTTCATCTGAGTGTCACGTGAACGTTAAATTTAATTAAAATCATGAAAAATAACAATTTCATTTTTCGTAGATTTCAATTGAAATACTACTGACAACGAACTAGCTAAAAAAGAAAAAAGACCAACAGACATATACATGTACTCAAAACACAACATAGAAAACTTAAAACTGAGCAACACGAACTCCCTCTTAAACTGGCGGTGATATCAGATGCCCCGGAAGGGTCAGCAGATCATGCTACACACGTAGATCAGGAATAGTATTATATAATGATGCTTACTGTCCTATCAAAACAAAATCTGGTACTTAACAACTAATACTTACTGTCCTAACATAACAATATCTGGTAACCAGATAACAGATGAAGGTAAACTAATTCTTGGTTGTCCCCTTGGCCATGATAGTCTTGCATCATTCCAGGAAACACACTGCATGGCTTTAAATTCAAGTGTCTTTGGGTTCTATTAATGAGATAAATTCCAAAATCTATAAATACAATGTTTATGAAGGAATTTTATGGTGAATTGTTTGAAGAAGGAAGTTTTGTTGAAATCATAGTTTTCCTATGATACCATCCTTAACATTCAAAATAGTTTGTTGCATTGCTGATAGCCATTATTTGGTTAAAAGCTCAAAGATGATGTTTCTCTTAAAAAATACAGTTGAATACTGATGTTTAATGATCACTAACAGTTGCATAATGCATATAATCTACAAACAGACGACCATACTGATTAATCTCATCTGATATATTGCGATTCTCGATCTTACAGAGAAAATTTGAGTCAAGTACTATATATACTTACAAAGTACTATATATACTTACAAAGACGATGGTTTCTTTTGGAATGAGAGAGTGTGTAACGTTGTTAACAGGATCGATGGGTCTGACAAGTCTGTTGTATCCATTGAGAACAGTCGTAATAATATCATACTCTGTTGCAGATCTTTCTAATAAAACAAAAGATAAAAGATATATTCCATGTTAAAAGTTATAACTATTTCACGTTTTTGGTTTTCATTTTTTAAAATAGTTTTAAAATGGTTCTAACTATAATTGTAATGGCTGTGACCTAGATTCTTTATAGTATCGTTTAAAGTTCATGAAACAAAATGTATACTAAGTACTAGAAATCAATATACAATCATATTCATTATAAATATAAATAAATGACTTTTTTTTTTTTAATATCGACGAAAAGCGGTAACTTCGTCACTACGATTAATATAAATATAACTTCGTCACTGTCAACATGATCAACATCAAAAGTAACTTCTTCTTCAAGTATTGAGTATTCATTACTGAGTGTAACTACTATATCAAAAAAGAAGTCACTAGCAATAACAAAGATAACTTCGTCACTATCAATAACAAAGATAACTTCGTCACTAACAATAACAAAAATAACTTCGTCACTATCAATAACAAAGATAACTTCGTCAATAACAATAACAAAAAATAACTTCGGCACTATCAATAAGATAGCTTCGTCAATACCAACAATAAAGATAACTTCGTCACTACCAATAACGAAGATAACTTTGTCACTACCAATAACAAAGATAAATTCTTCACTAACAATAACAAAGATAACTTCGTCACTACCAATAATAAAGATATCTTCGTCACTAGAAATAACAAAGATAACTTCGGCACTATCAAAACGAACAGAAGAAATTTTAAGGCAAAAAAAAAAAACAACGGGTATAAATGAATATTATGCACAAAGCAAAACAACTTCATATTGAACATTTCTCCAGGCCTAAACTAAATAGACAAAAACAACATATAATATTCCTATGGAGACACCTGGTAGCTACATACCTATTGGAGACAACTGGATGTTGTTGGTTCTAACGGTTGCGCTACCATCAGTAGCTTCACATACATAGGTACCAGCATCACTCATAACGACACCTGATATGGTCAATGATGGACTAGAGGTAGTACTTCCAGAGTATCTACCAATAACAGTCAGTTGCTGAGTACTTTTGTACCATCTGATTTGAGTGGGATTGCCGTTGGTTACTACACATGCCAGTGTAATAGTCTCTGTCTCATCGGGATTATAGAACGTACGAGGAGCTGTCACCGACAATGGAGCTAAAATATAATATTTAATTTAGTAAGTGTAAATGCGCAAAAAAAAATATAAAGCTAAGTGTATGCGTGTTCTAAAGATTATTTGACCCCAATTCATATTTCGGTTTCTTGTTATTTTTCTATCGATCAAATGGGCTATTGAAAATCTATGCATGCGTGGTAAAGTTTATATTCGCTTTGGAGATCAAGTATGTCGCCAATTTATTAATATTCCAATGGAATAAGCGGGATCCCAAACCCCCCTTACCTTGGACAGTGTACTGGTATTAAGCTAACGTCTGTTTCCCATGTATACTTACATTGTTACGTGCAATGTTATATTGTATCTCATGTATCAAGCACACAATGAAACAGCTTTCATGTTATATTGTGTGTCATGTATCAAGGACCCAATGGTACTGCTTTCATGTTATATTGTGTGTCATGTATCAAGCACACAATGAAACAGCTTTCATGTTATATTGTGTGTCATGTATCAAGGACCCAAATGTACTGCTTTCATGTTATATTGTGTGTCATGTATCAAGCACACAATGAAACAGCTTTCATGTTATATTGTATGTTATGTATCAAGGACACAATGAAACAGCTTTCATGTTATATTGTGTGTCATGTATCAAGCACACAATGAAACAGCTTTCATGTTATATTGTGTGTCATGTATCAAGGACCCAAATGTACTGCTTTCATGTTATATTGTGTGTCATGTATCAAGCACACAATGAAACAGCTTTCATGTTATATTGTATGTTATGTATCAAGGACACAATGAAACAGCTTTCATGTTATATTGTGTGTCATGTATCAAGCACACAATGAAACAGCTTTCATGTTATATTGTATGTTATGTATCAAGGACCCAATGGTACTGCTTTCATGTTATATTGTGTGTCATGTATCAAGCACACAATGAAACAGCTTTCATGTTATATTGTATGTTATGTATCAAGCACACAATGAAACAGCTTTCATGTTATATTGTGTGTCATGTATCAAGGACCCAAATGTACTGCTTTCATGTTATATTGTGTGTCATGTATCAAGCACACAATGAAACAGCTTTCATGTTATATTGTATGTTATGTATCAAGGACCCAATGGTACTGCTTTCATGTTATATTGTGTGTCATGTATCAAGGACCCAATGGTACTGCTTTCATGCTATATTGTATGTTATGTATCAAGCACACAATGATACTGCTTTCATGCTATATTGTGTGTCATGTATCAAGCACACAATGGTACAGCTTCCATGTTATATTGTGTGTCATGTATCAAGGACCCAAATGTAGTGCTTTCATGTTATATTGTGTGTCATGTATCAAGCACACAATGGTACAGCTTCCATGTTATATTGTGTGTCATGTATCAAGCACACAATGAAACAGCTTTCATGCTATATTGTATGTTATGTATCAAGGACCCAATGGTACAGCTTCCATGTTATATTGTGTGTCATGTATCAAGCACACAATGAAACAGCTTTCATGCTATATTGTATGTTATGTATCAAGGACCCAATGGTACTGCTTTCATGTTATATTGTAGGTCATGTATCAAGAACACAATGGTACAGCTTTCTAAGATATGCTGACTAATTTGCGTTAAATGGAAAATGTACTAGTCTGATGATACTTACATCTGACGCTCAATGGTAAGCTGACTGTTTGTGGTGTGCTGCTTGTTTCTGCATGTAGAACATCACAGTAAAGTATCTGTCCATCATCAGCTGTTGTAGGTGGAAACCTGAGAGTACCGACTACAGTATAGGATTGACTACTGGTTACAAATTGTGTAGTTGTTGTGAACTGACTACTGGAGAACTGGGTGTTTCCCTTTCTCATTGTCATTGTCTGTATCGGGTAGCCTCCTTCTGAAGTACAGGTCCATGTTGTTGATGTTCCTGGAACCACTGATGTTGGTCCAGTCAAACGCGGTGGCGTTGGGGATCCTTAAAACAGAATAATATACGTGTAGCCTGACTCTATTCAACTCCATTGTTTGAGTTTATAACGAATATTATACCAGCAATTTTAGTTTCCAATAGCTGTAATTTGGAAGATTCTGATATACATGTACTTAGTAAATAGTATACGTAACCTTATTATCATTGATTCAAACATGGACTTCAGTATGGTGTTAACAAAATTCAAATGTAGTTGATCGTGCAATATATTTGCTGCTATAACAAAAAGCTGTTGAAATGCAAAATCCTTTTTATAGAAAACGTTAATGATCATTACATTTATTTTTGTTGGAAATGATTGTTGAATTACCATCTAACTGGTGGAAATTAAATATTTATACTTACTGTAGACTTCGACGAATTTAGTTCTGGACAATGGATTTTGTAAAACACCATTTTCAGATTGACATTCGTAAACTGCCAGATGTTCAGCATCAGAAGCGGTGAATGAATACGTGTTTGTTACTGTATTTCCAGAAGTTATTGAGGTGGAATCGATTACTACGCTGTCTCTTAACCAATTGACAGTTGGTGTAGGAGCTCCGCCGGTTACTGTACAGGTTAGAGTGACAGAGTCACCCTTGACAATAACCTGTGGTCCAGTGATTACCGGTGCACCAGGAGGCACTGCAATAGAACAAATACATTGTAGCAGTCGTTTTCGATTATTTATTTTTAATTTTGTTTTTATTTATCTTATTAGTCTATTTTGTTATGTTTGGGGGTTAACTTTTTTAAGGGGAAGAGCGAACGGGGATGCTAAAACAGAATTGATGGAATGAACTATTGGTCTCATTTATCCAGTGTAGACTTCTTATGCACCTGCATTGAGATGAAAAGCGATAATTCAATCATACCCATACCAAAACAAGATAGTTTGCAGTTATTTATTTGCGCTTTATAGGTGTGTTGCGTCACAAAACACAATGATGTTTGTGTCCACATCACTTGTTAAACTTAGTTTTGGCTACATGCTGCGGACGCTACATTCTGCACGCGGTGTAGCTCTTTTAATTTATTGTGCGGAATATGCCCATAATGGGTCCTATATTGGAAATAAAATGTATCTGATCTTATCTTATAAAAGAGCCAGTAAAATATTCACAGCATTCGGGTTGGATTGATCAGGTATAAATGTAACAACACTAACCGATAAGTTTTACATTGTAGAAACTATCTAAGGGGATAATGTATTACCTTGAGATATCACTGGAACAATTAGCAAGGCAATGAGAATGTAGTTAACAGCCATGACCCTGCAAATATACAAAATAAAACATTAATAAATTGTTAAAATTAAATAACGTTCATTGCCTCTGTAACTCACTAAAGGATTAACATTTAGTCGCTAGTTTGTAGTTTGACAAAAGACTAAATGTTTCTTTGTGTCCTGTATTATATTAGTTAAAACATATTTATTAATAGTGGATTGGGAAACAAGACTTTAGTTATTGCAACTTATATCAATCGCTTTACACTTTGCGGGTGCGAGTGCTGCCTCGTAGCGACATTAACCTGCTCTTTCTCGAAATCTACAAACGTAGCAAATCAGGATTATCAATTACTTTGAGCTTTCTTTCAGTAACTGCGAGCATCTATGTTTCCTGCACTTGTATTTTCATTATCTATTATATATCAGCAATACAGAGATAATTGGTTTCACTGAATGTTTTATCTGTATGGTCTGGAAGTAGCCTTTAATTTTTTTATATACATAAGGCCGTTAGTTTTCTCGTTTGAATTGTTTTACATTGTCTTATCGGACTTTGCTCATTGTTGAAGGCCGTACGGTGACCTATAGTTTTTAATGTATGTGTCATTTTGGTCTCTTGTGGACAGTTGTCTCATTGGCAATCATACCACATCTTCTTTTTTTTATATTTTGTCAGGAATCTTGTCAAAAGTTGTCTTTATTTATATTTTAATGTTTATTGGGGTTTAAAGTACATTTACTCACTCAATGTGTAGTCTCGGGGCGAAGTAAAGTTTGACATTTGTATTTTGTTGATATCCGTATGTTAGAAGTAACTTTTAAATTCTTTGGAATTGAAAACTGAAATCTTCCAATCTCTTTTTTAAAAGCAAAAAAAAAAAAGAGAAAGAAAGAAAAGTTCTATTAAAGACAATCATGTAACGATTCAAATGGTCTTATTGGTGTACTCATATATACGCATGCCTCTGTGTATATTAGCTTTAATTTCCATTCTATAATTAAGTATAGTTCTAAAACAATGATTTTCAACTCTTTTGTTTTGCATCTGGTAACTATGGCTTCCTCGGAACTCTTCTAGCCTCTACTTAACAAACATAAAAATAAGTTGATTTATGAGTGAATGCAAATGCGACATCTATACACCAGAGACCAAATGACTTAGATGTAAACAAAGATGTTTTCCAAATTTGGTCTGTTTAGAGGCTAATGATAAACTCATCATATATATAACCGGATTAAAATCATTTAAGGGTATTTAAGTAAGGAAGTGGAGGTATTGAGGTATTATATAATACTTCCATGGTTAGACTGTCCTTCTTTATTATATTCAGTAACAATTTTAATTGGCATGTGTGTCATTTTAAATGATCATATTCTCCTATATATTTTCTGCCTAATTAGCACATTTAAATACCATGGCCTCGAGTCAAACTGTTTTATTCTCACACCTATGTTTACTTTAGAAAGTTCATTTGTACAAACTATTGATCCCCAGTGGACTACCAAAGTATGGCGCTGGGGTCGAAGTCGTTTCTTCAATGTCAAAGCGTGAAATTTTGAATAAGAGCTCTCAAGTGAAAGTTTAAATAAGCATTAACAATAATAAACTGGGTATTAATCATTTGTAACAGTATTATTGTGTACTAGGACGTTAAACAATCCTGCTAAGCGTCTCGGTCTAGTACTATTTTATTTATACCATAACTTTAACGCCAAAAAAACCCTGAAGCCCATAACAAAACATTTTGAAAGACTCACTTACTGTACATTATTACAACTACAAAGAATTTGCAATACAGTTATTATATTTGTAAGCCTCAAATCTATGTCCGGCCTCAAATCTATGTCCTTTCCGCAAATCTATGTCCTTTTTAATATTGCGTCGTAGACGTTACAAATCCATGTCCTTTATTGTCTCAAATCTATGTCCTGTATTGTCTCGCATCTATGTCCTTTATTTACTCAAATCTATGGCAATTTTTGGCTCAAATCTATGTCCTTTCATCGACGTAAAACATAACAAAACGTCATCAAGTAAACAATGAAAAGTTAACAATTACAGGTGTAAGTACAGCCTTCAAGACGGAGAATTCACTCACAACGAACAAACATTGTACAAGTGGTTTTTATGACAAAAGCAAGGTTAACATACACATGGTTTAAAATTGCTTTATGTTTTGTCTTTAAAACTGGAGGGAAATCTGTTATGAATAGTGGACTGATGGAATATTTTCAAAAACGTCAACTAGAGATTTATCCTCTTGAAATGTTTTCTGACAATTATCAGGATATTTTTACTCCTACTATAGTGGAATATTTACAATTCAAAACAAGTCCAGCCATGAAAAAAGCGACTGCAGTATTGACATCTAGTTTCTGGAGAGAAGAGATATGCAAAAACATAAAGAATGATTCTTCTCGGGGAAATATTCGATATTAAAGACATTATTACAAGTTTTACATTTGAACTAAATAGATATCAGCTAAGACCAAACAATTGAAACATGTTCTTTTGTGATTCACAAATATTTCAATTAAAAATATAAAAAACGTTTTATTTTTAGCAATTTAGAATGATTTTTTTGATACTAGTATTCAAGAAAAACATAGATAAAGTGGTATAAATGTCAATGAAACAGCAATATGAACAAATTCAAAGACAAAACGAAGTAAGTTGAAGTTGCAAACAAATATTCATTCGTTACTGTCTTTTTTTAGTAAAATAGATATGGTTTTGTGGTTTCATTCTTAAAGACGGCATACAATAATAACACACGCATGTAAAGATTTTAACCACACACATGAAAAAAGACTTAATAAAACAAAAAGCATATAAGACCGTACTTGAAACAATATCATAAATACCAGCTAAATAATTTAGCCGGATTTTCTTAAACGTATACTATACTTCGGCTCTTGCACATACATGGAGAACACATACCAACTTAATATTGAATTATGGGAAATTACTTAATAATATAAAAAACCTATAAGGCCGAACTTATTAGACGGGCATAAATTTGCACATGGCGAAACAAATTGGAAAAAAATTAAAACATAACACAGATTTGATACCCTATCTTTTTTTTATAACGGACACATATTCGCGAATGACGTCGCGATTGAAAATCGGACACAGATTTGAGACCGAATCATTTTTTACAGACATAGATTAGCGATTGACGTCACGATGGGGCATAGATTTGAAAAACGGACACAGATTTGAGGTCGTACACAGATCTGAGGTTTACATATTTATTATATTTATAGGACATATTTGCCACTGGACGTTATTCACCAATCGCCATCATCGCCCATTTGGGAATGTTTTAGTTTGTTCTATATGCTCGTTTGCAGTTATATATCCGACTTCAAAGAGCATACTATTTTCAATACTGACACAAATTACAAAAGGGATATAGGTTGTATATACATGTATATATATTCTTCTATATAAATATAAATGTATCCTAAACATAGTGTGGAAATGTGATTCTAACTGAAGGACTTTAATAAAACAAATTGCATTGTACGCTTATCTTGAGTGTAAAGCCACAAAGCAATGTTCCATCCAATTTTTCTGCAGGTTCATGACAGGCACATACATAATGTGGCTGTGTTAAATATGTTTAGCTTGAAGTAAGAACTTTAATTGAATAGTGTCCATCACAGAATGGAGTAGTTGTTCATATACTAGTTCATGTCAATAGTCCCTTACAAAACTTATACGGTACGGTGATATGTATTACATAAGATATATTTTGAATAATGATTCAAACATAATATAGTGTCATAATCACCCAGTGCTTAGACAAGTTTGTTTCATACATAGGCACAAAAGAACGCATTCTATTATAAATGTTTACATAACTATGAGACGGCCTTAACATTATTTGCCGACTTCAACTTATAAAAAAAGTTGAAGTGTTATTTTATTTTTCACATGTCTTTTAACGCTTCAGTAGTATTATAAGAGTATAAATGTATTGGAAAAACTGGTATATCTACCTCTATGACATTGATTACAAAAAGTATATATTTTGTCATATGTACGCTTTGATATGCATATGTATAGTGTTTAACATGCGCATTCTATGAACGAACATTATCGGTACTGCCAAAGTAGCACTTTCGTAATTTAACCTATTTCTGGTTATTTTCATTACGAATTATTTATATTTCTAAGTTATAATCAGGTTATGTAGTACGTGTGTAGTGTACAGTCAATGGATTTAAAGTTAATGATTTAAATATAAAACCATTGTGGTAAATTAAATGTTTAAGAAAACATGGCATAAAATTAAGGAACCGCCCATCTATGATCTTTTGTTCGGCCATATTGTTTTTTAACATAAATTGTTTCATTCTACATTTCTTGAAGAAAAAAAACAATTTGTTTTCGAGGGAAAATGAAGAAAATAATTGAAAATAGTTGAAAATTTGTTCAAAATAAAAAAAAAAACATTGATTAAGAAATATACTAGTATTCAGATCTTGTTTAAAGTTAGATAAAAAAAAAATGTCTGTCCCGATAGACAGAAAAAAACACCCCCCACCAACCTGAATGAACAGTGGCACATTAAGGTTTGTAAAGGAACATCAGAAGTTGCATACAATATATGATAGTATGGGTAATGAAATGGCATGGCACTATACTTATATATATATTTTAATAGGGTGTGTAGCATCTTATTTGATCTTTTTTTCGCTGTTTTTTTTTTTTCATTGCAAATTTATAAACTGCATTGTGTCCCTTTTTAATATTTTTTTTACCTTTGCATTTCGATCCTGTAATACAATTTTCGTTTTTCCAAGTCTTTCACGAAAAAAATAAGATACAACTTTGTAAATTTTATACGCTTTTTTTTTTTGCATTTACCTTCACCAGGCTCAAAGCCACATATTAGAAAGTCAAAGATGTATAAGTACCGAAACATGTAAATAGCAGTATGAGCAAAAGGACCCAAAATACTTGCCATAATGAATTAATCAATAAAATTAGTAGCGGATGTTTTTTTTCATATTTTAGTGGTGGTTTTTTTTTATTATTAAAAATAAAAATTGTTTATTCGATTAAACAAACATTATTATCATGAGAAATTGTTTTATTCTTTTTTTCTCGAAAACAAAATTTTTGTTTAGTAGTGAAGTGAAAAATATTTTTATTTCCATGTAAGTCAGTGGGAAAATCAATACATTGTGCTAAATAAAGTTCTTAAAATCCCATTTATCCTCACTGTAGATGAATGGTCGGTGCGAAAAACAATCATGCAAATTTGACTTGCACATCGCCTTTTACTTGGCTATCATTACGACAGCAACAATAGTATCTGTGACACAGTGTTACAGGTTGCAATTTAGAACAATATTATAATTGCTTTCGGTATTGTGTACTGCAGATTGGTGTCTACGTTTCAAAATATCATTGCAATACAATCGATTAGTTGACCAGTTGTACCTGCAGTATGATCGATTGGTCGTAAAAGGGCGTGACTGTATTGATATATAAAACTGTAACACTTACCTTTTAGTCCTGACCTGTTGACTCGAAATACTTTGATGTTCTGTGTTTGCTTACCTTATATTTTCTTTTTATGTTAGCGTGTAAAATGAAACCGGTTTGTCTTCTTTTGTGGAATAATACGTTTTATGTAATAATCCGAACCAGATTAATGTCATTATGACTCCCACGATAGTATTAAATCGTATTAAAAATATTTTGTCACAAGCTATTTAATTAAAATTTAGGAACATACTGGCGGATCGGCTGGAGCGCAAATCATCCAGTTAGTTAGTTCAGATTCGAGTTAGATTTGAAGTGATATTTCATTTTTGGGTTCGACTTGCGTTTCGATTAAGAGTTCGAGTTATACTTCATTTCGTTTTAGATGAAAACAACAAGAATATGTTTGACAATATACCAAATTTTTATTGAAATTCTGAAATTGGAAAACAGATAGAGAAATCTTAATACACAACATAGTAAAGGATACAAAAGTTCTAGAAAATAGTGTTTATAATACACATCTCTACTTATCAATTCGTTTTCATAGAAATTTATTAAGCCACATGTTCATGCACATCCGTAGACAAGAGTTAGTTTTTCTCTTTTGTCATCACTTAATATGTGTCAGTGGCGGATCCAGAACTTTTTATAAGGGGGTTGGGCCCTAACTGACCTAAAAAGGTGGCTCCAGGTATGCTTCAGCGATTCCCTATATATTCAACCAAATTTTTCCCACAAAAGGGGGGTGAGCCATCCCTCTCCAACCCCTACCCAACACCACTAACACCTCCGCTGGATCCGCCTATGTGTGTTCAATTTGATTACATTGACCGTACTTTGACCAATAATGTTTTACTTTTACGAATTGTGACTTGAATGGAGAGTTGTCTAATTGACCCTCATACCACATCTTCTTATATATCTATTTCAAAAAATAACAGTTATTCCAATGATATTGTAAAATGCAAGTCACATTTATTGATTTGATTGTTGATAAATATATCAAGCATGGTCATGACGAGAACAAACTAACAATACATACAATAAAGCCATCCGGTTGCAACAGATTCTGAACACTTGAATACATATGTTAAATGTCATATCGTGTTTATACTTGTATGTATGTGGTGAGAATATAATAAACTATTGAACTTCAACTTGAACTATATTTATTATGCAATGGCTATATTTGGTCATCAAACTACAAATTAGAGTGGTCATAATTCGATTTGTATTCATCATTGTGAGTTTTAAAAGACAAAAGAAATCAATATTGGTCTTTGGTCTCAATCAATATTTATTTTTAGTCTTTTCAAATATGATATCGACATATACACTAAAGGCTATAACTGTACAATTGTATCCCCCTTTAAGGTAGTTCAGGGGTATAGAAAAAAAATGACAGAATTAT
The DNA here is from genome assembly GCF_963676685.1 of Mytilus edulis. Classification (NCBI taxonomy): domain Eukaryota; kingdom Metazoa; phylum Mollusca; class Bivalvia; order Mytilida; family Mytilidae; genus Mytilus; species Mytilus edulis. The sequence continues at coordinate 5,181,557 of NC_092345.1, forward strand.
CTTATATTTTGCCAAAATTAAGTTTTTCTATTCTTTTTAAAAAAAAAAATGATAAAAAGTATGGGTCACCGTGCTATTTTTCAAGTTACGAGTCGTTCAAAATTGCCAAACTTTCCTTAGATTGTTCATGAAAAACGTATCTTATACAGGAGTATTAGCCTGGCTCCTTTTCTGCGTGTTGCTAGTGATGGCCAGCCAAGTGTTTGTAGGATGTTGGTAACAGTTCCTGGTTCCCGAAATTCGGGCAGCTCTTCGTTGTACCATCTCGAGATGGTTAATGTGACACTTTTTATATGGGTCACACACTGCAGATACATACTCAAGGTGCGGTCGAAGTAATGTTTTGCGTGCGCTCTCTTTTATATCTGGTAAACACTTATTTAAGTTCCCTCTTAAAAATCCAAGTGCTCTGTTAGCTTTTGATATATGGTGGTCCAAATAAATGTCCTCTGATAGTTCTAAAACCGAGGTATGGGTAGTGCTGAACAGTTTTCGGGTAATGCTTAATCATATGGTAGTTGTGAACAACTGGGTTGCGTTTTCTGGTCACCCTAAGGATGAAACATTTTGCTGGATGGAATGTCATCTGCAAGCGTCTTGCCCATTCTACGAGTTGCGTCAGGTCTTGTTGTAGCTGCAGGCATGTCTCCGAGTTGTAGACGGTTCTATACAAGAGAAAGTCGTCAGCAAACGGTCGTAGACTAGTACATGGCGATAAAGACTCGCCTGTGTCGTTGTTGTACAGCAGGCATCATAGGGTTCCAAGGACTGTCCCCTGGGGGTATACCGGAACGTACTGTTTTCTACTCGCTCCTTTCACCATCCAAACAAACTCGTTGATTGCGTATTGTAAGCCATGTGCTTATCCAGCCGAGAACATCTCCGCGGATACTGTAGTGGTTTCTTTTCTGTGTCGAGTGCCTTTGACAAATATAAGGCAAGTATATCTACTTGTTATCTCATATCTAAACATCGTGCGACTGATTCTATGGTGTTCACCAGTTGAGTTTGAAAGGAGCGATGTTGTCTGAAACCGTGTTGGTAGTCCACTAGAATGCTGTGTTGTCCCAAGTGGTACATTACAATGCGGTAGATGATTTGTTCCATTGTTTTACAGCATATATAGAGGTGATATAGTTGACTACTTGTGTACGATCACCTTTCTTGTAGATAGCTGTGATTTTTGCTAGCTTCCAGCTGTCTGATGGTACTGTCTCAGTTGCCAATGTCTGGGTACCGGTAAATATGTTTGTCAGAAGTGGTGATATTTGGTCCGCTGGCTCTTTTAGAATTCGAGTTGGTATCATGTCTGACCCTATGGCTTTTGATGTGTCCAGCATTCTGAGAAGATTGTTTACGCCATTAATTTCTGTTACCTTATGCGACTATATATCAATGTGTACATGCACATGATAGTTTATCTAATCAATTATAAAGGTGTCGCAAGTTTCCGATTTTGATATAGAATGTTAAGTTTGATAAAACTGCTAAATGCAAATCTCACAAACATGGTGCAATTTAAACGTTTTATCAAGTAAATGTTGAATACATGTTTAAACCTTTTGCGAAACAATAATAAATTACTACACGACGTTGAATTACTACCTGCCTTTAAATGTCCCCTTCTACTCAGAATAACACGATATTATACAAAATAAGTTATTCTCTTTCTGTACCGTTCTTTTCACCAAATGTTTCGAGTTCGTTTCTCTGGAACTAATAATCACTAAACAATTCGTTGACAAAACCAGTCACAAATCGCATTCTTTTAATAGAGATGGCAGCTGCAACCCTTTTTTCTGTGTTTTATTGTAACTGTTCATCTGTAAAATTTGTCGAAATAGTAGCCCATAAAGTTATCAGTAATCCAAAGTTGAAATAAAAATAAAGACACGTTAAATGCACACACAAACCTAGATAAACGATCTTTATTAGTTTGTAAAGTTTAAATGATGACATTGGAAGAAAAAAAATGTTTAAAAATTATGTGCTTCTACAAATAGTAAGCATGCAAAAATCAAACGACCTATACTATATTGTCAAATTGTCTTTACACAAGTTAGTTGTAATCATTTCACTAGAAAAAATAAATGGATGCAAGGATATGACCTTATACAAATAATGTATGCTTAAATAATGTATACTAGTTCAGCAAAAAAAAAAAGAACAATATATAAAAAGAACATGTGGTATGATTGCCAATGAGACAACTCTCCACAATAGTTGTTAATTTCTGTGTCATTTTGGTCCCTTGTGGACAGTTGTCTCATAAGAAATCATACCACATCTTCTTTTTTTATATAATCAATAATTAATTTTTGCCAAAATGTTGCGTTTGCGTCGCTTCTACAGGGAAAACGAAGTAGGTGACCATATTTTTTTTAACACCATCTAATTTGTCAGACAAAGATGAATGCTAATGAGACAACTGTCCACAAGGGACCAAAATGAAAGCAGATAAAACTGTGCATCTTATAAGCGGCATGACTTTATCAGATGACAATACCAATACTAAAATAAGGCATACGCATAGTTATATACTTTAATTCAGTCACGGACCCGCGATATCACAGGTGTGTTCTAGTATATATATGCTACTGTGATATTGTTTAGTGCACAAAAAGCATAATTTACTATTTTATAAACAAACTAATGGATGTGGACCATGTGGTAAACATTGTGCATTATGCTCACATATAAATGAAACCAAGGTATTTTGTGACAACACCGGCAAAGAATATACCATTCAGGGACAAATAAATTGTAAAACCGTAGGCGTGGTATATGCAATTAATTGTACAAAATGTGAAAAAGTTATATATGTAGGACAAACGGGTGATACACTATATCAACGAATGCTATTGAACTTTTCAAAAATACGAACACAGAAAACAGAAGATCCAGTAGCCAACCATTTCATTCAGAACAATCATTCAATGACAAATTTAAAAGTTACCGCCATAGAAAGAGTATTTGGGACAGAAACTTACAGAAAAACCAAAGAAGCCTTTTGGATAAAAAAATTAAAAACTTTAGAACCTGAAGGACTCAACACAATGTATGAACGATAACAAAAATATTTATATTAAAAAAGCGAAAAACGCGGCAAATGAACGTCATAGAAGTTATTATAACGTAATGTATCCAAGCAATGTAATTGTTGTTTCAATGTTGTAATTTATTCCAATGAAGAAGGCCGTAATGGCCGAAACGTATGGGAATTTGTGTTATAGTTTTTATTATACAATCATTCAGGGACTTTACATATATATATATATATATATACAACTCGTCTAAACATCAACCCAACAATGTTAGATCTGTAAATTTGCTTTCGCAAATTTTTGGTTCTTCCCTCGCCGGGATTCGAACCCATGCTACTGTGATATCGTGACACCAAATCGCCTGCACTGCAGCCGTCCCGCTAGACCACACGACCACTTGGGCTCTAAAAAAAAAGAGCTTTCGCTGGCCGTGTGTTACTTTTCCTCGTCAGTTTTAATCTAGCGGCGTACTAAAGTACATGATATATAAGGCATGAAGATGTTATTGTTACAGATCAGCTAAATTATCTATAATAAAGGATCCTACAAATTAATGCAAGATACAGTCACAGAAAATAATTATATTTATAAGTACGTCTGAGCCAGTGACAACTCTACAACAGATTTATCCATCGGATCACCAGCAGTGATGGTGATACATGGCTGTGTACATTATGATATACAACTCGTCATTATATATATATATATATATATATATATTTATCATATGTTTAGTGGTAAATACAGTAGTTTTGCATATGTGATAAATAGCCTGCTGTTTAATCCATATCGCGCAACTTTGATGCGCACCCTTTATCGCATACCCTTTATCACACCCCTACCCTTTATCGCATACCCTTTATCACACCCCTACCCTTTATCACACCCCTACTTTTTTTTTTTTTTTTTTTTTTTTACAGAAAGTCCGTTTTGGTTTTTTTTTTGCTAATAAGAATTTTTTTTTGAATGACGTCATTGTTTGGTATGTGACGTCACGATCGTCGAGTTTTCATATTGTATGTGACGTCACGAACGTCAAGTTTTCATATTTTTTGGCACACTAGATGCAACTATGAAAAATACAAAACACACAAATTATTACAATAATAAACAAAATATTTTTAAAACAACAGCACGCAAATTGTAAGGTAACCCAGGTGCTTCGGATAAGTAATTGAGCAGAGGCCTTTGAAAAAAGACAAAAGTAGAACTGAAGGTAAAATATAACCCAGTGCTATGGATCAGAAAACAGTTCATATAATATAGTACTCTTCTGTTGAAATATATGATAAAGTGTATAATACATGGCAAAATCCGTATCACATGCCGTATCACCCTCGACCAATATCATCCCTCGGGCCTAAAGGCCCTTGGGCTGATATTGATGTCTCGGGATGATACGACATATGATACGGATTTTGCCATGTATTATTCTCTATATATATATATATATAAGTAAAAACTCATTTGGTAATAACTATGCTCACGTACAGAAAAAAATGTATTAACGCATGCGGAAGATTACCTGTTCTGTTCATTTCAGGTATGCACCTCCGTTTATTTTCGGAGCACTCCACTTACCGGATGAACAGTTCAAAATATGTATATGCACTTGCACTGAACTATTATTAGAATAATAGAATAGAATGATATACAAATGGATGAACATTATATATACATGTAATTTGTATATACAAGCATTAATATAATACATGCATGACAACAAACCAGTGTATACTGATTTGTAGTATCACTATAATATAATAGTTATTACGGTGACGATGAACTGCCTGTCATTTATTCATCATCCACGCACTAACTTGTCTCAGAAAAAAATACATTAACCTCACTTTCCGGTACACAGGTGTGATTTTTTTTCTGAGACAAGTGCTTGTGACTGGGTCTATCACAAGAACTTGCAATCACCCGATGTTCAGTACTTCAGTGTTTTGATTTTATTAGTTGTTATTGGCTTTGAATGTCAGTTACTGCGAGTACTCTCAAATCTGTACTTATTGTATTTTTGTTGTGTGAATGTTTAAATATCCTGCCACGTCAGTGTTTTTGTTACTTGTCTTGTGCTTTGTATCGATCTGATAAGTTAGGTCCTTTTCCATTGAGTTTTGCGTTTTGATCTTATGTTGTGCAGTTGCACCGTAGTACCAGGTAAGGGGAGTGCTGGTGCGACGTTACACTAGCTTAACCCCGCAGCATTCTGTAGGTGCCCGTCCCAAGTCCCCCATATTGGTTTCTCGTTCATGATTCTGTACATAAATCAGGTTGTTAGTTTTCTCGTATGAATTGTTTATCATTTGTCATTTCGGTTTTTTTTTTGTTATAGCTGGATATGCGTTATGGGTTGTACTCATTGCTGAAGGCTGTACGGTGACCTATAGCTGTTACTGTCTCTGTCATTTTGAAATTTTGTGGAGAGTTGTCTCATTGGCATCAATACCACATCTTCTTTTTTTTTTTATATCAGATCTAACAAGACAAGAAGCTATACTCGAACTTCAACCATAACTTAAACTTTAAGTCGAAGATTATCCGCATTTGGAACATCGGGTAATATCTAAAAACTAAGACCCCACTTGTGATGGTTATGGCTAAAATATTCAATCTTATGTCATTTGAGCTTAAAGAGATTGCCATCTTAATCTATCAAATGACCAATTTACATGTTTTCCTGTGGTGAACTACGAAGAAAAAAAACATAAAGTTTTCTTTAGATTTGATAGCATATACTATTAAAATACTGTGACAAAGGAATTTTTCGGAAATTTTGTTTGTAACTTGTTGCAATAAAGAGATTTGCAACGCTACAATCATTTAATAATTCACAACCATACTTAAATATGTTAAAAAATAATATTGATCGAGTTGGCTTATATTTAAAAATACATAGTACATAGCTTAATATTATGAAAAGCTTTTTTTTAAATATTTAAAACACGATTTTTCCATTTAATATGTGTTGTTATCCCATCCACTTAGTAATCTTCAAGTGGTTTATGATAAGGTTATATCGTGGTTCCTAGATTTTTAAGTCGAAATAAATGTTTTACTGGGCGTTGCATGTTTGTATTTATATATTATTCCTAACTTTTATTCGATGATACATGGATTGGTCATTTTCAAAAAATGTCCAATTTTCAGTACACCTATGCTGATCTTTTATTTCTAATGGAATATGCAGTTGTAATTGTTTATATGAGAGTAAGAATATTAATAATAATTTGGATCTATTTTGGTAAGATTGAAATACATGTACGTCCATTTTTTGCGTAATTTATGTGCGTACAGTATTAGGGTAACGCATTTCAAATCAATTTTTTCCTATTATCTTATTGCCTTGATATCCACAAAAAGTAAAATCACAAAAATACTGAACTCAGAGTAAAATCAAATCGGAAAGTCCTTAATCAAATGGTAAAATCAAATGACAAAACACATCAAAAACGAATGGACAAGAACTGTCATATTCCTGACTTGGTACAGGCATTTTCAAATATTTTTTTTGAATACGTAATAATAACTCCAACGAAAAATCGCAGCTTCTTTATTATTTTACGTAACATTTTTTTCTACAAACTGAATTCAATCAGCGTACATCAAGTTCGTGCCCATCCTATTACCGCTACTAAATCAACCGTTAAATTGTTCTCCTTATGAATATTGAACTAATCGTGTTGATTTCGAAATAAAATCAACGGTACCAATTTTGTTGCACCAGATGCGCATTTCGACAAAATATGTCTCTTCAGTGATGCTCGTGGCCAAAATATTTGAAATCCAAAGCTTATATAAAAGATGAAGAGCTATAATCCAAAAGGTCCAAAAAGTATAGTCAAATTCGTGAAAGGAATCAGAGCTTTGCATGAGGGAGATACATTCCTTAATTTATAATAATTTCTAATATTTTGTAACAGCAAATTTAAATAACACAAAAAATCCGTATTTTCATGCCAGTACCGAAGTACTGGCTACTGGGCTGGTGATACCTTCGGTGACTAATAGTCCACCAGCAGAGGCATCGACCCAGTGGTAGTAATAAAATCAACGGTACCAATTTTGTTGCACCAGATGCGCATTTCGACAAAATATGTCTCTTCAGTGATGCTCGTGGCCAAAATGTTTGAAATCCAAAGCTTATATAAAAGATGAAGAGCTATAATCCAAAAGGTCCAAAAAGTATAGTCAAATTCGTGAAAGGAATCAGAGCTTTGCATGAGGGAGATACATTCCTAAATTTATAATAATTTCTAATATTTTGTAACAGCAAATTTAAATAACACAAAAAATCCGTATTTTCATGCCAGTACCGAAGTACTGGCTACTGGGCTGGTGATACCTTCGGGGACTAATAGTCCACCAGCAGAGGCATCGACCCAGTGGTAGTAATAAAATCAACGGTACCAATTTTGTTGCACCAGATGCGCATTTCGACAAAATATGTCTCTTCAGTGATGCTCGTGGCCAAAATGTTTGAAATCCAAAGCTTATATAAAAGATGAAGAGCTATAATCCAAAAGGTCCAAAAAGTATAGTCAAATTCGTGAAAGGAATCAGAGCTTTGCATGAGGGAGATACATTCCTTAATTTATAATAATTTCTAATATCAGAAAGAGTAAAGCAACATAAAATTGTAACACAACTTGTTTCTTGCATAGCAGAAAAGTGGTTTCAAAACATTTAGTGAAAACAAAATAGTGGGTACTTTTTTGTCATGTCTATGCTGTTACCAGCATATCTATGAATTACACCAATATTATACTTGTGAAAAGTGCAATAACGTGTTGGAAACCGGAATCACAACCGAAAAACATTTTCACTTCGCCAAAAGGAAGAGCTATTTCACAGCAGCATTCATATATGAGGTAACTTATTTATCCTGTTACTAGAGTTACTATGGTTACGAATGATTACAGTTACACGATAGACAATATATATTTTGACAGAAAAATCTTTTGAAAGTTTATAATTACATATAGTTGTTCACATAATGAAATGTTTCGTTGTTTGAACTCATTTAAAAGTTTTTTCAGATGCAATACTGGTATCAGTAACTGGATAGACAACTAGAGGCTCTAAAGAGCCTGTGTTGCTCACCTTGGTCTATGTGACTATTAAACAAAGGAAGCAGATGGATTCATGACAAAATTGTATTTTGGTGATGGTGATGTGTTTGTACATCTTACTTTACTGAACATCCTTGCTGCTTACAATTATCACTATCTATAATGAACTTGGCCCAGTAGTTTCAGTGAAAAATGTTAGTAAAAATTTACAAATTTTATAAAAATTGTTGAAAATTGACTATAAAGGACAATAACTCCTTAGGGGGTCAATTGACTATTTCGGTCATGTTGACTTATTTGTAAATCTTACTTTGCTGAACATTATTGCTGTTTACAGTTTATCTCTATCTATAATAATATTCAAGACAATAACCAAAAACAGCAAAATTTCCTTAAAATTACCAATTCAGGGGCAGCAACCCAACAACGGGTTTTCCGATTCATCTGAAAATTTCGGGGCATATAGATCTTGACCTGATAAACAATTTAGCCCCTGACAGATTTGCTCTAAACGCTTTGGTTTTTGAGTTATTAGCCAAAAACTGCATTTTACCCCTATGTTCTATTTTTAGCCATGGCGGCCATCTTGGATGGATGGCCGGGTCATCGGACACATTTTTTTAAACTAGATACCCCAAAGATGATTGTGGATAAGTTTGGATTAATTTGGCCTAGTAGTTTCAGAGGAGAAGATTTTTGTAAAAGATTACTAAGATTTACGAAAAATGGTTAAAAATTGACTATAAAGGGCAATAACTCCTAAAGGGGTCAACTGACCATTTCAATCATGTTGACTTATTTGTAAATCTTACTTCAGCAAAATTTCCTTAAAATTACCATTTCAGGGGCAGCAACCCAACAACAGGTTGTCAGATTCATCTGAAAATTTCAGGGTAGATAGATGTTGACCTGATAAACAAATTTACCAAATGTCAGATTTGCTCTAAATGCTTTGGTTTTTAAGTTATAAGCCAAAAACTGCATTTTACCCCTATGTTCTATTTTTAGCCGTGGCGGCCATCTTGGTTTGTTGGCCGGGTCACCGGACACATTTCTTAAACTAGATACCCCAAAGATAATTGTGGCCAAGTTTGGATAAATTTGGCCCAGTAGTTACAGAGAAGATTTTTGTAAAAGATTACTAAGATTTACGAAAAATGGTTAAAAATTGACTATAAAGGGCAATAACTCCTAAAGGGGTCAACTGACCATTTCAATCATGTTGACTTATTTGTAAATCTTACTTCAGCAAAATTTCCTTAAAATTACCATTTCAGGGGCAGCAACCCAACAACAGGTTGTCAGATTCATCTGAAAATTTCAGGGTAGATAGATGTTGACCTGATAAACAAATTTACCAAATGTCAGATTTGCTCTAAATGCTTTGGTTTTTAAGTTATAAGCCAAAAACTGCATTTTACCCCTATGTTCTATTTTTAGCCGTGGCGGCCATCTTGGTTTGTTGGCCGGGTCACCGGACACATTTCTTAAACTAGATACCCCAAAGATAATTGTGGCCAAGTTTGGATAAATTTGGCCCAGTAGTTACAGAGAAGATTTTTGTAAAAGATTACTAAGATTTACGAAAAATGGTTAAAAATTGACTATAAAGGGCAATAACTCCTAAAGGGGTCAACTGACCATTTCAATCATGTTGACTTATTTGTAAATCTTACTTCAGCAAAATTTCCTTAAAATTACCATTTCAGGGGCAGCAACCCAACAACAGGTTGTCAGATTCATCTGAAAATTTCAGGGTAGATAGATGTTGACCTGATAAACAAATTTACCAAATGTCAGATTTGCTTTAAATGCTTTGGTTTTTAAGTTATAAGCCAAAAACTGCATTTTACCCCTATGTTCTATTTTTAGCCGTGGCGGCCATCTTGGTTGGTTGGCCGGGTCACCGGACACATTTCTTAAACTAGATACCCCAAAGATAATTGTGGCCAAGTTTGGATAAATTTGGCCCAGTAGTTACAGAGAAGATTTTTGTAAAAGATTACTAAGATTTACGAAAAATGGTTAAAAATTGACTATAAAGGGCAATAACTCCTCTATGGGTCAACTGACCATTTCGGTCATGTTGACTTATTTGTAAATCTTACTTTGCTGAACATAATTGCTGTTTACAGTTTATCTCGATCTATAATAATATTCAAGATAATAACCATATAACGGCAAAATTTACTTAAAATTGCCAATTCAGGGGCAGCAACCCAACAACCGGTTGTCCGATTCGTCTGAAAATTTCAGGGCAGATAGATCTTGACTTAATAAACAATTTAACCCCCAGTCAGATTTGCACTAAATGCTTCGGTTTCAGAGTTAAAAGCCAAAAACTGCATTTGACCCCTATGTTCTATTTTTAGCCATGGCGGCCATCTTGGTTGGTTGGCCGGGTAACCGAACACATTTTTTAAACTAGATACCCCAATGATGATTGTGACCAAGTTTGGTTAAATTTGGCCCAGTAGTTTCAGAGGAGAAGATTTTTGTAAAAGTTAACGACGACGGGCGACGGACGACGGACGCCAAGTGATGGGACGCCAAGTGATGGCACCTTCGGGCCAGGTGAGCTAAAAATGGTAGCATGATAGAACTTAATATGATGATATAAATGTACCAGTAACTTACGTTCCTGTTACCAATAAAATAAAGACAAAAGTAAACCATCATGAGAGGGAATTTCTTGATGTTAAGTTTATTAGAAAGAGAAAACTAGATGTTATCGCGGGAGCATAAAAATCCTGAACATTATGAATTGCTATCTTAATCAAGTTTATCAACTTGCATGACTAGTTGTTATTTTTATAACCTTTGGAAATCAATTTTTAGAGGCATTTTTCAGTACAACATGAAAAATTGAAAAATAATCTATCATTTTAGAGAGTAAAAAAATATAGAAGTTTTTATTCTTGAGGAGAAGGAAACTCCAAAATCAAGCAGTTTAGATAAGGCTAGTAAGTCATGGCAGACAGCTTATATAGAAAAGGAATACCTCGAGAACAAAATTCCTGACCCACCAAGTTGGGGGTTGAGCGTAAAACAAATCATCTAGTCTTGTAAAAAAATCGTAGTTACAGAAAAATGGACGAACAGCAATGCATTTACCGACTCGATGATTAAGAGGGTCTCTTCAACAATAGATGTGACGTATGGAAGGGAAGCGGAAACGAAGCTGCAAAGTCGATTTACCTTCTGACACCTTAGTCAATCTCCATACTTGGGACCTGGAATATAAGAACCATGTACCAAATAATTAATTGGCAAAGCAGCGATCATAGCCAATGAAATGAAAAAGTACATAATAGAAATACTGGGAATGAACGAGACTCGATGGATTTCAACTGGTACAGTGGAGATCACTTCTAACCTCTCATTAGAACTGTCAGAATAATCTGTCATAGAACTGTTCTAAACTGTCCTAGAGCAGTTCTACCCTATAACTGTTCTAAGTAGAATTGTCAGAATCCGTTCTAGGTAGAACTGTCAGGATCAGTTCTGGGGTAGAACTGTCTAAAACTGTTTTAGATAGAACTGTTCAGTTCTAGTTGTATAACTGTCAGCAGAACTGACCAAATCAGTTTTAACCGTAGAACTGTCAGCAGAACTGTCTAAAATTGTTCTGACCAAACCTGTCAGGATTGTAGAACAGTTCTAAATGACGTCAATGCAGTAAGGGTATCTCACTGGTCACAATTCAGTTTAATATGTAGAACTGTTCTAGTCTTAAAACTGTCTAAAACTGTTCTAGGGTATAATTGTTAGGATTAGTTCTAGGTAGATTATAACTGTTCTAGCTAGACCTGCCTAAAAGGTGTCAGGATGACAGTGCTACAAACTGTCCTAGAACAGTTCTGACAGATTCTGACGTTTTTTTATGAGAGGTTAAAAGTGATGTCCACTGTAAGACAATGCTTGCTACTGGTGAGAATATTTTATATTCTGGACACCAAGTGGTTGTTAGTTTACATGCCATGATGATGTTAAAGGAAGGAAATAGGGCACTTATATCTTGGGAACCTATAAGTTTAAGAATAATGACAGCAACATTTCGAATATAGCACAAGCGAATAATAACAAACGTTATACAGTGCTATGCACCAACTAATAATGCCGATGAAAATGACAAGGATATTTTTTACAACGCCTAAAATGATATACAAAAGATATAACAGTACTGGTGGGAGATTTCAATGCCAAAATAGGAAACAGCAATATGGGATATGAACAATCAATGGGAGAACATTGACTTGGCCAAATGAATGAAAATGGAGAAAGATTTGCAGAATTATGTGCCAAAATTACATTTGTCATTGGAGAGAGTATATTTCAAAGCAAACACGTCCGCAAGGCAACATGGGTATCACCAGACTGTTACAGAAAACCAAATTGACCCTTTCTGTATCAACAACAAATTTGGGAGATCACTTGGGAGAGAGGAGCAGATATTGCACTAGATCATCACCTTCTGGATCACTTGTGAGAGAGGAGCAGATATTGCAATAGACCATCACCTCCTGGATCACTTAGGAGAGGGGAGCAGATATTGTACTAGACCATCACCTCCTGGATCACTTAGGAGAGGGGAGTAGATATTGCACTAGACCATCACCTCCTGATTGGAAAGGCAATAATGAAGCTAAGGAAAGTATGCACAATGAAAAACTCATCAACGGTCAAATACAATGAAAACTTTTTGAGAGAAAAGACAGAGAAAGAACAGTCCAACATTACACTTTCAAACAAATTCCAGCTACTAGAAAAACTTGATAACATTGAAGACCAGTGGAGTCATATAAAGGAGATAATAAACAGCACATGTGAAGAAACTCTTGGTGGAAAAAGACACACCCAAAAAGAGTGGATTACACCAGTCACTCTTAGAAAGGTAAATGAGAAAAAACAGAAAAAAGATAAATTTAATAGACGCAAAACCAAATAAATCAAAAAGTCCTTACCAGTGATTATAGAAGTCCTTACCAGTGACTATAGAAGAACTGATTGCTAGATGGGCCGAATACTTTAAAGAACTTCTCAATAGACCATCTTCAATTGATACATCAGTTATCTACAAAGCAAATAAAGAGATTCACACAAACCTTTTGAAGCGGTGAAAACTACTCCCCTCAAATACAACCGTAAAAATCCTTTCACGGTTGTCATTGCAGAACCAATTGTTCTGCGTGTGTAGATTACCAGCTGTGATGATACGATTTGGTTGTCAACTTGATACAAACTAAAGTTAGTTTAAATCAGCATGTTTTATGTTTTTAAAGGGTTATATTGCACTAACGGTAAAAGTTATGCCACCGATTTTGAACATGATCTGTGTTTTGTGGTAATAATTTTGTAATAAGCATTGTGTTTAAGATTTATAACATTTGGTTGAAGCAAACTAGTAAGAGACTGGAAATAAATGTTAGTGGCGTTCGAGACGGACAAGAAGTCGCACTTAATTCCTCCACCGCTACAGCGGATACATAAAAAATCTCAGGAATTCTACGGCCTCTCTGTTCATACATCGTCCTTCACATGCATGAAATATTTGCCACTGGACGTTGATCAACTAACAAATCAATTAATCATGGAGTTGGCGTCAATGTAATGAAATAGATGGATTATTTTTGTTTAATCATATTCACAATCCAAGAAATCAATGATGAGTATTTGTAACATGATATATAGAATTATTAGGTTAAATGTAAAGAAATGGTGGGTGCTATTCTTCTCTCCTTGACCCTATCTGCATCTCACATCTATTATATACAAAAATTTCAAATGTAGTGACATGAAATTTCTACAAGCAAAACATAGTTTTTCTTCCAAACAGTGGTAGGGGTAGTGGGTAATCTTGTCGTCTATTTGCCATTGACAAGGAATAAAGTCTTCCGAGTGTCGCCTTCACCAGTAAGAGTATTATTTAATGTTTTTAAATCTTATATCATCAATTCAAGATTAAGTAAGTCTCGTAATCAAGACAAGATTGTTCATGTAAAATTTGTGTCACAAAAGTCTGAAACTTATCATTGTTGATGAATATAGTCTTGAAAATGGACTTTCATATCAATGTAAAAGCAAACACTTTACTAGTCTTAAATTCACCGCTAGACGTAAAACAAATCAAAACAAAATCAATCAATCCAAAGTCCAAACCAAAAATGCCGATGGTCAAATGGAAGATATTTGCAATAAACGTATAAGTATGCATATGTCCATAGTTTAGTGGCATTCGACGATACACGTTATAACCATCATATTTCCTTTGTTGTGTATAGACTCTCCCTGAATTGAGGGGTCTCGGTGTCTGGGTGATCTAAATAGTAACTACTGTGATAACTAGCCAGTCAACACTGAGGTTGTGACTCATGCGGATGCGCTCGACTCCAATCTTAATTGATTAGGATTGTTTGTTTTCCTATCGAAAATCGGTGGTTTTCTCCGGCTTCCTCCACCAATAAAAACTGGCCGCCAAGAAATAGCCCAAAAGTGGCGTTAAAACACCAAAAACCAATAAATCATCTCCCCGAATTGTTGCCTAAAGTGCACCGTATCAATAACTCTCTTTCATTATACACAGATGCACTGATAAATCCAGACTTGGTATGTTGTACACAATGCAACTATAAAAACATCTCTCCAGAGACAAAATGACAGAAGTTAACAGTACGACCTTCTACAATGAGCAAAACCCGTACCACTCGTCGCTGAAAACACGGATCTCGTATTTAGGAATACGATGGTTCAGAAACGGGCACATACTAGTATACAATGAAAAACCTAAATGGTTTAGTAACGGGCACATATACAAACAAAACCATTATTGAGGTTTAATATTGAGTATTAATGTTCAGTAATATATATATATGTATATGTAATTATACACTTAACAACATATTTAACTATAAGAATGCAACTGTTTTATGCACACACAAATGTAACAAGTAGATACTATATTCTAACAACTTAAACAACTAATTGCAGCACTAAAATAATGAATTTATCGCATTTGCAATTTTTTTGCAACCTTAAAATATGTATATCTTTCTAACTGCATTTTTTAACTTATATCAATGCCTGTCATGTACTAAAATTATCTATATTGCAATAATGATAACAACAATCAACACATGTCTTGTTGTTGATTAAAATCCTTGTTGGTTCAGATGGCCGACCATTCGCTGCAATTAAAAGTATTACTTAAACGTCTAATTACAGGTCGGGCTTGCGTTGAGGTTTGTACAGAAGGATCTTCGACGTCTGATAACAAATGTGTAGGTCAGTTCTGGGTAGGTACCTACTCGGCAGGGATAGCTCATCTCACGTCGTACTGCACACTGACTAACGATTTCATACTCCTCATGTTGATAGTAGATGGCCATATCGATGGATGGTCTAGTTAGGACGGATGGGAAATGAATGTCCAACATGACTTTGTCGTAAGACCATGATAGGAATTTGAAGTTGCATTCCCAAACTGAGCCGGACTTTTCCTCACAATTGGTGGACTTGATTACTCCCTGTGGGCAATACGTCACGTCTCCGTTTTTCATGACGATCGCTTTTGCTTCAAAATCGTGCATTACTTCCCTGCAACGAAAAGAATGTATATCAGAATTTAAACCAATTTGAAACATCTATCTTAACACTTAACATTTAAGTATGCAAAAACATTGTGGAGGATATGAAATATTTAAAAAAAATAGTAGCTTTATGTTGTACCTACACGAATTGACCAAATATTTTCCTGAACTTATCGGCTATATATTTGCTTTATCTTATCAAAGCTGCCATTTCAATGAATATTTAAATCTCATTAGTCGAACTGACAACGCCATGTTAAATAACAGAAAAACAAACAAAACACAAATTATAAAACTACGAATTTGGGAACTGAGCCCCACCAAACACTGAGGATGATCTCGTGTGCTCCCGAACGCTTAGAAGGTTGTGGGCTACTAGTCCAAATAAGTATGACGTCTTTATGCGTCACAGAAAAGTATTTAAAATATCCTTTCAATGCGTCAAAATTAATTGGATTGCTGTTCTACATGAACATTCAAGATAAACAAAAGTCACCGTCCCAACGATACATCTGGTACTCAAACAACTTATACTTACTGTCCTAACATAACAATATCTGGTAACCAGATCGCAGATGAAGGTAAGCTAACTCTTGGTTGTCCTCTGGGCCATGACAGTCTTGGGTCGTTCCAGGAAATGCACTGCATGGCTTCAAAGCGCAATGTCTTGGGATCCTGGTTTTTAAAAGTAAATTAATCATGCACATATACAAAAGATAGTGTATACACTTGTCACAATTATCACCATTGTAATTTTAAATTCATATCTGAAAATTTCAAAACTAAGGTAATTTTTAACAGAAATATAATGCAAATCGTTTGCTTGTAAAGGACTAAACTTGAAGTGTGTTTGAACTAGGTGTATTTTTTCTAAAATATAAATCAATAATAGTACTAAAATAAACCCGAAGTTCTATAAAGGGTAAACGAAAGTTGGATGGATAACATTTCATTCCATTAGGAAATTTTCAGACCAAATAGGCTGAAACACTTTAGTCTTGCTAGAAAAATAAAAATCGAATAAGCAAAACCACAGACGTATGAACTGCAATTAGTATACACAAGTGCATACGTAAGTAGTCAACTCAAAAGCACACACAACTGTGCTTGCAAAATTCTGTCACTCTTTCTTGTGTTGTTTTTAATTTTCTTTTTCAAATATCATAATAACGTGTGTCCAGCGAAATATACTTACAAATTCAATGGTTTCTTTTGGAATTAGAGAGTGTGTTACGTTGTTAACAGGGTCGATGGGTCTGACTAGTTTGTTGTAACCATTGAGGATGGACGTAATTATATCGAATTCTGATACAGATCGTTCTAAAAAAAAATTAAAACATAAAAGTCATTTTCAAGAGAAGCTAACCTGGTTTGTTAGCATACACATTTCACCAAATAATACGAGTACTTTTATATGAAGGGTTCTTTGTGTTCAAATTAAATTAAATCAAATCAAATTAATTTAAAGTCGGTTAAAGGCTTACAATAAAAGCTCTTTTTTTGAGATTTTAAAACCGACCTACTCAAACAAACATAACACACAACATTAGACAAACATGCAAGAAAACAGACATAAAGTTATGTAAAATTGAGAAAATCTACCTTAACATTTATCACATGATCAAATGCACATGACAAGCAAACCATTAATAGCTTAATTAACACATAAATTTGCAAAGCTAATAACTAATAAGCACTAGTTTGTAAAAAGTGCAAAATATAAATTAAACTCGTGTATTTCGAAAAATATACCTTACAATTTTCAAAGTGATACATTGTTAAATGAAAGCACTAGTAGGACACAGTTAAACATTATAAACAACTAATATAAGGGAGGCGAACAAGAGTTCACGTGTCACTGCTGCGTTCAGAGTCCTGTTAAAAATCTTACAATATGGACGTTTCAATTTAAATGAAATTAGCACCATATGTATAAATATCAATTGTGTATTGCCATTAGAAACTAAGCATGGAAGTTCGCCATTTTATAGTAAATATAAGAAAATACAGAGACAAAATTTTGTTATTAAAATTCATCTTTGCCTCGAGTATTTTAACATTTTGCTGGATTTTGTTATACATCTATTGAAGACAACTAAATGTTACATACCTATTGGAGACACCTGGAAGTTACATACCTATTGGAGACAACTGGATGTTGTTAGTTCTAACGGTAGCGCTACCATCTGTAGCTTCACATATATAGGTACCAGCATCACTCATAACGACACCGGATATGGTCAATGCCGGACCGGAGACGGTTCCGCCAGAGAATCTACCATTTACTGGTAAAAGCTGGCTGTTTTTGTACCACCTGATCTGAGTAGGGTTTCCAGCAGTCACAACACAGATAAGGCTGACTGTTTCTGTCTCGGCAGGATTGTAGAATGTGTTCGGGGCCGTCACAGAAAGGGGGGCTGCAATGTATAGAGATAAAATTATTAGTGTATTCTAAAAACAAAATTATCGTGTAGTTTATAGGTGTATTCTGAAATAGTACTTAGTCTGAGTCTTTGTCTTAGTCAAGAACAATGTATGTCGTACTTAGCTCTTTGTACGCCCATTATATGAAAATAAACATCTTTGATTCATGTAAAAGTAAAATACATGTAAACTAGCATTTTAGTGTCTTTAAGAATTACGATGCTATTCTAGTATATATAAGTACTGAAATTAATGCATTGTTTTGGCTGTATAGATTTCATCATGTTCGTTGCCAATAAGATTTTGATTTATGCTTCTCTCGAGACTTAGTATGTTCTACACTCAGTTAAACTTACAAATAACACGTAATGGCAGGCTGACTGTTTGTGGAGCGGTTAACGTGTCTGTATGCCTAACATCACAGAAAAGTGTCTGTCCATTATTGGCTAGTGATGGTGGGAAGGTGAGAGTTCCAACAACCGTGTAGGATTCCGAGGACTGTATAAATTGGGTGTTGGTTGTGAATTGATTGCTGCTGAACTGTGAATTTCCAATTCTCATTGTCATAGTCTGTATTGGGTATCCTCCTTCTGATCTACAAGTCCATGTTGTTGGTGTTCCTGGGGCCACTTGCGTGGGTCCTGTTAGTGTTGGTTGATTTGGTGACCCTGCAGACAAAACGATAAACTATTGTACATTGACCCTTTGTGTATAGTGTTCCAAAACACTTGTTTGAATTTTGTGTATAGTGTTCCAAAACACTTGTTTGAATTGAAACATTATTATGTTTTACTCAAGAGAAAATTTGTGAATCAATATGTATAGAACGGAAATCTTTGTTTTTTTTGTAAAATTTTATATATTTGCAGTTCACAATCAAAAGCTTAGAGCTTATGTTTTTGAAATCTTACTGTTCTTTGCATTGTAGCCATCATACCAAGCTTACGTATTTACAATTTGTTTATCAATTTACATCTCGTTTAAATACAAATTCAAGACCAACATTTTAAACAAAAATCACACTTTTAGAATTCGCGCACTAGTTTCATAAAAGTATTTTTTTACTTCTATTTCGTGTTTTATTTCTGGCATTTGACTTATTCGTGAAATTAATAAATAGTAAAATACGTTAGGGAGTGCAAAGTGTTGTACAATTGAGTCCTTTCACATTCCGATCCGTTGTAACTCAATATCTATACTTACTATAAACCAATATCTATATCTACTTACTATAAACCACTATCTATACTTACTATAAACCGATACTATAAACCAATATCTATACTTACTATAAACCAAAATCTATACTTGTTTTTTTCTATGGTCGGGTTGTTGTCTCTTTGGCACATTCCCCTCCCCATTTCCATTCTCAATTTTATTACTAGAAACCAATATCTATACTTACTATAAACCAAAATCTATACTTACTATAAACCGATACTATAAACCAACATCTATACTTACTAGAAACCAATACATTTACTTACTATAAACCACTATCTATACTTACTATAAACCGATACTATAAACCAATATCTATACTTACTAGAAACCAATATATATTCTTACTAGAAACCAATATCTATACTTACTAGAAACCAATATCTATACTTACTAGAAACCAATATCTATACTTACTATAAACCTCGACGAATATAGTTCTGGATAGAGGATTCTGTAAAACACCATTTTCAGACTGACATTCGAACACTTCTAAATGTTCCTGACTAGAAGCTTGGAATGAATACGTGTTTACCACTGTATTTCCACTTATAGTATACGTTTCATCAATAACAACGTTGTCTCTTAACCATTTGACCGTTGGTGTGGGTTGACCGTCAGTTACGGTACAGGTCAGGGTAACTTGTTGGCCAAATATAATGATCTGTGGTCCAGTGATTACTGGCGCACCAGGGGGCACTGAAAAAGACAAAAAAGTTTTTCATTTGTGGTCATGAGAAAAATTCCTCGTTCCAAAAAAGTATCTATTTGTTGAGCATGAGAAAAAGTCTTCATTACACAAGTTTTGAATCTGAATTCCGAATTAATATCTTAATCATATAACGTTGTAGTATCTATGTATTTTGTATTGACAAACAAAGTGTAGAGCGCTTAGACGACATAAACGTTTGTATATATAAATATATATAATTAATCGGGACCCTAAACCAACAATTAAGCGAAGTTGGTAGTTTTAATTCTCAATTCACACATCACGTGACCTCTTATTCAAATGTCAGCAGTTTAGTTAAACAAGATAATTGTATACTGACCCAAGTCCTAAACCTTTTTCAAAGTTGAAAATACTAATTGCCAATTTTCTCAACACCCATCAAGAAAATTACGCTTTTTCTAAGTTGAAAGTTCAATACTATGATATTTCAACTTTAAGTTAAACGAAAATGTTATCCTCTGCGCTAACAAGAAACTTTAGATTCTTAAGATTTTTTTCACACTTAAATGTCATAAATAAATAGCCTGAATCATGGATTATAGTCGGACTTACCTTGTGTCAACACAGGGACTATCAGCAAAGCAAAGGCAATGTATTTAAAACCCATGATGAAAATGTCTTCTGAAAAATATACAAAATGAACTCATTATAGTGAGAGTAAAAATCAAGAAATAAACAACATTTTCATGTTATAATTTCAGAGGCGGATTTAGGGGGCAGGGTGCCCGTTCCCTCTCTTTTGTGGGAAAAATTTAGTTGATTATATAAGGAATCGCTGAAGATTGACCGGGGCATTCCCCTCTCATGCAGTCAGAGCCCCCCCCCCCCCCCCCCCCCCCCCCCCGCTATGGAAATTTCTGGGTCTGTCACTAACTATGATATAATAAATTGCTAAATATTATTTCTCTTCTATAACGTTTGACGATACTATTATATACAAATTTATTCAATCTTGTGTATGACAAAAAGTTTGAAACAACTGATGATGTTGGAGCAATGCTCGAAACTATTTCGAAAGCGCAAGATAGTTTTAAAATGATCATGAACAATAAACATATATAATACATTATAAGGAGAGCACTAGAATAAAAATTTCACGCATTCTGAATTTCGAAGAAAACTACAGATTCTGGCAAATCTGATTTCCTTGAAACGTTATAGAATTTAAATAACTGATGACTCGGCAGAATAGTGGTTATCGTCCATGTGATAGTCGGTATTTAATTTGTTATTAACCAGTTTGATGAATGTTGAAAAGAAAAAGAAAAGCATTATGCAACCTGAGATGTCGTGTTAATGATATAAAACATCTGTAGAAACTTTTAAATCCCACCCGGACCTGTATGCGTATCTATAAACCATGAAAAGGGAGATGTGGTATAATCGCGAAAGGCAAAACTTTTGATAGACCAAAAGACAAAGACAGCTATCAATAGACCAATATCATGAAAGACAACTATCGATAGACTAAAAGACAAAAACACAACTATCGATAGACTAAAAGACAAAGACACAAGTTTTGATGACAACTATCGATAGACTAAAAGACAAATACACAACTATCGATAGACTAAAAGACGAAAAACAACTATCGATAGACTAAATGACAAAGACACAACTATTGATGATACATATATCGATAAACTAAAAGACAAAGAAACAACTGTCGATAGACTTAACGACAGTCAAAACTAGCTTCAGACTAAAACAAAGACAACACAATCTATAGACTAAAAGACAAAGACAACTATCGATAGACAAAAAGACAAAGCGGCTTAGCCATTACTATCGATAGACTAAAAGACAAAGACAACTATCGATAAACTAAAAGACAAAGAAACAACTATCGACAGACTAAATGACAGACAAAACTATTTATAGACTAAAAGACAAACCCAACTATCGATCGACTAAAAGACAAAGCCACAACTATTGATGACGCAACTATCGGTAGACTAAAAGACAAATACACAACTGTCGATAGACTAAAAGACGAAGACGCAGCTATCGAGTGTACCTACATGGAGATATTTCCTTTCAGAACGATAGATAATTATTTTCAAGAAACAAGCTATAAAAAGTTTTCTTGGCATAAAACAATAACCTGTGTAAGATTATAATGCAAACTGGATTATTAAAACATAATTTGATAGTAATCGTGTGATATTGAAAATTTGAGACAGAAAACAATTATTCTGAATAAGTTTTCATTCAATTGTTGAACAAATGATTTACTGAAATGTCAAAAGAAAACAATTGCAACATCATAACAGATGGGGAAAGTTTAAATTCACCAAATCGACACAGATAAAAAAAAATGACAATTAACAAAAATACTATAGAAATAAAAAAATCTGATTCACGAAATTTATCTCTTACAGAATGACTGGAAAAGTGTAGATGAACAGGCTTGATGTTTTCGGACTTATTAACATGCACCAAGGTCCTAGATTATACTTAACATTAATTTATATTTGCTTCAGTTTTATGTTGACATTTAATTTATTTACAATTATGCCATTTATTTTCTTATGTTTACGTTGTGATTAATTTTATTTTCTCATGTGTGTATCGAATATTTGTGTTTCCGATATTTTTTATCAATGTTTTCCCCAATGATGTGTCTGTTATGTACTATATTTATTGATGTAGAATGGTGTGTTCGATTCAAGGGTTATGCACGAGGCTTTGCAGATTAAAAATTGCGCAAAGGTGTTGTACATCGGTGTCAAAAGTAAAACTTTACTAAATTATTTTTTTACAATTTCTATTCCATTCTATTTATTTTCAAATGTCCAAGTATAATGAATTTGATCAATTAACAACATCACGTGCTCATAATTGGAGTGTTATACATGATCATACAGTGTTTATTTAAATGCAGTATTACAAGAATCATTCATATTGCAAAACCATTATACATAATTTGAGACAGAAATAAAACAATTTATAAATATTCATCTGAACGAATACAAGCCTTACCTTCCGGCCCGATCCTGTGTCCAGAAATTCAGGTAGTTCTAATTTTCCCCGCTTATAAGCAGGTAGGCTTTAACCGGTTTTATTCTTCTTTTGTCTATCTGTAACGCAAAAGAGAAACATCAGCTGGCCACTCCCATAATTGCATGTTCTAAAATTATCGAAGAATTTTATGAATGGGTTTATTTAAATTATTTTTAATTGACGACCTCACAACTAAATACTGTGTGGGTTATTGACTTGATGTTTTATCCACGTAAAATCAAAAAAAGTTACTGTGTATTGGTGATATGACAGAATTTAACAACGACAATGGTTTGGTGAAAAGTGAGAACGTTACGAAATATGTCTTGAAATTAAAACAAAAATTATGTCCAGACAGATTATTCTAACGTATTGCACGCACATTTTTTTTAATTTATTCATATCAAGATCAAAGATCAAATTGAAGATACATTATTAAGTTATTTAAGCGTATGGGTCAACTGGGATATTTATATCGGCAAGTTAAAAACAACTCTAAAATGTTATAAATAACATGGTTGAGGAAACACCAGCATTTGCTAAACTTATTTAAGAAACGTTACATATTCTTTCTTTTCCGCGATATAGAACATGTCTACATACGTCTTGGTTAAGGTGTAAATGTAATGCTAACATTCTATCGTTATTTAAAATAAAAAGCTAATATTTAAAGTTCCTAACCAAACTCAAGAGTCAAATAATTATTGTATTACTTTTACAAATATTTGGTCAATGCAAACACAAGTTATGTAAATGTTAGTGACATATTCATGGCTGAAATTTTACTTGTATTCCAGTTTCAATGACTTCAAGTGTCGATTCATAATTCAATCAATTATTGATTATTTTGTAACAAAACCAGGATGATATTTCAATACACAAATATACAATAAAAAGTAAACGACAAATCCAATTTAGTAAATAGCATTGCCTATATGTTTAAGGTTTAATCTTGGTCTGTTCCTCTAAAATGATCATGTAGATTTGTCGCGCCTACGATTGCTGATGGCAGTGTTAAAGTGTAACGATCAGTGTGAAAACAGTAAGTTCACTATCAGAAAAAGACAGGGGATAGATACCAAAGGGATATTCAAACTCGTAGGTTAAAAAACAAACTCCAAATACCAAACAAAAGACGAAAATACAACCTTTCAATAAAATAGATGAAGATCATTTTCTGTTTCTTATTCAAATGTAACAGTATGTACACAATGAAAACTTGAGACTTAAATTCTCAATATCCATTCAAATATCATTGTTATATCTTTCATGTCCGTCGTTTATGCAGTATGCTGCACCTTTAACCTTATTCTTTCATGTCCGTCAGTTATGCAGTATCCTGCTCCTTTAACCTTATTCTTTCATGTCCGTCAGTTATGCAGTATGCTGCTCCTTTAACCTTCATGTCTGTCAGTTATGCAGTATCCTGCTCCTTCAACCTTATTCTTTCATGTCCGTCATTTATGCAGTATGCTGCTCCTTTAACCTTCATGTCTGTCAGTTATGCAGTATCCTGCTCCTTTAACCTTATTCTTTCATGTCTGTCGGTTATGCAGTACGCTGCTCCTTAAACCTTATTCTTTTATGTCCGTCAGTTATGAAGTATCCTGCTCCTTTAACCTTATTCATTCATGTCCGTCGGTTATGCAGTATCCTGTTCCTTTAACCTTATTCTTTCATGTCCGTCAGTTATGCAGTATGCTGCTCCTTTAACCTTATTCTTTCATGTCCGTCAGTTATGAAGTATCCTGCTCCTTTAACCTTATTCTTTCATGTCTGTCAGTTATGCAGTATCCTGTTCCTTTAACCTTATTATTTCATGTCCGTCAGTTATGCAGTATGCTGCTCCTTTAACCTTATTCTTTCATGTCCGTCAGTTATGCAGTATGCTGCTCATTTAACCTTCATGTCCGTCAGTTATGCAGTATCATGCTCCTTTACCCTTATTCTTTCATGTCCGTCAGTTATGCAGTATCATGCTCCTTTACCCTTATTCTTTCATGTCCGTCAGTTATGCAGTATCCTGCTCCTTTAACCTTATTCTTTCATGTCCGATAGATATGCAGTATGCTGTTCCTTTAATTATTCTTTCATTTCCGTCAGTTATGCAGTATCCTGCTCCTTTAACCTTCATGTCCGTCAGTTATACAATATCCTGCTCCTTTAACCTTATTCTTTCATGTCCGTCAGTTATGCAGTATCCTGCTCCTTTAACCTTATTCTTTCATGTCCGATAGATATGCAGTATGCTGTTCCTTTAACCTTATTCTTTCATTTCCGTCAGTAATGCAGTATCCTGCTCCTTTAACCTTCATGTCCGTCAGTTATGCAATATCCTGCTCCTTTAACCTTACTCTTTCATGTCCGTCAGTTATTCAGCAAGCTGCTCCTTTAACCTTATTCTTTCATTTCCGTCAGTTATGCAGTATCTTGCTCCTTTAACCTTCATGTCCGTCAGTTATGCAATATCCTGTTCCTTTAACCTTATTCTTTCATGTCCGTCAGTTATGCAGTATGCTGCTCCTTTAACCTTATTGTTTCATGTCCGTCAGTTATGCAGTATGCTGCTCCTTTAACCTTATTCTTTCATGTCCGTCAGTTATGCAGTTTGCTGCACATTTAACCTTCATGTCCGTCAGTTATACAATATCCTGCTCCTTTAACCTTATTCTTTCATGTCCGTCAGTTATTCAGTATGCTGCTCCTTTAACCTTATTCTTTCATTTCCGTCAGTTATGTAGTATCCTGCTCCTTTAACCTTATTCTTTCATGTCCGTCAGTTATGCAGTATGCTGCTCCTTTAACCTTATTCTTTCATGTCCGTCAGTTATGCAGTATGCTGCTCCTTTAACCTTATTCTGTTGTGTCCGTCAGTTATGCAGTATGCTGCTCCTTTAACCTTATTCTTTCATATCCGTCATTTATGCAGTATGCTGCTCCTTTAACCTTCATGTCTGTCAGTTATGCAGTATCCTGCTCCTTTAACCTTATTCTTTCATGTCTGTCGGTTATGCAGTACGCTGCTCCTTAAACCTTATTCTTTTATGTCCGTCAGTTATGAAGTATCCTGCTCCTTTAACCTTATTCATTCATGTCCGTCGGTTATGCAGTATCCTGTTCCTTTAACCTTATTCTTTCATGTCCGTCAGTTATGCAGTATGCTGCTCCTTTAACCTTATTCTTTCATGTCCGTCAGTTATGAAGTATCCTGCTCCTTTAACCTTATTCTTTCATGTCTGTCAGTTATGCAGTATCCTGTTCCTTTAACCTTATTATTTCATGTCCGTCAGTTATGCAGTATGCTGCTCCTTTAACCTTATTCTTTCATGTCCGTCAGTTATGCAGTATGCTGCTCATTTAACCTTCATGTCCGTCAGTTATGCAGTATCATGCTCCTTTACCCTTATTCTTTCATGTCCGTCAGTTATGCAGTATCATGCTCCTTTACCCTTATTCTTTCATGTCCGTCAGTTATGCAGTATCCTGCTCCTTTAACCTTATTCTTTCATGTCCGATAGATATGCAGTATGCTGTTCCTTTAATTATTCTTTCATTTCCGTCAGTTATGCAGTATCCTGCTCCTTTAACCTTCATGTCCGTCAGTTATACAATATCCTGCTCCTTTAACCTTATTCTTTCATGTCCGTCAGTTATGCAGTATCCTGCTCCTTTAACCTTATTCTTTCATGTCCGATAGATATGCAGTATGCTGTTCCTTTAACCTTATTCTTTCATTTCCGTCAGTAATGCAGTATCCTGCTCCTTTAACCTTCATGTCCGTCAGTTATGCAATATCCTGCTCCTTTAACCTTACTCTTTCATGTCCTCCAGTTATTCAGCAAGCTGCTCCTTTAACCTTATTCTTTCATTTCCGTCAGTTATGCAGTATCTTGCTCCTTTAACCTTCATGTCCGTCAGTTATGCAATATCCTGTTCCTTTAACCTTATTCTTTCATGTCCGTCAGTTATGCAGTATGCTGCTCCTTTAACCTTATTGTTTCATGTCCGTCAGTTATGCAGTATGCTGCTCCTTTAACCTTATTCTTTCATGTCCGTCAGTTATGCAGTTTGCTGCACATTTAACCTTCATGTCCGTCAGTTATACAATATCCTGCTCCTTTAACCTTATTCTTTCATGTCCGTCAGTTATTCAGTATGCTGCTCCTTTAACCTTATTCTTTCATTTCCGTCAGTTATGTAGTATCCTGCTCCTTTAACCTTATTCTTTCATGTCCGTCAGTTATGCAGTATGCTGCTCCTTTAACCTTATTCTTTCATGTCCGTCAGTTATGCAGTATGCTGCTCCTTTAACCTTATTCTGTTGTGTCCGTCAGTTATGCAGTATGCTGCTCCTTTAACCTTATTCTTTCATATCCGTCAGTTATGCAGTATGCTGCTCCTTTAACCTTATTGTGTTGTGTCCGTCAGTTATGCAATATCCTGCTCCTTTAACCTTAATAAGGGATTCATCACTGAGGTGAATGGATCCATCAACTGCATGATTGGTACATATATACATTTATGTCTTTTGATGATATTTTTGTGATCTATTATGTACTGTTTTATTCTGTTATGTTCATGTATGCCATCAACCTTATTTGGGCTTAATTGTGCGGTTTGCGCATTTGTTTTAATAAATATAATTCAGTTTTGTATATGTGATTGTTTAACCATAGAAGTTATATTCATTTAACAAACAATATTCGATTCTATTGCAACTGTCTAGCACAATAATGGTTCAAATTAAATTTTATAAAAAAAGTAAAGATAATTTCACATCACGCGTCAAATATTACACACATAGTCACAAATAGTTCACACATAGTCACAAATATTTCAAACATAGTCACAAATATTACACACATAGTCACAAATATTGCACACATAGTCACAAATATTACACATAGTCACAAATATTACACAGATATTACAATGTACACACATAGTGACAATGCACATATGATCAAGACGAGTCTTATTTTTAAGGCACAGGGATATTTTCATAAATACAGCTATATCAAACTAAGGGCGTGTTTTATTGGTCTCTTCTGTACATCTCCAGAATGTCTTCTGGTGAAGAGTTCAAAAAAATGAATCTGGACCTCTTCTGGAGATATTCTACGGAAGATCAATAAAATAAAAAAATTTAATTGCCGTCGAATACAGCAGGTTCTTGTTATGTTGGATGAATTAAATTAAGTTTACGATTTTTTTAAGAAAATTAAGATACGTCCAGTAGACATGACTGTAAAATTGTGCTCTGTTCGTTACAATTTTCTTTATGCTTTTCTTCAATTCAATGTTGCTAAACAAATCAGGCTTTATCCCCCACTATTTGATTTTTAAGAACAATCTTATCCTGCACAAGAATTCGTTAATATTTGTCTGGAATATGACTCGGATCAATTTACAAAAAGGACATCTTAGTCTATCTATTTATTTTTTAAAGTAACCGAACTGGATTATTTTTGTATGAAGCAAAGCTTTCGGGAAGTTCTCAAAATCATTTTTTTCTGGTGGTCCTTGAAGAAAATCTCCTCAGGTCCTAACTATTATTTCTAATGCAAAATTTCGATGGTCAAAACCTTCGGACTACCACTTTTCAAATGCTTTCATTATATATCGATCCATATGTTAGTATGCAACGTAAACCAGACGTTTCCTATACTTTTCTTTTTAATAAATTTTAACAGTTGGTTGTGTACTGATTGATACTTCAGTCTGGGAGAACAAGATTTATTTCAGAACTTGTTGCAACTAGCTTTGAACAAACTTCCAGTAATTGCAAATACTCTTTGTTCGATGTTTTTAGTCTATAGTCTTAATGTTAGTTGGCCGGTTTCTTTTGAGTATCTCGTACCGATCTTTTCAGTTAATCAAATTGCAACTGATTTGCACAGGTTGTTCTTATATTGTACTGCTACACTACTGTTTCAGCTTCGAGGAGGATCGAGCGCTCACCAACTAGTTGTTGTACTGTTAAATCACTGTCCCTGGATAGGAAATGGTTGGGATCCCGCTACTATGTTTAATCCCGCCACATTCTGTATGTATGTGCCTGTCCCAAGTCAGTAGCCTGTAAGTCAGTGACTTACAGGCTACTGACTTGGGACAGGAACTCGGTGGTTGCCGTTTGTTGCTGTGTTACTTCTTTGTTTTTCGTTCACTTTATTTTATACATTAATTAGGCCGTTAGTTTTCTCCTTTGAATTGTTTTACATTTGTGATTTCGGGGCCTTTTATAGCTCACTATGTGGTATTGGCTTTGCTTATTGTTAAAAGCCGTATGGTCAGGTGACCTATGGCTGTTAATTTTTGTATCATTTGGTTTCTTGTGAAGAGTTGTCTCATTGGCAATCATACCACATCTTCGTTTTTATATAATCAACTTCTGCCATATTCTTTATGAACCTGTCCCAAGTCAGGAGCATGTAGTTTAGTGTTTGTCGTTGGTTCATGTCTCAACTCATATTTGGTATTTTTCAAATTGTTTTGTTTTGTATAATTAGGCCGTATTAGTTTTATCGTTTGAATTGTTTCACACTTTCATGGTGTTTTATAAACGGCTTTACAGTATCGGTTTTTTTATTGTTGAAGTCCTTACGGTTTCCTATTATTGTATATATATATATATATATATATATATACACATAGATTGAAAGGGGGGCCTAGATAAAATGTAAGTGTACTTGTATTGTTTAAATCTGTATTCTCATTGTTTGACCTCATGATGTAATTAATGAATCCAACGAATAAACTATAAATCAAAATCACTAAAGAAATTATGTTTTATTTGGCTGTAAATTTGTCATGGCATTTATTGCAAGAAAGAAACACAATCAACTTGTCAATCAAAACTTGATGACGATTGAATTACTGAAGAGCGATCCAGCAGTAACAAAGTTATATCAGGAGCCACTGGGTAGTCCATAGCAGCTTAAAGTAAATTCCGCCTGTCCATTCACAATACAAAAAAGCTCCAAACTCAGTCTGTTATATATGCCATGACGCTGGTTCTATAATCATTCTTCCAAAACTGAAACGATAAATGAAAAGCAGCAGAAAATATTCATAATGGGGAAAAGGGAGGGCGGGTAAATTCTATAGCTTTGTTCAAGCTCCGTGTAAGGTTTGAATTCAAATGACCAAACCACACGAGGTAAATTGCACGGACTAACATTTCGCGGGCTAAACTAATTAGCATATTAAAGTGACCAGTATAAAATGAATCGAACACACCGTCAATTTAAATCAATAATAGGCATACCAAGTTATATAATTACAATAACTGAATTTAATTATTATTGAATTAAATTCTATTATTGTATATATATATATATATATATATATACACATAGATTGAAAGGGGGGCCTAGATAAAATGTAAGTGTACTTGTATTGTTTAAATCTGTATTCTCATTGTTTGACCTCATGATGTAATTAATGAATCCAACGAATAAACTATAAATCAAAATCACTAAAGAAATTATGTTTTATTTGGCTGTAAATTTGTCATGGCATTTATTGCAAGAAAGAAACACAATCAACTTGTCAATCAAAACTTGATGACGATTGAATTACTGAAGAGCGATCCAGCAGTAACAAAGTTATATCAGGAGCCACTGGGTAGTCCATAGCAGCTTAAAGTAAATTCCGCCAAAATTACAAGTTGAGTAACTAGTTGCACAACTTGTAATCCGCCATAAAATTTACCGCATGACAAATTTAACAGCAAGAATCAATCTCAATCAACTTCAACATCATTATCAACTTCGATGTCATTATCAACTTCAACATCATAATCAATTCAACATCATTATCAACTTCAACATTATTATCAACTTAAATATTACCAACTTCAACATTATTATCAACTTAAATATTACCAACTTCAACATTATTATCAACTTCAATATTATCAACTTCAATATTGTCAACTTCAATAATATTATCAACTTCAATATTATCAACTACAACATTATTATCAACTACAACATTATTATCAACTTCAACATTATTATCAACTTCAATATTATCAACTTCAATATTATCAACTTCAACATTATTATCAACTTCAACATTATTATCAACTTCAACACAAACATCAAAAACTTCAACATCAACTTAAATTCAATACTTTGAACTTCATTAAATTGATATTCATGTGGCAACATCAACATAAACTTCAGCTAAAATGCAATACTGTCAACATCTAAGCTATGTTATTCATTGTAAGGGAAAACCAAACAATGAGGAAATTTAAAGAAAATATATACATAACATTTTCAGAGCTCCTTGAATCTGATTTAGGAATACACCCAACTATCTCTAATCCGAACGATGCACCTATAAGCTTAATATGACAGCTCCTATGACAATAAAAGAGCCAATTACCCAAATATCTTTCAGGTACCCTGAAAATAAGTGTTTCAACTATACAAGGTTTGTTCTTACATAACCTTTTTTAAAGTGTATGAAAATGTCCATCGTCTTTGTGTCTCAGCAATGTAGTCCGACATCAACCGGACAGGACAAATTGAAGTAGTTTATTCTTTTCCAGAATTGTCGTTACTGAATTACCCAGCTGATCTGTTTTCTAAGAAGGAACTTTTATAATAAGTGACCCTGAATAAGCATCTAATTATATCTTGGATCGTTTTACAATAAGATTTTCATTAAAACTTGAATTTGCAATTTCTTCAAAACTAAGAAACCCAAAATTCTAGCTGAAAATGAAGCTTTGAATAAACATGTTTCATATACTGAATAACAAACTAAATTAAGCGCATCTAAAAGTCTAGTTAATATACCAATAGTAATAGGCTTACGACAGACGTGTCGCTTATGTCACTGAGCATCTTTTGAACAATAAAAGAATGAGTGTTGTCCAATAAACCATTGATCTTATGATTAAACCTAATGCCTGAAAGGTACGCATTCCCAGTGGAATAAGAATATTCATCCTTAAAAATGTCAGCTACTATTAACTAAATGTGAAACGGGGCATGGCCATACGTCATACAGGTTTAGTTTATGTTTAAAGTTTGAAATTAATTTAGTCCATTTGATACGTGAGCCAAGTATTTGAATAACTCTTGCACTACCGATAAAGAGATTTAAAACAGAACTCGACAACCACTTGTCACCCAAAATATAAGAAATGCCATTATAATTTCAAAATTATTTTCCAAACACGTAGATTAGAAATAGGTCGATAATAAAAAGGCCCCGCAATTCTACCATTTTTCAATTCACTCATGATTTTTCCAAGCTAAATTTGGATCTTGTAAAACAGACTATGTTTTGCTTGTATGATGTGCTCGAAAACCATATTTAAAACCACTATATAATAAATTTGCCAATAATTTAACGGGGTAGTCAGTCAACATATTCCCTTAAACCGTAGTATTAACAGGGGAACAACCAAAAATACCAAATATCATACGGTGATTGCAAGCTGTAAACAAAATTGTAAAATTTGAAATGATTAAATTGCATCCGTGGAACATTTGCCTGCTGACAGGGAAATCTTTAATTCTTTATCGAAAAACGAGTATTTGGGTTAAAACTTCCATGTGTATTCAAAAACCTGTTTGACTGCTCTAGCACTGGACTGATACCTTGATGCAAAATTGTTTGCATCAGGTGCCCTAGGGTAGTTTTGATACCTAGGAGCAGAATAGTCCGAAGTTACAGAACTTCGAGGATTATTCTTGTTATATGAATAATTTGTACAGTACATCGAAGGATGGAACTGGCTACATCTTATACATGAATTCATGGCTGTATACACAATTCATACGAGTACAAACGGCCTTAAAATTATAATCGTAGCAAGGACTAATAACTGTGTGAGAAGTATAAGAAGATGTCTGTGGAACATGATTTATGCCTACTGCAATAAACTGAAGCCAAAGCAGCCCATCAATGACGTCCCATGCACGCATATGATCACGAGCTTTTCTAAGTCGAAATTGCATGTCAAATTTATAAACGTTCTCAAAAGGTACACCCCCTTATAATCGTCATGTAGCTAATCAATTCATTTGCCAATTCCGGGAATCTTTGCAATAAAATTTTCATATAATTTAAAAACCCTTAGATACTGATTTACTTTTGAATATTTGTTTCTGTCAATTAAAATGTCCCCATCTTCATCAAAACCGAGCACTTTCTTCGGTTGATCAATATTTGAAACAAAATTTTTTGTAAAGTAATTGTGCCAAATCAACATATTCTAAATTCCATATTTGGTTTATAATTTTTTGTGGTACAAACACATCAACATCATTACTAGTAGGTATAACTAAAATCTCACCGTTTTGTACAGAATTACGAGCTGTGGGCTGCCCTGGGTGTACACGTCCCTGATCAGGAACTTGTTGTTCAGCAGGCTGCTGAGGAAGTTTGAAGTTCAAATGAGTTGTGGTTGTAGAATTGGTTGTAGTGGTACAAACGGCTGTTGTGGTAATAACTGCTGTTGTGGTTATAACTGATGTGGTGGCATTAATGGCTGTTGTGGTGGCATTAATGGCTGTTGTGGTGGCATTAATGGCTGTTGTGGTGGCATTTATGGCTGTTGTGGTGGCATTTATGGCTGTTGTGGTGGTATTAATGGCTGTTGTGGTGGCATTAACGACTGTTGTGGAATGGCTATATTATGTCTTATAATTTCACTTCTCTTTGGGCGAAGCCTTCTGTTTACCGGTAGCTGTATTTGATTTTGCCTACGTAAAGCACGGTTTGGCAGCACCCTCTCCCCTTTTCCATTCGGCATACTGGCTTAAACAAATAATTACAATGTTAGTCAATGCATTAGTAAAATAGTATATCATTTGTCAATGTTACATCCCTTAATTAAACAATTGAATCAATATTGAAATACAAATATTTCAATTTTTACCATTGACTAATTAGTATTAAGATACAATGGCAATAACCAAAGTAGAAAAAACCGTAAATGCTTGATTGTGGCTGTCTATGTCCAGTAGCAGATATTTCAAGTATATTCATAATGATAATATCATATTGATAACGAAAGTTATAAAAGAAAATAATTATTGTATCTACCGAATATCAATTGAAGTGGCCTTCGTTAAAGAGAAATATTCGTATCCTATAATCGACTATAATACATGAAAACTATGAAACAATTAAATCGAAAAGTATATATATTTAAATAGTCAACTAACATCCTTGATGGCTCGTTAAAGTTTACAAAAAGTAATGATTCATTAGGTACGGAAAGTGATTTTTTTTTTTTTTAATCAACTGATCTAAGAAAACTTTACCTCATTTTAAAGGCATTGTGAAGACATTTTCAAAACAGTTTCACTTTTATCAATACACCTAATAACAACGAAGAAAAAGCAAATTTTCAAAATATTAATTTTTTACTACTCTGGAAAAACTCTCTTTAAAAATTAATAATATATATATATTATATTTTTTTTTTTTTTTTTTTTTTTTTTTTTTTTAATCATTTGGGTTACAGCTTTTGTTTATTTTGCTTCTTTTACATCTTGTTAGTCAATTTCAATCCTCCATATTAAGTTTTTTGGTCAAAATAGAAGCTTAAAGCATGAAAATGTCAACCACTCTCATGAAATTCTATCGTCCAAAGTCACATAATATCACGATTTTTATATATTCCTTTTCAGAGCACCAGTTGGTATATTGAAAATGTAAAGTAAAACTTTATTAACATTTGAATGTAAAAAAACAAAATATGAAATATTACTCTTTATATACAAATGTATATGTTTGTGTGTGTGTATAAAAAAGATGTGGTATGATTGCCAATGAGACAACTCTCCGCAACAGACCAAATGATACAGAAATTAACAACTATAGGTCACCGTATAGCCTTCAACAATGGGCAAAGCCCATACCGCATAGTCAGCTATAAAAGGCCCGAAATGACAAATGTAAAAAAGTTCAAACGAGAAAACTAACGGCCTAATTTATGTACAAAAATGAACGAAAAACAAATATTTAACACATCTACAAACGAAAACCACTGAATTACAGGCTCCTGACTTTGGACAGGCACATACATACAGAATGTGGTGGGGTTAAACATGTTAGCAGGCGCCCAATCCCCCCCTGACCTGTGACAGTACAACATAAGAACAAACTATAAAAATCAGTTGTACCATGAGAGACAAGAAAAGTTTTGAAATATGTCATCTGTCTTTGTATTGTCATGATAGTTTTAGAATGTTCCCTTTTCATTAACATTTAATGAAATATTTGTATTCTTATATAGTATGTATAGTGAATGCTTATAAATAAAGATAAACAACAACCTTTTAACAATTATGGGAAAATACCTGTTGCACTGAAAAACAATGAAAATAATATTGCATTATTCTTATTCCAGAAATTTCAAACATATAATTATGTCAGATCACTGTATTAAAATACTTGTATGTATAAAAGTAAAGTAAATTCATATCTGTATATCAGTTACAATATTTATACAGTGAAATCTGTAAACCAATCTCATTCAGGACTGAAGTTCAAAATGCATTGAATGTGAATAGCATTCGTTGCCATATCTAGATTCATAGATTGTTTTCTTTATGTCCAGTGGCACCTATTTCATGCATATTGAGGACTAAAAAGAATTTATATATACATTTATGTTGAAATTAATATGTGGCTTACTCACCGGTTACTTCGCGCTGCAAGATTTGGATTTGGATTAAGAATAAATAACATGGTAAATGTTTATTAGCGTATTAAGACAGTTAAACAATTAGATATACCAACTCGCACAAAAAGTATAACCATCTACTCAATTTACAAATATAAATATAAAATAATATCCAAGAAAAGATTGGCAATTTACGCAATGATAGAATTCAAATTCAGTTATAACACCTAAGAAAAAGTTCACGACTATTTAAAGCATTTAACAAAGTTAAAATTATTTAAGAAAGAAAAACAAGATTAACAGTTTAAATTGTTGAGCTATTATTTTTTATAAAATGTTGCTTAATTCTAAAACTAAAAAAGAATACTCATCTTTTCTTCTGTGTTTTAAATTCTATAGCTTTGTTCAAGCTCCGTGTAAGGTTTGAATTCAAATGACCAAACCACACGAGGTAAATTGCACGGACTAACATTTCGCGGGCTAAACTAATTAGCATATTAAAGTGACCAGTATAAAATGAATCGAACACACCGTCAATTTAAATCAATAATAGGCATACCAAGTTATATAATTACAATAACTGAATTTAATTATTATTGAATTAAATTCTATTATTGCTTTCATCCACTACTTCATATTATGATAGTTGCGTTATCAGCAATCAGATCACATCTCTTCGTTTTTATATTATATACCCGACTTTTTCTCTCGTGTTTTCCTGAACATGCATGAAATATTTGTCACTGGGCGTTAAAAATTAGCATCAATTTTGTGTTAAATAAGAAAAAAACATCTGATATTTATTTATTTGTTGGGATGGGGGACAGGAGATTTGCGTTTATGAATATGGTTGCCTGGTAAGAGCAAAACAAAAATAGGCATGATTAGCGACAAATTAAAATGAATAATGATGTCCTCTTTCCTTCTTCATTCCTCATCTATTGATTTAAACTGACTACTAGCCCAATCATGAGTATTGAAATTAGCGTTAATCACTAATGAAAATATAATAAAGAAAATGTAAAAAATTAAAAGTTCAATAAAATTGTAAAGTTTAATAAATAAAAGAAAAATTGAAATGAACTAGCAACCTCAATCAGGCATGCGCCGGAAAGTAATCTTCAAAATGTTGATGGTTTTCTGTACCTAAAGAAGAATCAAAATCCCGTCTCTAGAATTTCAAAGAGTTGTCCCTTAACTGTTACTGTCCGTGTAGTTCTTATATTCATCCAGCTTATCGTCCTACAGATATGTCCTACTAAGGCTGTCATACCATAAAAACGTTTATAACAAAGCTCACATTCTAGTATATCTTCATTAATTAATTTATGAATGTCATTTAGACTAAACGACGCCATGTTTGTTTTGTGCCTCTGCTGTCTAAACCACCTATTTAAAAAGAAGAGGTGGAAGAGAGCCAGAAGATCTTCCCAATGCAAAAAAATATAAATGGACCTCTTCTGGCTCACTACCGAAGAACAAAAAAACACGCCCTAATAGATTATGAGGACTCTAGACGATAGTGTGAGAATTATGTCACGATGACAGTGCTTAATTTGCTAAAATATATCAATTTGCGAGAAATTATATCAAGCTGCCTAATTATAGAATATTTTTTTTCTAATTTGGTAACAAAAATGTAGTTAGTTTACCAAAATTATTAAAACCCATGAATATCGGTTAAATTCCCCATAATGGAAACAACACAATCTTTAGAAAATGACTTGTTCTACTTTCTGTACAAACGGAAGGGTATAGTATGTATTATATTATAAAGTGAGTAATGTATAATTATATATGACATGAGTGGACCGTAGGTTTATTTGAATGTTTAAACTGTTTGAAATAGTGCCTCGATCCCATACACACTTAGTAATTATACTACTTTGTTTGTATTCCTGTGATGAATAAGGGTTATTTAATAGTGTAGGTTGAAAATGCTCTCAAAATGCTTTGTACTTATGATCTTTGTATTTGAACTTGTATAGATGACATACGCATTTCATTGACCAAATATTGTTGCTAAAGATAATATTGATCCTACAAGCACGGTAGAATTTTTATATTTTTACTGTGGATTCACTTATTTTCGTGGGAATTAATTTTCATGAATATTTTGATTTCGTGGTTTCCCAAGTCTGCATACTGGAAAATTTGTGATTGGTTAACCATTTAAATTCGTGTTTTAATCCAGGAAATACAATAAATTTGCTATCCTACGATTGCATTTATTAATGAATCCACAGTTGTGTTCAGAGATTGCATTTCCGTATAGTCCATTTAGGATAAGAGGGGGAAAGTAAAATCACAAAAAAACTGAACCCCAAGGAAAATTCAAAAGGAAAGTCCCTAATGAAGTGGCGAAATCAAAAGCTTAAACACATCAATGGATAACAACTGTCATATTCCTGACTTGGTAAAGACATTTTCTCACGTAGAAAATGGTGGGTTAAATCTGGTTTTAAAGCTAGATGAACCTCTCACTTGTATGACAGTCGCAGGTAAAAATGTCAAAAATAGGGGTACAGCAGTCAACATTGTGTTATAATCTTAATCACTATAACAAAATCCAATACATAACAAAGAAGCATATGATGGCATATAGACTAAGCATATTAGCAAAAATTGAAGACAATAATACACAAATTTACTTTGAAGTACAATATCACAATAGCAGGATGTATGAGTACAGAGCCACGTCATAAATGTACA
Organism: Mytilus edulis; assembly: GCF_963676685.1. NCBI lineage: Eukaryota > Metazoa > Mollusca > Bivalvia > Mytilida > Mytilidae > Mytilus > Mytilus edulis. Next base: position 5,220,016 of record NC_092345.1, read on the forward strand.
AAGAAACATAAAAAGCCATAGAGACAATTTGAAAGCACATTAACAAAAATGAAAAACAAAAATACAACAACAACAACGGGATGTATAAGTATAGAGCCACGTCATGTGTATCAAAGAAACACCAAAAGGCATACCATGGTATTTTTCGACAACACAGAATATCTCTCCGATGCACCTCAAATGAAATTGATGATGAAAAACACTTTTTTTTATTTTCATGTACATCCTCTTCAACTAGTAGAAACTGTAAGTACTCCATGATCAACTCACTGTGTCCTAACTTTAGGCACTTGATTCCTAGTCAAAAACTAATCTGGCTAACTTTGACATGTCATTTAGCAATGCCCCTTGGTGCCTCTTGCAGTAGGGTCATCTTAAAATATGTATCAACCCCTTCTGCATCAGGCACGAGGATGACATACCAGGTTTGTGTATCTGTTCATAATATCATAACCAATTTATCTATTTTACATTCATGTATACCATGTGAGTCTATCTTCCACCTTGCTATGCAGCACCGTCCCTTGGTAGCTTTTGCAGTTAAACTAAATATCCAATCATTGACTACTTATTTTTGAAAAATGTACATGTCGGGTGTACCTGAGAAGGAGGGAATATATATATGTATGTATTGTGTAGTTTATGACGTTCAAACTGTATACATGTACATATACAGTATGTACTAGACTATAATAATTGTTCTATTGTTGTTTTGTTATTGTCTTATTTATGTCCTATATTGTACTATGCTCCTTGTGATATAAAAAAGATGTGGCCGGTATGATTGCCAATGAGACAACTCTCCACAAGAGACCAAAATGACACAGAAATTAACAACTATAGGTCACAGTACGGCCTTGTGAGCCCATTTAATGGAAACATAACCATCTGTTTCTTCTGCAAAGGAGAAGATTGGCAATTAAAGAGTACTTTGTCGCTTAATGCTAAGTCTCTAAAGACGGACGCTTAATAAGATAAAGGCCACTCATACTTATAATTATTAATCCTTTAAAAAAATGAAATTTGCAAGGGTCCTTGGTATATTAATGTTTTAATTAAAGCGATACAGATTTGTTGTAGCTTCCTGAGCTCTGTTCTAACGACATGCATATGCTACTACAAAATACCAAACTGCATGTTACTGTATTTATTTTAAACGAACACAGTCAAACTACAAATTTATAAATTTTAAAGTATATAATACTAGAACACCACAATTATGTGAACAATAAGAAAAGGCATTTATGAAATATGAGAATATAGCTTTCATCAAAAACTTTGATATAAGATTAATTACTAGGGTCATAGATCTTGTTTAAATACCCTCTTCTCAAGACTAAACCGCCTAGGGTATCCATTACTTAATCACTTTTTTCTGTATAGAAAAGTTTTGAATACATTACAATAATATCTGTATATGTGTTAAAGGCTTGATAATGTAATGAAAATAATATAAATGCTTTCCTAACAAATTCTGTTAATAAATTAAAGTTTGCACGTTACATGCAACCTTCTTATTGGTCATTTTTTTATTTTAGATGACCGTCATTTATGTAGAGCCTGCGACTTTTGTTCCTACATTCGTCGTCGGCGGTGGCGGCGGCGTCATCAAATATTCATTCTGTGGTTAAAGTTTTTGAAACTCTAATAACTTTCTTAAACTATCCTGGATTTCTACAAAACTTGGACAGAGGCTTGTTTATGATCATAAGATAGTATCAAAAAGTGAATTTAAAAAAAAACGTCCTGTTTGTTCGTATTTTACTTCTAAATGGACTTCATTTTTCTACCAGTTCACAATACATTCACTCTGTGGTTAAAGTTCAAAAAATAACTTTCTTAAATTATGCTGGATTTGTACCAACTAAATGGACAGAAGCTACTGATCATAAGCTTTTATCTAGAAGTATATTTTTTTTTAATATGAACGTCAGAGCAAACTTGGACTGGTAATTCAGTTGTAGATGGTTAATGTCTGTTATATCTGTATTTCGTTTATCGTTTTGACACAAATCAGTCTGTTACTTTTTTCGTTTGAATTGTTTCAGATTTTGTCAGGGAAGCTGACTATACCATATGGCGTTTTTCTCATTCTTTAAAGCCATATCGTAAACTGTAAATTCTTTAACCTACGCCTAGCACTTAGATTGATAGCTGAATACCTCGTCTCCGTAGTTTATATTGCTGTGAAATAAATTTCGGGGAACTTGCTCCTACCTCTCAAGTTAGGGCGCCCGAAGTACTACTCGGTACTAAAAAATAGTAACCATTTTTTTTTCTATATGGTCAACTTTCGCAACTTTATCTAATAAGTCAGCTTTGTATCACATATACACAGCTATTAACTGTAAGTTTAAATATTAAACATCATATGCAATGTCACAATTTGGATATTAGTAGCATTACTTTATATTATATATCATGTTAATCATTTACGTCGATATTTGAAATGGTTTATTGTTTCTATGTTCATATTATTTATAATGTTACGTACATCATCAAAAATATACAATTAAGTCTTAAAGCCTCGATCACACCTTACGAATAGCTCGAACGGATGCTTAACGGATTACTATTTTTCAATCCGTTCATGTCCGTTAGACGTCCGTTCTAATCCGTTAGACATCCGTTTTAATCCGTTAGACGTCCGTCCATATCCGTTTAGCGTACGTTTTATCCGTCGACGTCCGTTCTGTCCGGTGGACAATTTTGAGCATGTTCAAAACTTTGAACGGACGGATGAAGTGTCCGTTGAACGTCCTGTAGGCGTCTGTTTTGTACGGTATTCGTCCGTTTCGTTTCCGTTTTGTGTCCGTAACTTGTCTGTTATACATCCGTTGGAGGTCTGGCAGACAAACTAACCAACGGACTTCTACCGGACGTTTAACGGATGAAACGGATATGGAACGAATGTGAAACGGATATGGAACGAATGTGAAACGGATATGGAACGAATGTGAAACGGACTTCTACCGGACGTATAATGGATAAAACGGATGATGAACGGATCTGAAAAGGAGAAATGGCAATTCAAAAATTCGCCTCAGGAATGATATGTCAGATTTCTTGAGGTTCATGAATTCTTATTATTCATAATCGATCTTAGAGTAGGGACACGTCTTCACTATCAAGCAGCTCTTATTTAGGCCAGGCACTGCCCTTTGGAGGCATTTTGAAGAACAAACTAAAACCAGTTACACAGAAACATTTTGAATATTTATGCGATTCACATGTATTATCATTGTCGCCTTTAATTTTTCCGTCTATCTTCCTCATCCGTTTTATCCGGTACGCTTGCGTTAGGTGTCTGTTTTATGCGGTACTCGTCCGTTGGATGTACGTTCGACATCCGTTCTGTCCGGTACGTTTCCGTTTCTCGTAAGTTGCACACCGGATATGCAACGTACGAGAAACGGGAACGTACTGGACAGAACGGATGTCGAACGTACATCCAACGGACGAGTACTGCATAAAACGGACACCTAACAGAAGCCTACCGGATAAAACGGATAAACAAGATATACGGAAAAATTAAAGGCGACAATACTTATACATGTAAATCGCATAAATATTCAAAATGTTTCTGTGTAACTGGTTTTGGTTTGTTCTTCAAAATGCCGCCAAAGAGCAGTGTCTGACCTGAATAAGAGCTGCTTGATTGTGAAGACGTTTCTCTACTCTAAGATCGATTATGAATAATAAGAATTCATGAATCTTAAGAAATCTGACATACCAATAATTGGCATTTCTGACGCGAAATTGTAAATTGGCATTTAAGTTATCCGTTTCAGATCCGTTCATCATCCGTTTTATCCGTTATACGTTCGGTAGAAGTCCGTTTCTCATTCGTTCCACATCCGTTTTATCCGTTAAACGTTCGGTAGAAGACCGTGGGTTAGTTTGTCTGCCAGACCTCCAACGGATGTATAACGCACGTAACGGATACAAAACGGAAACGAAACGGACGTCTACCGGACGTTCAACGGACATTTCATCCGTTGGACGTCCGTTCAAAGTTTTGAACATGCTCAGAAATTTCCACCGGACAAAACGGACGTCGACGGATAAAACGTACGATAAACGGACATGCAACGGATATGGACGGACGTCTAACGCATAAGAACGGACGTCTAACGGACATTAACAGATTGAAAAAAAAATTATCCGTTAGGCATCCGTTCGAGTTATCCGTTAAGGTGTGACCGATGCTTTAGGCTTCCGTTCGTGCTATCCGGTAAGGTGTGACCACAGCTGCATAATTTTTTTTAGTAGTTGTTAGTGGCTTTGACTAAGCTGTCAGTAACTGCGAGTACTCTCAGATCTGTACTTAGTGTTTTTGTTGTTGTTGGGATAGACAAGTACATGGCCACGTCTACTCTATGTAGTATTTCTATGCCCATCTGATGAATTGAGCCTTTTTCAATTGAGTTTTATAGTTATTTCTTATGTTGTGATGTTACACCACTGTCACAGGTTATGGGAGGGTTGGGATCTCGCTTACATGGTTAACCCTGTCACATTCTGTAAGTATGTGCCTGTCCCAAGTCAGAAGCCTGCAATTTCGTGGTTGTGTTTTTTTTATAAGCTAGTTTTCTCGATTGAATTGTCTTACATTTTTCATTTCAGGACCATTAATTTAAATTGATGACTATGCGTTATGGGCTTTGCTCATTGTTGGAGGCCGTACGGTGACCTATAGCTGTTAATGTCTGTGTCAATTGAGCTCTTGCGGAGAGTTGTCTCATTGGCAATTATACCACATATTTTTTTTATACAAACTAAAAATTAGTTGCTATCAAGTTTTATTCAAATTCTTTTTTAATTTCTGAAAGAAAGCAGAGTTGTGCAGTAATTATTATGTAATATCTTCATTTTGTCGTCTTTAGTTTCTATGATAACTTGTGTTGTATGTTCTGTCGTTTGTCGTCTATAGTTTCTATGATAACTTGTGTTGTATGTTCTGTCGTTTGTCGTCTTTAGTTTCTATGATAACTTGTGTTGTATGTTCTGTCGTTTGTCGTCTTTAGTTTCTATGATAACTTGTGTTGTATGTTCTGTCGTTTGTCGTCTATAGTTTCTATGGTAACTTGTGTTGTATGTTCTGTCGTTTGTCGTCTATAGTTTCTATGATAACTTGTGTTGTATGTTCTGTCGTTTGTCGTCTTTAGTTTCTATGATAACTTGTGTTGTATGTTCTGTCGTTTGTCGTCTTTAGTTTCTATGATAACTTGTGTTGTATGTTCTGTCGTTTGTCGTCTATAGTTTCTATGATAACTTGTGTTGTATGTTCTGTCGTGTGTCGTCTATAGTTTCTATGATAACTTGTGTTGTATGTTCTGTCGTGTGTCGTCTTTAGTTTCTATGATAACTTGTGTTGTATGTTCTGTCGTTTGTCGTCTTTAGTTTCTATGATAACTTGTGTTGTATGTTCTGTCGTTTGTCGTCTATAGTTTCTATGATAACTTGTGTTGTATGTTCTGTCGTTTGTCGTCTTTAGTTTCTATGATAACTTGTGTTGTATGTTCTGTCGTTTGTCGTCTTTAGTTTCTATGATAACTTGTGTTGTATGTTCTGTCGTTTGTCGTCTATAGTTTCTATGATAACTTGTGTTGTATGTTCTGTCGTTTGTCGTCTATAGTTTCTATGATAACTTGTGTTGTATGTTCTGTCGTTTGTCGTCTATAGTTTCTATGATATCTTGTGTTGTATGTTCTGTCGTTTGTCGTCTTTAGTTTCTATGATAACTTGTGTTGTATGTTCTGTCGTTTGTCGTCTTTAGTTTCTATGATAACTTGTGTTGTATGTTCTGTCGTTTGTCGTCTATAGTTTCTATGATAACTTGTGTTGTATGTTCTGTCGTGTGTCGTCTATAGTTTCTATGATAACTTGTGTTGTATGTTCTGTCGTGTGTCGTCTTTAGTTTCTATGATAACTTGTGTTGTATGTTCTGTCGTTTGTCGTCTTTAGTTTCTATGATAACTTGTGTTGTATGTTCTGTCGTTTGTCGTCTATAGTTTCTATGATAACTTGTGTTGTATGTTCTGTCGTTTGTCGTCTTTAGTTTCTATGATAACTTGTGTTGTATGTTCTGTCGTTTGTCGTCTTTAGTTTCTATGATAACTTGTGTTGTATGTTCTGTCGTTTGTCGTCTATAGTTTCTATGATAACTTGTGTTGTATGTTCTGTCGTTTGTCGTCTATAGTTTCTATGATAACTTGTGTTGTATGTTCTGTCGTTTGTCGTCTATAGTTTCTATGATAACTTGTGTTGTATGTTCTGTCGTTTGTCGTCTTTAGTTTCTATGATAACTTGTGTTGTATGTTCTGTCGTTTGTCGTCTATAGTTTCTATGATAACTTGTGTTGTATGTTCTGTCGTTTGTCGTCTATAGTTTCTATGATAACTTGTGTTGTATGTTCTGTCGTTTGTCGTCTATAGTTTCTATGATAACTTGTGTTGTATGTTCTGTCGTGTGTCGTCTATAGTTTCTATGATAACTTGTGTTGTATGTTCTGTCGTTTGTCGTCTATAGTTTCTATGATAACTTGTGTTGTATGTTCTGTCGTTTGTCGTCTATAGTTTCTATGATAACTTGTGTTGTATGTTCTGTCGTTTGTCGTCTATAGTTTCTATGATAACTTGTGTTGTATGTTCTGTCGTTTGTCGTCTATAGTTTCTATGATAACTTGTGTTGTATGTTCTGTCGTTTGTCGTCTATAGTTTCTATGATAACTTGTGTTGTATGTTCTGTCGTTTGTCGTCTATAGTTTCTATGATAACTTGTGTTGTATGTTCTGTCGTTTGTCGTCTATAGTTTCTATGATAACTTGTGTTGTATGTTCTGTCGTTTGTCGTCTATAGTTTCTATGATAACTTGTGTTGTATGTTCTGTCGTTTGTCGTCTTTAGTTTCTATGATAACTTGTGTTGTATGTTCTGTCGTTTGTCGTCTTTAGTTTCTATGATAACTTGTGTTGTATGTTCTGTCGTTTGTCGTCTTTAGTTTCTATGATAACTTGTGTTGTATGTTCTGTCGTTTGTCGTCTTTAGTTTCTATGATAACTTGTGTTGTATGTTCTGTCGTTTGTCGTCTTTAGTTTCTATGATAACTTGTGTTGTATGTTCTGTCGTTTGTCGTCTTTAGTTTCTATGATAACTTGTGTTGTATGTTCTGTCGTTTGTCGTCTATAGTTTCTATGATAACTTGTGTTGTATGTTCTGTCGTTTGTCGTCTATAGTTTCTATGATAACTTGTGTTGTATGTTCTGTCGTTTGTCGTCTATAGTTTCTATGATAACTTGTGTTGTATGTTCTGTCGTTTGTCGTCTTTAGTTTCTATGATAACTTGTGTTGTATGTTCTGTCGTTTGTCGTCTATAGTTTCTATGATAACTTGTGTTGTATGTTCTGTCGTTTGTCGTCTATAGTTTCTATGATAACTTGTGTTGTATGTTCTGTCGTTTGTCGTCTATAGTTTCTATGATAACTTGTGTTGTATGTTCTGTCGTTTGTCGTCTATAGTTTCTATGATAACTTGTGTTGTATGTTCTGTCGTTTGTCGTCTTTAGTTTCTATGATAACTTGTGTTGTATGTTCTGTCGTTTGTCGTCTTTAGTTTCCTTTAGTTTCTATGATAACTTGTGCTGTATGTTCTGTCGTTTGTCGTCTTTAGTTTCTATGATAACTTGTGCTGTATGTTCTGTCGTTTGTCGTCTATAGTTTCTATGATTACTTGTGTTGTATGTTCTGTCGTTTGTTTTTTTTGTTTGTGTTTTTCTTTTCTTTTTAAGTCATACCGTTGTCATTTTATTTTGATCGACTGAAGTTTGAATGTCCCTTAATGTTTTTCCACCTCTCTTTTTCGACAAACTGACTATATCTGATCTGAAATGCACATCATCTTCTTACCACTATACATCATCCTAGATAAAGCCGACGAGGAATTAAGGGAAAATACTCAACTGATGAAAGCTTCATTTTGAGCGCATTTGTTTCTAACCTAAACGATGTAAACGACTACGCGCGTAGTCGTTTAATCCATTTGTTTCTTACATTTTTTGGTCAACGTTGACATCGTTCACATATTAAAACGATGTACGCGCAAAATAGTCGCGTAGTCGTTGATCGTTTATCGTTGAGACGTGTAAACGATAAATTTGTGGGCGGGCGGGCTATCGGGCGGCAATCAAATGTTGTCCGTGCATTAACTCATGAACTGTTCAACCAAAGCTTTTAAAAATTGTAATATGTTGTTACTAACAACTAAATGAAGGTCAAGTTCAATAATGGCGATTTTGACTTTTACCGTTCAGGAGTTATGGTTCTTGAAAGATTGAAAATGGAGTTTCCAGTCGTGTCCGTGCATTTACGCATGCACTGTTCTACCTAAGCTTCCCAAATTTTAATATGTTTTTACTGATGACAAAATGGAGGTCAAGTTCAATAATGGCGATTTTGACTTTTACCGTTCAGGAGTTATGGTTCTTGAAAGATTGAAAAATGGAGTTTCCATTCGAGTCCGTGCATTTACGCATGAAATGTTCTACCTAAGCTTCCCAAATTTTAATATGTTGTTACTGATGATAAAATGGAGGTTAAGTTCAATAATGACGATTTTGACTTTTACCGTTCAGGAGTTATGGTTCTTGAAAGATTGTGAAATGGCGTTTCCATTCACGTTGTTGCATTTACTCATGAACCATTCAATCTAAGCTTTTCAAATTTTAAGATGTTGATACTAATGACAAAATGGAGGTCAAATTTGATATTGACGATTTTCACTTTCACCATTCATCAGTAATGGTTCTTGTGATATTGCCAGGACACAAATAAATATTAATAAATCCGGTTTGCTGTCGTTGTGACAGCCTCTTGTTTTGAACTATAATATAATTGGCCATATTTAGGATTTATAACAATGATAGTAAATTGCATATTTCTCGTAAACAATGAAATATTTATTGATATCGACGTTAAAATTTTAACACAAATTGACAGCGATACGACGAAAATTTCAAGAAACATGAATGTGTCCCTAGTACACGGATGCCTCATCTACACTATCATTTTCTATGTTTAGTGGACTATGAAAATGGGATAAAACTGTAATTTGGCTTTATAATTTAAAAGATCATACCATAGGGAAAATGTGTACTAAGTTTCAATTTTATTTAACTTGAAGCTGGACAAACGGACAAACAAACAGACGAACGGACGAACGTACGCACAGACCAGCAAAACATAATGCCAATAAATGGAGCATTAAAAACATTAATAATACATACGAATATTTGGTAATCGAGCCCATGTGTATGGTTCTAAAGGAAGCAGATTAAAATCTTAATTTGTCTTGATATATGCAGGCGGAAACACTTTTGAAATAGAACAAAAGAATCGAAGCTCTGTGTTTATCGAGAAAGCGATAAATGTTAACTGTAATGTTTGATATAGTAACAAAATTTTTAAAAGTTAATAGAAACAAATAAAACGACAATTTTCTTATTTTAAAAACACCATTTGCATAAGTTTTCAATGTATCTATTACATAGTAATGCAAAACAATAAGATATCAAGTCGACGACATGGTTCTTATCGGGGCCTTTTATAGCTGACTATGCGGTATGGGCTTTGCTCATTGTTGAAGGCGTTACGGTTACCTATAGTTGTTAATGTTTGTGTCATTTTGGTCTTTTCTGGATAGTTGTCTCATTGGGAATAATACCACATCTTCTTTTTTATATATAGTATCTAAAGATGGATGTAGAAAATGCATAACCTCCGATTTTTTTTTATCACGGACGGAGAACATATCAATCTTTTAGTCCGAAATTTTCGTGTCTGCCCTTCCATTATGTGAATCAAGAAAAAATTCCCCAAAACAGGTAACGAGTGTATCAAAAAGAGAAAAATTGAGTGCACCTTTTTATGTTAGGGCATGTTTGGGGTGTATATTTTGTCTTTAAAACGTACAAAGCAAGAGTATTTTTTATAGCATCTCGCTTCAGATTCTATCATTATTGTACATCAAAGCTACAGGTTGACTTTATAACGTTAAAAAATGACAGTACGAAAAGATGAAATATATTGGTCAAGTGAGATACCTATCTAATGAATCACAAAAACAGAGTAGGTGTGTTCGAATAGCTATTTTTTCTAAAAGTACTTGACGACAGTCTTTTAATTTGGATGATGAAAATGGATATCTTCGAAAAAATATGATTTTCTTGTGTGTGATAACTAGGGTTTACAATCTTCAACCACTGAAAATGTTTAGTCTGCCCTTCCACGAAATATTTAATGAGAATTTTTTTAAATGCTTAAGAATTTTCAAAAATTCCATCTGACATCCGAACAGAATATATTTTTAAGTTGAATCAATGCAGACAAGATCATTAACTAATGCTCATTAGCTAGTAGATACATTTGTCTTTTAAAATATAACTGACATATAACGATCGATCGTAATGGTGCTATGTGGACAAATTTATCAGTTTTCAAGAGCAAAATTGGCAGAGCGTCATCCCTACAATGGCTTCCATTTCTACGATTGTGAGCATGAACTGGCGTAATGGGGAGATAATTTTGAAGAAGTAGAATCCTGACTGTATGAATAATATTTCTGTATATATACAAATTGACAACGTTCCGCCTTGTGATACGCTTTTCGTACAATACTATTTTAAGGATCTACTTTGCTGGAGCTCACCTTCACTAGTTTATTCGAATGATATTTTCAAAATATTTCTGTTATTTTATTTGCACGACAAAATAAGACGATATAATATCAATGGGTGTACATGCAATTTTTTGGCATTTTTAAAAATGTGTATTTATTATATGTCATTAAAAGGAATCCCAGAAACAAACACAAATCTTTTGTCGAGCAGTTGAAGGCTGTGCACCCCATTTTTTTTATTATGCTTGTAAGGTGTCATTTTATCGCGCTTTTGTGGCATGTTTTCCCTTCCTGTTCATTTGCATGTCTTTTGGCAATCATTTGATACAAAAAGATAGTTATATAATTACGGATATTTCTTAGAATTGAGGGTCATCCTTTAAAAGTTACGGTCATCATTTACAAATTACGGTCATCTTAATAGCAGTTACGGTCAGCCTTGTTTTGAATCGCTGATTCTGTTACGGCCATCTCGATTGTGATTTACGGTCATCTTGGCGATTTTTTCAAATCGAATTTCCCGTTTTATGCACATTTCTCAGAAGTAATTAGTGATTTCCGAGTGATTCTTTTATAAATTTACATCGTTTCAATGTATGATTTGTAAAGAAAATGATATAGAAACACTTTAACAGACAATACAGATACTGACCTAATTTTTCATCCGACATCTTGGGATGACCGTGAATGCAGTTGCGGTCATCAGCTTTACCCCAGTGAAACTATAGGTAGTTGGTTGAGTGGTTTAGGGTGCTGGACATATATGCAGCGTTGCTTAAAAAAAGCAGGGGTTCGAATTCCGCTGAGAGAAGAACATAAATCGGTAAAGCTAATGCAAATTGGAGGATCTAATATTGTTGGGATATATAAATATACAAACAGTCAATTATTTGAACTCCAGTACAAACTTGTATAATTCTACAACCTGCATGCGCACTAATATATATTATACTGTTCATACAATAACAACTCAACTGTCAATTAATAACGCCTACACTTTCGCAACTATGTACTTTGACCCAGTATATAAGTTCAAGTATTGAGTAATACAGTTTTAAGTTTGTTTTTGTTACTACAAATTGATTGTCGTGATTGAATTGTGAAAGACCTGTGAAAGACCAGTTAATAATATAAAATTATTGAATTATGTAATAATTTAGGTTTGTTTACACAAAATAAAGAAAGTATTTTACAACTTATTCAAGGTCACAAATATTATTTTTTAAAGTATTTGCATAGCTTAAAACTCAAAAGAGTACACTAGTATATAATACATCATACCAGAAAACAAAGATAATACAAGCGATTGCTTTTCTTCATTTTTCAAAAGCAAAACTTACTTGAGAAACAATTCTTGCCTCCCCCTCCCTCCATAAAAAAATCTGGTCGAAAAGGTTGCTTCTGTACACTATTGTTTCTAACATTGGTTTCAGTTTAAACTTTTTATTCTATGATTTCTTACATTAATCAAGGATGGATCGAAGAGAAGGAGATGGAAGACTTAGTGTCATTTTTGGTTAATATCTTTTTGTGCAAAAAAAGAATGGTTTTTCTTCTCTCGATCAAATGGGGGGATAACGACCTTTATACCCTCTTGCCTCCGCCACTGATTACAAATTAAGCATCCGGAGCACCTGACATCATCCCCAGTTTTTTGGTGGGTTCTTGTTATTTAGTCTTTATTTTTCTAAGTTGTGTGTTGTTGAGTACTATTGTGTGTCTGTTTGGGTGTTTTCCTATTTTTAGCCATGACGTTGTAACTTTATTTTCGATTAATGAGTTTGAATGTCCTTCTGGTATCATTTGTCTCTCTATTCGAATTTCGAAATGGTTCTGTACCTTTAGTCTAGTGATAAGTGTAGTCTATTATTTCTTCAGCAAAGTTGACATAGTTACAGTAAGCTGACAGCCTTTTTAAATTTGATTTTGCTATAATTCACAACAATTTATAATTTTCGTTAAAAATCTTGCATCAATTTGTATCATGATAATAACAAACATATACCATTCGTATTTATATGCCCTACGGCAGTTTGTATTCATCAGCTTTAGACTAAACACGGAAGTATTTTCAGCCAGTCAGAATATTTTTTTATAGTTATAAAATGGTTTCTAAATAAACTTTTTTTTATCATTATTATAATTCCCGAGGGTAAACTACAGCTATTAGTAGTAACACCAAATCAAAGACTAGCGTGAAAAATATCCCAAGGACCAATGATTTGTGTAGTATAGAAATATAAAAATCCTTGTATGGACCAAGGCCACATCTCCAATCGACATAGTTATAAAAGAGGTGAGAAGTTTAGCTAGCTATAAAACCAGGTTTAATCCACTATTTTCTACATGAAATGCCTGTACCTAGTCAGGAATATGACAGTTGATATCAATTCGTTTGATTAGATTGAGCTTTTTATTTTGCTACTTGATTACGGACTTTCCGTTTGGAATTTTCCTCGGAATTCGGTATTTTTGTTATTTTACTTTTTTCGTAAGACGTGACCTCTTTAGTTATCGTTAACCGAAGATAACGTCAAAAAGTCCCTGTTTAAATAATGATGTTTCCTGCTTTTCAAATATTTTCTTGATGTACCTATCTTTCTTTTCATGCTTGCTTGTTGAGAAGAATTGGAACTTTGTGCATAATATGTTGCACAACATTTGTTTTAGGTAACGAGGAAGCACAATGATGAACTTGAAATCATAAATAGAAAATAAGCGATATAAAGAACGGTTACAGTCCGGGATGCGGTTGGATATACTTGCTTCCCTTGTGTATTTCGCTTCCGGTCGAATCATGACATTTCGCGGTCTCCAATGGTAGACGCAACAACCATGAGTGTCGTCAGGACAGGTACAATTAAAGGCATCAGTTAGGAACTATATATATGTAGGAGAAACAATATTTATGAATAAAATTATCACACAATAGGAAATGTCTTTTTTTTTCATGCAGAATTTGTCAAACGTATCCATAACAGAACATTCTCCTTCATACATTTGTAATACTGATGGTATTTGCAGATGAAGGCACATAAGCTTTGATATTTTGTGATTTAATTGCCGAGATGAAATAGCAGTGCCATTGTTCTCCCCTTTCTCTTTGTTTAAAAAACTTGATCATCATAACTCTGGGGTTTTTGTGTATTAGAGCACTGTTCAAGAACTTTGTATTTATTTTTTGTTATCTTTTTAAGACCAGCATCAAAATAAATTTAAAATAAAGCAAGGTTGTACACTCTTCAAATTATGCCAGTCCATCGGAAATGTTAACACAAAAGAAAGCTCTTAACTATATTATTTTTCCAACTTACAAACTATGTGATTTTTTCAACTTACAAACTATGTGAAAGGTCTTATCATACCCAATTGAACAATTACATGTTTTGTACCATGTATGTGACTTAAATTTCGATCGATATTTTCCAAAACATGAAAATAGTTCCCTTTTTCTGGTTAACAACAAAAGACTAACAATTGTATACATGAAACTGTATGATTAAAGTACTTATTCTTGTATAAATGAAATTGTATTATTTATTCCAATATTCTGATCCCGAATTCGTTGAAAACAAATATTGTTGTCAATCAAATGATATTTTTTTTTATTATGAATCCAGATATTCTCCGTACCTTATTTTATAGTGTTGAATTAAAAACAAATGATTGATAAGAGTCGGGGGAAACATGTTCGATCTCCGACAAGAAACCCATTTTGTGAAGTTGAATAGTTGTTGAACCTAACTGAGGTATTGTTTCCTGACGAGCTTTGATGGAGTATTGTTGCATGTTTTACATATGAAGCTTTCTTTTGGAAAGTAAAACGTGATTGCCAAGGAGGAAATAATTAAGTATAACTTCAAAAGTCGGGAATTTGATGGAGATCGAGCGGGCAATTTCCCTCAGAGCAATGTGGCATACTATATGTTGTTGACACGAAATGTCTCGTGTCCCGCGATTCGCAAAGACAAACATACGTGGGATCAGTTGGCGACTCAATAATATGTTCCTCCATAACTGCAAAAAACTTGGACATATCCTGTATTTTAAGGTTATGTTGTCCGGTGTTTTACACACAGCTGACATCTCTACATATATAGTGGCTTTCGTGAAAATAAATTCGCAATTTTTATACTGCACGCATTGTACATACAATCATCCGACCGTATGTTAAATATTTTGTTCAACCACTGAAGATAATATGAGGTTTTGCATGTGTTATGGTACCACCGCCAATAATTGGTTGAACATTGTAGGTATTGATGTTTAAATTTTAAGCCCATCCATACATTTGGTCAATACGTAAAAGGTTTTGGTTGGTGTCTTCATGAACCACAAATACAATTAAGCTTTAAATTAATATCATTAAAATAACACTAGCAAAACAACCCTAATTATGGTGAACTAGTATGATCTATTATCGACATTGTTAGCTCTACATTAGTCCTATAATATAAGACTCTGTAGGTTCATATCAATTACATTCAACGATTTTTATCGGATTTTTTTTTACTATCAATGTTAAAACTCAACATTGATAGTAAAAAAAAATATCCGATACAAAACGTTGAATGTAAATGATATGAACCTGCAGAGTCTTATGTTACAGGACTAGCTCTAAATAGGACCCAAAAGGTTCAAAGAAATATGAAAACACACTTAATAGCGTCCTTGCTAAAATGGGACAAACATTGCGAAGATCTAGTTTTCAGTGTTTACAGGGGAGGTAATATTTTGTCACTAGATTTCCCTCTGGGAAGGGCTCGGTATCATAAATTTGACCATTGCAACCATATGGTGTCGCAGTTTCCTTTAGTCTACGGACGAGGATTATTAGTTAATCAGAAACTGACCTGAGCGATCATTGAACCGTGACTCCTGTCAGATGAGATGAATACCTTGCTTAAGAATAATATAGATCAAATATAGATATATATATATATATAGTGTTTAGTAAAAAGACAGATCAAGTAACTTATCTATGTAAAGTCAAAAACATTTGGACCCATACAAAAATGTTTTAACCATGGATACGTTAAATAAAGAGAAATTAGCTACGAATTCCTCAAAATAGGATATTTTGTTTGAAACAATTTTTTTAAGCGGAATAAAGACATAATATTGGTTCATTTTCAAAATAAGCTAAAAATATCTCTAGTTTTATATTGCCTTGCAAATCAATAATTCAATGCGTTTACATGCAACCGTTCTAATTTGAACTTGAAAGTAGATGATTGTGCGTGTTTTTATTCATTAAAAAGGAAAGAGTACCACCATTGAAAAGTGAACCAATTGAGCTATCAGGAATCATTTCATTGAATGGACCGGACCGGGCCACAATAAGAATCATTCTAATATGTAAAACTCTGAGATGTAAAACGACGATTAACATATTTATTAAGCCTATCACATGAAAACAAACAGACATGGAAAGGTCCACTTGCAAGCGCTCGCTAACTATTTATATATGTTTATATTGAATTATTTGACGGTCGACTGTCATCTCGATGGATAATTAGATGACATCTGGCCTAAAATACCTACGCAATTCGGATATATTATAGGGAACCCTTGTTTCTTTCGGACTTTTTGTAATTTGAATATTTGTTTTAGTATGTTATAAATGAAATATAAAAATTTGGGTCAAATCGATGAACAACAATTTGACAGCTTTAAATGCCCCCTTTAATGAAGATACTAGATAACATTTTATAGATGACAGTTTCATGAGTTTATATGAGAGGTTTTGGTGTTAAATTAAATAATCAAAACTATGGTATCATATATCGCTTTGAATAATATATTTGGCGTGGAAGAATTATAAGAATGAGAAAAAATACTTCTCTGTAAATGCTTTGATATGATTTTTTGTGTGTTTTAACGCCACTTTTAAACACCGCTTTTGGGCTATTTCCTGGCGCCAGTTTAAAAACATTTTATTTGTGGAGGAAGCCGGAGTGCGCAGCGAAAACCACCGACCTTCGATAAGAAAACTAACAATCCTAGTCAATTAATTATAAGATTGGAGTCGAGTGCACCTGCACAAGCGGGGTTCGAACTCACAACCTCAGTTTGCATGTAATGTATTATCAATCTTTATACTTGCAATTGCCGAAGTCTTAAACTCCCAAAAAAAGGATAATTGGGGAAAATATGAACACTTTCCTGATCTTCAAGTATAGTCAACCCCAAATAAGTTTAATCGGAAATACACATCTAATCGACTCAATGGGATATTTAACGGTTATCAATTAAGATACATGTATATAATATAAGGTTCATTACACATGTGTTTAACAAATTAAGATATATGTAAAGAAGATAAGGTTCATTGCAAGTGTGTTAAACATAAAACCTAAAACTAAACATAATTGACCCATTTCATAGAGATATCTGATTTCGTGTATATGCCCATGCTTCGACGATCAGGCGATGGTTTGATCAGATTGAGAATTGACCCAATGGCCTCAGCTCTTTAAATTATAAGACACTCAAACTGTATTAAAAGATGCGAGAACAAAGTTAATTGTGCCTCGTTATGTATATAATATATACTAGTACTAGTATATGGTATAGTATTTCAGATCAGAAATGATCGAACATATTTTTTTCATGTGAAAATTGATTTTATATTTTGATAAATGACTGCATGTTGTTATAGCGTCGTGAACACTTATGAGCCTACATCTACATCAAATAGTTCAGTTACTCAGTTTACTATTGCCGGGTTGTCCCTTTGAAAAAAGCAATGCGTTCGTCCATCCTACGGGTCTTGTTAGTGCTCTCAAATGTACACATCTTGCTAAATTTTCATAAAACAGTTAATTTGTAATTAGGACCTCTGAATTAAACACACCACAAACGTTCAACAAATTTAAACGCACTCGATAGAAAGAACACGCCTATGTAAAGCCTCGGCTACTTTGTTATACTTTAGCTTTTTTACTAGTAGTTACTGAACCTTGAAAAAAAGGTCAGGGACAACGGATAGAGGCAAATTGAAAATATTGTAACAAGATGCATATGAAAGAATGGGCCTTTAAGACCATGTAATGATCCCATAAACCAAATGTAGTTATCATATGCATATTACTGATCAATCTGATTAAAAACCGATCTCTCAGCGATGAGAGATCGATTTTTAATTAGATTGATTACTGATAATGTCTGAGAAATTTACATGAAATCAAAACTTAATTTTAATCCCTGGCTTAACCATAAAATGATGTCAAATATAAGACGCATGATGGACGGAATATTCGTCACATAAAAAAGTAAAATATCAAAAATACCGAACTCCCAGAAAAATTCAAAACGGAAAGTCCGTAATGAAATGTCAAAGTCAAAAGCTCAAACACACTAAACGAATAGTTAACAACTGTCATATTCCTGACTTTGTACACACATTTTCTTATGTAGAAAATGTTAGATTAAAACCTTGCTCTATAGCTAGCTAAACCTTTCATTTTTATGACAGCCGCATAAAGTTCCATTATATTGACAACGATGTGTGAACAAAACAAAGTAGGTAGATACAATTTAAGTCAATGTAAGAGACAGAAGTATCTAGGAATAATTAAAGACCTGTAATGGTACGAGATAAAACAAAAAGAAAAAAAGAAGAGATTATTTAAAGGATGTGCTTGCTTTTCCTTCATAATCCCAATTCCAAGTCGGACTCTGTATTTGAGCAGTAATTGCATGGCTTGAGTACATCAATGGCGTACAAGGGCAGTAAATAAGTAAGTAAGTTCATATGTGCCTCTTGATTGTATGAGTATTTATAACTATGTCGACAACTGTAGATGTGGCTTGGTCCATACAAGGGTTTTTATAGTACTATACAAATTATTGGTCCATGGGATATTGTTCATACTGGTCTTTGATCTGGTGTTACAACCACAGGGGAGCGTATCATAGATGTATTGTGGCAGAAATATATGCCAGTCGACTGGTATGCGTATACATTTTATAACGCATACCAGCCGACTGGCATATTTTTCCCGCCCCAAATCATCTTTGATACGCGCCTCGTATAACGCATACCATTCGACTGGCATATTTTTTCCGCCCCAAAACATCTTTGATACACGCCTTGTATAACGCTCACCAGTCGACAGTCATATATTTCCAACCCAAAAATCTTTAATACGCGCCTTGTAAAATGCATAAAAGTAGACTGGCATATATTTCTGCCCAAAAGCATCTATAATACGCGCCTTGTATAACGCATACCAGTCGATAGTCATATATTTCCGCCCCAAAACATCTTTGATACGCGCCTTGTAAAACGCATACAAGTCGACTGGCATATATTTCCGCCCAAAGCATCTATAATACGCACCTTGTATAACGCATACAATGCGACTTTATCTCTTGCACGTAAAAGACACCCTCGTAGATTTCGAAAAAGAGCAGGTTAATGCCGCTACAAGGCATCACTCGCACCCACAAAGTGGAAAGGAATTAATATAAGTTGCAAAATTCCCAATCCACTATGAATAAATATGTTTAAACTAAGTCGACTGGCATATTTTTCCGCCCCAAAGCTTCTATGATACATGCCCCTGTGTTACAACTAATACCAGTAGTTAACCATCGACAACAATAAAAAAAATAGTTTATTTAGATACCATGATACAATCTTCAAATATATTTATAACAACACTTTTGAAGATTTGTAACGAAAAATATAGATTGTTTTGAAAACAAAAACCTATTTATAAGGGCTATCACCTGAATGTAACTGTCAATTATGCTGAAGAAATAACAGACGGCACTAATCACTAGACTGAATACTAGTATACAGACTCATTTCGAAAAAAGGTGGCGAAAGATACTAGAGAGACAGTCAAACTCACAAATCAAAAATTAAACTGACAACTCCAAGGCTAAAAAACAAAAAGACAAATAAAAACAAACAGACAAACAAAAGTACACAAAACACAACATAGAAAAATAAAGACTAAGCAACATGAACCCCACTAAATTTGGGGTGATCTCAGGTGCTCCGGAAGGGTAAGTAGATCCTGATCCACACATAGAGATTCGTGTCTCGTCACATTTAAATTGCTTCATTTTAAATCAGTGGTGGAGGCAAGAGGGTATAACGTCGTATCCCCCCATTTGATGGAGAGAAAAAAACGCATAATGTTTTCGCAAAAAGAATATTAACAAAACAATGACACTAAGTCTTCCATCCCCTTTTCTTCGAACCCTTGATCCAACATATTTGTGACCTTGAATTATTTGTTAGATACTTTCTTTATTTTATGTAAACATATCATGATTATTACACAATTCAATATTTTTGTACTATTAACAGATCTTTCACAATTCAATCACAACAATCTATTCGAAGTAATACAAACAAATTTAAACTGTATTACTCAATATTCAAATTGGTACTTATATACATATTGACATTAAATTCGTATGGGTCAGTCCGACTAAAAGAGCATTACGTGTATTGCTGAGTAGGACGTTGAACCCGTTTAAAGAATCCATACTTGGTCAAAGTACTGTGGAAAGTGTAGGCGTGGCTCCTATCGACTTTATTGTATGTACAGTCTATGCAAGTTTGGGCTTGTATTATATTTTACCTCCAGTTTATATAATCCTATTTCGACTCTTCAAAATTCAAGAGTCTATCCTATATTGAGGTAAATTCTAAAACCTGCCAAATACAGTTCGATCCCTATCATCACTGAAGAGACATTAATTGTCGAAATCCGGATATGTTGTACAAATTTTAGCACTTCATATTTGAGGTTTACCATCTTTGCCGCAAGTTTATTGTTTACTGTTTGGTATGAAATTAATATATAGATCCATTTTGTTACATCTTGTGATCAATATATTTGGCAATCGTCAATGGCAGTCAGCAGAGTTTAAGAACATCAGTTGTTTGACCTGCTAATCAAATGCGTTTTGTAAAAATATACTTATTCACTTTTTTGGTCTTTAGGAAAATGTGTGTGCTGTATGTAGACCCCTCTAAGGGCATACGATACAGTTACCGGGGAGGTAATGACGTTGCTAACGTAAAATGTTATTTTCGCGACGTAAAACTATGACATATATCGGGAAAAGATGCATTTTTCGACTATTTTTTATCATTCAAACTGATTTAATTTGAAAACGAGTGCATGGACCCCAATGTTTTAAAACGACATTTTGTTTCATTTTGCAGGGAGATTATGTGGACCAAATTTTATAAAACTGTAAATAGAGGAATTTTTTTAATTTTGATAAATATACAGCAAAAAAATACGATTTTTTCTTAATTCATGACCATTTGATAAATATGAGTTATTTCTGAATAAAAAATGCTTATTTTTTTAGGATACTTATAAAATACAAAAATTATCTAACAAAAAACAATTTATGTTTATCTTTTAAAACAAAAAAGTTATGGCTTTCTTTCGAAAGAGAAAATACCGCCACAAATCCGAATTTTGAGCAAATATACAAAATTTCGACCTTCATTTAACTCAAAAAGTAGCACATAAAGGTATATTTTTTATTACACATTTGATTTAAGCAGGCAAAAACTAGCCTATATGGAAATTTTCATCAAACTGTAAATACAGGATCAAAACTGTATCGTGTGCCCTTAACATGCACACGTATAAAAATTGCGTTTTTTTTGTCCAACACAATCATAGGTTTGAACGTTGTTTTCAATTTAGACTTGTTTATAGATTTTCGTTTGGGCTTGTATTATATTTGCCATCGGGTTTATATAATCCGTTCATCCTATTTCGACTCTTTCAAAATTCAAGTCTATCCTAAATTGAGGTAAATTATATGGCCTTCGATACCGTTTCGATTTCTAACATCACTGAAGAGACATTAATTGTCGAAATCCGGATATAGTGTACAAATGTTTGCATCTCATGTTTGCGGTATGCCCTCTTTTCCTCAAGTTTATTGTTTTCTGTTTCGTAATAAATTAATAATAAGATCTATTTTGTTGTATATGATGATCCGTTTATTTGGCAATCGCCAATGGCGGTCAGCAGTGTTTAAGAACATCAGTTGTTCGACCTAGCTGCTAGTCAAATGAATTTTGTTAAAATATGCAACTAAAAACGTCTACTTCTGCTTGCAGGAACAGATTTTGGTTCGGTTCTTTCCGTGCAATATATTATTTGGTAAAAACAATTCACAAAAAAGTAATTTTGATAGCATCAAAACAGCCACCCCATGCCAAGCATGGCCGACACCCTGTGCCAAGAATGGCCGACATCCCGTGCCAAGCATGACCGACACCCCGTGCCAAGCATGGCCGACACCCCGTGCCAAGCATGGCCTACACCCCGTGCCAAGCATGGCTGACACCCCGTGCCAATCATGGCCGACACCCCGTGCCAAGCATGGCTGACATCCCGTGCCAAGCATGGACGACACCCCGTGCCAAGCATGGCCGACATCCCGTGCCAAACATGGCCGACACCCTGTGCCAAGCATGGCCGACACCCCGTGTCAAGCATGGCCGACACCCCGTGTCAAGCATGGCCGACACCCCGTGCCAAGCATGGCCGACACCCCGTGCCAAGCATGGCTGAAACCCCGCATGGAGCATTCGTCTCGATGATTATTAAAGTAAACTTTCTAGCGGTTACTGTAACCAATCAATAAACTATACCATCATTAAGGGAAACTTTCTAGCGGTTACTGTAATCAATCATTCTAATGCAACAAATTTGTAACGTTCATTTTGATTGGATAACGTCACATATTTACATGGCATCAATTGACAATTGATGATATGGGACGTACGCGCAAGCGCAGACGGTATATGGCAAACTTTAAATACATGTTTTAACGTTGTTTTCAGTCAGTTTCATTAGAATGGGGATAACAATATTGTATTTTAAGCTCCGACGGCATCAATTGGGGATTTGATGGTCGCAAATACCCGTTTACTGTCTCCGCTAACGCGTCGCCAGTAAACTTAATTTGCGACCATCAAATCCACAATTGATGCCGTCGGAGCTTAAAATACAATACAGTTATCTCCTAAATAACCTATACCGTCATTAAGGTAAACTTTCTAGCGGTTACTGTAATCAATCAATAACCTATACCATCATTAAGGGAAACTTTCTAGCGGTTACTGTAACCAATCAATAACCAATACCGTCATTAAGGGAAACTTTCTAGCGGTTACTGTAACCAATCAATAACCTATACCATCATTAAGGGAAACTTTCTAGCGGTTACTGTAACCAATCAATAACCTATACCGTAATTAAGGGAAACTTTCTAGCGGTTACTGTAATCCAACATTACCATTTACCATTAGCTTTAGAATCGCGATTTAATAGCGATGAAAACAATGAGGAGTCGACTGACAATTTATGAAATTGAGGCGGACTTCATACAGGAACTTCTTAGGAAGAAAGATAAGAAGTTAGCAATATCCTTTAAGTCTACTTAATTATTTAGATGACGTTCTTTCACTAAATAATTAAAAAGGATACAACAGATACAGTTTAAAATCGGCCTCATATCTTAACTTACATCTAGAAATTGACAATGAGGTTCGGTTGAAAACAAAACTTTACGACAAAAGCGATGATTTCAGCTTTCCAATTGTAAAGCAGCACCTGCATACGGGGTATATATATACCAATGATACGATATTCCCGTGATTGCATTTCCTATCATGATTTTTTTGATAGAGGGTTGCTGTTCACAAGGAAGCTATTGAACCAAGAGTTTCAAATGGTGAAGTTGAAATCATCCCTTCTTAAATTTTACGGACGCCATCACGAGTTTGTTGACAGTTATGGAATAACCGTTTCACAAATGCCAGGCGTTGTCAGTTTATTTTCGATTTATGAGTTTGACCGTCCCTCTGGTATCTTTCTTCCCTCTTTTAATATAATTTTTGTAGATCTTGTCCATCAGTTTTGCTGTTTAAAGATTATATCTATATATCTAATGTAGTTAAGATACAAGACCAAAGTACAAATAAAGGTTAAAAGTCAAGATAAAAGGCAATAGTTCCAATAATGAGTTATTCGACGATTTGGTTCTTGTTGTGGTTTTTTTTTTAACTTACTAGTCTTGCTGATCATTTTTGCTATATAAAGTGTTATATCAGGTTTCAAAATAATAGTCTATAATGAAATAAATCGTCATAGATATTGTCTCGCCTTTTTAAAAGCAATACTTTTAACATGCAAGTTTGGAAAATATTCAAAGTCAATGAACCATAGAAGTTGGGTACAAGGCTAAACATTTTTCATGGAAACGAGATGTGCAATGCTAATATAACTGCATACCAAATACCGTTCCCTTAACACCAACCTAAACAAACATTAACGTGTAATCTATGTAAAAGTTTCAAAGTCAATGAACCAGGAATAGGCAGTGAGCTATTTAATCTACATGGAAATGAAATTTTGAAATTCCAACACATTTTTCTATCAAATATCATTGAATTAATATTAGTGGTTCATCTTTAACTGATCTAATCACAAACTGATAAAAAATAAAGATTCAAAGTCAATTTACAATGACTGATGGGACAGGGCCAAATAATCTCCATGGAAATAAAATATGACAATGTTTATGCAACTACATACCAAATATCATTTACATACCACTAGTGGGCCCCAAAGACTGACCTAATCAACCTAATTCATGTTAACTAATGACAAAAAATTTCAGTCAATAAATCATGACAGAGGGTAGGGTCAAATATCTATGGAATCGAGATATGCCAATCATAATACAACTTCATATCAAAAATCATTCACTAATGGTTCACCATGAACTAGACCTAATGACAAACTAATACATTTTTAACCACGCCGACACCGACTTCAGAAACCGGACTTATTCCTCGCATTTTGACTCCGTCAAGGCAACACAAAATAGTAGTGAAATTCACTACTCTTACAAGTCATCTTGCACTGTTGATTTTAAAAGGCAGATCAAACCTTTAGAGCATATCCACCCCGGTCCGACTGGTTCTAAGACTGTGCAAGACGAAACAAAACTTGCAATGTACTTCATGTCAGTCTGTTTGTAGCCACGGTGGCCATTTTGGTTGGCAAGCGGCAGCATCGTTCACTTTTAGTAAATCAGGAAAGGTGAACAAATACCTCAAATATATTTGTAGACATGTTTTGTTAAATGTGTCCCTTTCATTAAAAATTTATGAACGTTGCAATTGACAGACGACGGACGCCAATTGATGACAAAAGCTTGCTATCTTGCAATACCTGAACAGTGTAATTTAATTTTGATTTATTCAACTTTAATACAAATTTTTCACAGGAAATTGGACATCAACTTGTAAGTGAACGCACTGGAAAAATATTTGATCCATAAAAGTGCTTTTATATGTGTTATTTGACAAACCATGAAAGAGGTAGCTACTATTTGAAGTGACATGATTTTTATTGTAGATTATATTGAATTGCCTTGAAGTGAGATATGAAACTACAGGGGATTCGTATGACCAAGATGTTTGTGCTACTCGTTTTAGTCTTTACAGCATACGAATACGCATCTAGTTTTAACCCTCACGGTGGTCGACTGTTGCCGGTAACTTTTATAAATTGTAAAAACCCTTTGGTTAATAGGGTGGAAACATCATCCTAACAGTTCTATGTGGTTTGTCCGTCACAGCTGGATTATATATAATGAGGAGTTAATTAGCAGGTTTGTCAATCTAAATTGTGAATGTGCTTAATGAAGTCTATCACACCTTCTCCAAAATGAATGTCTAATCGACAGATGACCAGAACACAATTTCTCATCTGCTCTCCGGCTAGATATATGTGATGTCCACAATTAATGATCAGGAATAGGAGATCTTGTCATTAAAATTATTTACATTTGTAAAAAAGAGGCGAAACATATCAAAGGAGCATTCAAACTCATTGGTCAAAAGTAAACTAACAATGCCTTGGCAAAAAAGAGATTAAAAGACAAACAACAGTACACAAAACACAACATAGAAATTAACCAAACACTTTATAGAAATAATTAATGACCGAGGAGCAACACACAAACTTGTAATATAAACAAACATATCTAAATAAAATTAAGACGAAACTTTCCTTGAGCATTTTATTTTGACAACTTTATAATTTTAAGTTCTCATAATTTCAAAAAAACATAGCACTTTAGAGGATATATAAACTAAAGTTAAAATATTAATCTAACATGTATAAGGAATAGCCTTTAGCTAAAAATATAATTAAATAAATGTCAAATATATGATGCAATGTTTAACAAAAAGTCCATTTTTTCAGTACAATGAGGCATTCACATCAAATGATGGTGACATTTGATTACGAAAGGTTTATGAATGATAGTTGCTGGTCATCAATGTTTATGTCAAGGTGGTTTTCAATTACAGGTCGGACTTTGATTGAGATTTCTACAGAACGATCTACGACGTCTGAGTACAAATGTGTAGGTCAGTTCTGGGTAGGTTCCATCTCTGCAAGGGTATGTCATTTCACGTCGCACAGCACATCTGCTCACAATTTCGTACTCGTCATGTTCATAGAAGATGGACATATCAATTGATGGTCTTGATGCGAATCCTGGGAAGTATTTGTCTAACATGACCTTGTCGTAAGACCATGACAAAAACTTAAAGTTGCACTCGTATACTTCACCAGACTTTTCTTGACAATTAGTTGAAATGAGTGGTCCTTGTGGACAATATGTTACGTCACCATTTTTCATTACAATCACTTTGGTATGGAAGTCGGATTCATATTTTCTGTAAAAGAAAAAAAATTAAAATTATAAAGCTTTGTAATGCTTCTAAGATTTATGATCACAAAACATGTAAAATTATATTTTAGAATTCCTCTTTCCTTAAATATTGGAAGGACGTGGTGAACTTAAAAGTTATAAGCTGAACTAAATAGCAACATTTGTATTTTTCAAATAACGATACTGTGGCGTTTAATTACTGATAAACCTGTATCTTATTTTAAATTCTTAGTGTGAACATAAGACTGATTACTGGGATACAATGAAGAGAAAACTAGCAGTTTGCTATGACGGAATATGAAAAGGTCACGAACTACGTACTGTAAATTAAAAAACTATAGGGTCCATTTTTTGCACAATGTTTGAAGAATGTTGAAAATGTTAGATTACGCCGGGTTTGCAATTCAGGAAATTCCGTATACAGATATATTTATATTGTAAATATTACCATGTAAAATCTATACTAGTTGTCCAATATAAATTAACATAAATATAAAATCTGAGAAAGATGCTTGTACTATTATAATTATCAAAGGTATCAGGCTTTTAATTTGATACGCCAGAATTGCGTTTCGTCTACATGAGACCCATCAGTGACGCTCAGATTCAGCCTCAGATCAAATTAGTTAAGAGGCCAAACAAGTATAACGTTTAAGAGCATTGAGGACCCAAAATTCCAAAACACTATGCAATCTATGCCTGGTATAAGAAAATCTGAAGTGATTATGAATAAAAATATGCTGAAATATGCCAGTGAGACTGCTACCCGAGGACTCATCGATGGCATCATACAGTATTTTTTCCTGGTAATTATCTCACTGACGACTACCCCACACCTATTTTTATCAATGCCTGCAATGAAACTTACTGTCCGAGAAGAACTATGTCTGGTATCCAGATTTCTGATGATGGTAGACTAATTCTAGGTTGTCCTTTTGGCCAGGTCAGTCTTGGGTCATTCCAGTTCATACACTGCATTGACTGAAGTACAAATCTCTTCTTACCATCCTAAAGAAGAGATAAAAACGTTTTCAATAAATGCAGAATGAGAATTGTTGTCAATGATTTTTTGTTGCTTGTTTGCGTTATTTAAACTCGTTTTATTAATTTTAACATGATGTATTCATACGAAGTACACGATAATATTAAACTTGACATTCAGTTTGTCTAATTTCTTGGAAAAGAAACATTCCTTTTTCCTTCATTTAATTTTAAATCGAGCAATTAAAAACATGCCCATCCCTTATGCAGTTAATGTGAAAGTTTATAAACATAAAATGTATATTTATAAAAATATAATTGAGATTTACTTACAAATTCGAAGATTTGTTGTGGGATTAGAGAGTGTGTGAGGTTGTTGACTGGATCTACTGGACGGACAAGTTTGTTATAGTCTTTAAGAACATAGGTAATGATGTTATATTCCAACCAAGGTTTCTCTGTAATCAAAAGTAATCATTTTATTATCACATTTTAAACATTTACTTTTCTTTTATAGTTTAAATGTTTTAAATCACATAAAGAAAAAAACTGTTATACACTAAAGTAAAATACATTATTTAGCACTCTACTTTATTGGTAGGGTTCTGTTGCTTATTCTTTAGTTTTCTATGTTGTGTCATGTGTACTATTGATTGTCTGTTTGTTCTTTCATTTTTAGCTATGGCGTTGTCAGTTTATTTTCGATTTACGAGCTTGACTGTCCCTCTGGTATCTTCCGTCTCTCTTTGATTGTTGACAGTTTTCGGTTCAATATAAATTGTTGAATGATGTTGGTTTTGCATCGAAAGAAGTCATCATTTACCAACACACATATGACAAATGATAGCTGTACTTGAAAGAAATTACAAGTAAATGTATCTGGTATTTTTTGTTTAGATTCAGAAATACGCAACTATGTGTTTATAACCTCAAAGTACACTTTTCAACATTGCCACTGAATAAAACTGAAACTGGAACTGTAAATATGGTCCTGGCATGAAATATATACCGAATATGCCCACCCTACCTATTTTAAAGAATAAACGTCAAAGCATTATTCTTAAAGAAATACGACAGTCACAGGATTGAATTAACCAGATGTGTATCGTTGAACCAAAAGCAAGCATATGATGTTAGAAAATATATTTTTTTTTTACCTCTAACTGTTACAGTAATTGTATTTGTGCTGACTGTAGCAAATCCATCTGTGGCCTCGCATGTATAACTGCCACCATCAGATAGTACAACATCTGTCATTGTTATGGAAGGAGAGTTTGTTGTAGCACCGGTAATTCTAGTGTTGGCAGCAATATTAATCGGGACTGTATTTTTGTACCATTTAATTCCTGTAGCAGTTCCGGAAGTGACGACACAATTTAGTGTTACAGTTTCATCCTCCATTGGATTATAGAACGTTGTAGGTGCATTGACCGCCAATGGAGCTACAAAAGGAAATTACGTTTCTTATATTTGATCGCAATGCTTTGTTCTACAAATTCCAAACCCTTAAAATTTAAAAAGAAAAGCTGACTTTTTACCATAAAGTGTTGCTCCGTCAAAAGACACAAGTGGAAGACACATTATAGTATGACATTTAAAGAAGAAAAATGATGAATGAATGGAAAAGTTTGAATTAAACGGTATGTGTTTTGGTGTTTAATACACGTGGTGTGTGTATGCTTATTTTAAACACATGATTTGAGTGTATTTTTCAATCAGTTGGTTTAACTATGTATTTTTACAACAGTTGTTTTATGCGATTGTTTAAACATTCATACTTACATCTAACTGTCAATGGAAGGCTGACGGTCTGTGGGCCATTTAGTGTGTCTGGGTGAGTTACATCACAGAAGATTGTCTGCCCATTATTTACCATTGTTGGTGACCAGTTAAGTGTACCCACTGCTGTATATGACCTCGCGTTGGCATTAAACTGGGTATTCACAGACAGTTCCTGGCTGAACACTTGGTTGTTAATTCTCATAGACATAGATTGTGCAGGGAAGGCACCGATAGAAGTACATGTCCAGGTACCAGGTGTTCCGGCGGTCAGTGCCGTTGGACCAGTCAGTGTTGGCTGTGTTGGGGTGGCTGTAAAATGTGTTGTAGTTATTAAAGTTCATGTTACTTTCAATATTATATCAATCATTTCATTTAATATGTCAATTGTTTGTGAGATTTAAATAAATCAAAATTTTAGTATAGGAATATTAAATCACGATAAACAAGAATGTGTCCAAAGTACACGGATACCCCACTTGCACTATCCTTTTCCATGTTCCGTGGACCGTGAAATTGGGTAATAATCTAATTTGGTATTAAAATTAGAAAGATTATACTATAGGGAACATATGTACTAAGTTTCAAGTTGATTGGACTTAATTTTATCAAAAACTACCTTGAACAAAAACTTTTACCTGAAACTCCCACTTTCATTTTCTATGTTTAGTGAACTGTGAAATTGGGTTCAAAAGTCTAATTTGGCTTCAAAATTAAAAAGATTATATCATAAGCAAGAAGTTTATTAAGTTTCAAGTTGATTGGACTTCAGCTTCACCAAAAACTACCTTGACCAAAAACTTTAACCTGAAACTCCCACTTTTATTTTCTATGTTCAGTGGACCGTGAAATTGGGGTCAAAAGTCTAATTTGGCTTTAAAATTAGAAAGATCATATCATAAGCAACAAGTCTACTAAGTTTCAAGTTGATTGGACTTCAGCTTCATCAAAAACTACCTTGACCAAAAACTTTAACCTGAACGGACGGACGCACGGAGCCACAGACCTGAAAACATAATGCCCGTCTTCTATCGTAGGTGGGGCATAAAAATAATAATGATGGGACATGTTGAGGAAAAGCCAATGAGAAAACCAAACTACGTAAATAATACCAACCAGTTGAAAATTTCTGATGTTACAAAACATATATATATTGATTGTCGCTTGAATTATGACCAGTTGAAACATATGCCGCTATATGCTAAATGTTTTGGTGAATATAAATAGAGTGCATATATCAACAAAAAAAACTTGAGTAAAAAGATTTAGTGCTCTTTTTCTCTTTCTAAATAGAAGTTTAAAAAAAGAATCTATATTTATAAACACACCTTTGGCAGTAACAGTGATGGTACTTGTGTTTCTAGTAACGCTGCCGTCTGTTGCTGAACAGATGTAATTGCCAGTGTCAGTTAAGCGTACGTTACTGATGGTTAATGAGGGAGAACTAGCAAGTGCACCAGATAACCGGAAGTCAGAAGCCTTATTAACCATCTGCCCGTTCTTGTACCATGTGATTCCTGTAGCTGTTCCGGCTGTGATACGACATTCCAGTATGACGGTTTGGCCAGTTGTTGGTTCGTATAGGTTCTGTGGTGCATTTACTGCCAGTGGAGCTGGGAATAAAAATTAACATCATAAAACACTGAAAAACATCTAAGATAGGTAAATCTAGTTGAAAAAAATGGGTGAATTGTTGACCAATTGTTTTTTAACTGAAAATATTTGATTAAAGGAATAAAATGCAATAAAAAGGACAAATTTAACTTTAAAAAAAAATAGAATTTGATATTTTATCATTTGATTTAGATGGTTATTATCTTCCAAAGCTATAACAATATTTAAGAATTTCCGTAAATGATTGTATTGCATAGACTATGCAACAGGATAGAATCCATAAACAAACTGACAATGGAGACCATTTATTTATTGTATAACCAGCACCAAAACAAACTAACTAAAATTATAATATGTTACCTTATGTAAAAACAAAATACTAATACTATTACTAATACTAATAATCAATGCAAAAACAATTTCTCATGCAAATACCTAAAATACTCGTGCGCTTCATTCTGATCAAAAATTACCTATACCTTCAATGAGGCTACACTTACATCTAAGCTAGCGATCATATGCTTTTTCTTTTGGTATAGATTTTTCGTTTTTGCAATGGCATTTCAGATCGTTTTCGACTTTGGTTCGAGTTTTATTATCACTATTGTTTGGCTATTGGCAGTATGTTTTTAAATAAGACCTATAAAATCATTTTGTTACTTAAAACATTTCCTGATTAATACGTCATGTTATGACATTGTGGGTAGCAAAACAAGAAAGGGTAATAATGTTTGGGTAACTGACAATTCGTTTGAAAGTGTATGTCATATTTGATAAAAACTGCATCTACAAATTATATAAAAGTCCAAAAGATATTTATCAACTCATAACAATAATGAATAGTTGAAAATAAATCATAAGTCTAATGGCTAACAAACTAGTCGCTATTTGCGCAGGATATAGAAATAACAAAGACAATAACAACATAAAAAGCGAGTACTAGATGATTCTAAACAAACAAAAAGTAACTAAACAGTATGATTAATAAATTTTATTGAAATAAAGATATATGTAAAGCAACACTTTAAGGCTAAAATAAGTATGTATATTGTATTACTTTATTTTACACTTCTAGAATCAAAATCATGAAAACCCAGTATCAACAAAACTACCAATTGATTAGGGTTTTCGTTTGATGTGCTCCTAGTTGAGTCAGCGTTAGAAATTTCGTTTGATGTGCTACTAGTTGAGTCAGTGTTAGAAATATTAAACCATTCACAAGTGAATTAATTTACAATTAATTTTATTGTATCAATAGGTAGTGAGTTCAAGTTCTGATTATTTTTTTCATACAGGACTGTTCATTTTTAGGACTGTGTCACTACTGGTGTTTACTAATGGCAAATTGATACGCAGAGTCTTTTTTGAACGTGACACTTTTTAAAGAAATTTAATACAAAACAAAATACCAGTTTTAACAAGTTCTCATTTCAGGCAAACGATGGGCATATCGCTTGTTGAAACTACAAACCAGTTGGGAAGACATGAGGACGGATAACAGATTACTGAGGACGGATAACAGATTACTAAGTGTTCAATATAAGACATGAGGACGGATAACAGATTACTAAGTATTCAATATAAACATTTATTTGATTGATTGCTGTTTGATGAACATTGACAAACGTTTCATGCATATTCAGGTAAATAAAAATAAAATCATCACCTAGTATATTTATAAAACATAATACATTCAAAAAACCAACTGACCAACAGACTAAACATAAAAGCTAGTTAGAAAAGGCATGCATATACTTAATTGACAATATAAAAAACACGTTTTTCGTCCCTGCACCAACGTTGTGTGTTCAAGCTGCGGTGACGTCATACTTACATCTTACAGTCAACGGTAAGCTAACAGTTTGGGGACTAGTAAGAGTTTGAGGATGGGTAACATCACAATACATCGTCTGTCCATTATTTCCCATATTTGGCGCCCAGTTTAGTGTGCCTACTACTCTGTAGGACCTCGACGTGGTATCATACTGGGAGTTTATCGACAGAATGTTACTGGCGAAAACCTGGTTATTTATTCTCATAGACATGGTTTGGAGAGGAAAGCCTCCGATAGAAGTACATGTCCAAGTACCAGTTGTTCCCGATAGCAGTGATTGTGGACCAGTCAGTGTTGGTTGTGTTGGGGTTGCTGTAAAATGGGAATCCTTTGTGATATTAACACTACATTGCTGTTTACGCAAAAAAGTTTATGAATTAAGTAAGACATCAGTGAAAGAGTAAAAAACATGAAATTATCTTACTTCGTTTGATATGATGTTGATATGTTCTATTGGTTGTGATGTTTTTAAAAAGTGGCCAAGAAACTCATGTAGATATATAGAAAAACTGAACAAAAATGATATCTAGAAAGGTTTATGTTGTAATATCTGGGTTTCTCTTAGTAATAGTGGTTATCTTTCTGAGAAATCAAAATCACATACTGCAGAAAGAAAACACCGTGAAGTTGTATGCTCATCTAATGGTTGTGATTTGGTGTTTAAAATAATTGCAACATTAGCATCAATTGTAGTCTTTTGGAAAACAGACCAAACGTTGATAATGACTAAAAAGCTGTTTGTCTACTGGAATGGTGTTTTGCCTGTGCAGGGAAAGTTAAGCAAGGGAAAATCGAATACAACAAACCTTTGACCGATACAGTGATGCTACTTGTGTTTCTAGTAACACTGCCATCTGTTGCTGAACATACGTAATTGCCGGCATCACTTAGTTGTACGTTGCTGATGGTCAATGTTGGAGTGTTGACACTTCCACCAGAATATTGATTATTGAAAGATATTACTACAGGTTGATTGTTCTTGTACCAAGTTATCCCAGTGGCAGTACCGGAAGTGACTACACATGTAAGTCCAATGGTCTGTCCAGTTGAAGGATCGTATAAGGTCTTTGGTGCGTTTACAGCCAGGGGAGCTGATAACAAATGTAAAGCCTTAAAGAATGTATCTCGTAAACACAAACGTCACTACTATTTGACGATTGGTTATTCAAAGCCTTAAAGAATGTATCTCGTGAACACAAACGTCACTACTATTTGACGATTGGTTATTCAAAGACTTGAAGAATGTATCTCGTGAACACAAACGTCACTACTATTTGACGATTGGTTAGGTACATAGAAATTTGAAACGAGATGTTGTATGAATGTGACGAATTCACAAGTTATGAAAGAAAGTTATAAAAACAGTAACATTTGAGAAAACAGCTTATGCCAAAAAGCAGCCGCTAATTCAAAATAGAATGATAAAAATACGTTTAAAATAGACAGTATTAATCTTTATAAAATGTTTTGCTAGGCAGATAGTAAACGACAAAACAAAAACGCTAAAAAAATATAAATAAGTTCATTTGAATAATACAACAATAAAGTAAACTAGCATGAAACATCAAAATGCATAGAGCACAAATACCATTATCTAATATTGATAGCTTAAATTTCAAGCGAACATTAGTGTCATGCAGACCGAAATAGGAAACCGGCAAGCTTTTCAAATTTGTGTTTGTTAAATATGATAAAAAGTTAATAAATTTTTATAAGGTATGGACTATTCAAGAAATGTCTACAAGTAAGAATCAACTATAACAGCCAGGTTATTTGTTTCATATATTGCCTCAGAAATTACTTAGGCAACGATGAAATGTATTCAGTAGCTGTTTAAATATACCATAATAAGATATACAAACAAACAAACCAAAACATAAAGCGAAGCAAAAAATAAAGCTAAATACATGCAGTATGAAACTGGAGAAATCAGATAATGAAACATAGCATGCACCTTAAACACAGCAACAGACAAAACTCACAATAAAATATAAGTATAACTAGTTCTAAGAGCAAGAGTCAGCATGCAAATTCGTCATCTAGAATGAACCTCTCAAAGTTCTGCTTTATATAACATGCCAATTCATCATCTGGAATATAACCTCTGAAAGACATGCTATACTTATTTGATATGACATGCGCTACAACCACTTTAGACCAAACACCAACGATATATGTTTAAAGCTGAGTCCCATACTTACATCTTACAGTCAACGGTAAGCTAACAGTCTGGGGACTAGTAAGAGTTTGAGGATGGGTAACATCACAATACATCGTCTGCCCATTATGAACCATATTTGGCGCCCAATTTAGTGTTCCTACTACTCTGTAGGACCTCGAGGTGGTATCATACTGGGAGTTTATCGACAGAAAATTACTGGCGAAAACCTGGTTATTTACTCTCATAGACATGGTTTGGAGAGGAAAGCCTCCGATAGAAGTACATGTCCAGGTACCAGTTGTTCCCGATAGCAATGATGTTGACCCGGTCAGTGTTGGCTGTGATGGGGTGGCTGTAAAATTTGGAATCTTTTATGTCAGATTTTATGATTTTCATGCAAATAAAATGTATTGAAAAGATTTCGTAAAGGCAACCGTAGTATACCGCTGTTTGAAAGTCAGAAATCAAATGAGAAGAAAGACGTTAAAAAATGTATGCGAAATACTATGCTTAATCAAAATATTACAATTTCACCAACTAGAGATATGAAATGAGAGTTGACATTTGATGTGATTTAAAGTTTGCATAGCACAGAATAAGGTCAAGGTCATATAAACGATCCATTTGAAAGTCTACAGATTGCAAATCAAACACGACATTGAAATAGGCCGTTCATTTAAAGCAGGGAATATCTTTAGCAAGGGCCATACAAACAGAATACAACAAACCTTTGGGAGCTACAGTGATAGTATTTGTGTTGACAGTAACACTGCCATCTGTTGCTGAACATACGTAATTTCCGGCATCAATAAGTTGTACGTTGCTGATGGTCAAGGAAGGAGTCTGAACACTTCCACCAGAATATCGATTATTAAAAGATATTATTACAGGTTGATTGTTCTTGTACCAAGTTATCCCAGTTGCAGTACCGGAAGTGACTACACATGTAAGTTCAATGGTCTGTCCAGTGGAAGGATCGTATAAGGTTTTTGGTGCGTTTACAGCCAGGGGAGCTGATAACAAATGTTTTTCTTAATGAGAGCATCTATTGTATATACAGATTTTTTTTCACTTTCATTTGTTAAAATGTTTCGAGCTTTCACTTGTCCTTATAATGGGACACATTCACAAATTAGCTATGAATTGGGTGACACGCCAAAACGACGACAATTAAAATAGTATATATATAACGTCTGAAAGGCCGTTATTGTAGACAACATGATTCTTTAAAGTTTAAAATCAATTATTTCTCTCAAATGATTTTACCCCTAAACAACGTTTAAAATCTAATCTCTATGCAGCTAATAATTAACAAAATAAGTATAACCATTTTTTTAAAAGAAAAAATCAAATTTTATAACGCTGAATCAGTATACTAGCAATGCAAACTAATCATTTTAAGAATATATATGTTCCTGTCTAAGAATAATAGTTTCTATTTTGCTTAAAAATTAGCATGCAGGAAAATATTATAAACATGCATGCCTTTCATTTCTTTTCACTTAAGAGAGGCTGAAGTTAACATATACGTTTACTTATTAAATAAGGTTGAGTATTTGAACTGCAGAAAAAAGATGGGTTTAAACTTCTGAAATTTAATCGAAAACGATTAAAACGAAGGAATTTCAATCAAACATATGCCAATTGTGACAAAATGTTATACAGGACTCTTCTATAATTATTTTCGAAAATTTCACAACTGGTAAATTTAATCTGCCACCTAGCTAAAAGAGTAATAAACTGCACAGTCGGTCGTAAAATGTCGTAAATGAAGCAGCAGGTACTTAAACATGTCATCGTATGCATTGATATTTTAATGTTGTTGATATAGACGAATGAAGACTTATCACATTCGAAAGAGTCATTTTAATGCCAACGAGACAGAAACGGATAACATCAAGTCCAATGACGGTCATGTAAGTGTAAATGCCGAGACCTGATAAATTTCTCACAAAAAAAAAAAAAAAAAAAAAATCGGAGACACGATAAATTTCTCTAATCTTTTAGATGAACTCAATTGAATATATGTGATCACTAAAGAATCAACAAAAAAAGATAAATATTTAATTTACACTGTTGCCCTACGTTGGTCTAACATAAATCGACAGGACCTTATCAATAAGCTGTTGAAATATAACACGACAAAAACACTTTAAACTTGGATTATATACAACTAGTAGCAAGCAGTTAAAATTAACAGAAGCACAAAACCCAGTAAATATATGCATGGCTAATATACGCAACACAGCAGAACACACGATAAATACGATACATTGCTAACATAGACAACAAAGCAGAACACAAAATAAAAGCAGAGGTAAAACTAGTTCAGGTAGACTAAAAGTTAACATGCAAATTCATTATGAAAAATCTTTAACTCATGCAAAAGTTGTTTTTATTTGTCATGCACTAAATTATGTTTTAATGCAAACATTAGTTATTTGAAGGCCTTCCCCATGCGACACCAACTGTGATTGCTCTATCTAAAGTGACGTCATACTTACATCTTACAGTCAACGGTAAGCTAACAGTCTGGGGACTAGTAAGAGTTTCAGGATGGGCAACATCACAATACATCGTCTGCCCATTATTTCCCATATTCGGCGCCCAGTTTAATGTCCCTACTACTCTGTAGGACCTAGTGTTGGAATCATACTGGGAGTTTATCGACAGAACGTTACTGGCGAAAACCTGGTTATTTATTCTCATAGACATGGTTTGGAGAGGAAAGCCTCCGATAGAAGTACATGTCCAGGTACCAGTTGTTCCCGATAGCAGTGATTGTGGACCAGTCAGTGTTGGCTGTGTTGGGGTTGCTGTAAATATTGGAATTCTTAATGACTGTCAGAGCATAAGGGTTTTTTTAAGAGCTTATATTTAGAAATATCTAATTGTAACTACTACAGAATCTACCACCGGTATATCAAAAGGCGACAGAATTTTAAGTCAAACGTTTTGAACTTCGTACCAACTTAATGTTAAGATTGGCGGGAATTCTGCTCTATTGGATGCAGTTTGTAATTCAAAGAAAACAAGCAGGATGCTAGAAAACTTTACAAAAATAGATAAAATTATAGAATGTATTTAAATGCGACATTAGCTGGGTGTGTTGTTATCTTCAAATTTCGAGTACAAGTTTTGATTGCAGATAAATATTCGGGAGAAGCATGCATTGAAATATTTACAGAATACAGACAGTAGGTGAAAATTATATCAGTTCCTAATGTTCCTGATCCTTTGAAAATCTACAGATTGCAAATCAAACATTGACAGTGACCAAGCAGTTCATCTACAGGTTGTGATCCTTATGTTAAGCAGGGACAATAGAATACAACAAACCTTTGGGCGCTACAGTGATGGTGCTTGTGTTTCTAGTAACACTGCCATCTGTTGCTGAACATACGTAATTGCCGGCATCGCTTAGTTGTACGTTGCTGATGGTCAAGGAAGGAGACTGGGGACTTCCACCAGAATATCGATTATTAAAAGCTAGTACTAATAGCTGGTTATTTCTGTACCAACTAATCCCAGTAGCTGTACCGGAAGTAACCACACATGTTAGTTCAATGGTCTGTCCAGTGGAAGGATCGTATAAGGTCTTTGGTGCGTTAACCGCTAATGGAGCTGAGAATAAATTAGCAAACATAGTAATTGACAGGGCAAGGATTATTTTCGATATAGTTACCTTGTTGCTGTCAAGGAACTATGCATTCCTTTTTTCGGTCATTTACAAACAATTATTTGCGACAAATACAAATGCCTTCAAAAGTAGGAAATCTTAAATAAACTAAAATCGGCGTTGTTAACATACCTCGTAAAATGAATAAAATGAATAGTTTTAGCTCGATTTTCTCGAGGCCAATTATTTAAATCTGAAATGGTCAAATGGATTTTTTAAAGTTAGAATGATATACTAGTAGGTTAATATGATATATGTAAATGTTCCATTTAGATCGAACTGAAGATAAGTTTTGATAAGTACGTGAATAAGAGAACGAACGGTTATTCAAACTATTAAATAACAGTCGTAGCATTAAGATTACATCACGTTATTGTAATTATAAACGTTTAGCAAATAACAATAAATCATAATGATTATGTGATTAACCAGAACAAAAAGAAACACAACTCTTAAGATGACACGAAGTGTATGTGTGGGAAAGATATATCTGTGTGCAACGATTAAACTTTGATATACTTGTTTACCATTGATTTAAATTAACCGAATCATCTATTTCTTTTGAATTGGTAGTGTATTAGTAGATATTAAGTAAACAATCATAGATGGTAGGACATCTCTATTAACAGGCATGAAGAAAATATTAATCACAGATATAGATATATGACCTAACACCATAACAACAATTTCAAAAGACCTCAAAATAAAATTATTATTCAGAAGAAAGTGTCCCAAAATAAACGTTCAGTCCATGTATAAATAAAGATGGACGTTGCCTGTCGACCTAAATCGGGTAAATGCTCAAGTGGACATGGTTCGAAAGATAACATAAACCCAAACGTATTTCTCCTTTACATTTTACTTATTGTGTAGTCTTTGAAATAATTCGCAAAATCGAAAGGAATATTTGTCTTTTCATAAATGCCTTATCAAATCGATAAGTTCAAAAGTTAAATTTCATTATTACAAAAGGCTTAAACATAACGACCCCAAAATCAACGTCTACCTCGTATAGGTTCAATTTTTAACATATTCAAATATTTGGATTTTAATATCAAAATGATTATTAATTCAGCATTATTGATTATATCTAGCCCATTATAAAGAGTGTTTGTTGATGAATATTTAGGTAAATATCCCAACTAATTGACACAGTCAAGTCGGTCAACTGGCAAGTTTGGACGTTTCTTGAACAAATTAAATCCATCGCTTTACAACACTGAGAAATTATATATATGTTAATCATTTTGGTATACACATTTTTTAACATAGTTAAGAGAATATACAACTATTTCGTTCATGACAGAGATTTTCAATGAACAGTGTTGTTTTCGAGTCTCTCAGTTAGTTTAAAATACCAAAAGTGTGCTGTAATTGGGAACACATTTTATTTGTTTCCGAGTGTTGCAAAGGGTTCTATTTCAGAAAAGGGACTTTAAAATGTCGAAATTACAGAACAAGCACCAAATAATTTTTGACGCAAATATAATACTTTATTATTCGGGTTAATCTTTTTATAGGACTTCGGACGTGCGTTATAATTAAAATAATAAAATAGAAGTATAAACTTAAACAGTGATGATAACATCTGAATGCTATTAAAGGTAAATATTCACAATATACGTTCTAAGCCAACTAAATACAAGGTAGGAAGCTCGCCGGATCTCATTTAAATCGTCAAATACAAGTCATTTTAACATATGTGCAATACATTGGTATTTACCATATTGTAAAATTCTGCAATGAATGATCACGATGTTTAACACAGTATGGCAAATTTGATTTCAAAGATTAAATATTTTAAATATGAAGTATAGCTATTTCCTTATTAAATCACAGATGAACAATTTTGACGCCTTGGATAGAATTTAATCAACCAAACTGATGGATGGCGTGATTATATTGTCATGCAATAGACTTGGTTAACTAGTCTACTATGTGTATTAAATGTATGTCATTTAAAAATCATTATTGCAAAATTACACCCACAAGGATCAAGCAATACAAACAGATGTACATCTTAAATATGTCAGATTTTGAAATAACTATATCGGGACAAACGTTTCATTTAGGATCATATTTGATGAGAACTCGCTCCTCTCCCAAATCTGTGACCACTAATGTCATTTCTTGTAACGTCAATCGTTTATTGTGTCCAGTTCCGTTAATGGTTTAAGGGAAGTAATGACGAAATACTAACAGATATGAAAGATAGTAAAACTGTCGTTGGTTCTTACTTAGTCAACAATATAAGTGTAAAAGATAAGTGAGAAAAAAAAACCAATATAAAGTAAAAATGTCAGTTTCAATAAACCCCAACTTCTTTTGGACTGACAACTTATGTCAAGAAGAATAGATATGTTCCCATTCAGACGAAAAATTTGACCTGCGATGTAAATAAGCTCTTTTTTAACGGCTAGAAACAAACGAAATAAGTTGAATAGAAACAAATTTTATCAGGAGTATCATTTAATAGCGGAATGATATACTTCTACATGATACAACAATAAATTAAATATATAATGAAAATGCAAGTTAGCAAATATAGAAATATATTCCGAATAAACATAACATATAAATATAGTATGTATAAATGTAACAATTGAATTATTTGCTCCTTAATGCTGGAAATCTGCACTTTTGATTTTGTTGATCAATTCGAAATACTTGATAATTATTAATTTTTGATATATATTATAATGGTAACCAATATAAAGACATTAAGCATTATGTTTCTCTTGTAAATGTCAATATAAAGTAAATAAATTGTTGTGAGAATCCATATGTACTGGAGACCGAGCTTAAACGTTGAATCTATTTATATGTAATGGAGACAAGCTTAAACGTTGAATCCATTTATATGTACTTGGAGACCGAGCTTAAACGTTTCATTGAATGTCAATGTTTTAAACACAAGTTGGACTTTGATTGAGATTTCTGCAAAATGATCTTCGTCGTCGCAGAACAAATGTATATTTAAGTTCTGGGTAGGTTCCATCTCGGCAGGGATAGGTCATCTCACGTCTTACAGCACATCTGCTGACAATTTCATAATGATCGTGCTCAAGGTATATAGACATGTCAATTGATGGATCCGATATTAAGCCAGGAAAATGCTTGTCCAGCATGACTTTGTCGTAAGACCAAGACAGGAAGCGGAAGTCGCATTCATACACTTCTCCTGATTTCTCCTCGCAATTTGTTGCTGTGATTGGTCCTTGAGGGCAGTACACAACAGTCCCGTCTTTAGTAACGATTACTTTGGCTTCGAAGTCCGGTACGTATTTCCTGTAATAAATGATGAGTTTTAGATATCTGCATATAAGGCAAGGTGGTAGCCACTGAGTCAATGTTAACCCGTGACAGACCAGGACCACGTAAGAGTTGCATTCTTAAATATACTAATGTGGCCTTTATTAGTCTTGCTCCGAATCAGAAAATTTCTGTTACAACTCCTCAATAAAATTTGAATAAATATAAATTCCGCCAATCCTTCTGTTAATTTTAGAACCTAAAACTTGTATTTATTCTTATTTTGCCTCTATCTTAGTAAAAATTAATTCATAAACGTGAAGGAAGCCATTTTTTATGTGTTTTTCAATACACATATTTAAACAGTAATTTTAAGTAGAAATGCAATTAATTTAATCAAGAACAAATCAATAATGGGTTTCCAATCCGTACGAGTAACTCATCTCAATCAAATGCCCATCAATGTCAGATTTGTTACATTTCTTGTCAATCTAACAATCTCATTGGAATTCAAATACCTCCGACCTTAAACATTTCTAAAAAAACTTACTGTCCAAACAGTACAACGTCTGGTAACCAGATGACCGATGAAGGGAGACTGATTCTAGGTTGTCCCTTAGGCCAGGTCAATCGTGGGTCATTCCAACTCATACATTGCATTGCTTGTAGAACGAACTTCTTGCCACCCTCCTGAAAATGGTTAAAACACTTTACTCTCATTATTCACAAATACATCAGTATAATACTCATCATTAAAACAACCTGGTCAAATGACAACAAAACATTATAACACCTTAAAAGAAGAGACTAAATTAGGGCACTGTACATTTTTTAAACAGACAGAAGCATGCGATATGAATTCGTGGAATTTTAGTGTTAATGGGAAATGTGTACTAAATGATGCAACTAATGGACAAGTAATAGCCGGATAGTTACATGGCAACGTATTGTGCACACAATTTTTCAAGAACAATTTTAAACCATCATATACACTTCAAATAAAGCATTTTTCAAGACTAATGTTTTTTTTTAATATTGATTTAGATTGCTCTAAATAGCGATAAGGCATACTAAGCCAGGCGATATGCGTCAGGAAATGTTATTTAACAAAAACTTTAAAATTTTAATTTCAAACATCAAACAAGGAAAAGGAACTTATTAAGATATTTCATACAATCTTATTTTTATGATCGCCCAAAAATGTCAAATACGAAAATTTACATATAGCTTATAATTTCATTTTGCTTTTTATATAACAGGACGTCGTTAAACTAGCGTAAAGTCTAAACCAATTTACGGAAAAAAATATATTTTGAAAGATAAAAAAATGATCGAAAGTAAATATTTAACATAAAAAGATGTGGCATGATTACCAATGAGACATCTCTCCACTAGATACCCAATGAAAAAAGTATTGTAAGCGGTAGGCGTTGGTTGGTGAAAGCTTAACTCTGTCAGTGACGATTTTACATAAATCTATGCAGTCTATGCATTTTGTCTGCTTAAATAGAAACTTTCCCACTGTAAATTTCGGTAGACGAACAGGTACAAATGTACCTTTAAAAATGTTGAATCAACTTGCATCGGGATAAAACGAAATTTAAGTTTTTTAAAGACGTAAAAATTGAAGTCTGTAGAGAGATTGGTATCATAAAAAGCACAAGGCCGTGAAGAGTTATAAATGGAATTTATGTCTCGCTCAATAATTAAATATTAATTGTAAATGCCTAAATGGTCTTTATCGGAATTTTATTAGAAGTATTATATCAAACATTTGCACCAATCGGTCTTTTACACACTTTCAAAGTTTTCATTGTGAGCAAACAAGTACATTTTCCAATATAAATTTAATATCAAATGAATGGGGAGAATTAGGCCAGTCTTTTCACAACTCTTGTGCAAGCTATTTTTTCCACAACTATGTT
This sequence comes from Mytilus edulis, assembly GCF_963676685.1. Lineage (NCBI taxonomy): Eukaryota > Metazoa > Mollusca > Bivalvia > Mytilida > Mytilidae > Mytilus > Mytilus edulis. The sequence continues at coordinate 5,263,666 of NC_092345.1, forward strand.
ATGCGATATGGTAAAACTGACCATTAGACAAATATCAAACAGTACATAATGCGATGCGGTATAAGTGACCACAAGACAACGATCATACAGACATCAAAAGGACAAAAAGTACGTATCGACAAACCTCCAAAATACGCATCAAGGCCAGCAGCGAAGGATGTTCAATACACACCGACAGTCCATCGAAAAGCCTTTAACACAGTTTGTGCAGCCCAACACAATCCTTAAACAATTCACACTTACAACCACAGCCTTTCACAATGAAATCTGCAAACCATCGTATGGGCTTCACGTTATGCCACCAAGACCACCGTTCAGCTTTCCAAAATCAACATAACTACATGCCATCATCTAGTTTTCCACATTATATAACATCAAACAAGCCATTGTAGACCTTTCCACATTACATGACAACATAGACGTTTGACTATACTATCAACGACTCATACTATTCAAGTTTACAAAGGACTTCTTAATTATTTAAAAAGAAACATAACGCCTAAAAATGAAATAAATTAAGGCAACAATAGTATACCGGTGTTCAAAGTTCATGAATTGATTGACAAAACAAATCCCAGTTACAAAATAAAACCCAAGGAAACCCATAAACTATAAGATTAAACAAACAAACAGGAACACTGAAGTGAACTTAAAAATTAACACCCAAAACAGCTAACTTACATAGAAATGAACTATTTGATAACAACTGCTATACTCCTGACTTGAACCAGACTTAATGGCTAGCTAAACCTCCCGCTTTATGCATTGTTTAACAATATCGGTGAAATGTCCACACTACGTGACAGAAATACAGCACAAACACACTATCATTCACACAGAGGAACGCACATAAAAATAATACAATCGTCGCACAATTTATGCAAACTGCAGAACAACGAATAAAAGTGACTGAGCGAATAAAAGTGACTGAGAAATAAGATGACGACGAAAACTAGTTGACTCATAACTAAGACTGACACTGCCAATAAAGTGCAAGATGTCAACAGGTTTTAGGATAAAATGTGAAGTTTAAAAGAATTGATCTTCAACGAAAAATTTTATAATTCGCTGCTTACTAAACATAATTTTACTTACAAATTCAAATATCTCTCTAGGGATTAGAGAATGTGTTACGTTGATAACTGGATCTCTGGGTCGGATAAGTTTGTTGTAGCCATCAAGGACATAGGTAATGATGTCATATTCCAACCAAGGTCTTTCTGTAAGGGGTAAAACATCAAATACAATATACAGAATGCATTTTGAAAATGTTTTTTAAATAAACTAATACTGAAATTGAGTTATTTTGACTAATGCGTGCGTATTTTTCGAAATTTGTAAAAAGAAAATTCAATACTGAAATTAAGGAGAATTAACATCGTGAACAAAATAATTTTCTTAAATAATATAATTGACTTATTTGAAAGATTTAAAAGAATTGTGCAACAATAAACAATTTATTTTTTTAAATACAAAAGTTTTACGTTACAAACAACATAAATAGTTGGATTATCTTACCTCTAACAGTAACCTGTATTGAATTTGTTCTGACTGTAGCAGATCCATCTGTGGCTTCACATATATAATTACCACCATCAGCAATTTCTACGTCAGTGATTGTCAATGATGGGGAGTTAGGTAAACCTCCAGAAAACCGTTGATTGGCGCCCACAGTAAAGCGATTATTGTTTTTGTACCAGTTTATTCCTGTGGCTGTTCCTGTGGTAACTATACAGTTCAATGTGACATCTTCTTCCTCCTCGGGATTGTAGAATGTTGTAGGTGCGGTTACTGCCAAGGGAGCTGTAAATAAGCGCGTCGAACATCAAGATCAATATTCTGACAATTGGTGTTCGATTTAAATCTTAATGCAGTTCAATCCAAAATTATTTTTTAAAAGATAACAAAATTTAAAACTGGGAACTTCTCGTTATCAATGACAGCTGTTGCATGCGTTTTTCCATTTTGTGGACAAGGACGGGAACGCGGATCATTCTTTGTTAAATAAGTCACGTAAGCCGTATCGCGTTGACCTGGATATGTTCTTCGGACTTTGTTTTGGTTTTACAAATATCACCAGTATCGAAGTGATTCGGAGGTCAAGAAATATAATCAGAATGATGGACACGAAGTCTGGAATTCCCCTCTATTTATAATGGTATAAACGCAGCAACAAACAAATATATGTACTGACAAGACATGTTTATTGGGGGTTATAGTTTTTTTACTATAAATGTTTACACTATTCTACATTAGTAGATATTTAAGTACAAACAGCCAATTTATTACTATGTGCTGAAATTGTCTATTGAAACTCCGGCGCTAGGTTAGGACAAGACTGGGAAACCATTTGTGCAATGTCCAAGTTACTCTTGAAAAAATCCAAAATATTTCAAACCTCGTGTTATATCAGAAGGCATTTATTTGAGAAGTTTAAGTCAGTAATGAACGAAAATAGAAACAATATGTTAGATTCAGTTATTAATTACGGAAGCCATGTCCGATGTTTGGATTACACATAGGTTAATAGATTGGTGTGGACAACCACTAAAGGTTCAAACTATTGTTCAAAAATGTAAAAGACCTAATGAAGATCAAAATTAGTTATTTTAGTTGGATTCTCGTACACAGCAAATCAGCAACCACTGTGTGCCTCAGCAGCTTTAAGTAACACAAACGGCATAGATGTTGATATTTGAAAGCCACATCTTTTTATGTAAAAGTTGCATTCCTTTTTATATTAATTTGTCATAAAATGATTGTTCAAGGAGTTCGTAAAAAGCATAAAAATTACTTCTTCATAAAACAAAGTGCCTTTTTAGAATGAAATTCAAAACAGTGTGGCACATTAAAAGGTTCTCAACACCTTAATAAAGTAATTCGAAAAATTAATCAGAAATAACACGATGTTTGATTTCTACCAATTATATAAATCAAAACATAAAGGTTGTTCCTGATTAATTTTTCGAATTATTTTATAATTAAAGGCGTTAAGAAACCTTTGGTGACCCCACAGTTTAAATATCTATCGTAGGTACGTCGTTAACAGTGGTCGTTACAGACAAACACGTAAATTGTCCCAGTCAATGGATGAATTTAATGTGTCAATCAATGGCCACAGCCACACTGTTTTGAATTTCATTCTATATGCAAGATTTCGTGAACGAACGAAAGAAAAATGACTAAATAGAGTAAATGGTGATAAATAGTACACAATAGTGAAACAAGTGCTGGGTACTCACATCTAACTGTTAATGGTAAGCTGACTGTCTGTGGTGACGTCAGTGTTTGTGGGTGGGTTACGTCACAGAAGAGCGTCTGTCCATTGTGTCCCATGTTGAGTGCCTTGTTCAATGTTCCCACTACTGTGTAGGTCCTCAAGTTTGAATTATACTGGGAGTTTATGGAGAGTTCATTACTGTTGACGACCACATTGTTAATTCTCATAGACATGGTTTGGAGAGGAAAGCCTCCGATAGAAGTACAGGTCCAGGTACCAGAAGAACCAGCTGTCATCGAGGTTGGACCAACCAGGGTTGGCTGTGTTGGAGATGCTATTAAAACAAATTGCACAAGTGAAGTTTGCAGTAAAACATGTCATAACTTGTAACATCTATTTTGAACTAAGAGTTTTTCTACGGGCACTCAACAAAATGGAGTTAGAAAAATAAAACACAATAAACATGATAATAAATATACAAGTGTATTAGAAGATGTACTGCGAGTTCTTCTCACAAATAATACCACCGCTACATTTATTCAGTAAACATGATGTTGGTTGACAATGAACTTGAAAACTTCTCACATTGTAATGCAGCATCAGTAACTAGATACCAAATTTTATAGTAAGACCAAATCCGAAAAATTGCAACGAAATTTTCATTCTTGAGAAAAAATTGCAACGAAATTTTCATTCTTGAGAAAAAATTGCAACGAAATTTTCATTCATGATCATTTAAGTGTCAGAATAAATAAGAGTCTTAGAGTTTGGTTAAACTGGAAGTTGATGGCCCATGAATATGAAAATTTAGTCAAGAATGCGATTATGAAAATCGATACGTAATCAGGAAGCTCATGAGTGTGGGTCATGTGAAAAATATCATGCTGAACGATCCGAGGTAATCAGACATCTAGTCAGCTGTGAATGGATGTATACCAGCGTGTACGATCCGAGGTAATCAGACATCTAGTCAGCTGTGAATGGGTGTATACCAGTAATGATGTATGAAGGAATAATCAAGGCAGAAAGTCTAACTTGTGTAAGTGAAAAGATGGAAGCGAATTTTAGAATAATCGAAAAAATAGCCTTCTATTTTTTTTTATAAGAATTGGACTTTCCTGCAAAAGACATCTGTATGATGTTGGACAAGTGGTACTGAAAAGATTATAAATAGATTATCCGACATAAAAATATACCATTGATTTAATGTTCAAATACTTTCAATGGACGAGGAAAACAGTAACTTTAAATTAAATTACTGTACAAACCTCTTGGTGTTACAGTAATGGTACTTGTATTTCTCGTTGCAGATCCATCGGAAGCTGAACATATGTAATTGCCAACATCACTGGTTTGTACGTTGCTGATGGTCATTGAAGGTGCTCCAGGACTGGCACCAGATAATCTTGAATTAGCATTCAGGTTTAACAGTTGGCCGTCCTTGTACCAGGTGATCGACGTGGCCGTTCCAGATGTCACCTGACATGTCAAGGTTATAGTCTGGCCTGTTGTAGGTTCGTACAGTGTTCTTGGTGCATTGACTGCCAGTGGTGCTGAAACGATAACATACAAAAAAGATGTTCAATCTGCACACATAAGTAAAATGAAGTCAACATCAATAACTTAAGGCATATTCTAATGTCATGCAAGAACATAACAATGAATAGGACAATTTTAATCGTGCAAGGTATTCCCGAAAGCAATATTATAGTCATAACAAGATATTCCAGAATGTAATAGAATCGTATTCCCGAATATAATAGAATCAGTACAAGGTATTCCCGAATGCAACAGAATCAGTACAAGGTATTCCCGATTGCAACAGAATCAGTACAAGGTATTCCCGAATGCAACAGAATCAGTACAAGGTATTCCCGAATGCAACAGAATCAGTACAAGGTATTCCGGAATACAATAGAATAAGTACAAGGTATTCCCGAATGCAACAGAATCAGTACAAGGTATTCCCGATTGCAACAGAATCAGTACAAGGTATTCCCGAATGCAACAGAATCAGTACAAGGTATTCCCGAATGCAACAGAATCAGTACAAGGAATTCCCGAATACAATATAATCAGTAAAAGAAATTCCCGAATACAATATAATCAGTACAAGGAATTCCCGAATACAATATAATCAGTACAAGAAATTCCCGAATACAATATAATCAGTACAAGGTTACAATTCCCTAATACAATAGAATCAGTACAAGGTATTCCCGAATACAATAGAATCAGTACAAGGTATTCCCGAATACAATAGAATCAGTACAAAGTATTCCCGAACACATTTATATTCATAGTAAATAGAAAATGCAAAAAAAAAGTCCCGTCCTTAAGTTTCAATGACTTTTGATAACTTTCCTGAAATTCTCCAGTCATTAAATATTTTACCAAAAAAAATCCCACAACAGTTTACATACTTTAAAGAGGGGGCAATACCTGGTTATATTAACAACATAAAACAGGTTAACTGTTATCCGAGATAAATTTAAACTTAACAGTTTTCAACCCACTGTGCTAACTGTTATCAGCATTTTTGCATTTGTTGTTAACTGTTTTTGCCCAAATCGAGGCGTTGTTAACATGTTATCGGACCTCCCTATTGTTCCTCTTTAAACTACGCCCTAAAAGCCCGCGATGTCGCGGTTGTACTCTAGTTGTCATAATAAAAAAAACATGAGTCATAATTCAAAGAAGCCATGAAGTTTTAAAGTCTTAATTGAGAACGATTGTTTTAAAACTTATGTATTTCGTTTTTTACGGTACAAATAATATAAAAACAAGTTCATACTTACATCTTACGGTAAGTACTTTGCTGACTGTCTGTGGGGTGCTTAATGTTTCAGCGTGGGTCACATCACAAAACAATGTCTGTTGATTGTTCGCTGTTGTTGGGGCCCATAAAAGGGTTCCAGTTACGGTGTAAGACTCGGTAGCAGCCACATATGCCGTGTTTGTGGTAAGTTCGTTAGTAAATACATTATTTCCAATTCTCATCGACATTTTTTGTGCAGGGTATCCTCCCATTGAAGTACAAGTCCATGTTGTCTGTGCTCCTGGTAATACCTCGTTTGGACCTACTAAAACGGGCATCGTAGGGGGTCCTGAAATAAAGTAAAATACACTCAACTGATCCGTTTAAATTATGCGAAAAAAATCGAGGTTTAAAAAAACTCATCATCGATACCAGGATTAAGTTATGTATTTACGCCAGACGCGCGTTTAGTCTACAAATGACTTATTAAAAAGGCCAAATAAAGTACAAAGTTGAAGAGCATTGAGGACCAAAATTCCTAAAAGTTTTGCCAAATACAGCTAAGGTAATCTATTCCTGAGGTAGAAAAGCCTTAGTATTTTAAAAATTCAAATTTTTTGTAATTAGTTAATGACCATATCAATGATAATTCATGTCAGCAGCACAGAAATGCTGACTACTGGGCTGGTGATACCCTCGTATGTGATGGTAAAGGTCAAATTAAAACAAATTCTATAAGTGCAGTCCTCAGGGAACGTAAATTTACAGTAAAATGCATTGGATTCATTTTACAGACCAAAACCTCTGCCTCAGGCTTACAGTAAAATACCTCAGAAAAATGAAACAAATCAGAACCTCTTTTGACCTTTGATACAATTCATTGTACCAAAGTAAAGATTAGAACCTCGGCCTCAGGCCTACAGTACAATACCTCAGACCCACGATACAATTCATTGTATCCTTGTTAAGATTAAAACCTCTGCCTCAGGCCTACAGTAAAATACATCAGACCCATGATACGATTCATTATACCCATGTAAACATTAGAACCTCCCACTCAGTCCTCCAGTAAAAAAACCTCAGACCAATGAAACAAATCAAAACCTCTCCTTTATACCTTGGATACAATTCATTAATCTCTGCCTCGTGCCTACAGTATATTACATTGGACCCATTATACCAATCAGAACCTCTCCTTTATACCTTGGATACAATTCATTGAATCTCTGCCTCGGGCCTACAGTAAAATACATTGGACTCATTATATCAAACAGAACCCCTCCTTTATACCTTGGTTACAATTAATTGAATCGCTGCTTCGGGGCCCACAGTAAAATACATTGGACCCATTATACCAATCAGAACCTCTCCTTTATACCTTGGTTACAATTGAATCTCTGCCTCGGGCCTACAGTAAAATACATTGGACCCATTATACCAATCCGAACCTCTCCTTTATACCTTTGATACAATTCATTGAATCTCTGCCTCGGGCCTATAGTAAAATACATTGGACCCACGATACCAATCCGAACCTATTGCGTAATTTTACATTGAGACTTATAATAGAAAAACAAATCTGATGTACTCATGTTCACGCATGTTAAATGTTTTACTGCATACTTACTCCACACTTCGACGAATATAGTTCTGGATAGAGGATTCTGTAAAACACCATTGTCAGACTGACATTCGAACACTTCCAAATGTTCCTCGTCATCTGCCACGAATGAATACGTGTTAACTACTATAGGTCCATCGGCGCTTTGTGTGGTGGTAAACGTTTCATCGATGACAATGTCGTCCCTCAACCATTTAACTGATGGGGGTGGGGAACCTCCTTTAACAGTACAGGTCAGAGTAATCTGGTCATTTCTTTTAATTGTTTGTGGAGCGGTAATAATAGGCGCACCTGGTGGACCTGAAATAAAATTAAATTGGTCATAAATTACTCAAAAAGCACCTGGTGGGGCTAAAATGAAATGGAAAATAGTAATGAATTGCTCCTTCGCACTATATATAATAAACATGGTGTGCAAAGTCTACACAAATTTCGCGTTTGAGGTCTTGCCTACTTTGCTCAAGCAACATTAAATACCTGAAACTTTGAAGTGACGTCATCTGAACTGTGATTTTATTTGGATAATGAAAAGATTTGAGTAATAAAAGTGTTCACAAACTAAGGTGCCATATTTCAGTGGAATGTGATGCTTGTTTCTGTATCATATTGATCAATTGAAATAAATTGTGTTTTGTTTTTGTTTTTCAGGAGCTTATATATTGCAATTTATACAAAGATAACAGGTGACCGATATATTCGCCTATAGTAATTTTTATTTTATTGTTTATTTGCTCAAAGTTAATTCGATAATTTGTACATTGTCCCTGCATACTTCAGGTTTAAATTTTAGTAGTAAGTGTAGTCAAGTACAAATGTTGGGTAACAATTTAACCTCGACCTAAAACCAATCATTCCCCATTCATGATGATTGTATCGTATTTTCAAATATAAATGTACTATGGTCATTTAAATACATTTGAAATGGGTTTATATCAATACTTACTTTGAGCTGCTGCTTGTATAATGAATATTGCGAGTAGGATGAAAAAGCGGCTAGCCCGAGGGGCAAATCCGGATACTGTGGAATCCATCGGTGATAAGTCAGTGACCCTGAAAAATTCAGTTACAACTAATTCAGTAACTAACTATTTAAATCGATATTTATTATTTTTTTTAGTATAATTTTCATTTTTAAAGTAGTTCAAATTTTACCCGTATATATATCTCGGTAATCATAAATGCTACGCTCTGTCAATATAAAAAAACATTGTCATCTTTTGAAAAAGGGAACAACCTTTTAACTTTAACAAAAAAAGAGGGGGTATTATGAATCCATATTTCATGTACCTTATATAGGATTGCTGCTCACAAGGAAGCTATTAAACCAAGAGTTTCGAATGGTGAAGTTGAAATCATCCTTTCGTAAATTTTACGTACGCCATCACGAGTTGGTTGACCGTTATGGAATTACCGTTTCACAGATGATATCGGATATGTTCCTTATGTCGTAACTACAATACCCTTCCCTTTTCACGAATGTGACCTACTACCAAATTGGACCTTTTTTTTTAAACTTTGTTAATATATTTCATATGTGCATGTTCCTGTAATGGCAAATCGATATTGCATAATCATTTTTACACATAACTTCAATTACATGGTTTTCGCTTCTTTTGTTGTTTTTCAGAGGGACAGTGGTGAAATTTGATTTTGTTATGTCTAGTTATTTTTGCCAAAAGGTGCGAACATAAAATCAATATAGCCCTTTTGGATAACTGCAAACAGCTATTTTTATTAAGGCGATTATTTTGAATCCCCCCCCCCCCCAAGTTAAAAACAAAATTTCGATTGACGTTATTCTCTTCACACAAAAAAAACCATTTCATTTACTCTGATATCTTGTGAAAAATGAAAAATGATTATGTGCGACTAAGACATCATCTGTGTGTGATTGAGTTGTCTCGGTGTGTAAACTACATATTACTTTATTCATGGAGATTTTCATCGCTATGTACAAGGCGTTTGAACTTTTAAAGAAGAAAAAAACGCCCCGGGTATTTAATAGTTTACTTAAAATAAATACAGACCGATTGGGTATTTAAATGTGCTAAATGGGTTTAGAATATTGAAAATCACGTACTGTAACTCGTTTAAAATATTGTTAATACACTCCTTGCTGCTATAGAGAAGTATACTTATTTCATAAAATCTGAATTTGCATCAAACTTCAATTACATATCTAAGTGCTAGGGCATTACAACGGTCATGGTTGCAGTTTTGACTGTATTCAGAGCGATTTGATTTAAGATCATTTAATAAATCAGCAAAGCATAGACACAGAATTTGTATTACAGCGTATATTTTGTAAAACAGTATTTTTTTCCAAATTGTTTTAATGAAGCTCAGAGTAGAACACACACCTAAGCTGTATTCATATCAGATTGTACAGTTAGGTATAATCAGCTACTTCTTTCCAATTATTATTTTGAACTTTTAACTACGTTGCCTTAAACTTTTGATGAAAATAAGCAGAAATAATTTGTTATTTATGAAATGTTACAAGTTGAAACCATGTGAGAGAAGATGAATTTGTATAGTTGAGCGACAGTTCCGAGTCGGCCAGATATGTAAAGATGTAAAAGACATTTTCCATACTAACTGGAAATATTATTTCATGAAACAGTTGCCACTGGATGTATTAGCAAACACAAATCAACCGTCCTTAGCATGAGTTTCAACGAGTATCGTGTAATGCCCTTTTCGATGATGAAATCTCATTAATCAAGTTGGAACTAGCCTCCAAAGACAAGTTTTATGTCGATCATTTGGCTAAATTGGCTGTCAGACAAACCTTTTGCATCGGGGTACATTTTACACATATAATGCCAGAGATAAATAAACGCATTTTAAGTTTTAAATTTCCTGAAACATGAAAGTCATTTGTTTGCCAACGCCAAACCCTCAAGTTTTTGTTTACAAATTTTGTGAATACCTAGATTGTTTATTAGACTGATTCCCAATAAGATGTTTGTTGTTTGTTTGGGGTTGTTTTTTTGTTGTTTTTTTTTTTTTTTTTTGGGGGGGGGGGGGTATTCCAGAAACTTATTCGGTCTCTTGAAAAGTAACTTGATACCCAAAGTGCAGTTATTAAGTTTCATAAAAAATGAGATTTGTGAATTTATTACCATTTCGGCCAAAATATCCAAATTGGGATTGTTATGTTAGCGCGAATGGCTCAAACCTGTAAACTTGGTCGCATGAAGGTGTAACTGTTTATAGATTTGTAAACTTGTTTTGCAATAATTACAAGAGAGATAGAGGTTTCATCGGTAAATTTGCGTTAATTTGATTGGGTGACAATAATCACGCGGTTTAATACACAAATTTCCAAATAAAATTCAACATCTATGACTGCACGTGCTCTCCGTGCCGTAATAAGGAGATTGAATAACGATTTTAATTTGAGGGTAAATAATTCTTTTCTATCATATAATAAGACTGTAACAGCGTTTATGCACATTTTTAAGCGCTAAATTCGAAATGAGATTCAATCAATGTTTTACTCTCAAATAAGGATAGAAACATCAAACAACAAACTTTTGTACATGAAATTTATAAACAAAAAACGTAAAATTCTGACCAAATATGAAGTTATAATAACCACATTTTTTAAAAGAATATAACACCGACATGTACCGGCATTTAAAAAAAATTGCACGAAGGTAAATGTTCTCAATTATAAACCCATAACATATATCTATACTTAACATTATAAAGGAACAGCTTATAAAATAATTAAAAAAAAATCAAATATTATCCTACCTTTTCAGCAGAGAGAGAACCTTCCAGTTGACGAGACCGTGTAAAAGTGAGGTTCTGTGATGTGGAACACCCGAGTATATGGTGACATGTAAGTGACTACCCACTCACTGTAAAAACAGGTTCTGCTTCTTTTGTGATGTCACACACTAACGAGTGTTAATTGCTCCACCTTTGGCGATTTTACACACATACTAGTATTGGTCACTTTGGATTTTGCATGAAAAAATAAACAGCAAAGGTGACAAAATTTTAAAACGTTGAATGTAATATAAGTAGTAATCAGATTGGGATAAATATCTTGTAAGAGATTATCCTTTATTTGTTAAGCTATTTAAATCTGCAAAAAAATCTACTTAATTAACTGCTTCAATGTTGACATTTTAAAAGATATTTTGATAATTTTATAATTGTTATTAATTGAAAACTGAGGTGTCTACGTTAACTTAGAGAAAAGCCAAATATGTGGTTTATCCATATATGGATTGATTTTAAAAGGGTTTGTTTATAATTGCTAAGACAACAATTGGAGCTAGTATATAGATATTACAACCGGTTTTATACATATTGGTTTGGAGTAAACGTGGTATTATGTATTTAAAAAATGAATAAATATTTGCTCAAAACAAACAATTATTGTCTCTTTCACACATTCCCCGTTTCCATTCTCAATTTTAATATAAGTGTGTATGAACTTATTTTACACAAACTGTACTAAAAAGTGAGGACGGGTGATTTTGAAAACATGTACATATATTAATTATAAATTAACAAAGATCTAATAAATGTCTGGAAAGCATGAGGCGTATCTAGTATTTTTTTAAAGGATATTTTTCATCCCGTGGTTTAATGACGAATCTGAACTTATTAAGGAAATCAGCATGTCTTATTAATGGATTCTGAGCTCAGTCATGGATCTGCCAGCTCAAAGTCTCTTAATCATAACCTTATAATTGCACTCGGTGAAATCAAAAGGGTCCGTTTATCTTTCTTAATAATTTTTAGCGCAATGGTTTCGTAAGATCGTTTTAACAGTCTTTGAAAAATGTCATATATCCATTTGTCAGAGTATATATGGCAGTGGGTCCATTGTTGTTATGGTAATATATGTCATCATATTTCCTTGTTTTTGATTCAACTGGAATTTCCAAGAACCATTGACAAAGGAGTAGGCCAAACAATATAGCATTTCTTTTCAATTTTTTTTTCAAAATGTTTACTTTTAGATATTATTGAAAAGTAGAATACTTCTATTCTATAAATGTTTTTTTTACAATGCAAGGCATATGCATCAAGTAATAAATCGGTATGAGTCAAAGCTCCGTGTTGAAGACCGTACTTTGACCTATAATGGTTTACTTTTACAAATTGTGACTTGGATGGAGAATTGCCTCATTGGCACTCATAACCACATCTTCTTATATCTACTCAATTTTTACAAAATGTCAAACATCTTTCATTAGACGTACTAGAATACCGGTATTAGGCCAAAGGTAGCCCTTACCGGACCTTATCCTTCAAGGAGAATGTATCTTCGTGTGTGATGTTTTTGCAAACCTATGCTTAAAAGTGTTAATCAGCTGATGTATTTACTGACATTTAGCATTTTGTTGCTAGGAGGCAGGTGCTCAATATATATTTAATGTGTTTCGTGTAGTTAATGAACAAATTGTCTATATTGGAACTTGACATTTGCTGTTTATACAGGATAAACAGTTTTGTGTGGTTCTTTGTCATTATAACTTTTGCAAAATGTTTAAGTTTCATGGAAACTATTGGATTTTCTGAAATTGACCATAACGAGTTTTAAGAAGCGAGTACTTCATGTACATGTATGAACATCAGTTTGAGTTCCTCTCTCTCCCTTTATACGTCATGTGTAGCCAATGACCTGTACCAGTTAATTTGTTAAGACATAGCTACAAATATGCGAATTTTTCACACTAGCCTATATAGCTACCTTTCACGTGTAGTTATTTTGCCCCCAAATGTTCTAAGCTGTCACAATAAATAACCCGTTCAGGTCACACGCAGTATCTATATTTGATTAAATAGATGAATATCTAAAGTGATTTTATATTGTTGGTTACATTTGAGGTAGCAGGGTAGTATAATAACTCTTTATAGTTATACTTCAGTCACATAAACATACTGGTGAAAGATTTTGTCTATTACAAAATTGAGCTGCATCGGATAGAAATCGATCTTATGCAAGTGAAAATATGCACATGTACATGCAATTTTGTGCCTGTCCCAAGTCAGGAGCTTCTGGCCTTTGTTAGTCTTGTATTATTTTAAATTTAGTTGCTTGTGTACAATTTGGAAATTAGAATGGCGTTCATTGTCACTGAACTAGTATATATTTGTTTAGGGCACAGCCGAGGGACGCCTCCGGGTGCGGGAATTTCTCGCTACATTGAAGACCCATTGTTGCCTTGGGCTGTTGTCTGATCTATGGTCGGGTTGTTGTCTCTTTAACACATTCCCCATTTCACGGCCGACACTCGGCTAACCGAGAGATTGGTCGGTTAATCTATATTGAGTATGCGGCTATATCGGCGGTTGGTCTGTTAATCGGGTTGGCTAAAGTCTGTTAATCAGGTGTTATCGAGAAAATCATTGAAAGTTTAGCATGTTTCATTGTATAACTTTTTAAATATATTTTTATTATAAACATTATTCATGTCTAACAAAACAATTCAATATACTGAATCCAGTGGTGTAATTATTTTTTTTCTAGCTTCGATGTACGATCTATTAAATGAAAAGGCGGATTACTCATCAATAAATTTATACACATTTTTCACACACAAAACTGTACACAAAATGACACGTTGGTTAATTTTACTTGCATGCAATATTTTGAACATCGAAAAAAGACGGGCATTATGTTTGTTAACCATATTGATATCTTTGTGTGAAAAATCTACACGAAAATCTGTATTTTGGTGACATAAATCAATCTTTATTTAAAACCTGGTCTGTTAATGGGTCGGATGTATAAAACCCGGTCTGTTAATTGGTCTGTTAAGAGTTATGAATGGCAATAAAAATGTAATTCTATTGCTATATGGGGTGTTATCGGATCAAATGGGTAGGCTCAAGACGAGCAGCTAAAATATACGGAAACAACACATGAGCAATGAAACATAAAATATACGATAGCAACACATGAACAATTAACAATTTAGACAATGGAAATTGAAAATTGATAAAAATGGTTTCATAAAGTGTTATATTAAGTTATAGTTATTGACCAAGAAAGTCGGTATATGGGATTTAATCTGCACAGCACGAGATGACACAATAACCCGAACGACGTAGGAGTTCGGGTTATTGGGTCATCTCGTGCTGTGCAAATTAAATTCCATATACCGATTTGATTGGCCAATAACTGTTTTAACACATGACGCAATCAATTTACGTGAACGTTTTATAAATGTTGACGTCATTCCGCAATCCACGGATCCTAGGAAAGTTTCTTGTAGGGTAAAGCAAGGCGAAAATACGACTTTGGTAAGTTTAAAATTAATATTTTTTTTCATATTTCTAAAATTGCGATTTAATGGTATATTTTTTTATCGCTTCCACAGGCTTGGGTAAATGATAAAAAAAAAATGTTTTGTTGATTAAAATATTTCCGTTAAATTTATTCCCCATTTTTATTTAATTGGTGACGATTAAGACTTTCACAAACTGTGTACTTTCAAATCGGCGTATGAATATAAAAAAAAATAACTGCAATTGAGTTTAAATCAGAATAATTGCTTTTGAATTTCTTTCCCTCAATGATATGCTTAGAGAGAAAAAGAAACGAGGAAGATATTATATTATCTAAATCTAAAATGTTAAATAAACAGAAAATACGTTTCTCTTTCAAAACCTTTAACCCCCCCCCCCCCTGTATTACTTTTTAAGACACGTCCATCTAAATGAAGTCTGATTGATCTCCAGCTAATCCCCCTGTTTTAAAACAAACTGAAATATGGTCCTCATTAAATTTGGTCCAAAAATAGTTCCTTTATATTCGGATATTCAAAAAGTCGTTATAAATTCCATTTAGTCTGAAACTAATCTAAATCAGATTGGTTTCTATATTCGGATATTCTTAGATACAATTCTTTTTGGGCAGAAATTAACAAAAATTGTTTTAACTTTCTTTTTTACTTTAAAACACTGATATAGATTTACGTTGTACACAAAATATAATAAAATAGTTTATGTCCCAGCTTTAATAGATAAAAAAAAATGAAGGAATGAGAAACCTTTCTTTTTCCTATTTTGAAACTACGATGTTTGTACGAAGTTTATCTTTGTCGTAATTTCAAGGCAGATGGCAGATTCGGGGGTGGGGGGCGAACAGGTCGTTAACCCTTGGATTTGACAAAGTATCGTGTTTTAGCTTCAAACCGTCAATATTGTCTTTAGTCTCGCTACACTCGTGGATTTTTTTTTAATTTGATAGAATAACGCCCCTTTCAAAATCAAAGAACCGCCCCTAAAGGTAAAAATAGATTTGAACTGTGCAGTTATCTGAGGTAGTTAATGCACACCTTAGCTGTGCATTATCCAGATTATACCACAGTAAGAACAAAGAGATTTTACTCTTGCCATGTGTTAAAGTAATATTAATTCCATCTAAGAATGGTAGCATATATCGTATGGATTCTGTTTACATAATGAATGACACCAATTTGTCATCTTCATTGGTAACCAGTATATAAATCAGAGTTAAACGTCGTAATGTAACTAAACATCAGTAAGTAAAATATATTGGGATGCTAAAATATAAAGAATAGAGAAAGAATAATATACATTTATTTCCCGTGCCTCAGGGAGATATGAAGATTTGTTCAATGACACGTGGGATAGTCTCAACCAATCAGATATTGATTAAACTATCAATGTGTATAAACAGTGGAATAATATACAATTATAGCCTTTGTATGAGGGCACCTAAAAGAAGTATATTGACTGAGGACTAGGTCCTAGGTCGAAATACTTCTTTGGGTCGATATATCCTGTATTGACCTCATACATAGGCTATAATTGTTATATTATCAAATTTCCAACCATATTTGTATCAAAATCGTCATTTGATTTTGTTTGAATTTTATAGATATCATATTGTCTCCTATATATTACCGACATATAAATAAACCGTGCAATATGCTTTTTGCTGTGCAATATACTTTTGCTATCCGCCGTTTTTGGTCACCTTCGAAAATATAGTTTAACATGTGACTATCCCTAAACGAATCAAATAAGTTAAAATATACGAATTAATAATACTGAGTAAGATAAATAAAATGTAGAGAAAAGTGACATAACAAATTAAACAATTTAAAGAATACAGAAATAAACACCACCCCCTATCCGGACCCTCATGGTATACACGAGAATCTGGATGGAGACGCAGAATATAGAATAGTAGATAAGGACAGTGTAGAGAGTGATGCATTGCTAGAAAAGAGAGAAAAAATAATAATTGTTTAAGAATACAGACATGAAACACCCCTGGGTGTTGAAACAGTAACGGATTGCGATGTACTCATATTGGTGACGAATGCTAGAAGTTTACATGCGGACAACTGCAGTTCTCCTCTGCACTTATGTAGAAAGGAACTAAATGGAATAAAATGAATTAAAACTTAAGTTAACAAAATGTAGCTGCATTCGCTCCTTTCCATTTACTTCTTTAGAATGATTTGAAAACAACATATGATTAAGTAATAGAAGAAAAGAACCAATTGGATGATGCTGGCGAATTAGGGGTTAACGTCCAGTGACAAATATCATGTGCATATGAGAACGACAACACGTTATATGTACCCCTGTGTTGTATTAGAAAGACACTTTCAGTCGGATTTGAGAACGTGCTACTTTGAACAGATTCAAAAATTAAGGCTGATTGAAAACTTTGATATTAAATGCATGCATATTCCAGCGGCCAATCCATATCATGCTATATTGAAGTGACACACAATTCAAAAAAAGGGAAAGAAAGTCAAAATAAAAATGCTCTTACTAGAACGATACTGGTGCACCGTATTGTCAATTTTTTTTTCACTCAAGAACATCTTATTCTTTACTTTTTCAATGGGAAAATATAAATGTACCAAAACTATTGCCGTGGCTAAATAACTCTTAACTGACACAATTTCATTAACAGACTTTATTCCCATAATTTTCACTAAAACGTGGTATTATTCACGTTATATTACAATTATGAAATATTTACTAATGTCAATTTATTTTTAGAACCAAAGTACTATTTTGTGTCCTTTAAATGATATCTAAAATTGTTTGTTTCGCCTTTTATTAAAAAATTGCTATGCGTATAAGCGTAAATTATAAATACTTGCGCGACGCCTTTCAGTTTTACTGAAAACTGCGCAGACTATGAAATGTTTTTACAGGTGGAAAATATTCTATGATAGATATCATTTTGTCAGACACTTTTCTTTTTTTGATTTGGTTCTTATAATATGCCAAAAATCTGTATATTTGATAGCGTTTAACATAAAATTGTGCGTTTTACTTTTAACAGACGCATAACCAACTCGATTAACAGATCAATCGCCGATATAGCCGCATACTCAATATAGATTAACCGACCAATCTCTCGGTTAGCCGAGTGTCGGCCGTGCATTTCCATTCTTAATTTTATACCACTTTCACGGCCGACACTCGGCTAACCGAGAGATTGGTCGGTTAATCTATATTGAGTATGTGGCTATATCGGCGGTGGGTCTGTTAATCGGGTTGGCTAAAGTCTGTTAATCAGGTGTTATCGAGGAAATCATTGGAAATTCTGCATGTTTCATTGTATAACTTTTTAAATATATGTTTATCATAAAAATTATTCATGTCTAACAAAACAATTCAATGTACCGAATCCAGTGGTGTAATTATTATTTTTCTAGCTTCGATGTACGATCTATAAAATGAAAAGGCGTGTTACTCATCAATAAATTTATACACATTTTACACACACAAAATGTACACAAAAAGACACGTTGGTTGAATTTACTTGCATGCGATATTTTGAACATCGAACAAAGACAGGCATTATGTTTGTCAACCAAATTGATATCATTGTGTGAAAAATCTACACAAAAATCTGTATTTTGGTGACATAAATCAATCTTTATTTAAAACCTGGTCTGTTAATGGGTCGGATGTATAAAACCCGGTCTGTTAATTGGTCTGTTAAGAGTTATGAATGGCAATAAAAGTATAATTTTATTGCTGTATGGGGTGTTATCGGATCAAATGGGTAGGCCCAAGACGAGTGGCTAAAATACACGTAAACAACACATGAGCAATGAAACATAATATATACGGAAACACTGACATGAACAATGAATTTAGGCCATGAATATTGAAAACTGACATAAAAAAAGTGTAATATTAAAGTATTATTATACATCATGTTAAAATGTTATATTTTGATTGCCTAATACGAAGGTGTTAATTTACTCTATCACATGGCTGAGTGGGTGACAATTTTTTGGAATGTCACCCTCTCGGCTAGACCAATCAAAAATCGGCAGTTTAAACGACAATGAATTGAATCTACATCAAGTTATTTTATAGACAATGCTTAAAGTTCTAATTTACTATACAACGAAACGTGGAACGACTCAAACTTATTTCTTTTACAATTGTTGGAAAAACGTATTTCACTTGTTAATATTTTTACTTTAAAACCTATAAATCATTGTGTGTTATGCTTATTGTTGATATTAAACGCATCCGTTCACCATCGATGGGTTTCAACTGGTGATGTACATTTCATCATGTTCATTGTGATGTATATTTCTCAGCCAGATATGAGGCCTTTTGAAAGGGGTATTTACCCAAAATTAAAAAAAAAATAAATAACAATAACAAAATAACAACAATTGAAAATAATTTTTTTCTTGATAGCAGAGCTTTTTTTCCGTTTCGGGCCTAATCCTTGTATCGTTTATATGTCAAGTCAATGCACTACTATTGTCTATTTACTTCACTTCTGATGATTTTTCAAATACCCGTTACGCTGTCAAGTGCGTGACTACATAGAAAATCCTTTATAATAAAACTCATCTGTTTAAGAAAATGATGATAGGACATTCATTATAATAAACCAAATATCACATAGCTGAGAGGGTGATAGAGCAGATCGGTATCCCTCGAAAAAACATTGTCAACCTTGGCTTCGCCGCGGTTGACAATGTTTTCTCGGGACCCAATCTGCTCTATCACCCTCTCAGCTATGTGTTATTTATATCTTATCACATATTTGTTACGGATACGGATACATTTTTAAGATTTACCTGTTATGTTTCATTAAATTGTTATAATTGAACTTTTTTTCCCTCTTTTCTGCAACACTTAAATATGTGATAAATAGCTTAAAGATTATAACATGTTTTTCCATATTTGCCCTGGTATCATCCCTCGACCCATATCGGCCAAAGCTAAAGCCTCGAGGCCGATATGGGAGTCTCGGGATGATACCAGAGCTAATATAGAAAAGGACATGTTATAATCTATACATATTGATTTCATCCAAGAATGGTCGCATATATCATGTGGATTCTGTTTAGGTTGTCATGAATGACACTAATTTGTATCTAAACAGCTGAAGGACGCCTCCGGGTGCGGGAATTTCTCGCTACATCGAAGACCTGTTGGTGACCCTCTGCTGTTGTTTTTTATTTGGTCGGGTTGTTGTCTCTTCGACACATTTCCCATTCCATTCTCAATTTTATTAACCAGTATATAAATCAGAGATAAACGTCGTAATGTAACTAAACATCAGTAAGTAAAATAGATTGGGATGCTAGAATACATAAAGAATAAAGAAATAATAATGAGTAAGATAAAATAAAATGTAGAGAAAAGTAACAGACAATTTAAAGAATATAGAAATAAACAACACCCCCAATCCGGACCCTCATTGTATACACGAGAATCTGGATGGAAACACAGAATATATAGAATAATAGATAAGGACAGTAGGAAGTGATGCATTAATAAAAAAAGATAGAAAAGATAATAACTGTTTGAGAATAAAGACATGAAACTTCCCTGAGTGTTGAAACAGTAACGGATTGCTATATATATGTACTCATATTGGTAATAAATGCTAAAAGTTTACATGCGGACAACTGCAGTTCTCCTCTGCACTTATGTAGAAAGGAACTAAACGGAATAAAATGAATTAAAACTTAAGATAACCAAATGTAGCTGCATTCACTCCTTTCCATTTACTTCTTTAGACTGATTTGTAAACAACAGATGATTCAGTAATAGAAGAAAAGAACCAATCGGATGATGTTGACGATTTATAGTTTAACGTCCAGTGACAAATATCATGTGCATATGAGAACGACAGCACGTTATATGTACCCTGTGTTGTATTAGAAAGACACTTTCGGACGGATTTGAGAACGTGCTACTTTGAACAGACAAAAAAATTAAGGCTGAAGAAAACGTTAATAATACATTCATGCATATTCCAGCAGTCAATCCATATCCATATATTGAAGTGACACACTCCTTAATAAAATGCAAAGGAAGTTAAAATAAAAATGTTCTTACTAGAAGGATACTGTTGCAGCGTATTGTCATTTTTTTTTACTCAAGAGCATCTCATTCTTAACTTTTTCAAAGGGAAAATATAAAGGTAGCACAACTATTGTCGTGGCTAAATAACTCTTAACTGACACAATTTCAATTGTCCAACCCATTAACAGACTTTATTTCCATAATGTTCACTAAAACGTGGTATTACTGACGTTATATTACAATTATGAAATATTTACTAATTTCAATTTATATTTTAGAACCAAAGTACGATTTTGTGTCCTTTAAATGATATCTAAAATTGTTTTTTTCGCCTTTCATTACAAAAATTGCTATGCGTATAAGCATAAATACTACATACTTGCGCGACGCCTTTTAGTTTTACTGAAAACTGCGTAGACTATGAAATGTTTTTACAGTTGGAAAATGTTCTATGATATATATCATTTTGTCAGACACTTTTCTTTTTTTGATTTGATTCTTATAATGTACCTAAAATCTGTATATTAAATAGATTTTAATATTAAAATTGTGCGTTTTACTCTTAACAGACGTATAACCAACCCGATTAACAGACCAACCGCCGATATAGCCGCATACTCAATATAGATTAACCGACTATCTCTCGGTTAGCCGAGTGTCGGCCGTGACTTTGATCGATTTCGAACATTCAAATACAAAAGTTTTGGTATGTTTAGTATATTTTATTAAAGCAACTTAATATTCAAACAGTAACAGACTGTTCTATATATTTTTTTGTCAACCCGAAATAGGTTAACAAATGTTTTGATATTCATTTGAGTAAGGTAGATTTTTATGTATTACAGAAAAGATCGCATGAATCAGCAGACATACTGAACAGTACAACACTATACAAATAAGGATTTATATGGTATAATTACCAATGACACGACTATCCATAGACCAAAAGACACAGACGAGCACTATTACTGAATTGCCTTCAACAATAAGCAAAACATATATTGAATAGTAATATATCAAAGGCCCTGTATGATTAAGTACAAAACATTCTTAAAAAGAAAACAACGGTCTAAAAAATTCTTCAAATATAAAAGAGAAAAAAAAATCTGAAGAACAACACATAAAATGTATGACAGGTCATACCAACTACCAACATCCAGCAAGCAGCAATTAATCAATCTAATCGAGTAGACCGCACTTATTATGTGTACTAAAGGAGCTGATCTAAATTCAACAAAAATTGTGAATGGGTAAAAGTTCGAATCGATAATTCAAATGCATTATGGTTTGATTTCATGTTTTTGTTAAACCGAAAACAGCCAAAACATTTTATTTTATACCTTACATTGAGACAAAATAGTCTTATGAAAAATGCCATGACAGTTTCATTTCCGGTGTAATTGTTATGAAAAACACCCAAATTGTTTGTCTGACATATTTTAAATAAATTATTTCCTGTCAAGTTATAATAAAACATACATAGTGTGATAAGCCCCATAGTTGTCTATTAAAGATTGTATTCTCTCTTTATTTTACGAGCAATCTAATTAAAATTTAGATCTCTGATCTCGATATGCTCAAAAGAGTTCCATCGAGGATTATTACTATATATTTGATATGTGATCAGATTGTTTTACAAGAAGGTTGTCGGACACATTATGATGCGAATTCTTACATTTGTTGTTCTGTCATCGTCTTTAATTTAATCCCTCGTCCGATTTCTTCAATGGCTAGAGGTAAAGGGGGGGTGGGGAAGGGGGGGGTGGGGAAGGGGGGGGTGGGGGTTTGAGATCTATGCTAAACCCCGCCGCATGTTTTCGCCTGTCCCACGAGTGTAGCCTCTGGCCTTTGAAAGTCTTGTATGCTTTTTAATTTTAGTTCATTTACATGTTTTGGAGTTAAGTATGACGTCCTTTGTCACTGAACAAGTACAAATTTATTAGGGGCCAGCTGAAGCACTCCTCCGGTTGCAGGATTTGCTCGCTGAGTTGAAAACCAATTGGTGGCCTTTGGACGGTTTGTTGTCTCTATTACACATTCCCCATTTTCATTCTCAATTTTACATTGTTACCATTGTAAAGTGGTCTCGACATCATACAAATCCGTTGCATGTTAGGGACCATCTTGAACTTGCAGTTATATACCGGTATATGAGTTTTGCTATGGTGGTATCATGGTACGCCGTACTTGGTTTTTGAGGCGTAGAACATGAATAATTGGACTGTTACTTAGCTTTCGGTTTAGTTTTGTATATGTAGGTGTAGTGACTTTGTGACATGAAACGAAAGACAAAATCCATTATTTTCGATTACAACAACACATTTGAAAAAAAAGTGTTTATTTAAAAATAAAACATAAAACTGATTTGCATTATTTATATAAAGACTGATCGTCACTGTACAACGGTTAAGTAATTTGTATTTAAATGAAAACAAAATGATATTATCTGAAAAATAATTTCGTATGCACTGAATATTTTCTTTATTTCTTTTCTAAACAGAACGATTTTGAATTTATTTAAAAATTGTCATAAGTCAAACGTTAGAAAAACGATTTAATTTTATCCGCCTCCTCTATAAATATGTACTATTATTAAAGTGCGTACTGGAGGGTGGAAAATGACTTGTTAGTCGTTACACGTCGTTTGATGTATTTTAAAGTTCTAAAAACCATGTTATGTTCTTGAATTATTGATAAATTATATTATTTGTGTTGCATTTTTCATGCATGAAATGAAATTAACACAGCGTAAAACGTTTGAAGAAATATTTATTACCCAAAGATCATTAAAGTTAAAATCACTTCATATGCAATTCATCCTTGCGTGGAGATTAACAAATACAGATATCCAGGTTGGCTCCACAATGACCAGAAAAAGAGGGTAATTCATACGAAACTAGAATACGGAAGTGTGTCAAATTGAATTAACAAATTATTACCATTGAATTTAAATTCACTTTCTATGTTGGTGTAGTACATTACTTGATGGGGGCATGCTTGGTAGTTATTTAGATTCACTTTCTATGTTGGTGTAGTACATTACTTGATGGGGGCATGCTTGGTAGTTATTTAGATTGACTTTCTATGTTGGTGTAGTACATTACTTGATGGGGGCATGCTTGGTAGTTATTTAGATTGACTTTCTATGTTGGTGTAGTACATTACTTGATGGGGGCATGCTTGGTAGTTATTTAGATTCACTTTCTATGTTGGTGTAGTACATTACTTGATGGGGGCATGCTTGGTAGTTATTTAGATTGACTTTCTATGTTGGTGTAGTACATTACTTGATGGGGGCATGCTTGGTAGTTATTTAGATTGACTTTCTATGTTGGTGTAGTACATTACTTGATGGGGGCATGCTTGGTAGTTATTTAGATTCACTTTCTATGTTGGTGTAGTACATTACTTGATGGGGGCATGCTTGGTAGTTATTTAGATTCACTTTCTATGTTGGTGTAGTACATTACTTGATGGGGGCATGCTTGGTAGTTATTTAGATTGACTTTCTATGTTGGTGTAGTACATTACTTGATGGGGGCATGCTTGGTAGTTATTTAGATTCACTTTCTATGTTGGTGTAGTACATTACTTGATGGGGGCATGCTTGGTAGTTATTTAGATTCACTTTCTATGTTGGTGTAGTACATTACTTGATGGGGGCATGCTTGGTAGTTATTTAGATTCACTTTCTATGTTGGTGTAGTACATTACTTGATGGGGGCATGCTTGGTAGTTATTTAGATTGACTTTCTATGTTGGTGTAGTACATTACTTGATGGGGGCATGCTTGGTAGTTATTTAGATTGACTTTCTATGTTGGTGTAGTACATTACTTGATGGGGGCATGCTTGGTAGTTATTTAGATTGACTTTCTATGTTGGTGTAGTACATTACTTGATGGGGGCATGCTTGGTAGTTATTTAGATTGACTTTCTATGTTGGTGTAGTACATTACTTGATGGGAGCATGCTTGGTAGTTATTTAGATTCACTTTCTATGTTGGTGTAGTACATTACTTGATGGGGGCATGCTTGGTAGTTATTTAGATTGACTTTCTATGTTGGTGTAGTACATTACTTGATGGGGGCATGCTTGGTAGTTATTTAGATTCACTTTCTATGTTGGTGTAGTACATTACTTGATGGGGGCATGCTTGGTAGTTATTTAGATTCACTTTCTATGTTGGTGTAGTACATTACTTGATGGGGGCATGCTTGGTAGTTATTTAGATTCACTTTCTATGTTGGTGTAGTACATTACTTGATGGGGGCATGCTTGGTAGTTATTTAGATTGACTTTCTATGTTGGTGTAGTACATTACTTGATGGGGGCATGCTTGGTAGTTATTTAGATTCACTTTCTATGTTGGTGTACATTACTTGATGGGGGCATGCTTGGTAGTTATTTAGATTCACTTTCTATGTTGGTGTAGTACATTACTTGATGGGGGCATGCTTGGTAGTTATTTAGATTCACTTTCTATGTTGGTGTAGTACATTACTTGATGGGGGCATGCTTGGTAGTTATTTAGATTCACTTTCTATGTTGGTGTAGTACATTACTTGATGGGGGCATGCTTGGTAGTTATTTAGATTGACTTTCTATGTTGGTGTAGTACATTACTTGATGGGGGCATGCTTGGTAGTTATTTAGATTGACTTTCTATGTTGGTGTAGTACATTACTTGATGGGGGCATGCTTGGTAGTTATTTAGATTCACTTTCTATGTTGGTGTAGTACATTACTTGATGAGGGCATGCTTGGTAGTTATTTAGATTCACTTTCTATGTTGGTGTAGTACATTACTTGATGGGGGCATGCTTGGTAGTTATTTAGATTCACTTTCTATGTTGGTGTAGTACATTACTTGAATGGGGCATGCTTGGTAGTTATTTAGATTGACTTTCTATGTTGGTGTAGTACATTACTTGATGGGGGCATGCTTGGTAGTTATTTAGATTGACTTTCTATGTTGGTGTAGTACATTACTTGATGGGGGCATGCTTGGTAGTTATTTAGATTCACTTTCTATGTTGGTGTAGTACATTACTTGATGGGTGCATGCTTGGTAGTTATTTAGATTGACTTTCTATGTTGGTGTAGTACATTACTTGATGGGGGCATGCTTGGTAGTTATTTAGATTGACTTTCTATGTTGGTGTAGTACATTACTTGATGGGGGCATGCTTGGTAGTTATTTAGATTCACTTTCTATGTTGGTGTAGTACATTACTTGATGGGGGCATGCTTGGTAGTTATTTAGATTCACTTTCTATGTTGGTGTAGTACATTACTTGATGGGGGCATGCTTGGTAGTTCTCGATTTCTTTTAAAAAAAAAGCTTTAAAGGGAGAACAGTACGATATTATTTGTATGTTTTTTGTCAATGATACCGAATATAAACATACTTTTAACCCAAATCATGTTCTAATTGTATATCTTTTGTCCAAGATGATGTATAACACTGTTTGGGATAGACAGTAGAAATAGTCTATTCTCGACCATGGAATAAGTGAACGAGAAGATCATGTGAATTAAAGTTGTTTGTTCATGTTTCTAAAGAACTTTCTTCTGACAGTAAGCGACATGTTGGAATCGTCCGTCTGACAGAAAGTAACATGTTGGAATCGTTTGTCTGACACTAAGTGACATTGACATGTTGGAATTGTCCGTCTGACAGTAAATGACATGTTGGAATCATCCGTCGGACAGTAAGTGACATGTTAGAATCGTCCGTCTGACAGTAAGTGACATTGACATGTTGCAATCGTCCGCCTGACAGTAAATGACATGTTGGAATTATCCGTCTGACAGAAAGTGACATGTTAGTTCGTCCGTCTGACAGTAAGTGACTTTTCAATTCATTGGTTTGATCTGGTCGGAATTTAACCAACTCCTTCTCTCATTTTTGTCGATTTCGTTACTACGATACCAACAACAGATACATACCATATAGATAGACCCAATTTGCAGCTTTAAAACCGATATGATATTTGCGTTTTTCAGCTTTCAGAGAGAACATGCATATTATATAATATGAGTAGTAACAATGTTGTTTATGTCTAATAAACACGTGGAAGAAAACTTTATCAAATATAAAAAGTCAAAGGAGTAGGTCCAGTAAGACCGACCCCCTTTTGGCCCCAAAATATAGCAGTTTTACAAAATTGTTAAAATGTAAACTTTTAGTTATTTATTGGACAGTAGAATGCTTCTGCTCCATGAATATGGGCTGTTTTTGACAATACAATGCACATATATCAGGTACTAGCACCATTAAGTCATGCTAAATTACTCAAATCTTCACAATTCTAGCATTTTAGTTAAATCTTAGACGGTTTCCGTGTAAAACGAAAGTGGCCGCATTCGTGTTCATCCTTTATATTGAAATGTAAGTTGTATTTGATGATAATACATAACATATATAAAGGTTGAGGATGAACACGGATGCGGCCACTTTCATTTTTGACAAAAAAACATCCGAAAAGTGACATTTTTCGGCATATTTGGTAGATTTTTCATATGTGAACTTGAATCGGATCGTTTTTTAATGCCTAATCAGTTAAAATCTTTCACATAAACTAATTGAATCAAATGAAATAGACACTTAGGCAGCAACCATTTGATTTTCTGGGGGGGGGGGGGGGGGGGCTATGGTTTTTTTTGGAAAAAAAAGTTTGTTTCCAGTTTTTGGAGAAAAAAATAATTTGTTTTTGATTCTGAGAAAAAAAAATTGTTTGTTTCACCCTCAGCTGCCACTATATGTAATGCTAAAATTGAAAGAAAAAAATTGTTTTCGACTTATCACGAAAAAAATGGATTGTTTTTCGCCGCAGGCGAAAAAAAAAAATTGTCCAGAAAAAAAAACCATAGCCCCCCCCCCCCCCCAGAAAATCAAATGGTTGCTGCCTTAAGTGTTTTAAAAGTGGTCAAAACCTTTCGTCAGATGAACCTGAAATTTGAGGCCAAAATCGATCCTTACCGGACCTACTCCTTTCAGACCCTTTCATTTATTCTGCTAGTGGACAAAAACATAAAGGTCAAATTATAAGATCCCAGATTCGAAAATAAAATGAATAAAGATTATGAAATATGTTTTACAGTTTATATTTACAATGCATTGTTATACACTGCGCACAAATATTTAATTTATGTCATATGACGCTAACGTTACAAAGTTAAGGAGGCTCGAGGGTATAAAAATTTCAGAAAAAAATTAAACATTTGTTTTTCATTACAAATTTCATTTATTACCTTTTGTTGTTGTTACTTTATCATATGGTACAAAAAACATTCAAAACAATTAATTCGTGTTGGCCCCAGCTGACTTTTAAAATGTAAACATCATTGAAAAAGTTCTAAATTATCTCCCTTTGGTGGAAAAATGCCATTTTTTGGCTTTAAAATTGAAATATCTCTTTTAACTCATCGGTGACCTATATTTTTTAATACAATTTCGATATATGCTATACTTTAACTAAATTATTGTAAAATTTGAGCGATTTCTGTAATAAATTTCTTTTTTTATTTCGATATTACCTTTATTTCTCCTATTAGTTCAACAGAGAAAAAAAAACACTTTTACAAAGATGTATGCTTCTTTCGAAGGCAGATTGTGAGCGCAAATGAACGGTGACCCCATTTTTTTATTTTATTTTTCTATTAACTATAAGATAAAGTTAATTTATAGAAAAATATAGAGAAATCCTATATAAATGATTTAGACCCGCGAACCCCCTTAATGCAACGCAACAAGACAAACGGAAAAGACTTGGGTTCAAAAAAATATTGAAAACAATTAAATGTGTAATTGACGCCTGATATTGAACAGATACATACACAACATACTGAAAGGAATGCATAAACATGCTGGCTTCGTGTGTGCAAATTTCTATGTTTAATTTTACAAATGTTCAGTTCAATTGGTAAACTATAAAAAAATATTTCGTAATTAGTATTTATTATATTTTTTCGAATCTGGGATCTTATAATAAACCTTCATGTATAGAGAACTTAAAAATAATCTACTTATAGTTTTATTTCTGATCGGCTTGAACGAGATTCAACGAGAAGTAGATTAAATCTTGACTTTAATAAGTGGTTCATTTGAGGTTAGAAGTGTGGCAATCTTGTGTAATTACCACTTGTTTTGAATGAGATTAGAACACATATTATATATTATTCAATGCTTTCAGTTATAACATAATTGAATGAATCGTAAACCCATTTGCTTTATTTTTAATCGGCAGAAAAAAGTATAGATATACTGTATAATACATTTAATTATATTGTTGGTGTCTCGATTTCTCGAAATTCAATGACAAACATTTTATAACATTCCTCACATGAACTTGATTTTGGCTTTCAAATTTTGACAGGTATGGTCATTGGCAATATTTAATATATCGCTTATATATATTCAGTGAACAACAAAATTCTAGAAGAAAGTGCACATTCCTACGGAAGCGTATTGGCGCCACACATGTTTTTCTTTCTTCCTATGTTTGCGTTTAACGCAAACCTTTTGCGTTATAACGCAAACCTTTGCGAAATAACGCAAACCTTTGCGTTATAACGCAAACATTTGTTTTATCTTATTTCTTATTTAAGATTCAAAGGAAACAGTAGTTATTAATGGTGGAGGCTGTATATATTAAAATTTATCAACTTTGTAATCATTGCAAAGTAAAATGCTTGAATAATTAAATCATATCAATGACTAATAATGAGCAGAATAATATCAGAAGATGTGGTATGAGTGCCAATAAGAAAACTCTCCATCTAAGTCACTATTCATAAAAGTAAACCATCATAGGCCGAATTACGGTCTTTCAAACGGAGCATTGGCTCACACTGAACAACAAACTATAAAGGTCCCCAAAAACGATATCCATGTTACTACTAGTATATATATTACAAAGAAAATTGAGTAAATTGAGGTTATACCTAAGAAAAAAATCAACCCTGCTAATGTAGCTATAACCGAATATAAATATACTTTCAAAGTAAGCTCTCGTTTGAGAACTGTGTAAAGTAGGTTAGATTCAAACAAGCTACCCTTTGGCAATAAATGTATAGAATGAAGATGTTTTATTAATAAAATTATGTTCTCTCTATTCAAACTGCTACCCAAGCATCTTAAAAATACTTCATTATATTGAAATGAAAATTCAATGACTTTCTATCAAAGTATCTTGATCATATTCTGAGATTTAAAAAAAAAATTCCTTATTAATAATTCATTTTAAAGCAGAAAGATCATTTTGTCTATTTGACTTTGAGGTTTCACAATTCTATGACATTATTTTTTATCTTTCAATTTAAATATGACTATATACTAAACTATATCTATTTTCTTGTTAAAGTGTATACTTTTCTGATGCACAAATCAGTCTAAATTTATGTACAATTGCACTTCAAGTATTCCATTATTCCTATGCATATTTATTATAATGATTTGGCCTTGTATGTATGTTTCTTTTTTTATCTACTAGTAAATCACATCCGAAATGAATGACAGACGGACATATATACAAAAAGGAGAAAGCATAAGGAAGTTGGTTTCGCAATGCATCAGTCATGGGTGACTTGTGTCCAACACTTAGGTTGGAAAATCACGTCTGTTTCAGCCAATGTCTTATGCTACTGGTAAAACACGCAAAAATGTGTACTCTTGAATTTTTTATATTGTATTTGTCCTTAGAAAAGATTGCATCTATGCATGTTTTTATGGGTCATCATGACATTGCCCTCTTAATTGTCCCCAACAATAATAATAATCTTTATTGCAAAATTACACATATAAGGACAATACCATCAAACAATTTTTTACAATACAATGCAATACAATGTAATACTAGTACAATACAATATATAGAACATGTATTTTAAGAGTTCAATTATAAATTTATATAAAAAACACCATCATAAGCTTGTCTGACATGGGTCTGACTCCCTCAGTTCTAAAGACTGCTTAATGAAGGCTCCAATTTGACAAACAAGTTCAGGAATGTGGTTTAGAATGTGTTGAGTAGCATGAAATACTGGAATTTAAAGCCGTGTCTTTCTATTTCACAACTCTATAACATGGTATCAGGCGTTTCTGGCAGCCTTCATCTATAACCACATAGATAAAGGCAGATGTGGTGTGAGTGCCAATGAGACAACTCTCCATCCAAATAACAATTTAAAAAAGTAAACCATTATAGGTTAAAGTACGGCCTTCAACACGGAGCCTTGGCTCACACCGAACAACAAGCTATAAAGGGCCCCAAAATTACTAGTATAAAACTATTCAAACGGGAAAACCAACGGTCTAATCTATATAAACACGACCACTTAACGGATATGTTATCATTATTCTGGAAATTTCCCTGAACAAGTATCATGTATTTGGAATAATTATTTTCTTTAAAAATTTGAAAAAGAAGATTTTTCCGAGCAAAAATATAATTATTATATAATATCCATATAAGTTTGGAAATTATACCCAACAGTGTTATACTTAGATTTTTATGCTGACAAATTTCGTCCCTTATTGGAATTTGAAAACACACCTTCAATAATATACACTACATCACCAATCTTTTAGTTTCATATTCAGCGCTCAAGACCACTCGACCACGTTCGCTATATAAAAATACTACTTCAATTCTTATAATATATAACTTGCAAGTCAATTTAACAAAGGTTTGGATACGAGTGTCTATCAATACTAAGTTTTGATTTTTACAGTAGCGTGTAAAATTTTAAATGTTCTTTCAAAAACTGTCCTCAACAATAATGTTAAAGGTTAGGTTACGCGTTGATCTAATGGATAATGGCAGAAATGATTGAAACACTTTGAAGCATATTATTTTGACTCTTTAATATTGAATTTCACTGGGTGTTATAAATCTACCAGAATTGACTGTTAGTACATAAATACAGGGTAAATTTTCCTATCTCATTATTATGAAATAAAGATCTTTCATCCTGATCAAGTTCACACAAGGGGAAAGACATTACACTAATATATGAAAAAAACAAGAAGCACATAAATAAAATATAATAGTAAGTGTAGGAGATGGTGGTTACCTCACTGACAGGTAGATGTAGGAGATGGTGGTTACCTCACTGACAGGTAGATGTAGGAGATGGTGGTTACCTCACTGACAGGTAGATGTAGGAGATGGTGGTTACCTCACTGACAGGTAGATGTAGGAGATGGTATTTACCTCACTGACAGGTTGATTTTAACTAAATTTGACGATTAGAATAAGATTTGTTTTTTAAATTTTTATGAAAAAAACGTTTGGTGCAGATTTCCATGCGGACGATATTTTCTTTCTGGAAACGAAAAACAATTGCCGCTTGATATACAATAATCGGGTACTACCGGTATGTAGTTAGGTAAAATAGTTTTTTTTTAATGAATCACATAATATAAACTTTAGGACGACATCAACAGTTCAATGTAGTATAAAAAACTTAATTCATATAGTTTTTTCACTGATCCTCCCCCTTTTAACTTAATATTGGACAAATCGAATGACCAATATGGGCATATGTTATCAGAGTATACATTTTTTGTATCATGGGTCCTGTTTTTCTCTATAATGTATGTTTTTTCTTCTGTATATTTACTTAAACATCACTTTCATGAAAAAATATTGGAAAAAAGTAAGGTGTATATTTAGTTTGCACCAGAAAAGGCACTGTTAAATCATAATTATATAAATTAAAATTGAGAATGGAAATGGGGAATGTGCCAAAGAGACAATAACCCGACCATAGAAAAAAAAAAACAACAGCATAAGGTCACCAACAGGTCTTCAATGTAGCGAGAAATTCCCGCACCCGGAGGCATCCTTCAGCTGGCCCCTAAATAAAGACTACAGTCAGCATGGATTCTGCATTTATCACCCGCCCACTATTTGCATGGATTAATAGTGAGTTTATGGTTTTGATTGTTTTAGTTCCTTTTCTGAAATGAATATATAACAGTTCATTGTTTCATATAAAAATAGCTTCAAACTAAAAAGTAGTCCATTGGAATGTATGACAGGGCTGTGTATTTGAGCCAACTGTGGAGAGAGGGAAAACACAATCCCAAATGAATGCAGTGAATGTAATTTCTATTCAATGTATGTTGTCTAGTGTTGACCTTGTCATATTTTTCTTGTATCTCAAAAAATTCTATACAACTTTCAAATTTTTATTTTTATTTATATTTCAATATTGAATAATTAACACAATTCAAAGAAATATAGTAAACGCAAAAATAAGTTGGTTTATAGTATGTGTCTGTCCTTAGTCAGGAGTCTGCAGTCTAGTGGTTGTCGTTGGTTAATGTCTGTCCTATTTGCTTTTCGTAAATTGTTTTGTTATAATTTAGGTCGTTAGTTTTCTCAATTGAATTGTTTCATATTTTTCACGTGTGGGCCTTTTATAGCCGACTATACGGTATGAGTTTTTTCTCTCTCGTTTTTGAAGCCTATACGGTTGCCTATGATAGCTTACATCATTTTCTATTCAACTTATTGAATATTTGTCTACATTGGCAATCAAACCACATCTCTTTATCTTTATATGATATATATGTTACCCTGTTGTCTACACATTTGATATGTTACTACACCAATTTGAACTATTATTATACCTTTGCCACCATTCATGGATTGCTAGCATTTCTTTTGGTATGTCATTCTACAGTGGCGGATCCAGGGGGGGGGGGGTTCCGGGGGTGCGCACCCCCCCTTTATATTTGCCGATCAATGCATTTGTATCGGGACATATGTTTTGCACCCCCCCCCCCCCTTTGCCCTGGGTGCCCTGGGTTAGCACCCCCCCTTTCGAAAATTCCTGCATCCGCCCCTGTTCTATGTACCTTTGCTTGTATGTTTCATTAACTTAACGAATAGAGTATTCATGTATTTTTTTCAATTTATCAGGACCATAAACGAGTTAGAGCTTTTCAAACACAGTCACTGTTGTTGTTTCTCCATCGCTAAAGCTTATATTGCTTACATCCTGATTTCAAAACCATGTTTTTTTTTATTTTAGTTGTTTGATGCTGTCTCATTAACTTATGACCAAGAGACAGATAAAACTTTAAAATTATTTTCAAGGAAAACTTTAACAGAGGTCAGATGTCTGAAACGTATGAACATATAAAAGAGGGACGAAAGATACCACAGGGACAGTCAAACTCATAAATGTAAAATAAACTGACAACGCCATGGCTAAAAATGAAAAAGACAAACAGAAAAAC
This sequence comes from Mytilus edulis, assembly GCF_963676685.1. Lineage (NCBI taxonomy): Eukaryota > Metazoa > Mollusca > Bivalvia > Mytilida > Mytilidae > Mytilus > Mytilus edulis. The sequence goes on from NC_092345.1 coordinate 5,297,837, forward strand.
AGAAAAACAATAGTACACATGACACAACATAGAAAACTAAAAAATAAACAACACGAACCCCACCAAAAACTAGGGGTGATCTCATGTGCTCCGTAAGGGTAAGCAGATATAAGTATCGCTCTATCATCTCACTTATTGTACACGTGCTCTATGTTAATTATTTATTTACTGAATTCGTGATCGATAACTTCGCCTACAAAACACGAAAGCTAATAAGCCTCAGTTTTTAATTTCGATCAATATTCACCGAACGGATATTTTTCTGTCGAGTTTGAGTACTAAATTTGTCATGAATGACTTAGTTAAGAAAATATGCATGCATGCATTCAATAATTTCCTAAACATTATCATCCCTCGAAACTCGTTGCACGTGACTTTAACATGTTTAAGAAGTGGTGGCATAGAGGACGTATGATCCCTCTTTGTTTGAAAATTGATCATTTTGTTTTTTGCATAAAATACGCTCGAAAATATTGATTCAGTTGCATGTAATTACACCCCATTTAAAAAAATCCTCGATCCGTACCCTGTAAAGCTAGGAAATCCTGGATCCGTACCCTGTAAAGCTAGGAATTTCTAACCATCATAATATATTTTAAAATAATATTAAAAAACCCATGCGAAAATTATAAAATCATTCTCTGCAAGTGTTTCAAACTTAAAACAAAGGGATGAGGTTGCTTTACACATCCACACTGTCAATTTCCAAAATTAAGCAAAGAGTTCAGAGATGCAATCATTTTTATAATCTCAAACTTTAATATGGTATTATTTTAAATACATAAATAATGTAGCTCGTCATCTTGGAATGTGTTATTTTAGCTCTCTAGTAATTATGTAGATTTTGAAAGTTATGCATTTTTTAAACTGCCAGTCATTGCCATCAATTATGAAATTATTATCCCTAAAATTGGTTCGATTAATGTTCACATGTATATATTTTATTACACAAAAAATAGCGATTGCATCTCATAAACACGGATAGTGCAATGTGAATGGTCTTTTTTCTCTCTTTATTTTTTAATGGCGCTTCTATTTTCTTTAAATGGCATCCATTTATCGTGTTTACTCTAATGCAGTTTGTAAATCTAATTTACACATAAACAAAACCAAAATTTGAATAGCAAAATTGCGTAAAGATAGATGTGACTTTTTAAAAGCACACATTAAATAAACACGTGATAGTTATGGAATGTAAATAATTGCTTTTCTTTTTTTAAAATCGTTTTAATATTCCCTTTGAATGGTATCAATTTATCGTTCTCACTGTTATGCAGTTTCGTAATTTTACACAATATCTTATAATTGAAATCGTATTACATTACGTCTACTGAGTTATACATTTAAAAAATCTCCGTATTGACCCGTTGTGTCTCAATGAAGGTATAGAAACTTATGAAAAACGATGTATAACTATTATAATGTTTGTAATCATACTAATCTCATAGTAAGAGGGTAGTACAAAGATGTATTATTCAACTTATTATATGTTAAATACACCTGCTTTCAGAGGGTAATAATACTCATTGCCTTTGCAAACACTATTTTTTAACGATTAAATTTACGGAGTTCTGGTGTTTTGTTTATTTTTCCAACAGGAAATCGACATAGACCTCAAAGTTGAAAATCAAAGTACTAAAATACTGAATTTCGCATGATCGCAAGTTCTGGTGGATGTTCACAAGCACTTGTTTCAGCAAATAAATCACATCTCTATACCTAAAAGTTAGGTTAAGTAAGGTACATAGATATTTGTTTTCTTTATAAGAGATGTTCGTGTGATTGATGAATACATGAGAGGGAATTCAACTTTGTCGTACACAGGCAAATTTCACTCACATCAATTTCACGTGAATTTAAATGCATGTGAATCTCACGTGAAATTCACATCAATTTCACCTCAAACGAGCTTATACGTGAATTTCACATGAAAATCACGTAAAAAAAATTCATGTGAAATTCACATCATTTTTTAAAATAGAGTATTTCAAATAACATCTAAATTTTCAAAATTGAATTCAAATCATGTTAAATATCGATTTTGTTTTTGTAAATTTCACGTGAAATTCATGTGAAAAATTTCACATCAGATTCGTGTGAATCTTAATTCACGTGAAATTCACATGAACATTTTCACGTGAGTTTCATGTATAAGATCGTTTGGGTGAATCTCACGTGAAATTTATCATGTGAATTTCACGTGAGATTCATGTGAAATTCGTGTGCAAATTTTGCCTGTGTAATAACTATTATATTGTAGTGATATAATTCTTTGTTATCAGTATATGTATATCACTTTATTCTACTATTCTAATGATAGTGCAGTGCAAGTGCATGGTGGACACTCTTCTGTAAAAATTCGTTTTTTTTTTATAGATTGGATTTGAGTAGGCATTCATATTCCCCCGCGTTTATTACAAAACGTTCTTGAGATATTCTTCCGCATGCGTATACGCAAATTTTTGGTGTTCTTGATTTGTTATTGATATATATATATATATATACTTTACTATAGATAATTTAGCTGATCTGTAACAATAACATCTTCATGCCTTATATATCATGTACTGTAGTACGCCGCTAGATTAAAACTGACGTGGAAAGGTAACACATGCCCACCGAAAGCTCTTTTTTTGAGAGCCCAGGTGGTCGTGTGGTCTAGCGGGACGGCTGCAGTGCAGGCGATTTGGTGTCACGATATCACAGTAGCATGGGTTCGAATCCCGGCGAGGGAAGAACCAAAAATTTGCGAAAGCAAATTTACAGATCTAACATTGTTGGGTTGATGTTTAGACGAGTTGTATATACATTATGTACACAGCCATGTATCACCATCATTGATGGCGATCCGATGGATACATCTGTTGTAGGGTTGTCACTGACTCAGACGTACTTATGAATATAATTATTTTCTGTGACTGTATCTTACATTAATTTGTAGGATCCTTTACTATAGATAATTTAGCTGATCTGTAACAATAACATCTTCATGCCTTATATATCATGTACTGTAGTACGCCGCTAGATTAAAACTGACGTGGAAAGGTAACACATGCCCACCGAAAGCTCTTTTTTTGAGAGCCCAGGTGGTCGTGTGGTCTAGCGGGACGGCTGCAGTGCAGGCGATTTGGTGTCACGATATCACAGTAGCATGGGTTCGAATCCCGGCGAGGGAAGAACCAAAAATTTGCGAAAGCAAATTTACAGATCTAACATTGTTGGGTTGATGTTTAGACGAGTTATATATATATATATATATATAAATGTCTAAGAATATAACTAAAACACACTAATTGATACATTGTTTTAGTTATATTCTTAGACATTTATATAATTTTAATTCAGTAACTGTATCAGTTTATTTTCACAATCTGATCCACGCTTAATTAGATTGAATGTTGATTGTTGCTATTTTTAGACATTATATATATATATATATATATATATATATATATAAATTTCTCACAAAAAACATTTTCAGATCATTCATTTATGTTTTTACAAATGATTTTCATGAATATATATTGATATGATAACAAGTGTGGACACAGATGAGTGTGGATAGTATGTTTGGATGTTTGACAGTGTTTTATGATAAATGTAGTTCTATGATTTTCCTATATGTGTTATTAACTGTGTTGCACGATGACAACCAACCGGAGCATTAGGATTATTGTTTATTTTATATTTAGTTTAGTTTTTATGTTCAAGACAGGCATGGAAGAGACACTAATTGCATTAGTTACCAAATGATTATGATAGAATATGTTCCACATCTTTGATTTTGGATACATTTTATAGCTAGGAGAGCAACACATAATAGGTTCAATTTTTCTTGATTTTTTTTAAATTGGGAGATGATATCTGAGAACATGATATAAGGAGCCTGTAATTCAGTGGTTGTCGTTTGTTTATGTGTTACATATTCGTTTTTTCTTTATTTTTTTACATAAATAAGCCTGTTATTTTTCTCCTTTGAATTGTTTCACATTGTCATTTCGAGACCTTTTATAGCTGACTATGCTGCATTAGCTTTGCTCATTGTTGAAGGTTGTGCGGCGACCTGTAATTGTTAATTTCTATGTCATTTTGGTCTGTTGTGGAGAATTGTCTCATTGGCAATCATATCACATCTTTTTTTATATGCAGGCGCGTAGCTACGTTTACGTCAAAACGCCCGGGCGTACACTTGAATTTTGGTAAAAGAATATTTTAATATCAATGAATTAAAAGGAACAGGTTCAAATCATATAAGCCTTGTAAATCATTCTTCATTATGGCTTGTATAATTGCGAATAAAAATAATGAAATTTACTTTTCAAACAAAAGGTATCGTATTATACATGAGTTCATTTTCTGTCAAAGTCTGAATTTACTGTGAATTGTACTTTCTTTCCGTTTGTTTAAAACTAATTATTATCTGTTGAGATTTGCATTTTTGTCGAGCCTGTCGAGCAAGCAAGACATACTAATCCTAGATTACGTCGGCGGCGTCAACATAATGTTCAGCATGTTGTTAAAAGTTTTTTATTTATATCAATAACTTTGTTAAACATGCATGAAATTTTATGAAAGTTGGGCATACATTTAATTTTCCTGTATTTTCCGATAATTATAAAAGGAATTTCGTTTTGCAGTTACAGCCGATTACATTGCGTGTGTAGTTATAAATACTATCGTTAATTAACTTGCTTGCAAGCTGAACCGTGAAGAACCGTGAAGAACCGTGAAGAAATTATAAGTTTAGGAAAACTACCCTCCTTAGAGTAGCCTAGTCCTACAGATAGATAGGTTTTACGAAATTAGCACAAAAAGGGGTCTTGATTGAATGATTACTTTGCCCCATGACTCCTTTTAAACATATTCTAAAGTAACTGGTTTGGACGTTATAATTTTTCTCTAAAACCAAATCCACACCATGAATTATTATAAATTTAGCATTAAAGTTAAACAAATTAGGCTCTAAAGTATGTTGCTTTTGATGAGTTTTTCATGACAGAACAGGTGTCTCCTTCTTGATATCTTGTTCGCTTCAGGGTGCTTCGCCCTCGAAACAACTACTATATGACCCGGACACTTTGGGGGCCCTCAGACCCATTGTCGAGCTTCAGGCGTACACTTTAAAATTTCCTGGCTACGCCACTGATATGTATTTGCTAACTATTTGTATGGTTCTATTTATATATACTGAGTGCCAATGAAAACGCAACACTTGGTTTTTCAAAAATAAAATTTATGTTAGAAATCGTAATCTTTCAAAATGAATTGTTTTTGAAAATTAACAATTCTAACAATAGATCGATATCAAACAAAAATGTTTCATTGTCATCTTTCGGGCGCAATAGATAAACGAAACATCCAATGTCGAATCATCAAATCACAGTCCTAACAAAAAATGTTACAACCCTGTTGTGCAGCGCAATCTCGACAGCGCCGTGGAATTGATCATCCCGGACGTTTAATGTGATCTCGAGGAATGTTATTCCACTTGTCCTGTAAAGCAAACTCAAGCTGACTTTATGATATTGGAGTTGGTTTTCATCGTCTAAACCATGTCAAATCTGATGCAAAATTTGCTCTATCAGACCTAAATCTGGCGAAACGCACGACTTTTGGCCAAGGCGGGTGCCAAACGTCTATGTAACCACCACTGACGATTTTTGGTACATAATGAATGATTTTTGGTACATAATGACTGAATTCGATGTTTACACCAGACGGCCGTTTAGATGTCGGCTGTGGTCCTCTTTAACCGTTGAATTTCTGCGCAAATGGTGCTTTACTGAAATTGCTCCATAGGATCTACCGTGACCACCATTGAACTCACGTGACCTTTGGACATCCATCAGAGTTGATATCGGATATGTTAAAGACCAAGTGTGTCGGTTGTGCTGAGCGTTTCTTGCTTTTTGAACCCCGGGATGTGGCTTATCATTAACTGATCCATTTTTGTTGAATTTGTGGATGATTTGGGTTATTGTATGCTGTGAAAGGCTTCATTGGATCATGCCTGAAACTGCATGTCGCTGGTTGTCAGAAAGTCCTGACATTTACTCAGATGTTTATTGCAGTTTCCTTACAATAAGGGCTGGAAAATTCATGACATTAGCCAAGCTTTAAATGACAAAATCGTGAAAATGGTACATATGTTGAAAAGCGGTGAACTCGGTTTATGTCCGTTCAATATAACCCTTACTTCGCATTTGTTCCAAAAATCACCCAACCGTAAAGTTGTCGACAATTGTCTTTAATTTCATTTTCAACCAACTTTACAAAGTTCTAATATTAAATAAATAAAAATTATCAGACTTTTTTGAAAAACAAAAGTGTTGTATAATAAATATAAAACAAGCGATAAGAAATGTTATTTTGCACACGATAATATCTGCGTAATTATACGATTAAGGGGGCTCGCGAGTCTAAATCAATTTTTTTATTTAATATAGGATTTCGCTATATTTTTCTATAAATGAACTTTATCTAAAGCTAGGTTCATACTGCCGATCAGATCAACTCGATCAAGCCCGATCGAGACAAATTACGTGATCGGGAGACTGGTCTGACTCAATCGACATGAATGTTCAGGATAGTCTACCTTGCTCGTCATCGATCTGACTTTCTACCCGAGAGTTTTGACATGTCAAAAACATTCGAATAAGGATCGAGAAGCAAGTCACTCGAGAAGAGATCGAGAATTCGTCGAGTAGCGGTCGAATTGATCGGGAAAGGATCGTGTAGAGATCGAATTTGGTCGGACTACAAACATTTTACCAATTAGAACTCGATCATTTCGACCTTTGCTCGACTAATGTCCGATCATTTCCAGATTTACTCGACCAATGCCCGATCGCTTCCAGATCACTGAGACTTGTATATTTATATTATCCCAGACCAACTCGACCAATACCCGATCCCTTCGCGAACAAATTCGACCACTCTTCGATCTCTACTCGGCCATACACGAGAACACATGATTGCTACACAATTCTCTAAAAGTGTGTGCAGATCTGATTAACTCTCATAATTATGCTTCCGCAACAATATATTGGCAACATTATTTTTAACTGTACAAAAATTCCTCCATGAACAGTACGTGTCTTTACTTTTGCAAGGAAATGAAACATTTTAAAAGAGAGACAAAACACACCAAATGAACAATCAAACTCAGAGGTCTAAAGCAAACCGACACAGCCATAGCGAAGAACGGTAACCGACGAGAAGACAAACAACGGGCCATATATAACATAGAAAACTAAAAACTTAGCAACACGTAACCCAGCAAAACCTTGGATGATCTCAAATGTCCGGAAGGGAAGAAAATCCTGCAATTTTGGCACCGGCGGATTTTTCAAATATTAAAGTAATTGTGCAATAATATAGAAATAAGAAAGCAAGGAAATGGGGATTGTTAGGTTTATGTTTATTGCTATCTTACATAAGTACTAATCCAGTGACAAATCTCATTTTGTGGCGTCATTTCCAAAAAAGAGCAATTAAACATATCAGTGTCCACTATGAGGAAGTTTTTATAAGCATTGGGTTCCTCTTGATTGAGTTAGTGCAAGTCTCTCAAACTGCCCACACAGTGGTCGTTGTGACAGCCACTGCATCGCCTAGATTTCTCGGCGCCTGTTGATGTCTGTACCAAGCTCCGTCACAGCTATTAACCTGTCTCTCTGAGCTCTTATCACCCTGTCAACAAATCCAACTGCTTTATTTCAATGTAGATATTTTAAATGTACAATTTTACTCGGACCTTCAACTGAATATAACCAAATAAACGGAGAATGTTTCCATGGGACACCAATAATGCCCCAGCTAGTAAATGTAACATTATAAAGGGTCATGTTGGGACGTACGTGCGTACCGACGGACAAGGAAGGGTAACACGTAATGCCCACTCCGAAGCGGTAGGGAATAAACAATTCGAACGTTTTTATACTAAAAATTGCATACCCGACCAATTCCCGATTATCCCACCGACCCATATACGATTAGATCGATCTGGTCTAGTCGAGATCAGGCTGAGATCGTGAATAGTTGATTTGGTCTAGCTAGTCGAGTAAAAATCGTGAATTGATCGGAATTATCGAATAAGTGTTCATTTTGTTGTCGGGATGGAGTCGTGATGGAGTCTTTAAGGAGTCGTGAATGGTCGAGTTAAGGTCGTGTACAGTAGGATGGCTGTCGGGTAGAAGTCAGGCCCGATCAAGAATTTGGTTGAGCTACGTCACAATCGGGATCATCGAGTTGATCTGATCGGCAGTGTGAACCTAGCTTTATGTTTATAGAAAAATGAAATAAAAAATGGGGTCACCGTTCATTTACGCTCACAATCTGCCATCGAAAGAAGCATACATTTTTGTTATTGTCCCTTTTTTCTGTTGATCTAATAAGAGAAATAGAGGTAATATCGAAATGAAAAAAGAACTAAATCACAGAATTCGCCTTAATTTTACAATTATTTAGTTATGTACAGCTTATTCCAAAACAACAATAAAAAATATAGGTCACCGATGAGTTAATAAATATATTTCAATTTATCCTGTAATAAGCCATCTAATGTACAAATAACAGGTATACAAATATGTTTTTGCTTTATTTGTACATGTACCAATAAAGTCTCCTGGCACCCCGCTTCTATGTTGAGCACGGGGTTATGGGGATTTTTTCTTTGTGAACCAGTTCATTTTGAGTGTCCTCTTCGCGGTCTGCGTTTAATCTGTCGATTTTTTTGAAACATTAAAGACCATGATTTACATTCACAACCAAAATTTCGAGTGTTGGGTGTAAATTTCAGGATAAAAACAATATATGTACATTGTCGGAAAATATAAAATGTATTTGTACTCGGTACGAAACAGGAGAAAAGTCGGCGGAGCCTCGCTTTTCGTCCTGTCTCTAAAGCTCATACAAATAAATTTTATATTTTCCAACAATGTACATATATTGTATATTTAAATGCCAAAAAAATGGCATTTTTGCATCAAAGGGAGATAATTTGGAGCTTTTTCAATGATGTCTACATTTTAAAAGTCACCTGGGGCCAACACGGATTGATTTTTTGAAAAGATAAAGTAACAACTACTGAAGAAAAATAAAATTTGTAATGAAAAATAAATGTTTAATTTTTTTCTGAAAATTCTATACCCGCGAGCCTCCTTTTAAATCAGTCAAAAACTCATGTCACGTGGGTAGAAATGTCTGTGGCTAAATACACCGGAATGCCCTCACACTCATCCGCTGTAAAAAGCATATCCGTGTTTCGTGACGACGACCCAAAGATGTTAGTAAAATATATATATCCCATTATTAAAATTGCGTTCTGTTTCTTGCATGTGCTAAATTCTCATATTAAGAGAAGTGTTTCTAATCATTTAACAAAAATTTGATGTAACACGTCTTCTAATTGGCTGAACGTTTTTGGTCTATCAGCTCATAGAAATACTTTTTTTCATCAACCTTTTCCTTCATGATTTACTCCTTGTAAATGGAATAATATTTATGTAAATTACAACTAAAGGAATGATTATTTTCTGTCTATTCTAAACATTAAACAATGTGGTGCACACTTTTAAATAACCCGCTACGAGGGTTATTCAGTTTTATACCACACTTTTGATGTTATTTCTTCTTGACAGCAGAAATATGAAAGTCATTAATACTTTTACTTTTGAACACAATTTTCATTTGGTTTTTTTTTAACTGAAAAAAGTTTTAAATGTCTGAATATTTATATTATTTTCTTTTTGTAAGTCATAATTTATCATAATTTGTAAACACCTCATTTTCCCCCTTTTTTGCCACTTTTAAGTCCTGTTACCATGGAAACGGTAAACCTAAGAGACTAAATGTAATAATATTTTTTGTAAAGCTCATGTGGCTCTATTGAACTAATCAAGTTTAAAACAAATATATTTTAGTGTGTGCCGAAATATTTTGGTGATTACAGAGAATTGCTCTTAATTGAAGTAATGTTGGTTACTTTTACCGACCTTTGCATGTATGTAGTGCTATTTGAATAATATCAATAACTATCAGTCTGTGGCGACTCTTTACACAAAAATCATTAAGGGTAAACATATTCGTAAGTCACATATATATACATACTTCAGTATAGCTTACGATCAATTTTAACAACTTAATTCTAGTCGTAATTTTTTTTTTGTGAATAGAGAGCTGCTAAATAATATAACATTAATGTGATTTACAAAACCCTCACTCATCGCAGATGACTATTTTTTCAAATAACGTCGCAATTCGCATATTCGAAATGAATCGAATCGTCACAAATCAAAGAAATTAAATTTATATAGATAAAAAAAAAACAGGAAGCAATGTTCAATGATTAATTGATAAAATATGTAATGAAATTTGTGATTTTATTCATATTGCGTTGAAATTAATTTTGTCACTTTTTTCACTTGAATAGTATAATTGATTTTGATAATTAGTTTTTCATTTTTCACATGAAAAGTGAGTAATATATATGGTTATGGACTGTTTCAGATGAACAGTAAATATTGAAATATAGTTGTGGATTGATTCACATGAAAAGTAAATACTATATAAGGTATTAGTTCTGGAATGTTTGAAATTATTCTTGATTGTTTAACGACATTCGGATGAATCATGAAACGTAATCTTCTACTAATTGTTTCCTACGTTGCTAGTAGAGTGTAGTTTTTTTTGACAAAAGTATTTATTCCCTTAATGAAATTTTGAAGTTACACTTTATCATATCCTGAACTCGTTAATTAAGTAAGCTGAGTGTATTCAGTTAAGTCTCAACTCGGTCTTGAATTCGCGTGAATTTCCAATGGATACTTTTCATCGTGATGTGTGGTATTTTGATATGTATTTTGATATGATGTGTGTCCCTTCTTTCTTGCATGAAAGGTCAAAGTTAGTTTATCTTTACACTCTATTACAGTTTGTTACATTTTAATTGCATGTTTGTCCGAGGTTTAAAGTGGCTTCAGCACTTACAACACATTTAAAGCCTCCGACATTGTGTTAGTGTAACTAATTCTATTCACTTTACTTAAAAAATAATACCCCGCAGAAATCTAAAAAAATATGGAACAATTCACCCGAGTTATGTACACGAAATAAATTTCATGAATGTATGTTCTCATTTGAGTTTGAAAGATAATACATCGGAAACTGAAACTACATTGACACCAGGTCATTCGGTTGTGTCTAAATTAACACCAGGTCATTCGGTTGTGTCTACATTAACACCAGGTCATTCGGTTGTGTCTACATTTATTACTAAATGAAACATTTGATCGTATCAAAACCGTTTTTTATTTTATTGTCTTTAATTTTTTTTTATAAAGTTTTGTTGTTGAAAAAACACCTCAGTCTTATGACTCGTCAAATAGTGTCTATATATGCTCCCATTATTATCATTTATGATTGATTTGTCTCCTTATGGATATCATTTTATTTTATTTTTATTACATATCTGATCAATTTTAATGTTTTTCATCCATACAATCCAACATGCGTGTTTCGTTTGTGTATTTTAAACAAGTGTAACACAGTCCGTGTTTTAGAGGAAAAGAACTTTAAGTCTTTAATGTCTTTTTTTCAAGCCCAAGCGTAGGTGTTAAAAACGCCGCGTAAGAACTAATACTAAAAATGTTTGTGCATATAAAAATATCAAATGTAATTGAAAATCTTGATATTTCCTTTGATCTGCATAGTTCAAGTTTTGATTCATCCTCATTTTTAAAGTAAAACAACCCGTGTCTATGTGAATGTTTCGAAATGTATATCTATGATGAACGACTGGGCAACTCATTTCCTAATATCTATTTATTGATAGCTTAAACGGCTTATATAACATGCATATCTTGGACGTATTAGTGAGATTTAGACTTAAATACCTGTTTTATTATAGACCAACAATCTGAGCAAACCCACAACGTTACACTCTACAAGAGACACTAACACATTATCTCACAAGGTAACAGTGCGCATTATCTCATTATCAGATGTTTGAAACTGCGCATCTTCCACTTTTCCGCAATAAAATTAATCGACAGGTTGTAAGCCTTCCTATGGGTACCAATTGCGCCCATTTTATAGCACGTTTATTTCTGTAATGTAACAACTCATATTTTGGGGTCAAACTCAGTAAAGTTCCTTCTAAATTACGTATTATATAAAACTATTCAAATCATACATTTATCACTTAGAATATATACACTTGTATTTGTAGTATTTTTATCCATCTGACGTGTTAAGCCTTTTTCAACTGATTTTTATAGTTCATTTTTATGTTGTACTGTTACAGGTTAGGGGGAGTATTGGGATCCAAATAACATGTTTAACCTCGGCACAGTCTCTATGTATGTGCCTGTCCTAAGTCAGGAGCCTGCAATTTAGTGGCTGTCGTTTGTTTGTGTATTATATATTTGTTTTTGGTTCATTTTTTGTACATAAATTAGGCCGTTGTTTTTCTCTTTTGATTTGTTTACATTGTCATTTCGGGGCCTTTTATAGCTGACTTTGCGGTATCGGCTTTGTTCATTGTTAAGGACGCAACGTTAGATATTGCTACTACCACGAAAAATAGCGCTAAGTAAATATTTGATAAGGAAATTTTCTTAGAAATGCTGAAATGAATATTTCAAATTATATATGAAATAAAGATTGCTTCTTAAATTTTCACATTATGAATAGAGAATGAATAAAAATATAATATTCATAGGCTTCGGAAGACACATGCAGATTATCAGAAAAAACGTTCACTTGGCGTTGTCCCATGTAACAAACTCGAAACATAAAACTCGAACAATTTGCGAAATGTTCACGCAACTCTTCGGTGACCTATAGTTGTATTTTCTATGTCATTTAGTCTCCTGTGGAGAGTTGTCTCATTGGCAATTAAATCACATCTTCTTTTTTATATGTACTGCACGATATTGTATAACATTTTCAAGACTAAATTTTTAACAATCTAAACATTCCATAGTTGTTGGGTTTTTTTTTTTGCACAGATAAATAAGTATACAATATATGTACATTGTCTGAAATATAAAATTTATTTGTACGACTTTTAGAAACATGACGAAAAGCGAGACTCGCCGAGCTTTTCTCCTGTGTCGTAGCAAGTACAAATACATTTTGTATTTCCAACAATAAACATTTATTGTTTTTATCCTGCAATTTACACCCGGCACTCAAGTTTTAGTTGTTAAAATTCAAATAATGGCCTCTGATTTTTCCAATAAATCGACCAAGTTGAAACACAAACCGCGAAGAGAACCCCAAAGTCTGGGACTATTATACTAATATAGTTTAATAGTATAGTAGTCCCAGTCACAATGAACTGTTACCTAGAAAGAAATATCAATATTTCCGCTTGCTCAACATGGAATCGGGTTACAGGATACTTTATTTGTACATGTACATGTACAAATAAAGCAAAACATTATTTGTGTACCCGTTATTTATACAATAGTTAGCTGATTGCAGGATGAATATGAGATCGAGGACTAGATACAGTGTGGGACGTAGCACCCGAAATTTGACAGATTCTTTCGATGTTTACGCTATTTTATCTTAGGGACACAGTAGAAATTTAGGAAAAAGGAAGTTCTAAGGATTGAGAACAAAGAAGAACTGAAAAATGAGGAAAAGTACGAACAACTTTAGGATGGTAAAATATAAACTCCTGTATAACCCTATGTTATAAAGATGTGGGATGAATAGTGGCATAGGAGTAGACTGAAAAGTAGAGGTGGCAGTTTTTGATAGCTTGCTATGCGAATTGGTTTTTGCTTGTTATTGTAGGCCGAGCAGCGACCTGTAGTGACAAACAATCAAAACAAACATTTATTTTCTTTCACCCCCCCCCCCTAAAGTGAGGGGACATAGTTTTGCTCCTTGATAACCGTGGCCCTACATCCCTGATGAACAAACATGAATACAATCAAACGATAATAATATGCTTTGTAAATTATTAACATGTATTATAATTTAATTTCATCGAAATATTCCAATCCTTAATTTATTTGCGGCATACTAGTATGAAAAACATTCATATAATTTAAATGAAACTTTCAAAGAATGATAGTTTAGATTTATTTTTATCTTATTTCATGCTGTTTATGTATGAGGGTTTAGATGGGGTTAAATGATTAAAGAATAATGCCCTTAAAAAATGAAGATTAGAGAATAACGGGCAAAAAAATGAAGATTAGAGAAAAAAGGGGTTAATTTTTTGAAGATTAGAGAAAAAAGGGGTTAATTTTTTGAAGATTAGAGAAAAAAAAGGGGTTAATTTTTTGAAGATTAGAGAAAAAAGGGGTTAATTTTTTAAAGATTAGAGAAAAAAGGGGTGAAAATTAAATATTTACAGAATAACAGACACCCCCATCCAGACTCTCATGTATAGAAGAAATAAATAGGGTTGTTTTGCTGGATGTGGATACTAACAATTTTTTAGTGGCACTATTATTAAAAATGCGAAACGTAGAAAACTTATGGCAAATTAGTAGATTGGCAAATTGATTTGCAATATACACAATATCCACATGTTAACATTTTTTAATAATAAATAGCAAGGATGATCCATATCAAAACATTATAAATAAACTAAACGCATGTTCATAAAAATCATGGTACAAGTATACAATTCATGAAACATTATATGAAATAAATAATAAAATAAATTATGCAAAAGATATGTATATATATAATAATGTTATAATACATGTGCATTTATTTTTAATTACGCCATTTATTGAAGTAATATATGAAAATATATGAAGGATTAATAGATTTCATGAAACAAATTCTTTCTAAGTCTTAAATGACGAATTAAAACCCTATTTATTGTAGATGAATAAAAGTACATTCACATGCTGGACGCTCCTAAAAAGACCAATTGAAGCTATCCAAGATGTAAATATATCCTACGTAGCACCATATAACATAGATATTATATTTCTATACGCTTTTTCGTTGGCTCGTGTCGACTTTAAGTTAATTTTCGTGTTTTTCCATTAAAGATCATATCTCAATTACAAGTAGGACTTTGATTATAGTCTCTGCAAAATGTCCTTCTTCGACTCAACACAATGCTATATTTAAGTTCTGGGTAAGTTCCTTCTCGACAAGGATGTCTCACTTCCTCTCTTGTTGCACATCTACTAACAACTTCGTATTTTTCATGTTCCATAAAGACCGACATGTCAATGTGTGAATCAACAGATTGTGTCGCTGGTAACCTAATGTCTAACATCACTTTGTCGTAGGACCACGACAAGAACCGGAAGTCACATTCATAAACTTCTCCTGCTTTTTCTTGACAGGTCGTAGATGTGATCTGTCCCTGGGGACAATATACAACGTTACCGCCCTGTGTTACGATAACTTTTGTCTCAAAATCAGGTTCATATTTTCTGCAATGAAAAATATAGATACAAATACTTAACAAGAATGTGTCCATAGTACACGGATGCCCCATCGGCACTATCATTTTCTATGTTCAGTGGACCGTTAAAATGGTACATAAACTCTAATTTGGCATTAAAATTAGAAAAATCATATCATAGGGAACATGTGTACTACATGTATTAAGATTCAAGTTGATTGGACTTCAATTTCATCAAAAACTACCTCGCACGCACGGAAGGACGCACAGACCAGAAAACATAATGCCCATAAATGGAGCGTAACTGAAAACTCGCAGTAAATTTCCATGTATTTGTTACACGAGATCCTAATATTAAATAAATTCTGTGATTAAGTTGGCTCATCCTCTATCTGCACTTTAAACAAAAATTACATCATTTGAAAACGGTACATCATGTTATGCATCGAAAAATTTCAATATTAAGTAATTTATCTGTATCCCGTTTTTTTTCAATTCAAAAATAGCTGTTAGCTATTGAAATGTGTAGGCCTGCGCATGATTGTAATTGCTTCCATTAAATGAATCATCCCTTCTCAAATTTCTCACATTTTAAAATTGCACGAGACGTTTCGTAACTAAATTTTATACACCTTTTCAGCACACCTGATAATTTCGAACCATTTTTAATCCGTTATTCCTTCCAACCATTACTTCCGGTTCTAATAACCTTTCTTTTTTTTTTACTAAAGTACAACGCTTTAATTATTTGTTATTATATATATACTAGTAGATATAAGAAGATGTGGTATGAGTGCCTATTAGACAACTCTCCACCTAAGTCACATCGTGTAAAAGTAAAAACAAAATATAGGTCAAAGTACGGCTTTTAACACGAAACCATGGCTCACACCACACAGCTTCATGGTCTAGTTTTCGTTTAGTTTAATGTTCTATGGACTTCGAGTTTTTGTTTCAATTCATAAATCCTTAATAGCAAAGTAATTATTTGTCTTTTTTTGAGATTAACATGAATTTAAAGTATAGATAATAGTTTACTCTTAATTTTAGCTTGCATGGACACGATGAACAACACAAGACTTATTGTCCTACCTCCAGAATCTATAACTCTGTCATTACAGTTGTAATGTTTTTTAATGATCTATATTTATGAAACCTCGACGAGTAGGTTAATTATATATATGTTGTACTTACTGTCCTAACAATACAATGTCCGGAATCCAGATTTGTGATGATGGGAGACTAACTCTGTTTTGACCTCTATTCCAGGACAATCTAGGGTCAATCCAACTCATACACTGCATCGACTCCAATAAAAGATTTCCAGCTTCCTGAAAATAAAAAAATGGATTGATAAAACTCTATTTCAAATGTATCATTTATGGCATGTTAGCATATATATTTATATATAGGAATACTTGTACTCCAAACCGAGGTGAACATGATTTTGTTGTGAGTTTATTGTTCTCTTTATCAATTTGACATGTCGATCTAATAGGCTTTTCTGATTTTGATTGTACGATCAATATTCACAGGGTACACTTTCAGTATGTGGCGTTACATGCACTATCTGTATTCTTAAATATATTAAGAAACAATTACCTTTTACAGCTAACTATAAAATATGGGTGTTTTTCATTGTTGTAGGCCGGGCGTGCAATGCCTCATGCTTACTTAGTATACATCATCAGTCTCTCTCTGATGGTGAATTGTCTCATCGGCAATCATACCACATCTTATACTTATATGGATATTTCTAGGGTATAATGAGAGTACAAAGTGATGGACTTTTTAATCTTTTTTAATCATTGTCAAATGGTTTTGAAAATTGTTTTCACAGACTATTTTGGTTCTTTTTACGCAGCAAAGCTATGATAAAAAAAAAAAACCATCAGGGAACAATATCGAAAAGTAAAAGACACATTAAGATTGCGGTAAAAGTTTCGGGCTGTTATAGTTTATTTAATACAGAATCTGTTCAAAATTCGGATCCATGCCTCGTTACATGCTCGTTTGTTACAAGTAACTTTATATAATATTACATCTGATGCATGACTCATAACATGAATGTTATGGCTCATTTAATAAGTATTAAATCGTCTAAAAGTGACAAATCTTCCTCTCAAATACATATTTCTTTCAAAACCTTTTACACAAACACAAAAACCACCAAGTGGTGTGTTCAAGGGTCACACCTTAATTTTCTATATTAATCATACATGTATATAAAAAGCAATGTTTAATCTACTACGTGGGTATTTAATCATTTAAAAAATGTCAAAGTTTGTTTAAAGTTTTAAAAAGATTGATCGGAATCTCAAAAAATACTGCAATTATATAAAGATTAAAAATGTGCTTAGCTCAATATAAAAAAAAAAAAAAAAAAGAAGTTGCTTAGGCCAATATAAAAATGAAAAAATATATGTGTTTAGGGTTTCCACAAAATCCTTGTTTTATTATGCTTCAATATGCGTTTGCTCTTTTTGTCACTTCGATAGCCTATCGTTTCAAAAGTTTAGCTTGTTTCCAATTGGTTCGTCGTAAAACAACTGAGCAAAAAAGAAAAAAGAAATCCCCGAACTAAAGCTATAGTACCTACTACAGATTTCAAAAGAAAGGAAACCATAAATCTATATATTTTTTGTTTTGCCTTAGGGAGCTACCATTTGATTTTTATGGGGGGGCTAGGATGAGAAATTTTGTCCTGCATTTTTTTTTAGTTGTAATCTCTGTCCTGCCTTTTTATTTTTTACTCTATTCGGTCCTGCCTTTTTTTTTATTAGTTTATCCTGACTTTTTTTACTTTAATTGTCATCCTGCCTTTTTTTTTGCAAAGTGTCTCATCCTGCCTTTTTTTTTTACTCAAAACTCCTGTCCTGCCTATTTTTTTCAAATTTCATCCTAGCCCCCCCCCCCCCCCCATAAAAATCAAATGGTAGCTCCCTTAATGAGAAAAATGTTGATAATTCATGTTTCTGCCTTGACACAGTAATCCCAGTATAATTACCAGGTCAACTATTCACAAAAAATCTTATAACATAGATTGGTCGTAAGTCATGAACAATTCAGTATACCTACGATCAGTTTTAAAAGATTTTTTTTTTGTGAAACGCAGGCCAGGTTAATTGCTCGATTTAAAGGGACAACATTATTTGTATGACTAGGATCGACTAGGGGTAAAGTAGGAAATTCATTGAACATTTGTTTCTTATTCATATAAAAAAAATCTGTCTTAATACAAGGCCAATTGAGGTACAAAATGTTTGAAGGCTGTGTAAACGATTTTATTATTAATCTTAAATATCAAATGATATCTCCTGTTTGATTACTATTCTTGTTAGAGGGTGTGTGCTTGTTTTTCCTTTTTGTCTAGGTATTGAGTGCCTTAATTATAAAACAAAGATGTGGGAGGATTGCCAATGAGACAACTCTCCACAAGAAACCAAATGACACAGAAAAAACATAAAAACTATTGGTCCTTGCACGGCCTATCATCTATCATTAACAATGAGCAAAGCCAATACCGCATGGTCATCTATAATAGGCCCCGAAATGTCAAATGTCAAATGTAAAACAATTCAAACGAGAATTTATATACGATATAACGAAAAGCAAATATGTAACATAACAACAAACGATAACCACTGAATTACAGGCTTCTGACTTGGAACAGCCGCATACATAATGTAGCGGGGTTAAACTAGTTTGAAGGCACCAACCCTTTCCCTAACATGGGACAGTGGCGTAACAGTACAACATAAACCTTTGTTTGTGTGAATAAAACACGGGACAGTGGCGTAACAGTACAACATAAACCTTTGTTTGTGTGAATAAAACATGGGACAGTGGCGTAACAGTACAACATAAACCTTTGTTTGTGTGAATAAAACATGGGACAGTGGCGTAACAGTACAACATAAAAAAAAATTTGTGAATAAAAAAAGTGAGAAATATTCTTTTTTTATACCGACATGGCAAAGACATTCAGGGATTTGAAGATTTTTAAATCTTGGTGTTTTTATAACCACTGTAGTCGACTCTCTACACTAATTCAAGTGCCAATTGATAAATCATCGGCAACCTAAAGTTGCTTACATCCACGTCATGTGACGGTCTTTGGTGGTTTGTCTCGATGTTTGTCATACCATATCACATAAACCATGATTTTGATTAGTTATAACTCTTTTTATTTTGTGTCGTGTTGTCGAAAAACAGTTTACAAATATGTCATGAAGGGCTGACCTTATATACGTCTTAAGCTAATTAAGAGACAATAGGTGGTGAATTAGCTTCTATATAAATGTAGTTATATTATTTTATAGCTGTTATAGCTTGTTGTTCGGTGTGAGCTAAGGCTTCGTGGTTTACTTTTTACAAATTTAGACATGGATTGAGAGTTGTATCATTGGCACTCATACCACATCTTCTTATATCTAGTTACTCGACTTTTTAACAACACGATTGATAAGCATAAAAATAAACACCTCAATTATCAATACCAGAAGGGCAAGCTTAACACGTGATTAATGCTTATCCGAATATATTATATAAAATTCTTATAATATGTCATAAAAAAATTTAGTGCAATAACTTTGCTCTTTCTTTTTGTTTTTTTTTTGGGTTTCATTCATTCAGAAAGGAATTATCTTTTATTCGACGTTGTGGTAATTTAATAATTTAATCCGGATCGTTATGTAATGTAAATAAGCTCTTTATAATTGTGGTTCTTTTCAAGTGCTTTTCTAAATTGACCTTCACCAGGAACGTTCACACACCAAAAATTGATTGCCACAAATTTTAAGTTGTTTAAATTTGTCAGAGGAAGAATTCTATTCATTCAGTACAATTGCCTTTAAAATCTTAAAGATCTATCTAATAGTTAAATATTTTGGAATGAGAATAACAAATCCGAACAAGGACTTACAAAGGATAAAAAACCGCCTACAGTAATAGATTTGTCAAGGTGGTAAAATACACAACAGAATGTCCCAGTTCACATAGTTCGATTTAGATACTATAGACTTAGTAGTTTATCTAATACAAAATATGCATTCTTTTGAAAGACATTTTTTAATTATTAGATTAAATAGATGTAACGCCGCCTACTCAAGTCTAATTATCTGCGGAGATAGGTAATATGTAGATTTGTTCTCTACGTAGTACACACTATAACGTATCGAGTTAACCGTTCTTTATTTCGCTTAGTTTCTATTTATATGGTTTCAAGTTCCGGGTGTTTAACGGTTATCAGAGTCTATCACCATTTCATCTCGGGTCACAATGAAGTAAAATAATTCATTATTCAGCGGCCTCGTTCCCTCAAACAAACGTTGTGCCACATATGATGCACAAAGATCCAAATTGACAAATCTTCTCACCAAACAAGGGAAGATAGTTAGGTCAGGAAAATATTTAAAAATCAAGAAACATCATTGAAAGAAAAGGGACTAAAAGAGGTCACATCTTACGAAAAAAAGTAAAAATAACAAAAACTCCGAAGAAAATGTAAACCATTATCAAATGGCAAAATCTAAAGCCCAAACACATCAAACGAATGGATAACAACCTTCATATTCCTAACTTGGTACACGCATTTTCGTATGTAAAAAATGGCGAATTGAACCTGCTTTTATAGCTAGCTAAACCTCTTACTTGTATGACGGTCGCATAAAATTTAATTATATTGACAACAATGTGTGAACAAAAAAAAGTGCAAGATCTTTAAAAAGAGCATTGTTAAAAGGATTTGCTTGCTTTTCCCTCATAATCCCAATTATGAGTCGAACTCTGTAACTGCATGGCTCGAGTACATATGTGTCTCTTGATTGTATTAGTGTTTATATCAACGTCGACTGGAGATGTGGCTTGGTCCATACAAGGATTTTTATAGTATTATACAAATCCTTGGTCAATGGAATATTTTCACACTGGTCTTTGATTTTGTGTTACTACTAATGCCTTTAGTCTACCGTCGGCAATAATATATATATAAAAAAAGTTTATTTATATACCATTGTATAACTATAAAAAAAATATTCTTATTGGCTGAAAAACTTCCGTGTTAAGACTGAAGCTGATGAATACAAACTGCCGTAGGGTACATACGAGTATATCATGATACAATCTTCAAATATATTTATGACAAAACTTTTAAAGATTTTTAACGAAAAATATAGATTTTTATGAATTATTGCAAAAACAAATTTTAAAAGGGTGTCTATAAGACTGTAACTATTTCAATTATGCTGAGGAAATCAAAGACGGCACTAGTCACCAGACTGAATGTACAGAATCATTTTGGAGATTCGCGTCTCGTCACATTTAACTATATATTGCTTTATTTTAAATCAGTGGTGGATTCTTGAGAGTATAAAGGGCGTATCCCCCATTTAATCGGGGCAAAAAAACAAAACGTATCCATTTTTCGCAAAACAAATATTTAAAGAAATTACACTATTATATTCTTCCCAAGAATTTGTTGGGTTTTGAAAGTTGTTTGGAAATTCATAGAGTAAAAGTTTTAGAGCAGATTACAAACAAATGTCAGAAACAACAGTGTAAAGGAGCAACCGAACGATTCAAAGTATGGGAGGAATTAATTTTTAAGTTTTGTTTTTTTATTAAATAAAATAATATTTGTGTAATAATTTCTTTATTTTGTGTAAACATACCAAGATTATTACACAATTCAATATTTGTATTCTATTAATCCGGGACTATTAACAGGTCTTTCACAATTCAATCACAACAATCTATTTGTAGTAACAAAAACATACTTAAAACTGTATTACTCAAGACTTGTACTTCTATATTGACATTGAATTCGTATGGGTCAGTCCGACTTATAGAGCATTACTTGTATTGCTGAGTAGGACGTTAAACCCCTATATGGATCCATACTGGGCCAAAGTACATATAGTTGTGGAAAGTGTAGGCGTGATTCCTAAACGACATAACAATCGGAAAATGAATTGTTATTTTATGTACAGTTTAAACATAAGTGCATGCACGATGTTTAAATGAAACATAAAAATATGTACTGCACTTCTAAGAATTATCAAATTAACTATATATATTTATATATTCCAACAATGTTGATAGATCCTCAAATTTGCAATACCATTACCGAATTTGGTTCTCCCCTTAGCGGGATTCGAACCCCTGCTTTGTTTCTACATCATGGCAACACTGCATATGTCCAGCGTCTAAACCACTAATCTAACTATGCTATAAAATGAAACTTTCATTAGTTATAAATTTTCTTTAAATTCCTAGTTGGATTTTATCTAGGGTTGTAACACAGTACATAATGTATAGTGGCAAGTAGATGATGTACCTTTCAGATCAGATATGCTCTGTCTGCTGTAAAGAAGAAACGAAAGATACCAAAAAGACATTGGTACTCATCAGTCGAAAATGATTTGACAAAGATTTGGCTAAAACATATAAAGACAAGCAACAGTACACAAACACAACACTAAAGACTGAACAACTCAAAAAGTATGATATACCGATGGTTTGAGCGAAAAGTATGATATACCGATGGTTTGAGCGAAAAGTATGATATACCGATGGTTTGAGCGAAAAGTATGATATACCGATGGTTTGAGCGAAAAGTATGATATACCGATGGTTTGAGCGAAAAGTATGATATACCGATGGTATGAGCGTTTCTGAGAAAGATAAGAACTGTAGAGAATTTCGGACGCCCCTACTTGAGAGAAAGAGCCAATTTCCTCGAATTCAATACATTCGTTCCTTAAATAGATATTATGGGATTGATTTAATATTGATTTGGTTTGCGAAAAAGAAATTAAGTTGAAAATATTGTCTTGTCCAGTCGACGTGGACAAACTTCACGAAAAAAATAAATAAGTGTTATTCAATACTGGTAATTCACAAGTCTACTGTCCTGAATAAACAAAAACTTAAGTCCAGTCTGGTAACCAATGTAAACAAGATAAAATGCCATTTTAATTAAGTTCGATGGCTATTTCTCAATTTAAAAGATATTTGTTTACTTATTCAAAAAAACAAGCAGGTAGATATTTTCTTTTTGATGGTATCAAAATAGTTTTTAGTTAAGACAGGTGACCGCCTTTCCAAAATTAACACTGTACATGCTGGCCCGTTTCAGCGCCGAACGAAACGGCGCTTTTGTAAGATCTCCAAACAGTGGCATGTACTTGAATATTATCAATACATTGAAAAATGCGTATATTTGTTGTCACAAAAATGACTATCCTTCCAAAATGACCAAGCCGGGGTTCGCACCTGGGAATCTAATAAAGTAGTCACCGCTCTACCAACTAAGCGTTAGATGTATTCAATAACGCTGTTAATGGGTGGAGGTTATAAATCTTCTCCAGTTTTTTAACAGTTAATATCAAGCGCCCTAGGCAAATTATAGTACACAAAATTGGCAAGAAGTTCATTTTATTGTTCATTTAACGATCCATTCTATCTGTTCCATTCTATCTGTAAATAATTATAAAAACAACCGATTCTCCTGGTCAAGTGGACTTTTCACAAGTTGACCCTGACCTAGTGTCACTTTCAATAAAAACAATTATCATTTTGAATGAAAGTAACAGTTTTATCAACTAAAGAGGCACAATAAGATCCACATATTTAACCCATACGTGACCTATAAAAACTACAGACTTGTTATTAGCCCTGCGTCGTGTCCAAGGCCAATTGCCAGTACATAAAAGTAAATCCAGTTCGCTTGGCTACTGATAAATTTATAAGCTAGGTAGGTTGTTCCCAAAGCATGCAGTAAACAAACTGTATCGTTTACGTGCTATGCTGGTATTTAAGTTATCATACGTGTACAAGTGTTTACTGATCTATCGGAACCGGACACAAAAAAGCATTTTTTACTGATCAGAGACACAATATATTGTAATAATGTTTCATTAACAGAAGGGTCACTTTTGCCCTTAAATTTTTATTTTGTAAATTAAAAACAAGTAGCTATATTAAAGAAATACAACCAAACTGTGCAAGTACTATCATAATCAAACACTGTTTCTCGAAAAAAAACAACTGTACAAGTTCTTTCAAAATCAAACATTGATCCCAAAACAACGGGGCCACTCAAAAATCTATTTTGATGAATTTGCAATAATATTATCCTTCTGCTATATTTTGTATGTAACACTACCACACACACAGACACACAAATCATTTTAAAATGATACTTACAAAATGTACAAGTTCCCTCGGAATAAGGAAATGCGTAACATTAACAGTTGGGTCTGTTGGGCGTACAAGTTTGTTGTAACCGTTGAGAATCTTTGTTATGATGTAATGTTCTGTAGCAGGTTTTTCTGAAATAAAAAAAAATGATGTGGCAATCACTTTCATTTGCTGTGGATATCATATAGTAATTCGAGGTTGTTGCTCTTTTATAACAGACGTGGGGTATGAGAGGAAAGGAAAGAAAGAAACGTTGGAAGTGAGAAAATATTACATAAAAAACTGGATTTTGGAAATGAGTTCCCCCGTGTTACCTCACTCACACCTAAAAATGTATTATTCATACTCATCTGACCAGCATTTACTTCATGAATTTTAGATTACGCGCCTTACTGATATCATACCCGTGATTGTGATTTAATATCTATTTGTACAAAGTATATTTCCATTATATCATTTTCACACTGAAGTGAAAACAAACACTTTGTCGTTAATTTCACACCCCTGAAGTAAATATATTTGAGCAAGACATTATTCATTAAATGATTATCTCGAATCAAAAGTGTTGTGTTTCAGTTAAGGCCACATGTTTTGCGTTGTTTTGTATTCGTTTGTCCATAAGTTTTTGATAATCTTGAGATAAAAAACGAAAACAAATCTCTGAAGCTGTCAAACTGTATTATACACCCCCTTTTTCTATTTTTCTTCCTGGTTAAATGGTAGGTTTTGATGATTTGATTTGAAACATAACAAATAAAACAAGAATGTGTTTATAGTACACGGAGGCCCCAATCGCACTATCATTTTCTATGTTTATTGAAATTGGGGTCAAAACTCTAATTTGACAATGTCATTAAAATAAGAATTCCAAAGATCATATCATGAGGAGCATGTGAACTAAGTTTCAAGTTGATAGGACTTCAACTACATCAAAACCTACTTTGACCAAAAACTTAAACCTGAAGCGGGACAGACGGACGAACGGACGTACAGACCGGAAAACATAATGCCCATAAATGGAGCATATAAATATTGCTATTGACCAATATAAAGTGTAACTTTCACAACTCGTTCGCTATGCCCGTGTCTGTTGTGACGCTTTTGATTTCAAAGAACGCAATCTATGAATTATTGGTAAATTATTAAACCAGGGATATCGTTACCATAAATTACTTAAAACCTTTACTAAATTTGTCCATAAATATATTGATTTGGTTTTGAAGTTTGGTTATACCTGTAGAAAACTTATTTCAAACAGGATAGCACATCCTCATTTTTACGGAAATGTTGTTAACCGTGCCCGGAAATTTAGAAATGATCCATGTAAACTTGTCGCTCCTATTCAACACTGTAATAAAATCATTAAATATTGATTTTATTCGTATAAATATTGATTTTGTTATCAGTAAATTAAAAGCAAATTATTACTAGTATGTTATATATGTTCCAGACCATACGAGTATTTGGACTGTACGCGTACGGTCCGGTCCGGACCGTATACGTATACTCGTACGGTCCGACCATACGTGTACGGTCGGACCGTATGAGTATACGCGTACGGTCCAGTACGAGATGACCATACATGTTATTTGATCATATGGGTTAAATTGAAACAAGCATTTATCACAACCTTTATTTTTAGTTTTACAAATTGTTATTGATAATTTATTACAATGATAGATAGAATGAACAAACGAACATTTGAAATTAAGTATTTGTTTAATTTTATATCTGAATCCTATTTTGGTACTCTCGCCCAAGGGGACACGATTGATAGTTTAGTCTTAGATGCATGATTTTTTTATTAGTTGTTAGTGGCTTTGAACTAGCTGTCAGATAACTGCGAGTACTCTCAGATCTGTTCATTGTGTCTTTTTGTGTCGGGATGTATAAGTACCCGGCCACGTCCCTTGTATTTTTGTCCATCTGATGAGTTAAGCCAGTTTCAACTGATATTTATAGTTCGTTCTTATGTTGTACTGTTATACCACTGTCCCAGGTTAGGGGAGGGTTGGGATCTCGCTAACATGTTTAACCCCGCCACATTATTTATGTATGTGCCTGTCCCAAGTCAGGAGCCTGTAATTCAGTGGTTGTCGACGGTTTGTTTATGTGTTACATATTTGTTTTTCTTTCATTTTTTTATATAAATAAGGCCGTTAGTTTTCTCGTTTGAATTGTTTTACATTGTCTTATCGGGGCCTTTAATAGCTGACTATTCGGTATGGGTATTCGGTATGGGCTTTGCTCATTCAGTGTTGAAGGCCGTACGGTGACCTATAGTTGTTAATGTCTGTGTCATTTTGGTCTCTTGTGGACAGTTGTCTCATTGGCAATCATACCGCATCTTCTTTTTTATATTACCAATTGGGGACACTGATATAGTATTGGTGCCTACTGTAGAGAATTCATTGGTCGCCTCACAGACTTAACTTACCAATTGGGAACAATGATATTGTATTGGTGTCTACTGTAGAGAATTCCTTGGTCGCTTCACAGACATAACTTACCAATTGGGGACAATGATATGGTATTGGTGTCTACTGTAGAGAATTCATTGGTCGCTTCACAGACATAACTTACCAATTGGGGACAATGATATGGTATTGGTGTCTACTGTAGAGAATTCATTGGTCGCTTCACAGACATAACTTACCAATTGGTGACAATGATATGGTATTGGTGTCTACTGTAGAGAATTCCTTGGTCGCCTCACAGACATAACTTACCAATTGGTGACAATGATATAGTATTGGTGTCTACTGTAGAGAATTCATTGGTCGCTTCACAGACATAACTTCCACCATCAGCCATCTCTATCTCAGATATCGTTAAAGCTGGATTATCGGTATTACCACCCGATAATCTAGGATCAACAGACACAAAAATCCGATCACTGTTTCTGTACCATTTAATTTCTGTTGGAGTCCCGGATGTGATCACACAGTCTAAAGTTACTGCGTCTTCGGTGAAAGGATCGTATAATGTTTTAGGTGCTATAATCGTCAGTGCATCTGTCAAAAGAAAAGGAAAAGTTAAAAAACCTTCATATAATAAGGTAAAATAATATCAACACATTTTTATTATTTAAGATGAAATTTGTCAGTCAAATAATTCACTGTTACAATTTTGTTCTGGTTTCGTTTGCATGCGGTAAGTGATTCTCACAGTCTCAGATAAGCCATTTGTTGATGGTGGAAGTCTAGTTTTAGCTTGTTTTATCCGTACCTTTAATAGTGAGTGCTTAGCTATAAGTTTCTGGGGTAAAGATATCTAATTTTACAAGTAACCTTAAATAGTGAGTTATAGCTATATGTTTGTGGGTTAAAATTGCTTAATGTTTCTGGTTGTATGCTTTACCTATGAGTAACCGATAGTCCAGCTATTGATGAGTTCGCATGTTAACTAGCTTAATGTTTCTGGTTGTATCGGCTTTACCTATGAGTAACCGATAGTCTAGCTATTGATGAGTTCGCATGTTAACTAGCTTAATGATTCTGGTTGTATCGGCTTTACCTATGAGTAACCGATAGTCCAGCTATTGATGAGTTCGCATGTTAACTAGCTTAATATTTCTGGTTGTGTGCTTTACCTATGAGTAACCGATAGTCCAGCTATTGATGAGTTCGCATGTTAACTAGCTTAATGTTTCTGGTTGTATCGGCTTTACCTATGAGTAACCGATAGTCCAGCTATTGATGAGTTCGCATGTTAACTAGCTTAATGTTTCTGGTTGTGTGCTTTACCTATGAGTAACCTATAGTCCAGCTATTGATGAGTTCGCATGTTAACTATCCTTACCTTTAATAGTGAGTGATAAACTAGTTGTTTGTGGGTTGTTGCTGCCCAATGTTTCTGGATGGAATACATCACAATACAGCACTTCCCTATCACTACTGGTACTAGGAGTCCACAATAGGGTACCAGTCACTTCATACGTCTTACTGTTATCATCATATACTGAGTTAACTGTCACTTCATTACCGAACACAGAGTTACCGATCCTGATAGTCATTGATTGCTCTGGAAAAGCGCCACGTGACGTACAAGTCCAAGATTTTTGTACTCCTGTTGTTATTTTAGTTGGACCTGTGAGAGTTGGTTTAGTTGGTGTCGCTAAAAGTACAAATTGGCATTTCTCTTTATATGAAAATTATTTCTGGATAAATATCTACAGTCATATATATTATTATCATAAGTTTATACATTGTGAATATTATTACTTTTTTACAAATGTTTACTAATTAACTTTTTATCAAATTATATCTGACGCAAATGACGTTTGAAAATAAGGTTTTAAAAGATCACTAGTGTACATGTGTATACATTTTTTTTGGTAAATATGCCTTCAAGATAAATAAGTCTGTAATTCGCTATTCTTCCTATGACTACTAATACTGTGACAAGCTGTGATGTCGATATAAGTTCACTAGCTATGGTCTCGCTATGGTATTGACCAAAAGTTCATTATCTATGAAATCGATTAAACGTTCTCAAGCTGTGACATCGAATAAAGGTTCACAACTTGTAGCTTATGCTAAAGGTTCTCAAGCTGTGACATCGAATAAAGGTTCACAACTTGAATCATATGCTAAAGGTCCACAAGCTGTGACATCGAATAAAGGTTCAAAACTTGTAGCATATGCTAAAGGTTCACAAGCTTTGACATCGAATAAAGGTTCACAACTTGTAGCATATGCTTTAAGGTTCACAAGTTGTGACATCGAATAAAGGTTCACAACTTGAAGCATATGCTTTAAGGTTCACAAGCTGTGACATCGAATAAAGGTTCACAACTTGAAGCATATGCTTTAAGGTTCACAAGCTGTGACATCGACTAAAGGTTTACAAGCCGTGGCATCGACTAAGGGTTCACAAGCTGTTTGTTATGTGTTTGAATGTACATTGATATTTAAAGTATACTTACAGTTCACTGTTAATGTTAAACTAACTGTCTGTGGACTTTGACCTAAAGTGTCCGGATGTAAAACATCACATGACAGGGTTTCTCCGTTATGTTTGGATTCTGGACTCCATACAAGTGTACCAGTTACTCTGTTAAGCTTTGACTTTTCGTCATATTCTGAGCTAATGGTTACTTGGCTATTAAGAAGTGTTGTACCAATCCTCATACTCATGGTTTGTTTAGGATTGCCACCTAGGGACAGACATGTCCACGTATTTGAGGTACCAGAAAGCATCGTCGTGGGACCAGTCAATAATGGTGTCTCTGGTGTTGCTGTAAGAAAAAAAACAGAAGGTAATAAAAACAGAAGGTACTCGTTACTTTTCGATAAAACAACTCTGCAGTAAAATCAACATATATAACAAGTATAAGATGCACCCCATACTACCGATCAAAGACTTGAGTGAGGACATTTGCCTATATGTATATGAAGAATAAGTCTTCTCGTGAATGAAGCCTCCAGGTGTTCTGTCAGACAAATTTAGTAAATTATTGGAAATCTTTGAATAAAAATTATTTCTACACGACGGAATGCTATGGAATAAAATCAGAACTGCCAGTCATTAGGTAAAACTTACTTGAATATTAAAAGAACATGATGGAGAGTTGTCTCATTGACACTCGTACAACATCTTCCTATATATATATATGATGGATTGAAAACAATATTTATGTTCAACCAGAGATGTGTGTTATACGTCAATGCGAAAGCTACCCGACGACACAAAATGCGACACAAAGCTCAACATAGAATCTTCATCAATAGTCATACAGTATGCCAAGAGACCGGAAATTCAACAGAAATTACACAAATAATACAAATCCATAATGATAAAACAAAACATTAAATACTTACTTTTAACGGTTAAAGGTAAGCTGACGGTTTGTGGGCTGTTCCCTAATGTTTCATGCGTCACATCACAGTACACCATCTCTCCATTATTGCTGGTTTTGGGGCTCCATACAAGAGTACCTGTTACTTTGTATGTCTTTGAATTTTGATCAAACTCCGAGCTAGTTGTCAACTCGTTGGGTAATAAAGTGTTTCCTATTCTCATGGACATCTTCTGTTCTGGGTTGCCTCCCATTGATATACATATCCACGTTTCTGGGGTACCAGATGTTGCTGTTGTTGGACCTGTTAATGTTGGTGGCTGGGGAATTGCTGTAAATTCAGAACAAAATACAATAATGTGATTGTGTTACGATTTATTTGTGGTCCCTTTGAATTCATGGTAACTGTACTAAAATAGTCCTTTTTAAAATTATTTGTATAAATTAAGATAAAGTAATGAGAGAAGTTTTCAGATGAAAAACGCCAAGAGTGTTAATGATTAAGCGATATACAAAGCACGATACGAGAAATAAGATTTTATTTTATTCCTTAGACGAAATGTAATCATCAGGGGTCAACGTTTGCAATGCAATGTTGGAAATACTGTTTCCGTTCCAATAACATGTAAGATCAAGAACCGACTGTGTTACTAGCATTGTTCTAATTCTCATGGTCTCTAGTCAACAAAACACATTCTAAAGTAACGGAATAAGTAAGGCTTGAAATCGACAGACCGCCTACCTTCAAAGATTGTTTTTTTGTTTGTTTGAAGAGTCTGGTGTGTTCTTATTCATAATACGCTAAGGATAAAATTGAGAAAGGAAATGGTGAATATGTCAAAGCGACAACCACCCGACCATAGAGCAAACAACAGCCGAAGGCAACCAATGGGTCTTCAATGTAGCGAGAATTCCCGCACCCGTAGGTGTCCTTCAGCTGGCCCCTAAAATATGCATAATAGTACAGTGATAATGGACGTCATACTAAACTCCGAATTATACACAAGAAACTAAAATTTAAAATCATACAAGACTAACAAAGGCCAGAGGCTCCTGACTTGGGACAGGCGCAAAATTGCGGCGTACTTATGTGAAAAAATTGCGATGTACTTATGTGAAATTTAAGAAATCAAGAATTTAAAATTGATATTATAAGTCGAAATAGCATTAGTTAAGTTAACTAATGCTATTTCGACTTATAATATCAATTTTTTTAAGTTAACTAATGCTATTTCGACTAATAGTATCAATTTTAACTTAAGGAACGAAATAAGCTAAAAATATTGATAGGTTATGAGGCTCCTTTGCAAGATATTTGTGTTTTGAAAAATAGCGGAAAATGGCGGACTAGGATTTGCATTGATAGTATTTAGGTCTCAAGTCGAAAGAAAAGAAATCTCGAATCTGCTTCAATTTTGGTAAATGACCTTTTATGTGCTACTGAAGTATTATATGAAACGAAAAATGGGTGGTATTTGGCAAATATTTTACCCAGTATCAGAGGAATAAACAACGAGGAGTCCGAACATCTGACACAAATTCTAAACCTCACATACGCACATCCTTAAATTCAACTGAAATAATACAGAAAATTCCAACGATCCATGAGAATATAGTTTATCATTGGTCTTTCAGATACGCCCAATTTGCGGTATTAAATAATAACAAATACGTAATATGTTATATTAAAGTACACAATTGAGTATACCGAAAAGTACGCATGCACTATTTGAGCATATATTAAATGGAGATCCGCCTTCAACTGACAGTATCTTATATTGAATCGTTAGCAAGGACTAGTCCTACACAAACATTTCAAGTATAATAAAAACAAGATGCATGATTAAATACACAATTATATAAGTTGAAAGAATTTTGATGTTTAATAATGCCCGGAGTTAAATGGATTTAAATCATTTAAATTTGTATTTTGACAGGTGCTCATTGGTGTCAATTCTTATGCATTCTTTTCATTTTTTTTCGAGGCATATGTGAAAGTTAATCCAATATGTCTTACTATTGTTCCTTAACAAACATTCTGTTTGTGACGAAAGTATTGCATCGTGTAAAAATTATATTATACATGTAAAAAAAACTTATAATACCGTTAAAAACTAGCCAGTCAAGGTCGTTAAAACTACCATATGTAAATATATTAAATTTTTCATACCAAGGACTTGTTTAGTAAAAAGGTCTCACTATAAATTTCTTGCTAGCCTATAACCAAAAGGATGAAAGGGAAACCATCCATACACAATTTTCAGTTGAAATTATGGTCACTTTTACAAATTTTTCAATAAATAAGCCTGTGGTAGATGATAAGTTGTCTTACTGATAATTATACAAAATCTCCTTATTTTCATACTAATCGCACAGCTGGGAATATATGAACTGATATAATTTGTTTATTATAAAACAGCTAATAAAAAGTCTTTGAGTGTCAAGATGCTTTCTAGTAGGGTGAAATCAATTTATTATTGTTTTGTATAACTCTTGCCTTAAAATAATTTATTTCATCCCATCATTTTCATTGTAAATGAAGTCTCCAAAGATGGAACAAGATTTGTGCTATCGTGAATTTTATGTTGTATCGCCATGTAGGATTCACGATAATTGATTTTGGCGTTTGGTCATTTTTTCTATACCTTGTTCATCACAAGATAAAACAAATGTTTGTAAAATGCGTTGTTGATTTCTTACCCTGCACAGTGAGTGGCAAGCTGACTGTCTGTGGACTATTTCCTAAGGTGTCAGGATGTAAAACATCACAGTAAAGTGTTTCTCTGTTGTAAGTGGTTGTAGGACTCCATACAAGTGTTCCTGTAACTCTGTAGGTCTTAGAACTTTCATCGTATACTGTATTAAACGTCACCTCATTACCAAATACAGAGTTACCGACCCTGATGGATAAAGTTTGCTCTGGAAAACCACCGGAGGATACACAAGTCCACGTGTGAGATGTACCAGAGATAACTGAGGCTGGACCGGTCAGTACTGGGGTTTGTGGTGTGGCTGGAATATAGAGAAAAATTAAAATTAAATTGGGTTTATGGTGTGATTGTTATAATAGAAAAGGCTATAAAATAAACATAAATACACAGGTTCAGATATTAGATGCATATGTACCATAGGAAACTGGTATTGGTCCAGTCAATTATGTAGCATATGGTGTGACTGTTATATCCGTTATCAAGAAAATACTTTTGTATTAATATGTTTTCCATCAAAAGTTTATTGATGACATTCTTCGGTTAAACTAAGAGAGATAACTCTTGAGTTTCTACGATTCTTACCTTGCACTGTCAGCTGAAGACTAACTGTCTGTGGGTTGTTTGGTCCTAACGTTTCTGGATGAGTAACATCGCAATATAAACTTTGACCGTTATTACTGGTGTCTGGACTCCAATCAAGTGTACCGGTAACTTTATATGTCTTTGAAGTTTGATCATACTCTGATTTGGTTGTGACTTCCGTCGTGAAAACAGAGTTTTCTAATCTGATGGACATCGTCTGCTCTGGGAAACCACCCAAAGATACACATGTCCACGTTTCTGGTGTTCTGTATGCCACTCTTGTTCTTGGTGAAACTGTTGTCGGACCGGTTAATGTTGGTGGTTGTGGGGTTGCTGTGAATTGGATAATAGAACATTATTATTTGTATACTTTTCCTTTTAAATACTTGTTTATGTTTGAAATGATGGAACGTTATCTAAACTGAAAAATATGCTGAGCCGGAGTTTCATAAGTGAGGACTTTTTGGAATAATAACAATAAAAACACGGGCATTTTAAACAGTAACATCTCTTAGAAATGTGTGGAATTTTCTAGTAGATAACTATGATTTGAAGATGTTTTACGCCAACACCCCTTTTGAATGGAAAACTTTAATCATAAAATCATCCTTTTGTTTTAGCAGGATACATTCTATTTTATACTATTACGCCAATTAAAAAAAATCCTTGACCCGCCCCTGTATAAGTGTGCATTATGAATATTATTCATTGGCATAGAGTTTAGGGAAGTTGAAGCACACACTTTTTTTATAGATTTATTCTAAATAACGTGAACATCGATCAAAATTTGGTTCAATCTGTTCAACAGCATAGACCCCTTTCATTTAAAATAACTTTTCTTATCGTACGCTTTCCGTATGCATTTGTTTTAGAAAAATACTCCTATTAGAATTCTTTTTACATAATTTAAAGCAATACCTCAAATTTCAGTGACAGTCAAAGGGAGAGAAATGTTGAATAATTGTTAAACTTGAAATTGATTGGTCATTAAAGGATATCCGCGATCAATTTCCAAAGACGCCGTTTCAATTTCTGATTATTGCAACACAAATATAAGTATGAGAACGTATCAACACTTAACATACAGTGTCAAATAACGTTTCAAGGTATATGTTCCTGTCATTTATTTCTAAAACAGTAGTTTTTTTTTTTTAATTTATGTTTTCCTGAAAACACAAAACTGTTAGACTAATTATCTTACTATTAACAGTTAATGGTAAAGTAACTGTTTGAGGAGCTTGTCCTAATGTGTCGGGGTGTAAAACATCACAGTAAAGTGTTTCTCCGTTGTACGTGGTTGAAGGGCTCCATACAAGTGTTCCTGTTACTCTGTATGTCTTAGAACTTTGATTGTATACTGTATTAAACGTCACCTCATTACCAAACACAGAGTTACCGACCCGGATTGACATGGTTTGTTCTGGGTAACCACCGGAGGAAACACAAGTCCAAGTATGAGATGTACCAGAGATAACTGAGGCCGGACCCGTCAGTACTGGGGCTTGTGGTGTGGCTGTAATATAGAAAAGGAATATTGACAAAACATTTACACACAAGCTCCGACGTTTGATACTTGTCACTGCTTTTTTTTTATTCATAGATAAAATGAAGTAGGTTTAAAGAGTGGCGAAATATACCAAAGTGATGATTAATTAAGCAAGTTGAAGATGATTTTCTAATACTCCACAACAAACGAAAAACAACGAAAAGACAAGCAGGACACAAATCACAACTTAAAAAAACGATTGACCATCAAGAACCCAACCAAAACGTGGGGGTGATAACATGTGCAACGGAAGGGTAAGCATATCCTGCTCCATATGTGACACCTGTCGTGTATTTGAAGGTTTATAAAATGCATAGAGGATTGTCTTACCCTGTACAGTTAGTGACAAACTGACTGTCTGTGGACTATTTCCTAAGGTGTCAGGGTGTAAAACATCACAGTAAAGTGTTTCTCTGTTGTAAGTGGTTGTAGGGCTCCAAACAAGTGTTCCTGTAACTCTGTAGGTTTTAGAACTTTCATCGTATACTGTTTTGAACGTCACCTCATTACCAAATACAGAGTTACCGACCCTCATTGACATAGTTTGTTCTGGATAACCACCGGAGGATACACAAGTCCATGTGTTAGATGTTCCGGCGGTCACTGAGGCTGGACCGGTCAGAACTGGGGTTTGTGGTGTGGCTGAAAAGTAGAGAAAAAGACTATTAACTAAAGGTAGACTCACAGGTCAAAGTATTAGATATAGTATTCTCTTTAACTTTCTTTATTTCAAGATAAAATAAAGTAGGTTTTTAAAGAGAGACGAAATATACCAAAGGGATATTAAAAACTCGAAAACAAAATTATAAATCCTTATCAGAGAACGAACAACGAAAAAAAAGACAAATAACAGTTCACAAAACACAACATAGAAAACTAAAGACTGAGCAACATGAACCCTGCCAAAACCCCGAGGTGATCATATGTCTAGGAGTTATATACTTTTTACTTTACGTGTTTATCAAAAGAAGGAATGAAATAGGTTTCAAAAGAAAGGTAAAATAGAGTGAATGGATAATGAAACAAGTATATTGTAGTTCGAAGACAATCTGACAATGTCATTGCAATAAACAAAAAACTACCCCACGGCAAATGACGTACACAAAACACAACATAGAAAACTAAAGACTGAGCGATACGAACATATCATGTGCTGCGGGAGGGTTAACTAATCCTGCTCCATATGTGACACCCGTCGTGAATTTGAAGGTTTGTAAAATGCCTAGAGGATTGTCTTACCCTGTACAGTGAGTGACAAGCTGACTGTCTGTGGACTATTTCCTAAGGTGTCGGGATGTAAAACATCACAGTAAAGTGTTTCGCCGTTGTAAGTGGTTGTAGGGCTCCATACAAGTGTTCCTGTAACTCTGTAGGTCTTAGAACTTTCATCGTATACTGTATTAAACGTCACCTCATTACCAAACACAGAGTTACCGACCCTGATTGACATAGTTTGTTCTGGATAACCACCGGAGGATACACAAGTCCATGTGTTAGATGTTCCGGCGGCCACTGAGGCTGGACCGGTCAGAACTGGGGTATTTGGTGTGGCTGAAATGTAGAGAAAAAGACTATGAACTAAAGGTAGATTCACAGGTCCAGGTACTAGATATAGTTTCTCTTTAACCTTTTTTTTATTTCAAGATAAAATAAAGTAGGCTTTTAAAAAGAGACGAAATATACCAAAGGAATATTAAAAACTCGAAAACAAAATTATAAATCCTTCTCAGAAAACGAACAACGAAAAAGAGACAAATAACAGTTCACAAAACACAACATATAAAACTAAAGAGAGACTGAGCAAAATGAACCCTGCCAAAAAACCCGAGGTGATCACATGCCTAGGAGTTAGATACATTTTACTACCGGTCTTTTTACTTTACTTGTTTATTTAAGGAATGACTGTAATATTTTTTCCTGTCTATGAAATAATAACATAAAAAATGTGGTGCACACTGAATAACCCGCGTAGTGGGCTATTTAAAGTATGCACCACATTTGTTATGTTATTTCGAATGGGCAGAAAAATATTAGTCATTTCTTATAATTTAATTCTTACTTTTACAACCGGAGTAAATAATGAAAAACGTTGATGACGCCAAGGGTCACGTGACAAAATTATGTCCATGAGCTGATAAACAAAACGACGTCAGCCAATCAGAAGACACGTTACATCCAAAATTAAATTATTAAAAGATAGAATGAAATAGGTTTTAAAAAAAATTCTAAATAGAGTGAATGGATAATGAAACAAGTATATTGTAGTTCGAAGACAATCTGACAATGCCATTGCAATAAACAAAAAACTACTCCACGGCAAATGACGTATACAAAACACAACATAGAAAACTAAAGACTGAGCGATACGAACATATCATGTGCTGCGGGAAGGTTAACTAATCCTGCTCCATATGTGACACTCGTCGTGAATTTGAAGGTTTGTAAAATGCCTAGAGGATTGTCTTACCCTGTACAGTGAGTGACAAGCTGACTGTCTGTGGACTATTTCCTAAGGTGTCAGGATGTAAAACATCACAGTAAAGTGTTTCGCCGTTGTAAGTGGTTGTAGGGCTCCATACAAGTGTTCCTATTACTCTGTAGGTCTTAGAACTTTCATCGTATACTGTATTAAACGTCACCTCATTACCAAATACAGAGTTACCGACCCTGATTGACATAGTTTGTTCTGGATAACCACCGGAGGATATACAAGTCCATGTATGAGATGTACCAGAGATAACTGAGGCCGGACCAGTCAGTTCTGGTGTTTGTGGTGTGGCTGTACAATAAATGTTTGAAAACAAATTACTAAGCAAGTTAAGGTGGTAGACTTAAATAGTAGCAGGTAGTGAGTAGACGGCGTTTAATGTTGTTTTTTTAATCAGAGAAATATCTTAAGCACAGACTGAGCCAAGTGAAGGAATACCTAAATAATAACCTTATTGAAGCTCAAAAAAGAGTTTTTTAATTGTGACCACATAGGTCATATTTCTCCGTGTTGAATGACTTAATTGAGAGTAGTCTCTTTGGCACTCATACCAGATCTTCTTATATCTACAAATAGATGCATTACTATTTGAAAGATTGAGTAGAGCTATTTAAATATATTTTCTATATTTCGTTTATTCTTACATTGAACAGTCAGTGATAGACTAGTAGTCTGTGGGTTGTTTGGTCCTAACGTTTCAGGGTGCGTCACCTCGCAGTATAACTTTTGTCCATTATAACTGGTATCTGGGCTCCAAACAAGTGTTCCGGTTACCCTAAAGGCCTTTATGCTATCATCATACTCTGACTTGAATGTGGCTTCATTGGTAAACACAGAGTTGTCTACCCTGATGGACATAGTCTGTTCTGGGAACCCACCCAAAGATACACATGTCCAGGTATAGGGTGTTCCTGGTGTTACTGTTGACGGACCGGTCAGTATTGGTGGCTGTGGTGTAGCTGTAAACGGAGAGGAAAATTAGTTCTTATGTTTTGTTCTTCTCATAACCTCAAATATAGGAGTAGCCAGAATACACCGTTTATCATATCTTCAACCGTTTTTGAATATTTAGCTATATACAAATGAATTAACAATTTAAATATTGGGGCTTGGTGTATTGTGTGGATGTCTGTTAGTTTGGTCTGAGTGTTGCCCTCTAAGTGGGTTGTACCGTCGGATTCGTGTCTGAGAACGAAGTACCACAAACAAACAAAATAAAGATATCCAACCATCAACATTACAAAGAAACTGTATACTACCTTTTGGAGATACTGTTATGGTAGTGGTGTTCCTCGTGGCACTGCCATCTGTAGCCTCACATATGTAACTACCAGCATCAGTGAGTTGGACCTGAGTAATTGTTAGAGACGGTGTGTTAGCATTACCACCAGAAAGTCTTAGATTTGCCGCCATAATAACAAGTTTGTTGTTTTTGTACCATCTGACTTGCGTTGCTGTTCCAGAAGTAATAACACACGTCAATGAGATTGTATCCCCTGTCGTTGGGTTATACTGTGTCTGTGGTGCATTTACATCCAAGGGGGCTGAAATGTTGGAATATGATAACCATCATTAATTGACAAAGCACAAACACATATTCACTACGAACTTTAAATTCGTAGTGTTTCAAATAATTTTGAAATGTACAAAAAAAAAAATACTATTGACTATTTAGTATTAACATTAATCTTTGACAAATAGTGCCGGTTAGTTTTGAATGAAAAGTGTTTTATGAACAATCTACTACTTCATATAAAAATACGAAGATGTGGCATAATTGCCAATGAGACAACTCTCCGCCAGAGACTAAATGACATAGTGTAGTTAACAACTATAGGTCACCTAACGACCTTCAACAATCAACCCTCCCCTAACCTCCGACGGCGATGTAGCAGGGCAAACTACAAAAAAAAAAACAGTTGATGAGGGCTTTACAAATCAGATCACAAAAACAGAGACAAGACGTTGCAAGGTATTCATTCATCTCTACAACAAAAAATACGCTTAGTACAGATATCAGAATATTCGCATCGCAGTAACTGATTTCTAGTTCATAGCCATAACAACTAGTATCTTTTGTGTCTTAAAGGGGCACTAGCTACGAGATAAATATAAAAATAAAATTGTAAAACATGATTGTTATTTGGTTCTAACATTTATGAAAGTGAAAAAGTAAATAAAAACCATAATTCGCTTTTAGCAGCCAGTATTGTTCAATTTTGTCAAATTAAGATATAAAAAAAACCATTGATAATGAATTATTCACTTGCAAGTGAATAATTCGATCTCATTGAATCCGTATTCATGGGAACTTTAATTTAACCCCTTAGCTAGGAATGAATAACGCATGAACTCTTGTACAGGTAAAACAATGATTAACATATAATTTTTAATATATTAATATACATAATATTAGCAGACCTAGAATCCAATTGCACGAGTTCACTATATATCTATATATATATATCTATATCTATGTCTATATCGCTTATATGACCATCGGAGGTCTTCGAAGGTCAACACGATAGTTAATAAGTCGGTGTCTAGGCTAAAATACACACAAAAAGAAGCTACATATTCTCGAGCCCATGCCCAGTAAATTGTTTAATTTAGACTTATCATAATTTAAATAAATGTTTTAAATTGTTATAAATCAAACATCAGAATTCGAGTCCAATCGGTAAACATGAATTTGACAGTTAGTGCTCCTCTTTTAATTGGATGTAACGGCGCCCCTTTAATTGAGTAGTACTTACATTTAACTGTTAATGGTAGACTGACTGTCTGTGGGTTGTTAGGTCCTATAGTTTCAGGATGAGTAACATCACAGTAGAGTGTCTGTCCGTCATTAGCTGTTGTTGGGGCCCAAGAAAGGGTTCCAGTTACGGTATATGTTTGTGAAACGCGATCAAATGCTGTTTTTGTATCAAGCTCTGTAGAAAAAGCTGAATTTCCAACCCTCATGGACAATGTTTGTACAGGGTATCCACCATCAGATAAACAAGTCCACGTTGTCGGTGTCCCTGATATCATTTCTGTGGGACCTGTTAGGACTGGGGTCCGTGGAGTTTCTGTAAAACACAAGAAAAAAATAACAAATGAAGATAAATCTTTTGAAATTTCTCGAAAGTGAACTTCACTTGAAGATTTGAAAATTATACATTCATACTGAATGAAGAGGATGAGATTTTGACAACATGCCATATGGTTATTTTGAACTGAGACTCCCTTAATGGAAAAGTCAACGAAAATGTTAGTATTGTGTTTCTATATGTTAGTTTTGTGTTTCTATATATGTTAGTTTTGTGTTTCTATATATGTTAGTTTTGTGTTTCTATATATGTTTGTGTTTCTATATATGTTAGTATTGTGTTTCTATATATGTTAGTTTTGTGTTTCTATTTTTGTTAGTATTGTGTTTCTATATATGTTAGTATTGTATTTCTATATATGTTAGTTTTGTGTTTCTATTTTTGTTAGTATTGTGTTTCTATATATGTTGGTATTGTGTTTCTATATATGTTTTAGTATTGTGTTTCTATATATGTTAGTATTGTGTTTCTATATATGTTGGTATTGTGTTTCTATATATGTTTTAGTATTGTGTTTCTATATATGTTAGTATTGTGTTTCTATATATGTTGGTATTGTGTTTCTATATATGTTTTAGTATTGTGTTTCTATATATGTTAGTATTGTGTTTCTATATATGTTAGTATTGTGTTTCTATATATATTAGTATTGTGTTTCTATATATGTTAGTATTGTGTTTCTATATATGTTTTAGTATTGTGTTTCTATAGATATAGGAAGATGTGGTGTGAGTGCCAATGAGACAACTCTCCATACAAATAACAATTTAAAAAGTAAACCATTATAGGTTAAAGTACGGCCTTCAACTATATATGTTTTACTTGACGGTGAATGATTGCAAGTTATATGCTATTTTTTTATTTTTAATCTTAACTTTCAATTTTTTATTTTCCATATTAACGAAGAATGTAAACTTCTAGTGCGCTTCTAGGTACAAATATTTAATTCCATGAAGTTTTCAACCGAAACATACAAAACCATTATATTTTCTTTCTCTTACATTTTTAATAAAAAAAAAAAAAACACATCTCTATTTATTGAAATATATATATATAACCGCATGAAATGATTTGCACTAGACAACTTTTAATTACGTAGTTCTGAAATAAGAAGTTTTCAAGAGACTGTTTACTTACTGTAAACTTCCACAAATATAGTTCTCGAAAGTGGATTCTGGAGGAGTCCGTTCTCTGATTGACATTCAAACACAGCGAACTGTTCATTAGCGGAAGCAGTAAAGGTGTAGTTGTTTGTAGTTATACCACCGACTATGGTATACGTCTCGTCTATTACGGTGTCATCTCTTAACCACCTGACTGATGGACCAGGCTTGCCACTACTCACTGTACAGGTAAGGGTCACTTTGTCATCCATTATAATGACCTGTGGCCCACTGATCATTGGTACTCCTGGAGGAACTATAAAAGAAGACTTGTCATAAGCAATTCATTTTGTAAAATCATTTTGTAATTTCATTTTGTAAATTCATTTTTGTAAATTCATTTTGTAAAAGCTAGCAAGCATTTGTAATCGATAAGCCTTTCATTTTTGTATAGAAATATATTTGAAACAACTAAGATACTTGCAAGCAAACGTCTATAAGATCATTGAGATCTTTACTTAATACATGCATTTATCCATCTAATAAGTTAAGCCTTTTTCAACTGATTTGTATAGTTTGTTCTTATGTTGTACTGATATACCACTGTCCCTGGTTGGGGGAGGTTTGGGATCCCGCTAACGTGTTTAACGCCGCCACATTGTGTATGTATGTGTCTGTCCCAAGTCAGGAGCCTGTAATTCAGTGGTTGTCGTCTGTTTATATGTTACATATTTGTTTCTCGTTCATTTTTAGATAAATAAAGCCGCTAGTTTTCTCGTTTGAATTGTTATTTCGGGGCCTTTTATAGCTGACTATGCGGTATGGGCTTTGCTCATTGTTGAAGGCCGTACGGTAACCTATAGTTGTTAATTTCTGTGTCATTTTGATCTCTTGTGGAGAGTTGTCTCATTGGCAATCATACCACATCTTCTTTTTTATATTTAGTATCGACTTGTTTATAATGCCATGCAGGAGAGAACTTTATATTGCTTAAATATCTTTATTGAAACCTGTTATTGAAACTGTTTTTCTATTTTAAAGAGCCTAAACAGATTAATGCTTAAGATGTTAGTTTTTTACATGCAAAGATATCGTTAAATATCAGCGGTGAATGTTCCACGATCTGAACCTTTTTGGTACCGGTGGGCGCTACAACGATTGCCGAACGCCCTAAAAGGCTTCGCATAGTGTCGAGCGGGTGATATTTTACGATATATATTCGATATATACCTGATTGTTCCATGAGTAAAGAATTCATTATATGTTTTGATCGAAAAAATGTTAATCATATATAATAATATATTAGATAGGTTTGATAAAATGGCCGGGAAAATCAAAATGTCCAATGATATAATCCGTAAGTTCGATAAATATTATATAGATTATTACGGTATTTTAAATACTTTTCTTTACTGCCGTTAATCTTTGTCTATTCCGTATTATGAACTCAGACAATTAATTTCAGAGTTTTAGCACAAGTGTGTTGAATTGACCAGACGTACAGATGGCAGTGCAAAAAAACCCAACATCAAACATACACACACAAATCGGTACAAACTACTAAACACGTCTCTAAAAAGAAT
Organism: Mytilus edulis; assembly: GCF_963676685.1. Taxonomy (NCBI): domain Eukaryota; kingdom Metazoa; phylum Mollusca; class Bivalvia; order Mytilida; family Mytilidae; genus Mytilus; species Mytilus edulis. The sequence continues at coordinate 5,341,334 of NC_092345.1, forward strand.
AGCGCAAAAAAAAATCACTTTTCTCATTTTTGCGCTAGGATTTTATTTTAGAAATTGTTCCATAAATTAGTTTATATTGTCTCTTTTCAATTATTCTTTTCAGTGAATCAAAACCGGAAATACAAACAGTTTTTAAATTTAAATGATTGTACTAATTTTAAACGATAAGCATTTAAATATTAAGATATTAAATCATAATTCTTAGTGACACATTCAGTGCTAATTATCATAAAACTTATTGTTATATCTAACCAATTAGTGCAAGTTACTCATAGTATACAATAACTTAGTATAACCAAATGCATTACAGACCTTTGTGATAATGTGTACTAAGGGTACTTAATAATCTACTTACTCTGTGTGAGAGTCGGGATAATCAGTACGAATAAAGGTACTATACAACAATTAACAACCTTCTTCATTAGTCTTCTATTCATCCTGAAAAAAAAAACGTAATATATCAAAATACTTTCGCAGTTTGTGAAATTTTTTGTTTAAAGAAAATTAATAAATTACATAGTCAATAATTTTTCTCCTTGACCGCAGGTTTATTTAAAGATTCATCGGGGGCCGAAGCAAGAGTTTTATTTGTCCCTATCGAACATACCCTCAAAGTTTCCCAATTTTACAAAACCCACTTTTTTATGTCTTGTACAATTTGGTTTCATCCTGAATATCATTCGAATGAAATATTTGCCATTGGTTCTTAAGCAAACATAAATCATGTCAGAAATAGTTAGGTAGAAAAAAACGGATTTTGATTTAAAGCAAGTTAAATTTCAAAGATATTGTATGATGAATGTATTCAAACCATGATGAAAACATAAGGCTTTCCAGAACATGATTAGTATACAAAGTACAGGTCTTATGTCATTACATGAAGAAGCTCAAAATGAAACTGAATTCACCTATAATATAAAGAGTTTATTTTTTGTTTCAGTCAGACTGAAAAGTCCATTATAGAATCCTTAAATTTACAAATAACTCTCGAAAAAATACATACCTGTTTCTTGATTTCAGTCAGACTGAAATGTCCATTACAGAATCCTTAAATTTACAAATAACTCTCGAAAAAATACATACCTGTTTCTTGATTTCTTTATCCAGACCTTTTAAGACTGATGCTATTCCAAGACTGGACTGGTCAGGGTAAATATGCGTCTGTACTGTACAACAGGTCATGTGTAAAACTACGGACAATGGGATTAAATATTAATTATGGTATTTATCATAAAAAAAACATATACTGAAATGAAAGCTAATTAATCGTTTATTGTTGTGTACAAAAAGTTAATACGTTATTAATATTTAAATTTGTATACAATATTGTTGGAAATAAGTGATCCCATTATACTACACAACATGTAGTATATTTGCAATAAGCAGAAACATGTATTTCCATATTTATATTATCCTTCGTTTCATTAATCTGTTAAGACAACAATATATCTGATTCAGTACAGTTTATGTCAACGGGATTGACCAGGGTTACCAAAATAACTATGTTTGTACAAAGACCTACAATTGTATTTTTTGATATGTCTGTACAGTTACCTTCAATTGCATTATATATCTCTGGTTCGGTCAATTCACATTTTTGTTTGACAACTGATTAAATTATTGAAATGTCAAATATTTCATGCATGTACAGGAAGCTTGATGATAATATATACGTGGTTTACGTAAATGTGACAGCAACCTAAAGACAAAACAAAGTATGACACATAAAAGTAATTTTAAACAATCAAGTTGTTATCAAGGTGTACCGCCTTAAAACCTTAAATATGCCTACGATGACACAAAACTGCAGTTTTAATTAGAATAATGCAAACATTGAGTAAATTTCCAAAGCAAGTTTAAGAAAGATATATCTATTAACGGTACCAATTTTATTGCACCATTTGCGTTCGGATTTCGATAATAAATGTATTATAAAACTTTTAATCTAAATATGAACGTTTAAAAATTTATCAACCAGAAATATAAAGTCAAACCTGGAAAACAAATCACTTGTTGGATTATTATTTTAAATGGCCTTTTATAGTTGACTGTGCGGTGTGTGCTTTGCTCATTGTTGAAGACCGTACGGTGACCTATAGCTGTTAATTTCTGTGTCATTTTGTCTGATGTGGAGATTTGTCTCCGTGATTGGCAACCATACCACATCTTCCTTTTTATATTGTACATACTCTTTCCGTTTTCGATTTCCAATAAGTTTGAACAAATATATGATTTTGACCATGTGGTTGAGACAAATACTAAAGTACATGGTTTGTCGTACGTCTTTTCTAATTATTTCTCGTCATTAAATATTAGCAGTGACGAAACATAAGGTATAGATAGTAAATCCGAAGCCGTCTGAAATACCAATGGAACATAAGGTAAAGATAGTAAATCCGAAGCGATCTGAGATACCAACGGAACATAAGGTATAGATAGTAAATCAGAAGCGGTCTGAGATACAAATGGAACATTCAAAACTCATAAGTCGGTTAGAAACTGACTCAAAGCCAGGGCCAAAAAAAAGACAAAGAAATTACATATAAAACACTGCAAAGAAAACTAAAAATTGAGTAGCAGAAATCCCAACAAAACAGGAGCTTTATATCAGGTGTTCGTGCATCATCCTAGAACTTTTAATAGGCCACCACGTAAGCACGTAGTAAAGAATTGTCCGATACAAACTATATTAAAGGGCATTTAAACCACAAAAAGTTCTTAACAGAACAGCTTATTATTCTAGTCTACGGATTTTCAAAATACACAGTTTGATAATATGTTAAGAATACTTGTAAACAATTATTTGGTTTGGTAAAAATCTATATATATATATATACAATTTACTTGTTGGAATCTGGGAGTGATCAAGGACTTGTATTGTACTATTTTAATCATGATACAAACCATTGGACTGATACAGTCATATCTATTGGTTCCAGATTTAAAAATATGATTGTAGAGTTTCATTAGTTTTTACTTCAACTTATGTGTATAGCCAGATACATATGTATATATGTCTCTGGTATAGCCACATGTATAATTGTGATCCGATGATTTGGACATGTCTGATCTCAAACTTTGGACTGTGTGGTTTGATAAAACTTGTCTTTTACGATTATTTAATTCGAAGTATTTTATTTTAGAAGGGATAATCTGCAAAGAAAGACAAGATTTGACATGTGGTATATACTTTAGGTTTCGCCTCTTTTTCGAATAATAAATACTTACAATATTTGTATACCCATTTACACCCTAGAAGAAAGAGATTGTTAATAAATAAATAAATATAAAAACTTATTAAGAACGCAAAAGAAGCAACCCCACTGATTTCGTTTTTTTTTTTTTAAATCTGCTGGCATAATAATTGTTTTTAAAAGCGGTAATACCACTATATGCCTTGGACTATTATACTGAGTCTACTAAGGGACTACTAACGTTAAATTATAAAAGTCCCAGCATATGATAAGCTTGGTGACATACACGAAAACATGTCAGGAGTATGATTATATATATTTTATTGTGAAACTACCCCTTTACAACGGGGGCAAGCGCCAGCGGGGTACTGACACCTGCGTCATCAAACATGCACATCATAGTATTTACAAACAACATTATATGATTGTAGTAAAAATGATATAAGATACTTGCAAATGTCTTTATAAGTCTTATAAATACATTAACGCTAAAATATCATAATAAATTGGTTATTTCGTAAAAGTACATTACAGTGACAATTTCATATGCATAAATACTTAAAAATCTTTCATCCATCAAAGATTAAAAAAAAATCAAACTTAAAACTAAAAACGTTCACACACAGTTCAAGATATTATACATTGGAAATCTTATCAATTTGAAAAGAACGTTCATTCATTACGTCTACAAGGTATTTTTTAACGATCTTATCTAAACTATTACCTAAGTCTGGGGAATACAAGTAGCCCAGATCACCTATCATGAACTGTATTTGTGATAAGGGTGGCAACTCTGAAAAATAGATATCCATTTTTAAATTCTCGAAACATGCTTGTATGTTAGTACTTGTTCTTTTTCTGATAGCCGAGAAAAAAGGACAATCTAACATAACGTGAAAGATATTCTCAATCGCATTTGAGGAACATAGCTGACACTCATTATTTGTTGTCAGATTCATTCGTTGAAGCGTTGCATTTATAGGCAGACAATTCGTTCTTGCCAAAAATTTTAGCCTGGTTGAGCAGTCGTCAACATTTGACAGATACGGCCGCTTACGACTAACAACCACAAAGGATTGGTACAAGTTTAGGCTACTCTTTCCTAAAATATTACATAGTTGAGTATTGGTCGTTTCGTTACCATAAAATTTATTAAAGGTGTTAATGTTTATGTTTCCATATGATTAAAAGACTTTCTGTTTAGAACTTTTCTTGGTCTATTATATTGTTTGCCCTTCAAGATGCAAGTTTCAGCATATTTTGATAAAGAGTAAGTTGATGAAATAATTAATAAAACACCTGAAATAATGATGATGCAAAGTTCACTGAAGAATAACTCAATTGACATTATGAGTTATTATTTTCACTGAAAACTTGAGGATGACAATCCTATGAATCAATTATGATATTAATTATCTAGTAATTATCATTACCTTAATTCAGTCATTTGTACATAATTAAATGTTTCCTTATGTTTTAAGGTGTATAAAGTTGTTAAAATTATACCCTATGGGCTTAATTCGTATGGTGCTCCTTGTATAGGCGAGAATTGTCACTTTAACAGATCTTTACTTATTATAATGATGTTTATGTCCCCGGAACATAGGGATCCCCAAAGATAAAAACAAAGGTCCTTTTCTCTCCCGTACAGTTTTACTTCATCGTTCTTTGATACTTTAAATAATCGAAGCAACGACATTGAAATAAAGACGAGAAATTGCACCAGCTTTCAATTTCACTGTCAGTGTAAGGTGCTTAATTTGTGTATTTCACTTTTGTAACTATCATTTTTTCATGTTTTTTTTTTCCAGTCCGTTTTAATACTCAGTCATGAAACGTCTCTGATTAAATTAATGGCAAAATCTGAAAAAAGTCATGAAACGTCAGTTAAAAGCTCATTAGAGCCTATGTTTGTCTCTGTGTGTATGCCTTGCCGACTCTTAATAAAGCTTATTTATTTTATTTAAGAGGGGGATAGTATAAAAAAGAAGATGTGGTATAATTGCCAATGAGACAACTGTCCACAAGAGACCAAAATGACACAGACATTAACAACTATAGGTCACCATACAGCCACAGGGGCTTGTTACAATTGCCGGGTTTACTATCCATACGAACCCCTGTTTTTTTAGGGGTTCGTATGGATAGTAAACCCAGCAATTGTAACAAGCCCCTGTGATACTGTACAGCCTTCAACAATGAGCAGGACCTTTATTGGGACTCTTGGATCAGGTGTTTTTTAGCTTGGGATTTCGGGATCTGGATCCGGGAATTCTTTTTTTCGAATCTCAGGACGTCTGGATTTCGTGTTTTTAAGCCCTGGATTTTCGGGATCAGGACCCCTCCAACCCCCCTTCATTTAACATCTCTGATTACCTTAAAACGGCCAAATCTGAAAATCACTCACGATTCATAATTTTAAATAAAAGGGATAAGATGGATTGATGTTAAATACTTGGGTGGCTTATCCTGACACGCCAGTGCATGAAGCCATTGTAGAGGGTAATAATGTCCTTTACCGTCAGTCGTCAAATGGTCATTTTAGGCAACGTTACAAAATTCGTTAAAATTTTCTTATCTTGATTCATCAGAAGTCTCAAATAATTATTTTTAGAAAAAAATTATGTGATTCGTCAAAATCAGTCGATTTTTTTATTGTCAATGTCTAAAAGAAAGTGTACAATTTATTGTCATGCACCAAAAATTACAGTTAACATCATTTGGCAATTTGTTTACCATTATTTGTCATGAAGGTATATACCCCCATTTAATACCGACCTCATTGAAGGGCTGAAATGTTGATTTTTTTTGGCCAATGCACAGCTAAATGTGTACACCAATCCAAGGTGTCATTGTTATCCAGAATCAGTCCAATGTTCTTGCTCTTTGCCCTTAATCCTTGTCCAACAAGTTTACATAGCTCTACTATCATAAGGTCTTATTAGATTTATTATGAAATAACTGAATTTTTATGAAATATTTGTTACTGGATATTTAGAAAACGGCCACCAATCTTAAAACTATTGGATTGGTACTAAAAGAAAAATTCAAAAGCAAACGTTTGGTAGTGCATAAATGAACATGTATACTTATCATCAGAGACATATATTTAGTACAAAAACTGTCTATCTTAGAATTAAAAATATGACACTAATATTGATAAGAACATTACCATAATACATGTAACTATGATCATTCTTCTGACATACCAAATAACAAAGCTTAGGCCAAAATGTAATTTGAATTGTTTGGTGTTGCCTAGCTACCCAATGATACAAATCGGTTCAAATCTGTTATTTATATATAATTTATTCCTGCTCTGACATTGCTTTCTTGTCTAAATAAAATTGAGAATGGAAATGGGGAATACATCAAAGAGACAATTCGATCAAAGAGCAGAAAAAAGCTGAGGGCCACCAATGGGACTTCAACACAGCAAGAAAATCAAAAACTGGACGTGTGGCTTCAGTAGGCCCCTAAAAAAAGTGTGTACAAGTTCAGTGAAAATATAAAACATGTACATGTAACTACTGTTGTTGGCCCTAAAAAAAGATAAAATTTCTACCTACCTACATTTTACCTTTAAGGCATTTTTAGGCAACATCAATTAAAGAATATTATTTTTAGGGTAGGTCTTAAAAAGATGGGTGCTCATCAGTGTTTCTTGCAAAGGACACAACTCATTATTATTATTTTGATGGATGGATGTGTTGACACTGTTTACGAATGATAATATTTACTTTTGTTTACATTTTAATGAGTTAGCCTTCATTTAAAGATTTATTATTTAACTATTTATATTTATCTTTCAGAAAAATTGACAAAAACACTTCAGATGGATACTTTAATAGGTACATGTAACTATTAAATATAAAAATAAGAAGATGTGATATAATTGCCAATAAGACAACTCTTCACCAGAGTCAGCTCTATTCCAGAGACCAAACGATGACCAAGATAAGCAACTATAAGTCACTGTCCAGCCTTTAACAATGAGAAAAACTATTGAAGGTCTAAAAAGACAAATATAAAACAATTTTAACAATTTAAAAACAATCGGCCTGATTTATAAACAAGACAATACATTTACATGTATATAGAATCTTTTGAACAACCTACAGAAGTAGGCATTGAATATTTAGAGTGGGATTTGTAATGCATTAACCATATATATATAGCTCCATCAAAAGAGTTGGCCATAACTCCTGTATCCTCCTTGGATGCCTTGCTATACACAAAGAGATATTTCAGAGTGAATCAATGACCCACAATCGTCAGTATTCACTGTGCTGAATTACACACCATGTGTGTACATGTGCTGTACATGTTTAAATGTTGAAATGTTTTTATTTTTGGCAGACTTTCCATATGATGATAAAAAGTTTGAAGTGACAGATGAGATGAAGAAATGTTTTGATGAACAAGGATATTTATTGTTAAGGTAAGTACAAATGTATACTGAAGTGGTAAAACACTACAACTTCTATGAAATAAGAAACATAATGATTATTATTCCAGTAGACAACTGAGAAGATTACATTCCTGCCATTTTTAGCACCCATCTGCTCTGGGCTTTAGTTTTGTGTATAGGTGAATGTTAATCTTTTTCCTTGTATCCGTTTACCCTAAGCCTTCTGCTTTTAAAGCTATGTGTCCCTTACTCGTTTGAAAATCATTTAAAATGTCTAATTTTTAGGAAGCTTTCCAAATACAACGCAGTTTATCAAGTTGTTAAACTCAAGCAGTCCATAAATCATTGTTATTAACAGATATATCCGTTTAGGTTGTAAGGAGGTAGGGAGCTGGTATGAGATCAAAGAGGACTTATTTATATTCATTCTGTCATAAACCGGTAGATAAAGTTTTAAGTGATTGCAAAAAATCTTTGATACAAAATTAATAATTTAGTTTAGTAGTATTTAACATGAACCAGTATTTTTCTCACCTCTTATAACAATATCATGGAGACAATTGTTATTATCTAAAAGATTAAAATGCAAAGCTTTTCTTAAAATACACAAGTAATCTCTACTAGAAGCCTCGTCAGGAAAATATTTCAAACTTATGGAAAGGGAAATAACTCAAGGTATTTCTAGATTTCTGTTGAATTCTTATTCCTGAAAGACCATTTGAGTTAATTCATAAGAATAAATGTAAATATTATCATTTCAGCATGACACCTATCCTCATAAATTCTTTTAATTCTGTAAAGAAAATGAGGTCTGCATGATTCTGTTAATTGGCTTAGACCTAGACTCATATTTTTATTCATTAAATTATATGAAATTGATTTTTTGGAGGATATTTCTTCCTTCCAAATGGTAGGCAGATAACTGTTTTTGTCTTGGTTTTCACTAAAATTACTATTTATTTTCCTGAAGTATTAAAAAAGAGTTATATTAATATAGAGAGAAAAAGTAGTGATGAGGATAACATTTTAGAAATTGATTAATGTTGCATTATTCTATACTTACAGAGGTTTGCTAAGTCCTGAAGAACTTAAAAAAGTGAGGAATGTCCTGGAGAATACAGACATGATAAAGAAACATGGGTATGGGGTAGGTTCACAATTTATACAAAAACTGATTGTTTTAGTCAAAAACATAAACATAATAAAACTTATATTAACTGACCGGATAGGGTAGGTCAATATAAGTTTTTCAAAAGTAAATGACACCACATATTTAACTTGTTAAAAGACAAGGATTGTATATAATGGAATCCTTATAATTATTTGGAGTTATCTCCCCGTAATCAGATTTTTTTTAACAAAGCACAACAAGATCTACCAATATATTGATAAATTTATATGAATAAAATCTATGCTCTAACTTTAAAAAATAAAAAAAATATATTAAGAACATGTAAACACAACAGTGAAACTTGGTTTTATGTTTCCAGGTAAATTATTTAGGCTGCTCAAAGCCTCTTTTTCAAATCATATATACTTTAGGCGACAATTCAATATGAATTAATGACATTTACATGACTGATTGATTGTTGTTTATCCAGTGGTATGTCATTTACAGAGTTATCTCCCTGTAGTGTTAGGTACCTACTTAACATCCAGTGTTATGTCATTGACAGAGTTATCTCCCTGTAGTGTTAGGTACCACCTTAACATCCAGTGGTATGTCATTTACAGAGTTATCTCCCTGTAGTGTTTCTTACCACCTTAACATCCAGTGGTATGTCATTTACAGAGTTATCTCCCTGTAGTGTTAGGTACCACCTTAACATCCAGTGGTATGTCATCTACAGAGTTATCTCCCTGTAGTGTTAGGTACCACCTTAACATATAGTGGTATGTCATTTACAGAGTTATCTCCCTGTAGTGTTAGGTACCACCTTAACATCCAGTGGTATGTCATCTATAGAGTTATCTCCCTGTAGTGTTAGGTACCACCTTTTAACATCCAGTGGTATGTCATTTACAAGTCTTTTCTTCATTTAAATATCAGTCTGCAGAATAAGTTCTTCAAAGTAAGAGACTTTTTAACCAAGTTGCATGCATATCCCTTTCAATACTGGAAAAGATAGCTTCCAACAACAAGTTTGGATTAAAGGCCTATAAAGAAAAGATTTAATGTAATAATTTCCATTTATGTGCTTGGATCAAGTAAGATTGACTGGCTCACATTATGGATAATGCTTTGATTATACTTTTAAAAGTCTATCTTAGAGATGATGCATTATGGTATTCTATGTGTTGACCATCCCCAACTTGTAGAAAAAAGGGAGAATGTGTTCATCAAATTGCATTGATGTTAAACTTATGTTCCAGATACCAGATGCTTCTGGTAGAATGCCCAGAATGGTTTTGTGGCGAGCCCCAGGGAGTGACGTTACAGGAATGATCTGTCGATGTGAAAAAGTTGTTACTACTTCAGAAAAAGTAAGATCTCAATCTTGGAAGTAAAAATGTTATATTCAAGTGTTTGTTTGTATAGCAAAAATTGCCCCCTATGTAGTACATTTGTACAAACTTAACCAATAGAGCTACAATTTTTTTTTAAATGAACCTTTTCTATAACATTGTATAAGTGCTTTGATGGTCACCTGCAATTTATAGATCTTAATCGAGTTCTTAAAGTCTAAGAAATATATTGGAATTCTGATGATTTATTTACAATACGAGCTGAAAGTAACATATGAATTGATACTACAACTGCAAATTTTTAATATATTCTGTTTAAGTAAAAAATAAATGCTATGTATTTGTATTTGAAATTAAATTGTACTCTTGGAATCTGTTTATTTATATGATTATTATATTTGTCATTTCTGGGCCTGTCATAGCTGACTATGCAGTATGGGCTTTGCTCATTGTTGAAGGCGGTATGGTGACCTATAGGCGTGTCCTTTGGTCCTTCATGGAGAGTTGTTTCATTGGTATGTAATCTTACCACATCTTCATATATATTATAAATGTATTTATATTGACAGCTTTTAGGAGGTGAGGTTTACCACTATAGTTCTAAAGTAATGATGAAAGATCCAATGGTTGGTGGCAGACAAGAGTGGCATCAGGATTATGGGTAAATATATAATAGTATATGGAATAACATTAATTTTTGTTATTAATTTTGACTTTATATGAAAAAATACAAAGTGCCCTGCTAAAATATCTTTTTATCATCAATTTGTCTTCACAACATGTTTTTGTTGTTGTTGAAATATAAAAATAAAATGAGAGAATTAGAAAAACTATATTTACAAATACAAAATGTTGTGATAATTGTTTAGTTGGAGTGGCAATCATTTCATTGATAAACTGACACAGAGGAACATGGATGTCACTCACAACGTTACTGCACTGATGTGTGATGTCATTGTCTAATACTTTCAAGTACTGAGTTCTCTCAATGTATTTTTATTTTGTAGATACTGGTACAAGAATGGACTACTGTATCCGGATGCTCTCAGTGTATTTATTCCAGTTGACAGATGCAATAAAGCAAATGGCTGTCTTCAGGTACCAATTGATGTTTTAGAAAGATTTGAATTATTGCTCCAATTTCTTTCCTTAAGCACTTGGCTCTCAAACAAAAAGGAAACAGATAAGCTACTAAGTCTGTAACTAAATCTATACACAATGACACATAGTTTCCTGTCTGTGAACATATGCACAAATGAACTGTAAAAAAAATGATTCATTTTAACTTAGAGCATTTTTTTCAAGAATAAAAGTCATTACTTTTTGACAATAGGAATCAAAGGAGAAATCATTGAACAGTCTTTAATTAAATAATCTCTTTTGAGATTTTAGCATGATGGCTCATGTCTGTTGCTATATGATAAATTAGTATAATCCTTGTATTAGGTTTTACCATGATTTGATATCTGGTTGTACATTGCATATTAAATATTATGTTTTTTGTTTAAGATTTTACCAGGATCTCATGTTTGTGGGCGTATAGAACATGGTATGGTTGCTGGGCAAACTGGGGCTGATTTAGAACGTGTCAAAGAACTGGAACAGAAACTTCCAAAACATTATGCGGAAATGGAAGCAGGTTAGATATTCTTTTAAAAAACTTTTCAATAAGTTTTGCATGAATCTTACTTTTATGATGTTAATGAAACTTGTACAAAAACATGAACCCAATTTCTATCTAAATTTATTTCATTAAGAATTCTGTCATTTAAATAGAATTGAGTAATCCAGATAAAGCAAAGGTGTGCTCACAGTATTTTCGTTGTCTTGTTACTTAAAATTTTGATTTTATTATGAACAGTAAGCAGTGCAAAGTATGATGCTAACTAATGAAGATATCATCGCGTCATAAATTGAAAATTGTGTTGTGTATAATTTTTGTAAACATTGAGTATATGTGTATTTATGTGAAGGAGACACACACACGTACCCACATGCTGCTGGCAATCCTCAGTTAACATCCAACCAAGAATGACATTGAATTGTAGTTTTAAGTTTAATTTAAAAATTAATACAGAATAACATCAGTTTGAAAAACCAAATGATTCATTGCTAAAATAAAACAAACATTGAATTAGACCCCCACATTCTTATGTTGTTATTTGCTTGTAGGTGATGCCCTATTTTTCCATTCCAACGTCCTCCACTGTAGTGATCCAAATGATAGTCCAAACAGACGCTGGGCCTTTATAATGGCATATAATATGGCCACCAATGATCCGGTAGAAAGTTTAGCAGCTCCATTCCCAAGATACACAAAACTAGAAAAAGTAAGTAATAGTCTTTAAAACATTAAAGGTGTGGCTTCTAATACATATTGGGGAATTAAACACTAAAATACATAGTTAATATAAACATTATTTATAGTGATATATTGATATTGTACATTTATGATACCTTAAGAAACGATTATGATAAGTAACACATGTAGTAAACATCAGAAAAACACAAACACCTTAGGATTTATTTATTTTGGTGGGTACTTTTTTTGTGGATTGAAGAAAAATTGTATTTTTATGAATATTTGATTTCTTGGTTTGATAGAGCCTGTAGAAGATGGGTACTTTATTGACCATGTGTATTAATGGTTATCTGTTGCCCAAGAAATCCATAAAATTGATATCCCATGAAAAATGATTAATTCACAGTAATTGATTTATATTTTTGTTTTTATGTTTTATTTAGGTTCCTAACTCTGCTATCTTGGAATGTACAAATGAAACAGACTTTAGTGGAAAAGATTTCTTAGATCCAACAGAAGATAAAACTGTGAAAGCTGACTTATCTAAACCGACCAATGCTACCTAGACATAGTCATGTGCTGATTATTAAACTATCTACTCAAGTGGGACATAGACATAAAGGTTGTACTGTAGGAATTCATAAGTTTAATTTGACAAAAGTGGGAATTAATCTTCTAACATAGAGGTTACTGTTTTTGTACATATACATTTATATATAAACTCAGAATTTTTTACTATTTTTGTAACCCTACAAACAATTTTTTAAGGAATACAATGTTTGAATAGGAATAAGCTTGTCTAGGTAATTACATTTCATGCTCATGACAATGATCATAGCATAATTCCATAAATATGAGGTCAAAGTCACACCTGATACATGTATTGAAACATAATGTGAACCATACCTTTTAAGCAATATTTTCGCAATATTGTTCATTGTCATCAATGCTATGACTTGAAATGAAGTTCACAGCTAATACATGCATTAAATTGTTGTTCCGACAACTTTTTTACTCTCTGAATGATCCCATATATATAAACAAACGGAATGCTACTCAAACACATTAGCAATCAGATTTCATTTAATCCATTATATATTTTTTTTACACTTCTATTGTATATATTGTTAAATGATTGAACTTTTAAATATATATTTTTAATAGACAGTTTGATAAATGTAATGCTAAAATGTTCAGGAGAACAGTACTATTTCAAATCCCAAGTGGCTATTAAAAAATAGTTCAAAGAGCACTGTTAATTCTTAAAAAACAAATTATCATTTTACCAAAAAAGTCCTGTTTAGTTAAGGTGGAGTGTATCATATTTGTATTGTCCCTTCATTTGTTTAGACTTATTGTTTAGGTTTTTTGAATTCATATGAAGGTATTTTGTATCCACAAGGTCTCCTGAGATGATATTATTATAAAGTATTGAGTATCGCTTAATGGGACTCCTATTCTATTTTCAACCAGATATTTATATTGGTTTGCTAATGCAGAACACTGGCTTAGCTATATTAAGAAAAATGAGAGAACATGATTTTGATTTGTATAATAAGATTTTGAATTGAATGAGTATATCTGTTTTTATGCCCCACCTACGATAGTAGAGGGGCTTTATGTTTTCTGGTCTGTGCGTCCATTCATTGGTTCGTCCTTTTGTCCGTCCCTCTGTCCTTCGGTCTGTTCGTCCCACTTCAGGTTAAAGTTTTTGGTCAAGGTTGTTTTTGATGAAGTTGAAGTCCAATCAAATTGAAACTCAGTACACATGTGCCCTATGATATGATCTTTCTAATTTTAATGCCAAATTAGTGTTTTGACCCAATTTCACGGTTCACTGAACATAGAAAATGATAGTGCAAATTTCAGGTTAAAGTTTTCGGTCAAGGTAGTTTTTGATGAAGTTGAAGTCCAATCAACTTTAAACTTAGTATACATGTTCCCTGTGATATGACCTTTCTAATTTAAATGCCAAAATAGAGTTTTTACCCCAATTTCACGGTCCACTAAACACAGAAAATGATAATGCGAGTGGGGCATCCATGTACTATGGACACATTCTAGTTAATATTAAAACAAACAAGTAATGTTGAGTTGTAATATGATTATTATATTAATATATATTTTGATACTTTCTTAATTTTTGTTGTGTTTGATATTGTAAGTGATTTTATAAAGATACAATGTGTATTAAGATTATGTGCAATATATGTATAGTTATAATATTAAAAACAAGTTTTTCTTTATAAATTGTGTGGTTCTATGGATATTTTGAGAAATAAATTGTTTCAGAAGGCAATGTGGAAAAAAATTGCAAGACTTTTTGCCCTTCCTCAATTTTTGACTCTGACTCCAAACTGACATTCATTTCACTGACACTAATTTCGAGGTGCTTAGTGGTAATTACTGTTAATAGAACTTAAAAACCACAAGTATATTGTACGCCTACAAACAACAGATAAAACAAAAGATGTGCCAAAGGAATAACACAACAGACATACACACGATGTGTCAAACACATAGCACAACAGATCATACAACAATGTGTCAGATGCATAACACAACAAATAATACAAAAAATGTGACAAACACATAAAACACAATACAAAAGATTTGTCAAACACATTAAAAAAAAACACAAAAAAGTGTGTCAAACACATAAAACAACAGATAATAAAAAAGATGTGTCAAACACTCCGGGTGCGGGAATTTCTTGCTACATTGTTAGACCTGTTAGTGACCTTCTGCTGTTGTTTTTTTCTATGGTCGGGTTGTTGTCTCTTTGGCACATTCCCCATTTCCATTCTCAATTTTATAAAAACGATAGATGACACAAAAAAGTTTGTCAAACACATAAAACAACATATACATGATATAAAACAACATATGTATCAAACACATAATTACAAATGTTTCGTAAACATAAAAACAACAGATAATACAAAACATGAGCCAACCACATAAAACTGAACAAAAATATCATAGAAAAATAACCAACAAACAAAACAAAAGATGTTTTAAACACATAATCAGAAGAACATCGTTTTTATTTAGACAAAAGACAAAATATGTGTCAAATCAAAATCACAAGAATAAAATATCAATATTGTGTCTAAATGTACACTCAATTTAATACGTATACTAGTCGGCGGTCATCATTTTCGACCTAAAATTATCTTCAATACATGTCTGTGGCTGAAAGTCTATCGTTAGTTGCTATATGGCAGATTTGTTTTTCGTTCATTGTTGAAGTATAATGTCGAACTCAGTAAAAGTGGTTACCGATGGATAAATTGCATTTGTATATTTAGGATAAGTTTATGTTATATATACACATAAATGTATATGAATCAACGGAATAGTTACTATGGACTGTAGATCGTGCTATAGTGAACTTTTTCTTTGATATTTCTAATTTAAAACCTTTTTATTGATTCTAATTTCCACATTGAAAGATTTATAGACTGATAATTTATAATGTCATTATGATTTTTGTTTTGTTGTTGTTGGCAGGTTGGTTCTACTACGTTCCCATTCAAATTATATATCTTTCATATGCTCTGTTCCTTTGCTTTTGTTTGATGAAGTGATGCCATACATCCATTCCCCCCACCCCCCATTATATGAAGTGATTGGTGTCTCTTGGAATTACTTCTGTTAACTTGACTAACATGTATAAGATTCTAACATGAATACCACGACTTTGGTCACAAATTGAGCAGGAATTTCTAACAATTCTTGAGCACCTGAGTTAACCAATAGATTCTGTGTATTACAATCATGCACGTTTAAGGTACAATTATAAGATTGTATAAAAGAACAATAAATCTTGCATTCCCTTTCGTTGGTAGGATAGCTGCCCGTCACCCCCCTCCACATTTTTGTCATGTTTTTGATCTTTCTAGTTAATCTATTATAGTGTAATAATTATCTTTGTATTACAACATTTTTGTATCACAATACGATCAGTTAAAGTCAAACTAACAATGTTTATTTCGTCAGACTGTTTAATGCAGCACCACGGCATGACTTTATCATTTACATATAACGTAGTTTTAAGGTGAACCGGTAACAATAGGTAAGATTTTTCTGAAATTATATTTATTATCAATTTAAAACTTAATTTGATATTATTTGTTTAGATTTGACAATCTTTCGATTTGTAAAGAGATACTTTTGAAAAGTAAATATATACATTATATTTCTAGTTATAACTATAGGTATATATGAGGAAATGTACTGCTTCTGCACAGTATGAGAAGGTCGTTTTCACCATTCGATTTTCATGAGCATTTGTCGAAGAATTTCTCAACAAGTATCTCTCAAAATTAAATACTCCATATTCTAAAACACCATCGAAAGCTCTTTTTAATCGATGCTATTTCAGTACCACAAGGACTCGGTTTCTGTACACAAATCTGAACGTATTTTCCCTATGCATTAAATGGCTATGTTGATAGTATAAAGTCAATACCATGATGATGATAAACGCATAAGTTTTAGTGTTTATTATATTCCATTGGATATTTTCATAATGAGGTATTCAACCCAATTTTAGAATCTTCCTTTGTATGATCTGAATACCTCAAACAGTTATTATGAGGTGTCAAAACATGAAATTTACAGATGCAGTCCTTTTTCACTACCTTGAAATATTTTATCTTAATATTTTTTAAAGTATTTTGTATCCAAATAAGAAATATATGCTATACCAAAACTTTATGAATATATACATCATGTACTCCAATATAATTATGTTGAAATCTGGTTTTCTTCTACTTTTGATATGATTGTCTCTCCACCTTCCCTGTGTGCTATATCAAAAAGAGTAAACATCCAACATCCCTTATAAATGTTTTTGACTCAAAATTATTGCAGTATATTTTTCAAACGCTTTATTTCCCTAACTTCTAACTCTTTCTTCTCAGACACAGTACAGCAACTTAAATCAAAATGAGTAATAAGAACACAGAAGGTTGTGTGAATAAAGCTTTTACAGATAGCGAAACCGCAGTTATCTCTGTAGACTCCAGCGGACAAACATATCCGATCACTTCTAGGACGGAACCCACAGTGATTCCAGAACACTCAGAGGGACAGGTTCATCCGATCACTTATAGGACGGAAACCTCGATGATAGATATAGGAGAAAGACAGGATTCGCTTGAACGAGAAACACTTGATACAGAATTACAGATAACAGATTCTGTTCTAACGGCTAAACCAGAAAGGAAGGAAGAAGACAATGAAGCTGTTCTATGGTCAGTTCCCACTGTATCCGAAAGGAAAGAAGAAGACTCCGAATCTGTTCTACAGACTTTTTCCAAAAGGAAGGATGAAGACACTTACCCTGTTTTACCGGAGGTACTTGAAAGGAAGGAGGAAAACACATACTCTGATTTAGAGGATGAACCAGAAAGGAAGGAGGAAAACACATACTCTGTTTTACAGGATGAACCAGAAAGGAAGGAGGAAAACACATACTCTGTTTTACAGGATGAACCAGAAAGGAAGGAGGAAAACACAAACTCTGTTTTACAGGATGAACCAGAAAGGAAGGAGGAAAACACATACTCTGTTTTACAGGATGAACCAGAAAGGAAGGAAGAAAACCAGTACTCTGTTGTACAGGCTGTGCCCGAAAGGAAAGAAGAAAACACATCCTCTGTTTTACAGGATGAACCAGAATGGAAGGAAGAACACACGTACTCTGGTTTACAGGCTGTACCGGAAAGGAGAGAAGAAGATATGGTTATTCAAATTCCAGCAGATGAATGTAACTTGTACTTTAATACAGGAATAAAAAGAGAACTAGAATTAATGGAAAAGTCAGATAAATTTGCAGATGATGGTCTTGAAGAGATTATCACAAACATAGATGGTGCTCAGGATGGAGGCTGGGGATGGTTCATTGTTTTGAGCAGTTTGATGATCCATGTCATTATTGGTAAGTATTCTGTTAATAATTGCTGAAGATTGCTTCTTCTGTTTGAAAAGGGTACACCTGTGACAACCATCTAATAAAAAAGTTTAACTAAGGCCTTAACAGTACATCGACACTTCTTCTTAAAATCGGAAAATAGATGGTGCAGTCTGTTAAAAACACGTTATTAACTATACAAGTGTCTACAAAATTACTGAACGCTAGCATAATAAATGTAACTTACAATTTAACACACAAAAAAGTAAGTAGAATTTAGATATTCCATTAAGAAGAAGAATTCTACGACAATGTTATTGCAGTAGAATATCTTTACAAGATGTATTATCATTGTTTAACATAATTGTTCTGACAAAAGGAACTAAAACACTAACTGATAAGCCCATTGTTTTCAATGGTAAATTCTGCAATTCCAAGCATTCATAACTAATTTGTCTTCAGTTAAAAAAAGGTGACAAAAGTTTCGTGGCAGTCCTATAACTGGTCCTGACTTTTGTGCTAAAACACATATAATTATACCCTTATTTGCATATTATAGCGCACTGGTTCCAGGTTGTTGAGGAGTACAAGACCAGGAACTTCTAATACGAGCAACTTGACAAATGCGCCCTCCTTTTTTCCTTTGATAGATTTTTATTCGTGTGATATCAAAGTTACAAACACATTTTTACTTATTGAAAGAGTTAAACTATACTTTATTTTGTTTGAAATATTACTAAACTGCCTTATTCTGAGTCTGAATTAATGGTTTCCTACCATATCTGTTTCACAGGAGGCTTTGATAGATCGGGAGGCATACTGTATCTAAAGTTTGAGGAGAAGTTCAAGACACCAGCTGCAGTTACAGCTTGGGTACCATCTATATCTGGTGGATTACGACTTGCTTTAGGTTGGTAAACTCGTGCAATACTATCGTATAAACAAATGACAACAATACAACCCGTGGTTGATATCTGGAGAGCTATCTTTGAATGTGTTCATTCTTTTCTTTTTAAGATTGAATGATTATTGTTCATTTTGATGTCATTATGATAAAAATAAAATATTCACTACATTTTACTGGTAAGGCAGTTGTACCCTTACTAAATAGACCTGCAACTCTATGGTATAATAGAATAAACTACAAATGATTATTCTTTTAATTGCAAGAATAAATAAATCCGTTTGATCCAAATTCTCCATGTATAACTTGCGAAAATACCTTCTATAAAGTACACCTGATACAATATAACATTTTGTAAAAACAACTTTTTCAATTTTTTTTTTACATATTTTCACTTCCAACGTGCACCTTCCAACATGCACATGTGCGTATGTTTTTACGTATACCTCATAGTCTTCTGTTTTTGTGAAATGTCTTTTTTTGTGTATCAAATAGGTATACTTTTATCGTTTTAAATCACATTTCAGACAAAGCATTTCCTTGTTGACCTTTTACTTTTTGGCCTTCTTTCTCGTTATTTTCTTTTATAATAATCAGTCAATTCAATGTTTTACTGCCAACTAGTTAATGCTTGTTTTGATCCTTACTGCCAAATAGTCAATGCCTGTTTTACATAAATTTCTAACTAGTCAATGACTGTTTTACATAAATTGCTAACTAGTCAAAGCTTGTTTTGACTCTTATTTCTAACTAATTTTTGACTTTAATAATGTGACTTACTAATAATTCTTGTTTTGAACTATTTTTTCAACTTCTAAATATTTGTTTTGATACATGTTACCAACTAGTCAATGCTTGTTTTGACCCATTAAACTTACAAGTCAATGCGTGTTTTGTCCCTTATTTGTAACCATTCAAAACTTGTTTTGACCCAGAATACTAACTAGTGTATGCACTGTTTTAGCCAGTATAACTAGCGAGAAAATGGTTGTTTTGATAAATATTTTTTACGAGTCAATGTTTTTTTTACAAAATTTGTCTATGCTTGTTTTACCGTTATATGTAAGTATTCAATGCTTGGGTCACCTGTATTTCTAACTTTGATTTTAAATACTTCATAATTAATGCTTGTTTTACTACTAGTAAGTCAAGATTGTCTTGACCCATATGGGACAAGATCCCTAATGCGCCTTGAAATGAGGAACTCAAAAGTCACGTGTAAACAAAAATTCTCTGTGTAGTGATATTTGACACTTTTCTATGATAAACAAGTGACTGAGCTTAACCATTTGAGTTAATTTAGAAAGTAGGGGAACACAGAATAAATGTGTAAAATCTATGGAGCTTTTAAATGTGTTCAAAGTATTAAATTTTCAAAGAACTTTTTGTGTTAAAAATGGGATTATTTACCATGAGGAGCCGCATCACAAAAGGATACTCGGGGTTTGCTAATTTACGGAAAAAGTAATCTCACTTCGTACCCCGAAAATTTAACCACATATGTCAAAATGTCTCAGCTTCGAAACGAGCCATCACACATATCCAAGTTAACGATATGGACTGAGCAACAGAAGAAAACGTGACCATTACGGCCTATGGAGAAACTAATGCGCATCTGTTACCCATATGACTAACTAATCAATAATTGTCTTGACCCATATTACTAACTTATTTATGCTGACCCTTTTGACCATTTAGATAATGTTTGTTTTTTTCACTCTTACTAACCATAATGATTGCTTGCTTTGACCAATGTGACTAACTTATTAATGCTTGTTTTAACACATATGACTATCTAGACAATGTTTGTTTTACCTTTTACTAGTCAATACTTGATTTGGCCCATAAAACTCAGTTGTCAATGCTGGTTTTGGTTACTATAAGATGTGTTACGGTACTTATCTATCCCAAATTCATGTATTTAGTTTGATGTTATATTTGTAATTCTCATCGGATTTAGTCAAATTTGTTGACGTCTTTTCTATTATATTCTTGTGTTATAGTAACGAAAATTAATCACCGTCATTATTTATTAGATTTGATTTTGTTCAACGTAATCTGAACAATGTTTTACGTTTGAAGTTAGATTCAAAACAAACCGGACATATATATAATATAGTTAATTGCTATTAATAAGTATTGCAATGTGCATTGTGTTTAAATGTAATATAGTATTTAGTTCTATTATAACCTTAAATCAATTCTAATTCTATCTTATTTTTGAGATATAGCTTTTCAAATGTGACGTCATTTTAGTGCTGTTTCAGAAATTCAAATGTGACGTAATTTTTGTACCTTTCACCACTTCGTATGTGACGGCATTTTATGACTTTTTGCGGTGAGGCCTTGACTAAGGTGTGTCTATGTATTTTGGTCTTTGTATTATGTATTCGGGTTTTGTTTTCTGTAATTAGTTAAGACTTCAGTTTTATCATGTTAATCTTTTATATTCATTTGATAAAATTTACATAGCATAAATTGTTCTAAATAATAATGATGTTCTTATCACAAGCAGAAAACCCTAGCCGTATTTGACACAAACCTCAGTGCTGTACAACTTTGTACTTTTTTTTACTTTCGAACTGTTATATCTGGGCGTCACTGGTAAGTCTTGTGTGGACGAGGCGCGTTTTTGGTGTTTTGAATTTTAAACCTGATGCCTTTTCTTATCTATTATTCATATGATTGTTTGCCTAATACGTTCTCCTATTTATTTGTATTGTAGTCCTGTAATATTATGTTGTCATTTTAATGTTATATTTAACATTGCCATTAAAGTGCGGGGTTTGGCATGCCACAAAACCAGGTTCAACCCACCATTTTTTTTTAAATTTCCTATACCAAGTCAGGAAAATGGCAATTGTTATATCATATTCGTTTCTGTGTGTGTAACATTTTTACATTGTGTTTCCGTTGTGTCGTTTGTTTTCTCTTATATTTTAGTGTGAATTCACATTACTATAAGACGTGTCACGGTACTTTTCTATCCCAAATTCATGCATTTGGTTTTGATGTTATATTTGTTATTCTCATCGGATTTTGTCTAATGCTTAGTCCGTTTCTGTGTGTGTTACATTTTAATGTTATTCTCCTCTTATATTTAATATGTTTCCCTCAGTTTTGATTTGTTACCTCGATTTTGTTTTTTGTCCCCAGATTTACGAGTTTTGACTTTATTTGACTCATATGACTATCTAGACAATGTTTGTTTTGGTGTCTTTTGACTATTCCTACATTTTGTATTTTACTATTTTGGCTATTCCTACATGCATTGGGGGATTAGTGGAAGAACAATACATGTTGTTATTGCAAAATATGTTTGTTTTAGTCATTAGTGTCTAATTTGGTCAAAGGTAAATTTACCTGTGGAAATTGAATAAAAATTCTAAAAAAATAAAACTAATTGAAAGAAAAGGAAGTAAAAGCATTGGAAAAATAAAAATAAAATGAAATAAAAGTCTAAAAAAAAACGTTTTTAAAAATAAAATTAATAGTTACCCACACTTTTAACTTCGATTAGCTTTGAACACTATTAACTTGTGCTCAGTGTCTTAACTGAACACCACAAGCTCTACCAAACAATAAAGCATTACTATAAGTAGCCAGATTTTTCCTGTAATGATCATTCTCAGTTCGCCATGGCTAATGCACAGTTAGGTATCAAGTTTACAACAAATAGATTAGGCAACCAGAACTTGGTACACAATAACTACAAGTTCCAGATAAAGTCAAGACGTGGAGACAGATGTTTTTGAAAAAGCTCTACCCGTAACTGCCCTGCTACTATCAAAACACATAACAACATACCAACCAGAGTGGATGCTAATCACAACCATTTCTCAGACAGAATGCAACTCAGAGTAGACGATGTATTACAACGTATGAAATCTCGTTGTAAAGATGAACTCACTGCAATACCAACAATTTATGAAGAAAAATTGGTAAAACTACGAGACCGGAAATGGAATGATGACACACACCAACTAGAAGAACGCATTCAACCTTCTACTCATGCAAAGACCAGCTTTACAACGAACGACACAAGCTAATACCAGCACTACCAACAACAGTAGAATATATCACAGTACATGGTGAGTGGGCTCAAATCACTACTGGCCAACCCTTCCTACTTGCAAATGATAACACCAATAGGCGAATGCTTATATTCAGTACCCAAGAGAACCTATATCATCTAGCAGCAGCAGACACCATCTACTGTGATGGAACATTCTATGTTTGTCCAACACTGTTCTACCAGCTGTACACTTTCCACGCCAAAGTTGATGGTACTATGTTTCCACTGGTTTACAGTTTCCTACCCAGTAAAGATCAGCAGATGTACACAAGGCTACTTACTATTATCAAAGATCTATGTAAATAAAGGCAACAGTAGTATACCGCTGTTCAAAACTCATAAATCCATGGACAAAAAACAAAATCGGGGTAACAAACTAAAACCGAGGGAAACGCATTAAATATAAGAGGAGAACAACGACACAACACTAAAATGTAACACACACAGAAACGAACAAAGCATCAGACAAAATCCCACGAAAATAACAAATATAACATCAAAACCAAATACATGAATTTGGGATAGACAAGTACCGTGACACGTCTTATCGCAATGTGAAATTACACTAAAAAATAGGAGAAGACAAGTACCGTGACACGTCTTATCGCACCCCAATTCAACATCCTACTTTAACCAGCCAAGATGTTTCTCGGCTATGAATAACCATCAGAAATACAGCAACTTCAGTCTTCCCAGATATCATCATCAAAGGGTGCTTTTTCCACTACGCTCAGTGTATATGGAGAAATGCACATAATTAAGAAGGTTGGCACAGTAAGCTAAAGAAGTTAGTAAAGGCAGCTCACCCAAACATCTTCAGTATGATTAGTTTGTTGAGACAAGAAGAAGCCTTCTATGCTCTCATATCGATCAAGTACAGAGCTGGCAGGAAACGTATCCCAAGAAAGAGGAAGTACAGGGAAATAGATGACAGACTCCAAACACTGAAAACAAGGTTACAGAATGATGAACCTCCCCCCAGTCGAGTACGGAGATGCTGCTTCACATCTTCTACACATTGATTAAGACTTTGTATTCTCTTATATGTTCAATCATGTTCAATGTATTACTATGTGAGTGCTATAAATAATGTGAATTAAGTATACTATTGGTGCTTTGTTTAGTGTAATGCAAAATTTAGTGCTTTGATTTAAAGAATGATTTAACATTGATATTTCAAATGATATTATTTATACTTGTATATATTTTTGTAAATAATTGAAATTACTTGTGCATGCCATTATAGCTATAAATTCATATGGTGCTTTTGAATATTATTTACATCAACTGTGCTGTGAAATTATTAAATGAAATAAAAGATTGTGATATAAATTATTCTTTTTCTTTTTTTTCTACAAGAATTACCTGGATTTACCTTGATTTATTAGATCTCATTAGTTTAGTGTTGTTACAACATAATCCTACATCATCCCATTGTTCACGCAAAAATTCAGGGAACTCCTACATAAATTTTACTATTTTACCTATAAAATTCAAAATGTAGGAATAGCCAGAATGAACCATTTGTTTTATCTTTTACTAGTCAATGGTTGATTTTGGCCCATACAACTCACTTGTCAATGCTGGTTTTGACTCATATGACTATCTAGACAATGTTTTCTTAACTTTTACTAGTCAATACTTGCTTTGACTCGTATATAAAATTTGTAAATGCTTATTTTAACCCATATAACTAATTAGTCAATGTTTGCCTTGACCCATATAACTAAATTGCCAATGCTTGTCTTGCCATATACTGGTAATTTACTTTGCAATGCTTGTTTTGACCTATATAACTAAATTGTCAGTGCTTGTGTTTTGGCACATAATACTAACAAGTCAATGTTTGTTTTGATCGAAATAACTTAGTAATGCTTGTTTTGAATCATATATCTAGCTTGCCAATGCTTGTTTTGGCCCATAAAACTAAATTGCCAATGCTTGTCTTGCCATATACTAGTAATTTACTTAGCAATGCTTGTTTTGACCTATATACAAGTAACTTACTTGTCAATGCTTGTTCTTTTAACTTCTTTCCATCAACCATTTATACTAGTCACTCATTTATATGTTGTTGTAGGTCCTGTTGTAAGTGTTATGTGTCATAGATTCTCATACCGATCCGTGGTTATTTGGAGTGGATTAGTTCTGGCTTTTGCCTTAATAATTTCAGGATTTGCACCAAACATATACTTTCTATTTGTGAGTTACGGAGTGATTGGAGGTAATTTTTAACATTTATAAAAATGGACTTGATTGGTGACCAAAAAATATGATCGAAATTTCCCCATATTTATTTATTTGTTTAGAGTTTCGAGTCAATAGAGACTTTGTCTGTATTATGATTAATCTTTTTATATTATATATAACTTATATGATGAGAAAACAGTTGATAATACTCATAAAGGACACCAGGCTTATAACTTGGTACTCCAGATGCGCGTTTCGTCTGCATAAGACTCAACAGTGGCGCTCGAATCAAAACAGTTAGACGACCAAATCAAATACGAAGTCGAATAGTATTAAGATCAGAAATGAGTTCCAAGTGCGGCTGGTGCATTATTTATATGCATGGGGCAGAAAAAACATACAATTTCTTTTATATTAGTAATTCAAATGTTATACTAACTAAACAGTTTATTTACTGAAAATGAACATGTCAATGATATTCCTATAAATACATGTACATGTAGTAATATATGGCTTATTATTACTATAGGATTAGGACAGGCTATGGCATATTCTCCTGCTGTTGTTATTGTAACTGCATATTTTCACAAAAAGCTAGGTACAGCTCTTGGACTAGCTACATCAGGTGTTGGTCTTGGAACTTTTGCCATACCACTTTTACTGGAGGCATCATTCACGTACTACGGATATTTAGGAGCTTTAATTATGGCAGCAGCAGCATCGGTTGAAATAATTGTTTGTGGAGCTCTGATGAGACCAATATCTCTTCACAGACGCATTACAGAGTTTAACAACAGGTATTAGATTGTTTACTATATATTCTTGCCACCATGCAATTAAGGTATTTAAGATGCATAAGTTACATTTGTCCTGCATAATTATGAAATGAGAAGACAGCATTCTTTCTAAGTCAATTACGTTTGAATTTTTGTAGTTGCATATGACTTAGGTTAGTAAGACCTTCCACAATATCTATATTCGCCCGTTTGTTTTTTCCCGGAACACCATGGCGGCTTAAGATTGGCTACCATTACAACTTTATATGCAAAGTCTTAGTATTTTTTGTTTATCATTGTCCTCTGTTATTTAGACCTGTGTACATGTTTGGTGTCAAAACGAGCTCGTAGTGTTATTCATTTCTTTTTAATATTTCAGGAAAGGACAAGGTAGAATTTCGGTTAATAGTATCTCTGGCAATCTAGATCGAATGATGACGGACACAAAGCAATCAACAAACGCAGAGCTTACAACAGATTATAGCCGAAAACATCAAAATGCAATAAAACCACAACTTCTTAATGACGTCGACATTGTTATTTCAGTTTCAGAAAACAAGCGTAAACTGACCAGTAGAAAATCCGTTGTTTCTATGCTTCGCCGAGCATCAACTGTATTCCTATTTAATCGTGATTCAAGTAAAACTAAGATTGAAACTAAATTATTTGACTTATCTCTTTTGAAAGATCTAAGATATAGTGCATTTTGTGTTGCAATTTTACTATTTACATTAGCCTTCTCTTCTGGTATGGTGTTTCTGCCTGCTTTTGCTCTACAGATAGGGACAAGTGAGTTTGAAGCAGCGTACACAGTAGTTGTGACGGGTGTATCGGATGGAATTGGTAGACTATTCGCAGGTTTCCTCTTTGACAGGAAGTTTATGAAGCCATATCGCATTTACATATACAATGTTCTAATCATTTTCATGGGTGTCGTATCATTGACTATTCCGTCGGTAACAACATTCCCACAGCTAGCTGTAGCTTGTGCTATTTACGGATCTATCATAGGGATGTACGTCTCACAGAAGTCGGTGATCATCGTGGATCTTCTTGGTATTGAGAATTTGTCCAAATCGTTTGGTATAGTTCTGTTCTTTCAGGGCATTGGTGTTTTTATTGGTCCTCCACTTTCAGGTATGTATCCAGGAAACATTGATTTATCTTTCCTTTAGTCATGAAGTATGAAATAAATAGTCTATGAAATTGTCATATTTTCAGTTTTGTTTATCCATACTCTATAATAATAATGTTTACATGGTCGCACCACACTCAGATTAAAGCTTATATTGAACCTCGGTTTCCACCTTTTTAAATACTAAAAATACAAAAAAACAAATAAGATAATTTATTTTGTATGCGTCAATAAGACACCAGTCCAACAACACAAATAACCAAAGACATGTAAACCGCACGAATTTTTGGCTAGTTCTTGTTTACTAGAATGTTGGACAACAAAATGGGGACGTAAAATGCTTTAACGTTTTGTTCTCCCGGTTTTTTTTAATTACTATTGTGCCTTTAGTTGTTAAATACCATACGAGTTCTCAGATCCCATATATATACATATATATATGAGTCTGGAAGATTGTGTAACAATACCGATAAATAGATGGAAAACAAAACACTAAAAAGTGTTGAATATCATTTCCTGTTTGTGTAGTATTGTCAATTTTGATGATCCAATACCTATTAAGTTTACTGGTTGGTAGATTCTTATAGACTCTATATATATATTTAGTGACAGATTATAGTATGACTCTTTTAAATGCTAGTATATTCTTCGTCGTAAAAAAACTCGTAACAAATCAGGAGTTCCCATGAAATCAAGCAAGAAAGTCTAAGACATCTTATACCATTTTTTATCATTACAAAGATAACCTTTAGATCAAAGATATCATTAAACAGATGTCATTTAGATCATTGTACAAGATGACAAGCTTTGACTTGTTCAACTCTCGTTTGGTCCATGCAGAAAACACGGAACAAAGTCGCACATTAGCCTTTAATATTAGAGGCCATATGAACTTTTGATAAAAACTTGGTGCCGTTGTCTGTTTGTGAACATTTTTAAAACTTATCACTTTAAAGTAACAAACACAATACTGCAAGGACTGTTAATCGAGCAATGCATATACACAGTGTGCACAATCTATATATCTTTTTTCATTCTAAATTTTTTTCCAGGGCTTTTAAAAGATTTGAATGGCACGTATGACTACGCATTTTATTTTGGTGGAATCGCTGTTTTACTTGGATCGTTTATTCTTCTTGTGTCTAACATAATACATTTCCTAAAGTCAAGACGGGAATACACGATATAACGCTAACTATGGGTACCAGCCTCTTCGACAATATGCTACAAAATACTATCAGGACTAAATAATTGTCAGAAATATTGTTTCCAAAATGTTTAAATCCCTTGTTTTTGTATTTTTGAATTGAAAAATAAAATTCATTTTTCAAATGTTGCAGTTTCTGTTTTCATGTTTTGGTTTGTTATTAATGAAATAAAAAAAATATAATGACTCTTTATGATGCATCCATACAACTTGAAAATTCTATTTCTAGTTATTTGTCTTGCTATGTCTTTACCTTGTTATTTGTCTTGCTATGTCATTATCTATTTATTAGTCTAGCTATGTCATTACATTGTTAATTGTCAGCTATGTCATTTCATTGTCATTTTTCTAGCTGTGTCTTTACATTGTTATTTTTATAGCTAAGTTAGTACATTGTTAATAGTCTAGCTTTGTCATTACATTGATATTTGTCTAGCTGTATCATTATTTTGTTATTCGTGTAGTTGGCTACATTACCATATTGGTATTAATCTAGCTTTATTATTATCTTGTTCTTCGTCTAGTTATGTCATTTCCAGTTATTTGTCTATAACCGTCTAGATATAGTTCGCCTTGTTTATTCGTCTAGGAATAGGAATAAGATAATATGATACATGTATTTAAACATTGTGTGGACTAGGGTTTCCGCTTGCGAAAAAATAATAATTGTGGCGATTAAAATTAATCATTGGCGAACGAATTTGGCGAAAGACATATATATAACGATTTATTTTCAACCATCTAGTTTATTTACTTTTTTCGGGTTTCTCGGACTTTACCTGATCGGACAATACTAGGAATTCACCCTGAACTCGTTAAGATTTTGACAGAAAAACAATAATTAGTTGATTGCATTTTATAGCTATCGACAACACATGTGGCGAAAAATATCTTGTTTGTTGTGGTGAAAGAGGTGGTGAAAAATATCTTGTTTGTTGTGGTGAAAGAGGTGGTGAAAAAAATAATTGACCCAGGGGAAACCCTGGTGTGGACCATATCTTCTTTTCCTTCTGCAATGTTCCAATACAATTTTTACAATATTTTTCATTGTCATCAATGATATGAATGAAGTTCACAGCTAATACATGCATTACAATAGTGTTCAGAAAAAAATTTGTACTCTCTGTATTGGATCCTATTTATACTGAGGACAGTCGCAATAAAAGGAATGGATGCTTATCAAACACTAGCAATCAAATTTCAATAAATTCATCATTTTTAAAAAAAAATAATCTATTGTATACTTCTCAAGTTGATTGAACTTTTAAAAAAATAGTTTTGTTTATAGACTGTTTAATAAATTTAGTGCTTAAATGTTCTGGGGAATAGTCCTATTTCGAATCCCAAGGTGCTATTTAATAATACTTGGGAAAGCACTGTTAATTCTTAAAAAAAAACCCAGATCATCATTTTACACATACAGTCCTGTTTAGTGAAGTTAGAGCGTATCATATTTGTGTTGTCATTTGTTTAGACTTTTTACATTCATTCATATGAAGGTATTTTGAATCAATAATGTCTCATTAAAAAAGAGAAACTATTATCAAAAGGTATTTAGTATATGGCTTTATGGGGCTCCTATATTATTATAAATAGGTATATGGGTTTGATATTGCAAAGAAAACCGACTTGGTCATAGAAAATGAGAGAACAGGGTTTGATTTGTAAGATATATTTTCAATTGAATGAGTCTGCCTTTAATTTTAAAACAAACAAGTAATTTTGAATCATATTATGATTGATATATTAATATATATTGGATACTTTCTTAATTTTTAATGTGTTTTATATTGTTACTGATTTTATAGAGATACAATGTGTCATAAAGTTATGTGCAATAAATTTATAGTGATAATATTTTTGTATGTTTTTCCTCATGAATTGTGTGGTTCTATGAATTTCTTGATAAACAAAATTGTTTCACAAGTCAATGTGCTAAAAGCAATTTTGCACAATCGGAATACCTGATATGTCAACCACATGAAAACAGCAAACATTATAAAAAACACCAGATAGTACAAAAGGTATGTCAACAGAAACACATATAAAACAATGGATAACACACAGATAATACAAATAATGTGTCAAATACATAAAAACCACTTAAAACAACCGATAGTACAAATCATGTCAAACACATAAAAACAAGATAGTACAAAAGATACGTCAACCACATAAAAACAACAGATAGCAGATGTGCCAACCACATAAAACTACAGATAGTACAAAAGATGTGTCAAACACATACAGACATCAGATCCTACAAAAAAATGTCAAACACATAAAACAACATAGTACAAAAGATGTGTCAACCTCATAAAAATACAGTATAGTACAAAAGATGTGTAGATCACATAAAAACAACATGATAAACAAGATGTGTCGACCTTATAAAAAAAAACAGATATAACAAAACATTGTCAATCACATAAAAACAACAGATAATACAAAAGACATGTCAAACACACAAAACAACATAGCATAAAAGATGCATCAACCTCAATGAACAACAGATACTACAAGAGATGTGTCAACCTCATAAAAACAATGTATGAATAAAAGATGTGTGGATCACATAAAAACGACATATTACACAAGATGTGTCTACTTTATAAAAAAAACCCAGATATAACAAAACTTTGTCAACCACATAAAAACAACAGATAATACAGTGTGTCAAACAAATAATAAAAAACAGATAATACAATAGATGGCTCAAACACATAGAAAATGCAAATAATACAAAAGATGTGTCAAACACATAAAATTAACAGATATTACACAAGAATTGTAAACCACCAAAAACAACAGAGAGTACAATGATGTGTCAAATAAATTAAAAAAAACACAATAGAATTGATTAAAGATGTGTCAAACACATAAAACAAAAGAAATGTCAACTGCATAAAATCAACAGATAAAACCAAGGATGTGTCAAACACATGAAAATAACAGATACTCCAAAAGATATGTCAACTGAATAAAATCAACAGATAATGCCAAGGATGTGTCAAACACATGAAAACAACAAAAAATTAAAAAAAATGTGCCAAACACATAAAAACAACAGATAGTACAAAAGATGTTTCAGACAAAATTAAAACAATAGAAATAATAAAGGATGTGTCAAACGCATAAAACAAAAGATATGTCAAAAGCATACAAACAACACATAATACCAAACATGTGTCAACTGCATGAAACAACAGATAATACAAAATATGTGTAAAACACAATGAACAAGACAGAGTACAAACGATGTGTCAATCACATTTAACAATATATATTACAAAAGATGTGTCAAACACACAAAACACAACAAATAATACAAAAGATATGATCAAACACACAAAAACAACAGACAATACAATGATTTGTCAATCGAATAAAAAAAATACAAAAGATGTGTCACACACATGAATCCACAGATAAACTTAAAGATGTGTCAAACATATTACAAAAGAATTGTCAACCACCAATAACAACAGATAGTACAATGATGTGTCAAACAAATAGTCAAACAAATAAAAAATCAACAAAAGAATTGATTAAATTTGTGTCAAACACTTAACAGTTAGAACAAAAGATGTGTCAAACTTAAAACAACAGATAATACAAAAGATGAGTCAAACACATAAAGCAACATAGAACAAAAGTTGTGCCAACTACATAAAGACAACAGATAGATCAAAAGATGTGTCGAACACATATAAACAACAGATAGATCAAAAGATGTGTCGAACACATATAAACAACAGATAGTACAAAAGATGTGTCGAACACATATAAACAACAGATAGTACAAAAGATGGGCCAACCACATTAAACATTAGATAGTACAAAAGATGTGTCGAACACATATAAACAACAGATAGTACAAAAGATGTGTCGTGTCAACCACATTAAACATTAGATAATACAAAAGATGTGTCGAACACATATAAACAACAGATAGTACAAAAGATGTGTCAACCACTTAAAACAAAAAGTAGTACAAAAGAATTGTCAATCACAGAAAAACAAATTATAGTACATACAAATGTGTCGAACACATAAAAACAAAATAGAACAAAAGACGTGTCAAACATACAAAACAACAGATGAACAAAAGATGTGTCAACCACATTAAACAACAGATAGTACGAAAGATGTGTCAAACACATAAAACAACAGATAGTACGAAAGATATATCAAACAAATAGTACAAAAGATGTGTCAACCACATACAGACATCAGATCCTACAAAAATAAATGTCAAACACATAAATCAACATAGTACAAAAGATGTGTCAACCTCATAAAAATACAGTATAGTACGAAAGATATATCAAACAAATAGTACATAAGAATTGTCAATCACAGAAAAACAAGTTATAGTACATACAAATGTATCGAACAAATAAAAACAACAGATAGTACAAAAGATGTATCACCAACATAAAAACAATAGTAATACAAAACATGTGTCAAACACATAAAAACAACAAATAGTTCAAAACATGTGTCAAACACATAGCACAACAGATAGAACAAAAGATGTGTCAACCAAATTAAACAACAGATAATACAAAAGATGTGTCAAACAAATAAAAACAACAGATAGTACAAACGATGTGTCAACCACATTAAACAACAGATATTACAAAAGATGTTCATAACCATGGAATTTTAATATTGAGTCAATATGATACTTTCAGGGTCAAATGATCAAACACATGATCACAAGTTATATTGCACATTTAGTCAACAGAAATAACGAAAGATGTGTAAAATTATCACAATTATGTTGTGGACATATGAACAACAGACATAACAAAAGATGTGTCAAACAAATGATCACAAAGATATCGTGCACAATTAGACAACAGACATAACAAATGATGTGTCAAACAAATGATCACAAAGATATCGTGCACAATTAGACAACAGACATAACAAATGATGTGTCAAACAAAAGATCACAAAGATATCGTGCACAATTAGACAACATACATAACAAATGATGTGTCAAACAAAGGATCACAAATATATCGTGCACAATTAGACAACAGACATAACAAATGATGTGTCAAACAAAGGATCACAAAGATATCGTGCACATTTCGGCAACATATATAACAAATGATGTGTCAAACAAAAGATCACAAATATATCGTTGACATATAAACAACAGGCTTCACAAAAGATGTGTCAAACAAATGATCGCAAATATATTATACACTTTTACACAACAGATATAACAAACAGGTTTTGTGGGTTATTTTTTTATATTATTTGTTTAAAACAAGAAGTTTCTAGGGGCCGTCTACTCTTCTACGTTCCATCTCAAATTATATATCTTTCATAAAGTTACATATGCGATGTTCCTTCCTTTTTTGTGTACATACTGATTGTGTTTAATGATGAAGTGATTGGCGACTCTTTGTGCACATACTGATTGTGTTTAATGATGAAGTGAATGGCGACTCTTTGAGCACATACTGAATGTGTTTAATGATGAAGTGATTAGCGACTCTTTGAGCACATACTGATTGTGTTTAATGATGAAATGATTGGCGACTCTATGAGCACATACTGATTGTGTTTAATGATGAAGTGATTGGCGACTCTGAATTACTCCTGTTAACTTGAATAACATGTACAATAAATATTGCATTCCCTTCTTTGGTATGTTAGCTGTGCTTCCCCCCTTTTTTGTCATGTTTTTGCTCTTTTTAGTTAATTCATTATAGTGTTATTATCTTTGTATTACAACATTTTTGTAACACAATACAATCAGTTAAAGTCAAACTAACAATGTTTATTTCGTAAGACTGTTTAATGCAGCACCACGGCATGACTTTATCATCTGCATATAATGCAGTTTCAAGGTGAACTGCTAACAATAGGTAAGATCTGTCCGACATTATATTATAATAACTTTAATATATATCACTAAATTTTATATTAGTTTGTAAAATATGACAATCGTTCGATTTTTATTAGGGCAGAATTTTGAAAAAGTAAACATGATGAAATGTAATGGTTCTTCGTAGTAAGAAGAGGTTATTTCCACCATTCGATTTTCTTGATTTTCTAAAAATTTCTCACTGAACAGCTCTCAAAATTAAATAAATATTAAAGTACTCCATATTCTGAAACTCCACCGGACGTTCTATTTAGTCGATGACAAATCGGTAACACAAGGGCTCGGTTTCTGTATACAAACTTTAACCATCGTATTTTTCCCATGAATTAAAGGGTTGTGTATGGTTTACAGTACATTGCATAATAATAAAACTTTTAGTGTACTAAATCATTATAAATACGCACAGCATTTTCATCAATTTTAGTATGTTCATGTCTGGTTATCTTCGACTTCCGGTTTATTATTTGATTATCCTTCCACCTCCCCCTTTTGTTTTATTGAGAGGAGTAAACATCCAACATCCCTGATTAGTGTTTTGACTCAAAATTATTGCAATATATTTTTTAACCGCTTTATTTCCTTAGCCTTTTAATCTTTTTCATCTCAGATAATACAGTACAACAACTTAAAATCAACATGAGTAATAAGGACTCAGAAGGTTGTGTGAATGAAGCCTTTACAGATAACGAAACAGCAGTGACCACTGTAGACTCAGAGGAACAAACATATCCGATCACTTCTAAGACGGAACCCACAGTGATTCCAGAACACTCAGAGGGACATGCTCACCCTGTCACTTCTAAGACGGAACCCACAGTGATTCCAGATCACTCAGAGGGACATGCACACCCTGTCACTTCTAGGACGGAACCCACAGTGGTCACTGTAGACCGAGAGGGACAAGCAAATCCGA
Source organism: Mytilus edulis (assembly GCF_963676685.1). Classification (NCBI taxonomy): domain Eukaryota; kingdom Metazoa; phylum Mollusca; class Bivalvia; order Mytilida; family Mytilidae; genus Mytilus; species Mytilus edulis. The sequence goes on from NC_092345.1 coordinate 5,376,735, forward strand.
TCAACTCTATGACGGAAATATCTGTAAACTGTTCTGAAACGCCGGTGGTTCATTCTGTAACAGAAAGTGCCGACTCGTTACATGAAAACAATGGAATTATAACTACATCTGCCACCAGAGAGGTCAACAACATAGTTTACAATGAACAAACAGAGGTAGATGGACAGGATTCACAGAAAAAAGATACACTAAATACTGAATTACAGATAACTGAATCTGTGCAAACGTCTTTTCCGGAAAAGGAAGAAAAAGATATTAAATCTGTTCTACAGACTGGATTCGAAAGGAGAGAAGAAGACACCGAATCTGCTTTACAGTTTGTTCCCGAAAGGAAAGAAGAAGACATCGAATTTGTTTTACAGGTTGTTCCCGAAAGGAAAGAAGAAGACATCGAATCTGTTTTACAGGTTGTTCCCGAAAGGAAAGAAGAAGACATCGAGTCTGTTTTACAGGTTGTTCCAAAAAGGAAAGAAGAAGATATAGTTATTCAACTTCTAGCGGATGAATGCAACTTATACTTTAATACAGAAATGAAAAGAGAACAAGAATTAAGGGAAAAGTCAGATAAATTTGCAGGAGATGGTCTTGAAGAGACTATCACAAATGTAGATGGGGCTCAGGATGGGGGCTGGGGCTGGTTCATTGTTTTGAGCAGTTTGATGATCCATTTTATCATTGGTAAGTAATATTTCAATAATTGCAGTAGACTACCTCTTCTTTTTGAAAAGGAAATACAAGAGATTACAAGGGACAACCATCTACTCAAAAAATTTAAATTGTGTGATTATTGATGTTTTTATAGTACATCGAGACATCTACTTAAAAACGAAAAAGAGATGGTGTAGTTAAATAACAGCTAATTAGTATACTAATGTCTACAGAAGCGCTATCATAATACATGTAACTTACAATTCTTAACGAGGTGCATTTTTATTGTTTAACATTTTTGTTTTGGTATAAGGAATAAAACTACTAAATCATCAAACTTAGTTTTCTATGGTAAATTATGAAATTTCAACAGTTCATAGATATTTTGTCTTCAGTTCAGATAAAGTGACAGTAGTTTCGTGTCAGACCTATATATATCGTATCCTGACTTCTGTGCTAAAAAAAAATAACATACCCTTGATTGCTTATAATTGCTGACTGCTTGGTTCCAGGTTGTTGAGTAGTACAAAAACAGGAACTTCTGATAAAAGTAACTTGATAAATATGACCTCCTTTTTTTCTTTGATATATTTTTAGTCATTTGTTACCAAAATTACACACACATTTAATTTGTTGGCAAAGCTATAGCTATGCTTCAGAACTATTTTGTTTGAAGTATTACTAGACTTATTCTGAACACTAATAATGGGTTCTATACCATATCTGTTTGGCAGGAGGCTTTGATAGATCGGGAGGTATACTGTATCTAAAATTTAAGGAGAAGTTCAAGACACCAGCCGCAGTTACAGCCTGGGTACCAACTATATCTAGTGGATTACGACTTTCTTTAGGTTAGTAGATTTATTACCAACAAGACACCAGCTGTAGTTACATCTTGGGTACCATCCATATCAATTGGATTACGACTTACTCTAGGTTAGTAGACTCATTACCCACAAGACACCAGCTGTAGTTAGAGCCTGTGTACCATTCATATCAATTGGATTACGACTTACTCTAGGTTAGTAGACTCATTACCCACAAGACACCAGATGTAGTTACAGCCTGAGTACGATCTTTATCACGTGGATTACGACTTACTCTAGGTTAGTAGACTCATTACCCACAATACACCAGCTGTAGTTACAATCTGGGTACCATCCATATCAATTGGATTAAGACTAACTCTAGGTCAGTAGACTCATTACCCACAAGACAGCAGCTGTAGTTAGAGCCTGTGTACCATTCATATCAATTGGATTACGACTTACTCTAGGTTAATAGACTCATTACCCACAAGACACCAGCTGTAGTTACAGCCTGGGTACCATCCATATCAATTGGATTAAGACTAACTCTAGGTCAGTAGACTCATTACCCACAAGACACCAGCTGTAGTTACAGCATGAGTACCATCTTTATCACGTGGATTACGACTTACTCTAGGTTAGTAGACTCATTACCCACAAAACACCATCTGTAGTTACAGCTTGGGTGCCATCCATATCAAGTGGATTAAGACTTACTCTAGGTTAGTAGACTCATTACCCACAAGACACCAGCTGTAGTTACAGCTTGGGTGCCATCCATATCAAGTGGATTAAGACTTACTCTAGGTTAGAAGACTCATTACCCACAAGACACCATCTGTAGTTACAGCTTGGGTGCCATCCATATCAAGTGGATTAAGACTTACTCTAGGTTAGTAGACTCATTACCCACAAGACACCAGCTGTAGTTACAGCTTGGGTGCCATCCATATCAAGTGGATTAAGACTTACTCTAGGTTAGAAGACTCATTACCCACAAGACACCAGCTGTAGTTACAGCCTGAGTACCATCCATATCAAGTGGATTACGACTTACTCTAGGTTAGAAGACTCATTACCCACAAGACACCAGCTGTAGTTACAGCCTGTGTACCATCCATATCACGTGGATTAAGACTTACTCTAGGTTAGAAGACTCATTACCCACAAGACACCATCTGTAGTTACAGCTTGGGTGCCATCCATATCAAGTGGATTAAGACTTACTCTAGGTTAGAAGACTCATTACCCACAAGACACCAGCTGTAGTTACAGCTTGGGTGCCATCCATATCAAGTGGATTACGACTTACTCTAGGTTAGTAGACTCATTACCCACAAAACAACAGCTGTAGTTACAGCATGAGTACCATCTTTATCACGTGGATTACGACTTACTCTAGGTTAGTAGACTCATTACCCACAAAACACCAGCTGTAGTTACAGCATGAGTACCATCTTTATCACGTGGATTACGACTTACTCTAGGTTAGTAGACTCATTACCCACAAGACACCAGCTGTAGTTACAGCTTGGGTGCCATCCATATCAAGTGGATTACGACTTACTCTAGGTTAGAAGACTCATTACCCACAAGACACCAGCTGTAGTTACAGCTTGGGTGCCATCCATATCAAGTGGATTACGACTTACTCTAGGTTAGTAGACTCATTACCCACAAAACACCAGCTGTAGTTACAGCATGAGTACCATCTTTATCACGTGGATTACGACTTACTCTAGGTTAGTAGACTCATTACCCACAAGACACCAGCTGTAGTTACAGCTTGGGTGCCATCCATATCAAGTGGATTAAGACTTACTCTAGGTTAGTAGACTCATTACCCACAAAACACCAGCTGTAGTTACAGCATGAGTACCATCTTTATCACGTGGATTACGACTTACTCTAGGTTAGTAGACTCATTACCCACAAGACACCAGCTGTAGTTACAGCTTGGGTGCCATCTATATCAAGTGGATTACAACTTACTCTAGGTTAGAAGACTCATTACCCACAAGACACCAGCTGTAGTTACAGCTTGGGTGCCATCCATATCAAGTGGATGACGACTTACTCTAGGTTAGAAGACTCATTACCCACAAGACACCATCTGTAGTTACAGCTTGGGTGCCATCCATATCAAGTGGATTACGACTTACTCTAGGTTAGAAGACTCATTACCCACAAGACACCAGCTGTAGTTACAGCTTGGGTGCCATCTATATCAAGTGGATTACGACTTACTCTAGGTTAGAAGACTCATTACCCACAAGACACCAGCTGTAGTTACAGCTTGGGTGCCATCCATATCAAGTGGATTACGACTTACTCTAGGTTAGAAGACTCATTACCCACAAGACACCAGCTGTAGTTACAGCCTGTGTACCATCCATATCAAGTGGATAAAGACTAACTCTAGGTTAGAAGACTCATTACCCACAAGACACCAGCTGTAGTTACAGCCTGAGTACCATCCATATCAAGTGGATGACGACTTACTCTAGGTTAGAAGACTCATTACCCACAAAACACCAGCTGTAGTTACAGCCTGGGTACCATCCATATCAAGTGGATTACGACTTACTCTAGGTTAGTAGACTCATTACCCACAAGACAGCAGCTGTAGTTACAGCCTGAGTACCATCCATATCAAGTGGATTACGACTTACTCTAGGTTAGTAGACTCATTACCCACAAGTCACCAGCTGTAGTTACAGCCTGGGTACCATTCATATCAAGTGGATTACGACTTACTCTAAGTTAGTAGACTCATTACCCACAAAACACCAGCTGTAGTTACAGCCTGTGTACCATCCATATCAAGTGGATTAAGACTTACTCTAGGTTAGAAGACTCATTACCCACAAGACACCAGCTGTAGTTACAGCTTGGGTGCCATCCATATCAAGTGGATTAAGACTAACTCTAGGTCAGTAGACTCATTACCCACAAGACACCAGCTGTAGTTACAGCTTGGGTGCCATCCATGTCAAGTGGATTAAGACTAACTCTAGGTCAGTAGACTCATTACCCACAAGACACCAGCTGTAGTTACAGCCTGTGTACCATCCATATCAAGTGGATTAAGACTAACTCTAGGTTAGAAGACTCATTACCCACAAAACACCAGCTGTACTTACAGCCTGAGTACCATCCATATCAAGTGGAATACGACTTACTCTAGGTTAGTAGACTCATTACCCACAAGACACCAGCTGTAGTTACAGCCTGTGTACCATCCATATCAAGTGGATTAAGACTAACTCTAGGTTAGAAGACTCATTACCCACAAGACACCAGCTGTAGTTACAGCTTGGGTGCCATCCATATCAAGTGGATGACGACTTACTCTAGGTTAGAAGACTCATTACCCACAAGACACCAGCTGTAGTTACAGCTTGGGTGCCATCCATATCAAGTGGATTAAGACTTACTCTAGGTTAGTAGACTCATTACCCACAAGACACCAGCTGTAGTTACAGCTTGGGTGCCATCCATATCAAGTGGATTACGACTTACTCTAGGTTAGTAGACTCATTACCCACAAGACACCAGCTGTAGTTACAGCCTGGGTACCATCCATATCAAGTGGATTAAGACTTACTCTAGGTTAGTAGACTCATTACCCACAAGACACCAGCTGTAGTTACAGCTTGGGTGCCATCCATATCAAGTGGATTACGACTTACTCTAGGTTAGTAGACTCATTACCCACAAGACACCAGCTGTAGTTACAGCCTGGGTACCATCCATATCAAGTGGATTAAGACTTACTCTAGGTTAGTAGACTCATTACCCACAAGACACCAGCTGTAGTTACAGCTTGGGTGCCATCCATATCAAGTGGATTACGACTTACTCTAGGTTAGTAGACTCATTACCCACAAAACACCAGCTGTAGTTACAGCATGAGTACCATCTTTATCACGTGGATTACGACTTACTCTAGGTTAGTAGACTCATTACCCACAAGACACCAGCTGTAGTTACAGCTTGGGTGCCATCCATATCAAGTGGATTACGACTTACTCTAGGTTAGAAGACTCATTACCCACAAGACACCAGCTGTAGTTACAGCTTGGGTGCCATCCATATCAAGTGGATTACGACTTACTCTAGGTTAGTAGACTCATTACCCACAAAACACCAGCTGTAGTTACAGCATGAGTACCATCTTTATCACGTGGATTACGACTTACTCTAGGTTAGTAGACTCATTACCCACAAGACACCAGCTGTAGTTACAGCTTGGGTGCCATCCATATCAAGTGGATTACGACTTACTCTAGGTTAGTAGACTCATTACCCACAAGACACCAGCTGTAGTTACAGCTTGGGTGCCATCCATATCAAGTGGATTACGACTTACTCTAGGTTAGTAGACTCATTACCCACAAAACACCAGCTGTAGTTACAGCCTGAGTACCATCCATATCAAGTGGATGACGACTTACTCTAGGTTAGAAGACTCATTACCCACAAGACACCAGCTGTAGTTACAGCCTGGGTACCATCCATATCAAGTGGATTAAGACTTACTCTAGGTCAGTAGACTCATTACCCACAAGACACCAGCTGTAGTTACAGCCTGAGTACCATCCATATCAAGTGGATTACGACTTACTCTAGGTTAGTAGACTCATTACCCACAAAACACCAGCTGTAGTTACAGCATGAGTACCATCTTTATCACGTGGATTACGACTTACTCTAGGTTAGTAGACTCATTACCCACAAAACACCAGCTGTAGTTACAGCATGAGTACCATCTTTATCACGTGGATTACGACTTACTCTAGGTTAGTAGACTCATTACCCACAAGACACCAGCTGTAGTTACAGCTTGGGTGCCATCCATATCAAGTGGATTACGACTTACTCTAGGTTAGTAGACTCATTACCCACAAAACACCAGCTGTAGTTACAGCCTGGGTACCATCCATATCAAGTGGATTACGACTTACTCTAGGTTAGTAGACTCATTACCCACAAGACACCAGCTGTAGTTACAGCTTGGGTGCCATCCATATCAAGTGGATTACGACTTACTCTAGGTTAGTAGACTCATTACCCACAAAACACCAGCTGTAGTTACAGCCTGTGTACCATTCATATCAAGTGGATTAAGACTTACTCTAGGTTAGAAGACTCATTACCCACAAGACACCAGCTGTAGTTACAGCTTGGGTGCCATCCATATCAAGTGGATTACGACTTACTCTAGGTTAGAAGACTCATTACCCACAAGACACCAGCTGTAGTTACAGCTTGGGTGCCATCCATATCAAGTGGATTACGACTTACTCTAGGTTAGAAGACTCATTACCCACAAGACACCAGCTGTAGTTACAGCTTGGGTGCCATCCATATCAAGTGGATTACGACTTACTCTAGGTTAGTAGACTCATTACCCACAAAACACCAGCTGTAGTTACAGCATGAGTACCATCTTTATCACGTGGATTACGACTTACTCTAGGTTAGTAGACTCATTACCCACAAGACACCAGCTGTAGTTACAGCTAGGGTGCCATCCATATCAAGTGGATTAAGACTTACTCTAGGTTAGTAGACTCACTACCCACAAAACACCAGCTGTAGTTACAGCATGAGTACCATCTTTATCACGTGGATTACGACTTACTCTAGGTTAGTAGACTCATTACCCACAAGACACCAGCTGTAGTTACAGCCTGGGTACCATCCATATCAAGTGGATTACGACTTACTCTAGGTTAGTAGACTCATTACCCACAAAACACCAGCTGTAGTTACAGCTTGGGTGCCATCCATATCATGTGGATTACGACTTACTCTAGGTTAGAAGACTCATTACCCACAAGACACCAGCTGTAGTTACAGCTTGGGTGCCATCCATATCAAGTGGATTAAGACTTACTCTAGGTTAGAAGACTCATTACCCACAAGACACCAGCTGTAGTAACAGCTTGGGTGCCATCCATATCAAGTGGATTACGACTTACTCTAGGTTAGTAGACTCATTACCCACAAGACACCAGCTGTAGTTACAGCCTGGGTACCATCCATATCAAGTGGATTAAGACTAACTCTAGGTTAGTAGACTCATTACCCACAAGACACCAGCTGTAGTTACAGCCTGGGTACCATCCATATCAAGTGGATTACGACTTACTCTAGGTTAGTAGACTCATTACCCACAAGACACCAGCTGTAGTTGCAGCCTGAGTACCATCCATATCAAGTGGATTAAGACTAACTCTAGGTTAGTAGACTCATTACCCACAAAACACCAGCTGTAGTTACAGCCTGTGTACCATCCATATCAAGTGGATTAAGACTTACTCTAGGTTAGAAGACTCATTACCCACAAGACACCAGCTGTAGTTACAGCTTGGGTGCCATCCATATCACGTGGATTAAGACTTACTCTAGGTTAGAAGACTCATTACCCACAAGACACCAGCTGTAGTTACAGCTTGGGTGCCATCCATATCAAGTGGATTAAGACTTACTCTAGGTTAGAAGACTCATTACCCACAAGACACCAGCTGTAGTTACAGCTTGGGTGCCATCCATATCAAGTGGATTACGACTTACTCTAGGTTAGTAGACTCATTACCCACAAAACACCAGCTGTAGTTACAGCCTGTGTACCATCCATATCAAGTGGATTAAGACTTACTCTAGGTTAGTAGACTCATTACCCACAAGACACCAGCTGTAGTTACAGCCTGGGTACAATCCATATCAAGTGGATCAAGACTTACTCTAGGTTAGTAGACTCATTACCCACAAGACACCAGCTGTAGTTACAGCTTGGGTGCCATCCATATCAAGTGGATTAAGACTTACTCTAGGTTAGAAGACTCATTACCCACAAGACACCAGCTGTAGTTACAGCCTGAGTACCATCCATATCAATTGGATTAAGACTTACTCTAGGTTAGTAGACTCATTACCCACAAGTCACCAGCTGTAGTTACAGCCTGGGTACCATCCATATCAAGTGGATTACGACTTACTCTAGGTCAGTAGACTCATTACCCACAAGACACCAGCTGTAGTTACAGCTTGGGTGCCATCCATATCAAGTGGATTACGACTTACTCTAGGTTAGAAGACTCATTACCCACAAGACACCAGCTGTAGTTACAGCCTGAGTACCATCCATATCAAGTGGATTACGACTTACTCTAGGTTAGTAGACTCATTACCCACAAGACACCAGCTGTAGTTACAGCTTGGGTGCCATCCATATCAAGTGGATTACGACTTACTCTAGGTTAGAAGACTCATTACCCACAAGACACCAGCTGTAGTTACAGCCTGGGTACCATCCATATCAAGTGGATTAAGACTTACTCTAGGTTAGTAGACTCATTACCCACAAGACACCAGCTGTAGTTACAGCTTGGGTGCCATCCATATCAAGTGGATTACGACTTACTCTAGGTTAGAAGACTCATTACCCACAAGACACCAGCTGTAGTTACAGCCTGAGTACCATCCATATCAAGTGGATTACGACTTACTCTAGGTTAGAAGACTCATTACCCACAAGACACCAGCTGTAGTTACAGCCTGAGTACCATCCATATCAAGTGGATTAAGACTTACTCTAGGTTAGTAGACTCATTACCAACAAGACACCAGCTGTAGTTACAGCTTGGTCGCCATCCATATCAAGTGGATTACGACTTACTCTAGGTTAGAAGACTCATTACCCACAAGACACCAGCTGTAGTTACAGCCTGAGTACCATCCATATCAAGTGGATTACGACTTACTCTAGGTTAGAAGACTCATTACCCACAAGACACCAGCTGTAGTTACAGCCTGAGTACCATCCATATCAAGTGGATTACGACTTACTCTAGGTTAGAAGACTCATTACCCACAAGACACCAGCTGTAGTTACAGCCTGAGTACCATCCATATCAAGTGGATTACGACTTACTCTAGGTTAGAAGACTCATTACCCACAAGACACCAGCTGTAGTTACAGCTTGGGTGCCATCCATATCAAGTGGATTACGACTTACTCTAGGTTAGAAGACTCATTACCCACAAGACACCAGCTGTAGTTACAGCCTGAGTACCATCCATATCAAGTGGATTACGACTTACTCTAGGTTAGAAGACTCATTACCCACAAGACACCAGCTGTAGTTACAGCCTGAGTACCATCCATATCAAGTGGATTACGACTTACTCTAGGTAAGAAGACTCATTACCCACAAGACACCAGCTGTAGTTACAGCCTGGGTACCATCCATATCAAGTGGATTAAGACTTACTCTAGGTTAGTAGACTCATTACCCACAAGACACCAGCTGTAGTTACAGCTTGGGTGCCATCCATATCAAGTGGATTACGACTTACTCTAGGTTAGAAGACTCATTACCCACAAGACACCAGCTGTAGTTACAGCCTGAGTACCATCCATATCAAGTGGATTACGACTTACTCTAGGTTAGAAGACTCATTACCCACAAGACACCAGCTGTAGTTACAGCTTGGGTGCCATCCATATCAAGTGGATTACGACTTACTCTAGGTTAGAAGACACATTACCCACAAGACACCAGCTGTAGTTACAGCCTGGGTACCATCCATATCAAGTGGATTAAGACTAACTCTAGGTTAGAAGACTCATTACCCACAAGACACCAGCTGTAGTTACAGCCTGGGTATCATTCATATCAAGTGGATTACGACTTACTCTAGGTTAGAAGACTCATTACCCACAAGACACCAGCTGTAGTTACAGCTTGGGTGCCATCCATATCAAGTGGATTAAGACTTACTCTAGGTTAGAAGACTCATTAACCACAAGACACCAGCTGTAGTTACAGCTTGGGTGCCATCCATATCAAGTGGATTACGACTTACTCTAGGTTAGAAGACTCATTACCCACAAGACACCATCTGTAGTTACAGCTTGGGTGCCATCCATATCAAGTGGATTACGACTTACTCTAGGTTAGTAGACTCATTACCCACAAGACACCAGCTGTAGTTACAGCCTGTGTACCATCCATATCAATTGGATTAAGACTAACTCTAGGTCAGTAGACTCATTACCCACAAGACACCAGCTGTAGTTACAGCCTGGGTACCATCCATATCAAGTGGATTACGACTTACTCTAGGTTAGTAGACTCATTACCCACAAGACACCAGCTGTAGTTACAGCTTGAGTACCATCTATATCAAGTGGATTACGACTTACTCTAGGTTAGTAGACTCATTACCCACAAGACACCAGCTGTAGTTACAGCCTGGGTACCATCCATATCATGTGGATTACGACTTACTCTAGGTTAGAAGACTCATTACCCACAAGACACCAGCTGTAGTTACAGCTTGGGTGCCATCCATATCAAGTGGATTACGACTTACTCTAGGTTAGTAGACTCATTACCCACAAAACACCAGCTGTAGTTACAGCATGAGTACCATCTTTATCACGTGGATTACGACTTACTCTAGGTTAGTAGACTCATTACCCACAAGACACCAGCTGTAGTTACAGCTTGGGTGCCATCCATATCAAGTGGATTACGACTTACTCTAGGTTAGTAGACTCATTACCCACAAGACACCAGCTGTAGTTACAGCTTGGGTGCCATCCATATCAAGTGGATTACGACTTACTCTAGGTTAGTAGACTCATTACCCACAAAACACCAGCTGTAGTTACAGCCTGAGTACCATCCATATCAAGTGGATGACGACTTACTCTAGGTTAGAAGACTCATTACCCACAAGACACCAGCTGTAGTTACAGCCTGGGTACCATCCATATCAAGTGGATTAAGACTTACTCTAGGTCAGTAGACTCATTACCCACAAGACACCAGCTGTAGTTACAGCCTGAGTACCATCCATATCAAGTGGATTACGACTTACTCTAGGTTAGTAGACTCATTACCCACAAAACACCAGCTGTAGTTACAGCATGAGTACCATCTTTATCACGTGGATTACGACTTACTCTAGGTTAGTAGACTCATTACCCACAAAACACCAGCTGTAGTTACAGCATGAGTACCATCTTTATCACGTGGATTACGACTTACTCTAGGTTAGTAGACTCATTACCCACAAGACACCAGCTGTAGTTACAGCTTGGGTGCCATCCATATCAAGTGGATTACGACTTACTCTAGGTTAGTAGACTCATTACCCACAAAACACCAGCTGTAGTTACAGCCTGGGTACCATCCATATCAAGTGGATTACGACTTACTCTAGGTTAGTAGACTCATTACCCACAAGACACCAGCTGTAGTTACAGCTTGGGTGCCATCCATATCAAGTGGATTACGACTTACTCTAGGTTAGTAGACTCATTACCCACAAAACACCAGCTGTAGTTACAGCCTGTGTACCATTCATATCAAGTGGATTAAGACTTACTCTAGGTTAGAAGACTCATTACCCACAAGACACCAGCTGTAGTTACAGCTTGGGTGCCATCCATATCAAGTGGATTACGACTTACTCTAGGTTAGAAGACTCATTACCCACAAGACACCAGCTGTAGTTACAGCTTGGGTGCCATCCATATCAAGTGGATTACGACTTACTCTAGGTTAGAAGACTCATTACCCACAAGACACCAGCTGTAGTTACAGCTTGGGTGCCATCCATATCAAGTGGATTACGACTTACTCTAGGTTAGTAGACTCATTACCCACAAAACACCAGCTGTAGTTACAGCATGAGTACCATCTTTATCACGTGGATTACGACTTACTCTAGGTTAGTAGACTCATTACCCACAAGACACCAGCTGTAGTTACAGCTAGGGTGCCATCCATATCAAGTGGATTAAGACTTACTCTAGGTTAGTAGACTCATTACCCACAAAACACCAGCTGTAGTTACAGCATGAGTACCATCTTTATCACGTGGATTACGACTTACTCTAGGTTAGTAGACTCATTACCCACAAGACACCAGCTGTAGTTACAGCCTGGGTACCATCCATATCAAGTGGATTACGACTTACTCTAGGTTAGTAGACTCATTACCCACAAAACACCAGCTGTAGTTACAGCTTGGGTGCCATCCATATCATGTGGATTACGACTTACTCTAGGTTAGAAGACTCATTACCCACAAGACACCAGCTGTAGTTACAGCTTGGGTGCCATCCATATCAAGTGGATTAAGACTTACTCTAGGTTAGAAGACTCATTACCCACAAGACACCAGCTGTAGTAACAGCTTGGGTGCCATCCATATCAAGTGGATTACGACTTACTCTAGGTTAGTAGACTCATTACCCACAAGACACCAGCTGTAGTTACAGCCTGGGTACCATCCATATCAAGTGGATTAAGACTAACTCTAGGTTAGTAGACTCATTACCCACAAGACACCAGCTGTAGTTACAGCCTGGGTACCATCCATATCAAGTGGATTACGACTTACTCTAGGTTAGTAGACTCATTACCCACAAGACACCAGCTGTAGTTGCAGCCTGAGTACCATCCATATCAAGTGGATTAAGACTAACTCTAGGTTAGTAGACTCATTACCCACAAAACACCAGCTGTAGTTACAGCCTGTGTACCATCCATATCAAGTGGATTAAGACTTACTCTAGGTTAGAAGACTCATTACCCACAAGACACCAGCTGTAGTTACAGCTTGGGTGCCATCCATATCACGTGGATTAAGACTTACTCTAGGTTAGAAGACTCATTACCCACAAGACACCAGCTGTAGTTACAGCTTGGGTGCCATCCATATCAAGTGGATTAAGACTTACTCTAGGTTAGAAGACTCATTACCCACAAGACACCAGCTGTAGTTACAGCTTGGGTGCCATCCATATCAAGTGGATTACGACTTACTCTAGGTTAGTAGACTCATTACCCACAAAACACCAGCTGTAGTTACAGCCTGTGTACCATCCATATCAAGTGGATTAAGACTTACTCTAGGTTAGTAGACTCATTACCCACAAGACACCAGCTGTAGTTACAGCCTGGGTACAATCCATATCAAGTGGATCAAGACTTACTCTAGGTTAGTAGACTCATTACCCACAAGACACCAGCTGTAGTTACAGCTTGGGTGCCATCCATATCAAGTGGATTAAGACTTACTCTAGGTTAGAAGACTCATTACCCACAAGACACCAGCTGTAGTTACAGCCTGAGTACCATCCATATCAATTGGATTAAGACTTACTCTAGGTTAGTAGACTCATTACCCACAAGTCACCAGCTGTAGTTACAGCCTGGGTACCATCCATATCAAGTGGATTACGACTTACTCTAGGTCAGTAGACTCATTACCCACAAGACACCAGCTGTAGTTACAGCTTGGGTGCCATCCATATCAAGTGGATTACGACTTACTCTAGGTTAGAAGACTCATTACCCACAAGACACCAGCTGTAGTTACAGCCTGAGTACCATCCATATCAAGTGGATTACGACTTACTCTAGGTTAGTAGACTCATTACCCACAAGACACCAGCTGTAGTTACAGCTTGGGTGCCATCCATATCAAGTGGATTACGACTTACTCTAGGTTAGAAGACTCATTACCCACAAGACACCAGCTGTAGTTACAGCCTGGGTACCATCCATATCAAGTGGATTAAGACTTACTCTAGGTTAGTAGACTCATTACCCACAAGACACCAGCTGTAGTTACAGCTTGGGTGCCATCCATATCAAGTGGATTACGACTTACTCTAGGTTAGAAGACTCATTACCCACAAGACACCAGCTGTAGTTACAGCCTGAGTACCATCCATATCAAGTGGATTACGACTTACTCTAGGTTAGAAGACTCATTACCCACAAGACACCAGCTGTAGTTACAGCCTGAGTACCATCCATATCAAGTGGATTAAGACTTACTCTAGGTTAGTAGACTCATTACCAACAAGACACCAGCTGTAGTTACAGCTTGGTCGCCATCCATATCAAGTGGATTACGACTTACTCTAGGTTAGAAGACTCATTACCCACAAGACACCAGCTGTAGTTACAGCCTGAGTACCATCCATATCAAGTGGATTACGACTTACTCTAGGTTAGAAGACTCATTACCCACAAGACACCAGCTGTAGTTACAGCCTGAGTACCATCCATATCAAGTGGATTACGACTTACTCTAGGTTAGAAGACTCATTACCCACAAGACACCAGCTGTAGTTACAGCCTGAGTACCATCCATATCAAGTGGATTACGACTTACTCTAGGTTAGAAGACTCATTACCCACAAGACACCAGCTGTAGTTACAGCTTGGGTGCCATCCATATCAAGTGGATTACGACTTACTCTAGGTTAGAAGACTCATTACCCACAAGACACCAGCTGTAGTTACAGCCTGAGTACCATCCATATCAAGTGGATTACGACTTACTCTAGGTTAGAAGACTCATTACCCACAAGACACCAGCTGTAGTTACAGCCTGAGTACCATCCATATCAAGTGGATTACGACTTACTCTAGGTAAGAAGACTCATTACCCACAAGACACCAGCTGTAGTTACAGCCTGGGTACCATCCATATCAAGTGGATTAAGACTTACTCTAGGTTAGTAGACTCATTACCCACAAGACACCAGCTGTAGTTACAGCTTGGGTGCCATCCATATCAAGTGGATTACGACTTACTCTAGGTTAGAAGACTCATTACCCACAAGACACCAGCTGTAGTTACAGCCTGAGTACCATCCATATCAAGTGGATTACGACTTACTCTAGGTTAGAAGACTCATTACCCACAAGACACCAGCTGTAGTTACAGCTTGGGTGCCATCCATATCAAGTGGATTACGACTTACTCTAGGTTAGAAGACACATTACCCACAAGACACCAGCTGTAGTTACAGCCTGGGTACCATCCATATCAAGTGGATTAAGACTAACTCTAGGTTAGAAGACTCATTACCCACAAGACACCAGCTGTAGTTACAGCCTGGGTATCATTCATATCAAGTGGATTACGACTTACTCTAGGTTAGAAGACTCATTACCCACAAGACACCAGCTGTAGTTACAGCTTGGGTGCCATCCATATCAAGTGGATTAAGACTTACTCTAGGTTAGAAGACTCATTAACCACAAGACACCAGCTGTAGTTACAGCTTGGGTGCCATCCATATCAAGTGGATTACGACTTACTCTAGGTTAGAAGACTCATTACCCACAAGACACCATCTGTAGTTACAGCTTGGGTGCCATCCATATCAAGTGGATTACGACTTACTCTAGGTTAGTAGACTCATTACCCACAAGACACCAGCTGTAGTTACAGCCTGTGTACCATCCATATCAATTGGATTAAGACTAACTCTAGGTCAGTAGACTCATTACCCACAAGACACCAGCTGTAGTTACAGCCTGGGTACCATCCATATCAAGTGGATTACGACTTACTCTAGGTTAGTAGACTCATTACCCACAAGACACCAGCTGTAGTTACAGCTTGAGTACCATCTATATCAAGTGGATTACGACTTACTCTAGGTTAGTAGACTCATTACCCACAAGACACCAGCTGTAGTTACAGCCTGGGTACCATCCATATCATGTGGATTACGACTTACTCTAGGTTAGTAGACTCATTACCCACAAGACACCAGCTGTAGTTACAGCTTGGGTGCCATCCATATCAAGTGGATTAAGACTTACTCTAGGTTTGTAGACTCATTACCCACAAGACACCAGCTGTAGCTACAGCCTGGGTACCATTCATATCAAGTGGATTACGACTTACTCTAGGTTAGTAGACTCATTAACCACAAGACACCAGCTGTAGTTACAGCCTGGGTACCATTCATATCAAGTGGATTAAGACTTACTCTAGGTTAGTAGACTCATTAACCACAAGACATCAGCTGTAGTTACAGCTTGGGTGCCATCCATATCAAGTGGATTACGACTTACTCTAGGTTAGTAGACTCATTAACCACAAAACACCAGCTGTAGTTACAGCTTGAGTACCATCTATATCAAGTGGATTACGACTTACTCTAGGTCAGTAGACTCATTACCCACAAGACACCAGCTGTAGTTACAGCTTGGGTACCATCCATATCAAGTGGATTACGACTTACTCTAGGTTAGAAGACTCATTACCCACAAAACACCAGCTGTAGTTACAGCCTGGGTACCATCCATATCAAGTGGATTAAGACTTACTCTAGGTTAGTAGACTCATTACCCACAAGACACCAGCTGTAGTTACAGCCTGGGTACCATCCATATCAAGTGGATTACGACTTACTCTAGGTTAGTAGACTCATTACCCACAAGACACCAGCTGTAGTAACAGCTTGGGTGCCATCCATATCAAGTGGATTACGACTTACTCTAGGTTAGAAGACTCATTACCCACAAGTCACCAGCTGTAGTTACAGCTTGGGTGCCATCCATATCAAGTGGATTACGACTTACTCTAGGTTAGTAGACTCATTACCCACAAGACACCAGCTGTAGTTACAGCCTGGGTACCATCCATATCAAGTGGATTACGACTTACTCTAGGTTAGTAGACTCATTACCCACAAGACACCAGCTGTAGTTACAGCTTGGGTGCCATCCATATCAAGTGGATTAAGACTTACTCTAGGTTAGAAGACTCATTACCCACAAGACACCAGCTGTAGTTACAGCCTGGGTACCATCCATATCAAGTGGATCAAGACTTACTCTAGGTTAGTAGACTCATTACCCACAAGACACCAGCTGTAGTTACAGCTTGGGTGCCATCCATATCAAGTGGATTAAGACTTACTCTAGGTTAGTAGACTCATTACCCACAAGACACCAGCTGTAGTTACAGCCTGTGTACCATCCATATCAAGTGGATTACGACTTACTCTAGGTTAGTAGACTCATTACCCACAAGACACCAGCTGTAGTTACAGCTTGGGTGCCATCCATATCAAGTGGATTACGACTTACTCTAGGTTAGAAGACTCATTACCCACAAGACACCAGCTGTAGTTACAGCCTGGGTACCATCCATATCAAGTGGATTAAGACTTACTCTAGGTTAGTAGACTCATTACCCACAAGTCACCAGCTGTAGTTACAGCTTGGGTGCCATCCATATCAAGTGGATTACGACTTACTCTAGGTTAGAAGACTCATTACCCACAAGACACCAGCTGTAGTTACAGCCTGGGTACCATCCATATCAAGTGGATTAAGACTTACTCTAGGTTAGTAGACTCATTACCCACAAAACACCAGCTGTAGTTACAGCTTGGGTGCCATCCATATCAAGTGGATCAAGACTTACTCTAGGTTAGTAGACTCATTACCCACAAGACACCAGCTGTAGTTACAGCCTGGGTACCATCCATATCAAGTGGATTAAGACCTTATTGTCAATGGTTTTTTTTTCCACCCATATAACTGACAAGTCGATGTTTGTTTTGATCCATATATCTAAATTGTTAATGCGTGTTTTGACCCATATAAATTAATTGTCAAAGTTTTTCATACATAGAACTAACAAGTTTGTTTTGTTCCATGTAACTAACGTGATAATGCTTGTTTTGACCCATATAACTAACATATTAATGCTTGTGTCACGCATATAATTAAAAAGTCAATACTTGTTTTGATCTACATAACTAATTTTGAAGTGCTTGTTTTGATACTTAACGATCAAGTCAAAATATTTGTTGGTCCTTAAAACAAGTCAACGCTTGTTTTGATCCATATATCTAAATTGGCAATGCTTGTTTTGGCCAATATAACTCACTAGTCAATGCTTGTTTTGAACCATATAATTAACTTGCCAATGCATGTTTTGACTCGTATAACTTACTTGTAAATGCATGTTTTGGTCCATATAACTTACAAGTCAATGCTTGTTTTGGATTATATAAGTAACTGTTCATAATTATAAATTAACTGTTAACAAAATTTAGAATTTTTGAAAAACTAAGGCTTTTCTACCTCAAGAATAGATTACCTTAGCTGTTTTTGGCAAAACTGTTAGGAATTTTTTATCCTCAATGCTCTTCAACTTCGTACTTTATTTGGACTTTAATATTTTTTGATTCGAGAGTCTTTTGTACACGAAACGCGCGTCTGGCGTAAATATAAAATTTCAATCCTGGTATCTATTATGAGTTTATTGTTAATGCTTGTTATGACCCATACACTAATAATTTACTTGTCAATGCTTGTTTTAAAACGTATTACTTTTTTCCGTCAACTATATATACTAATCACTCAATATCTGTTGTAGGTCCTGTCGTAAGTGTTATGTGTCATAGATTCTCATTCCGATCCGTGGTTATTTGGAGTGGACTAATTCTGGCTTTTGCCTTAATAATTTCCGGATTTGCACCAAACATATACTTTCTATTTGTAAGTTATGGAGTGATTGGAGGTAATATTTAAAATTTGTAAAACTGGACTTGATTGATGACCAAAAAAATATAAAATTGCACCACTTCATTGTAGTAATTGAAATGGAATACGGCATCTAGCCCTATGTAATCATATTTTTTTAGAGTTTCAAATCTTTTGCGACTTTGTCTGTATTATGATAAGTCTTTATCAGAACTATTCTTACGGGTGCGAGATTTACACGCTGGAATGTACACCCATTGGTGGCCTCCGGCTGTATTTACCCTTTGGTCGGGTTGTTGTCTCCTTGACACATTGGGTCCCATTTCCATTCTCAATTCTATAACTTACATGTTGAGAAAACAGTTATACATACTCATAAAAGACCAAGCTTATAATTGGATTCGCCAGACGCGCGTTTCGTCTACACTAGACTCAACAGTGGCGCTCGAAACAAAATAGTTAGACAGCCAAATCAAATACGACGTCGAAGAGCGTTAAGATCCAAAATGCAGTGCCAAGTGCGGCTGAGGCATTATATATATATGCATGGGGCAGAAAAACATACGATTTCATTTATACTAGTAATTCAAAATGTTCTACTAAATAAACAGTGTATTTACTGAAAATGAACATGCCAATGATATATCTATAAATACATGTACATGTAGTAATAAATGGCTTACTTATTACTATAGGATTAGGACAGGCAATGGCATATTCTCCTGCTGTTGTTATTGTAAGCGCATATTTCCACAAAAAGCTTGGTACAGCGATTGGAATAGCTACATCAGGTGTTGGTCTTGGAAGTTTTGCCATACCACTTTTACTAGAGGCTTCATTTACGTACTACGGATATTTAGGAGCTTTAATTATGGCAGCAGCAGCATCGGTTGAAATCATTGTTTGTGGAGCTCTGATGAGACCAATATCTCTCCACCGACGCATTACAGAGTTTAACAATAGGTATTAGATGTTTTATTATTTAGTCTTGCCTTCACGCGATTAAGGTGTGTTTAGATGTTAAAGTCGAACGTCCCGGGTTTTACATTTGCCCTGCATAATCATGAATTGAGCAGACAACATTGTTTATAAGTTTATTAATTTACTTTGACTTTTATACAGTTGTATGTTGTAGTTGCATGTGACTTAGGTTGATTAGACCTTCCCCAATATCTGTATTCGCCCGTCTGTATACCGGGTCACCATGACGGCTTAAGATTGGCTGGCATATACAACTTTATGCAAAGTCCATGTATTTTTTGTTTATTATTGTCTTCTAAAATTTGGACCAGTGTATATGTTTTGTATCAAAACGAGCTCGTAGTGTTATTAGTTTTTTTTTATCATTTCAGGAAAAGACAAGGTAGAGTTTCTGTCAATGGTGTCTCTGGAAATCAAAATCAAATCATGCCGGATAAAGAGCAGTCAACAAACACAGAGCCTACTACAGATTATAGCCGACAACATCAAAATGCAAGAAAACCACAACTTCTTAATGACGTCGACATTCTTATTTCAGTTTCGGAAAACAAGCGTAAAATGACAAGAAGAAAATCCGTCGTTTTTCTGATTCGCCGTGCATCGTCTGTATTCTTATTTCAGCGTGATTCAAGTAAAACTAAGACCAAAACTAAGTTCTTTGACTTATCTCTTTTGAAAGATCTAAGATATAGCGCATTTTGTGTCGCAATTTTACTATTTACATTAGCCTTCTCTTCTGGTATGGTGTTTCTGCCTGCCTTTGCTCTACAGATAGGGACAAGTGAACTTGAAGCCGCGTACACAGTAGTTGTAACGGGTGTATCGGATGGAATTGGTAGACTATTCGCAGGGTTCCTTTTTGACCGGAAGTTTATGAAGCCATATCGCATTTACATATACAATGTTCTAATCATTTTCATGGGCGTTGTGTCATTGACTATTCCGTCAGTAACAACTTTCACACAGCTAGCCGTAGCTTGTGCTATATATGGATTTATCATAGGGATGTACGTCTCACAGAAGTCTGTCATCATCGTGGATCTCCTTGGTATTGAGAATTTGTCCAAATCTTTTGGTTTAGTTCTGTTCTTTCAGGGCATTGGTGATTTTATTGGTCCTCCACTTTCAGGTATGTATCCAAACATAATTTCTCTTTCCTTTACTCATATTTGATAAGTCTAAAACGAATAATCTATTAAGACTTAGTTATCATATTTTTAGTTTTACAATTCTATAACGCTATAATGTGTACATGGTCGCATCACTCAGATGAAAGTTTATTGAACCGCAGTTTCCAACTTTTAAGACTGAATACGATCAAGATGATATATTTGGTATGAGTCATTAAGACACTAACCCAACAACACAAATAACCCAATACATATAAACCACACGAATAGTTTGCTAGAACTACTTGTGTATGTCTGACAACAAATGGGGGATTTAATGGATATTAACGTTTTGGTCTCAGGGTTTTTTATTACTATTGTGCGTTTAGATGTAAAATACCTTTAGATATATATATAAAAAAATTAAATAACTCTCCACAAGAGACCAAACAACACAGAAATTAACAACTATAGGACGTATCAGGACTATCACATTCGCCAATTATCTTAATTGGTGACCGTTTGTCCTGTTGTTAATGTATTTCTAGGTCTATGAAAAGCAAAACATTCGATTGCGTGCTGCGGTTGTTATTCGGGGTATGTGCTGCGAATCTGTTAATATAAGTTTTTTCGTACACAATACTGCAATGACTTTTAATCGAACAATGCATATACACTTAGAGTGTACACAATTTATAGGTCTTTTTCATTCTAAATTTGTTTTTCAGGGCTCTTAAAAGATTTGAATGGCAAGTACGATTACGCATTTTATTTTGGTGGAATCGCTGTTTTACTTGGATCATGTATTCTTCTTGTGTCAAACATTATACATTTCCTAAAGTCAAGACGGGAATACCATATATAACGCTAACTATGGGTACCAGCCTCTTCAATAATATGCTACAAAATACTATCATGACTAAATAATTCTGTTAATATTTTTCCAAAATGTTTAAATCCCTTGTTTTTGTATTTTTAACAATGAAGAATAAAGATTCAAATGTTGCAGTTTCTGTTTTCATGTTTTGGTTTGTTATTAATGAAATAAAAAAAATATAATGATTCCTTATGATGCTATCCATACAACTAGGAAATTCTATTTCTAGTTATTTGTCTTGCTATGTCTTTACCTTGTTATTTGTCTTGCTATGTCATTATCTTGTTATTGGTCTAGCTATGTCATTACATTGTTAATTGTCAGCTATGTCATTTCATTGTCATTTTTATAGCTGTGTCTTTGAGATTTATTTCCCCGAGGGTATCACCAGCCCAGTAGTCAGCACTTTTTGTGCTGACATGAATTATCATTGATATGGTTATATTTATAAATTAACTGTTTACAAAGTTTAGAATTTTTGAAAAACTAAGGTTTTTCTACCTCAGGCATACATTACCTTAGCTGGATTTGGCAAAACTTTTAGGAATTTTGGATCTCAGTGCTCTTCAACTTCGTACTTTATTTGGCCTTTTTAACTTTTTTGGATTCGAGCGTCACTGATGAGTCTTTTGTAGACGAAACGCGCGTCTGGCGTATATATAAAATTTAGTCCTGGTATCTATGATGAGTTTATTTATCTTTACATTGTTATTTGTATAGCTAAGTTAGTACATTGTTGTTCGTCTAGCTATGCCATTACATTGACATTAACTAGCTGTGTCATTACATTGTTACTCGTGTAGTTGGCTACATTACCATATTTGTATTAATCTAGCTCTATTATTATCTTGTTATTCGTCTAGTTATGTCATTTCCAGTTATTTGTCTATAATCGTCTAGCTATGTCATTACCAACTGTCCTTGTTGTTCGTCTATAACCGTTTAACTATGTCATTACCTAGTTATTCGTCTATAACCGTTTACCTATGTCATTATTTAGTTATTCGTCTATAACCGTTTACCTAGTTATTCGTCTATAATCGTTTACCTATGTCATTATCTAGTTATTCGTCTATAACCGTTTACCTATGTCATTATCTAGATATTCGTCTATAATCGTTTACCTATGTCATTACCTAGTTATTCGTCTATAACCGTCTACCTATGTCATTATCTAGTTATTCGTCTATAACCGTTTACCTATGTCATTATCTAGTTATTCGTCTATTACCGTTTACCTATGTCATTATCTAGTTATTCGTCTATAACCGTTTACCTATGTCATTACCTAGTTATTCGTCTATAACCGTTTACCTATGTCATTACCTAGTTATTCGTCTATAACCGTTTAACTATGTCATTATCTAGTTATTCGTCTATAATCGTTTAGTTATAGTATCCCCTTGGTATTCGTCAAGCTATATTATTGACTTACCTACCGAATTCCTTGAAATGAAAGACCTGATCCTGAAGTCAACTGAAAGTCCTATTCCGTTCCATCATATTTTTTAACTGTAGTATTTCTATACTAATAATCTAGCAGCAGACCCGAGATCATAATTATTTCTTAGCGCATTTCTTACGACAATTAATTGAAATTTAATCAAATCGATGCTGATCTAACTCAAAAAAGGTGATTACAGTGTAGTGTACTACTTTTGGAACAAATAATATCAAAATAATTATGAAAAAGTCTTCTGGCTCTAACTCAAAGTATGAATAATGTTATGGATAAGGGTCCTATAATGCAGTTTTACAGTATAAAACATACTAATTTTTTACCTTTTTTAACTGGATCAAATCGCCACTTAATTTAAAATTTCATAACCTTTTAATCAATCAATTGCATCCCCTTACTTAATATCTGAGACTGACATGTGTTATAGTAGTCTCAGTAAATATTGACCACAATTGTCCATGCATACAATCTAAAGCAAGAAATTTGGAGAGTGTATGAAACAAATTTGCAAAGTTATAACTGTCCACACTAGGGAATATATTTGTCAAAGATTGAAAACTGTGCCTTTGGACCAACCAATTTTAAAGGTAGATGTCTTTGTTTAATAAAAACTAGAACACACCCGCAAAATCACGGGCAATCAGAGCGTGGTTAAAAGTATGTAAGTGTTGTAGGAAGAATTTTCAAAAGATTTAATGACTGGAGAATTTCAGGAAAAGTATCAAAAGTCATAAGTACTTGGGGACAGGAAAATGTTTTTTTTTTATCCCTCCTTTATTTCCCAAATCCCCTTTTTTTTGTTTTCTGTTAATTTCAACATGAACATACATTTAGTTTATTAAGAACATTCAAGTCAGGAGCCTGTGATTCAGTGGTTGTCGTTTGTTTATGTCTAAGCCTTGCATATTTGTTTTTCGTTCATTTTTTTTGTGTACATAAATAAGGCCGTTAGTTTTCTCGTTTGAATTGTTTTAGATTGCATTTCGGGGCCTTTTATAGATGACTTTGCGGTATGGGCTTTGTTCATTGTTGAAGGCCGTACGTTGACCTATAGTTGTTAATTTCTGTGTCATTTTGGTCTCATTGGCAATCATACCACACCTTCTTTTTTTTGTTATAATGAATTTTTGTAAAAGATTTAATTGATGGAGAATTTTAGAAAAAGGTATCAAAAGTCAGGTGCTTTGGGACAGAACAATTGTTTTCCTAGCCCTGCTCCTCCTTTATTTTTGAAAAATTCCCATTTTTAAAATTTTTTATTAACATTAATAACACATGCATACTTTTGAGCGCTTAACTGTATTTAATGAACATTCATTTAAGAATTGAATGCTTCTTTTTGTAAATTTATTGGGGTGTAAAAGCGTTGATCGAAGTACATTTTGTATGAAGCGTGGAAGCGCTTCATTCTAAAAATGTATGCACGGTCAACGCTTTTACAACCCTATAAAGTTACAAAAAGAAGCATTCAAATTACATTTTTTAGCTATGATCATGAAAACACGAATTGTATATATTTTGTTATTTAATTCACCTGTGCACTTTATTGTTTGAGCGCGTGTTATCATGAGTGAAAAGTTGTATTGAGCAATGCAACTGCTTACGTGATGTGCAGTTAGCCAATCAGAATAAAATATTATAATGAAACATACATCTAATGTAATTATTAAATAAAGTGTATTTGCTTTTTACTTTCAATTCTCAGGTTACTAATCGATCCACGGCGGTCATTTCTATATTATACAGACTCTCTTTCTTTTTAGTTTACTCTGTGACCGACGTGGATAGTAAACTTGAAAAAGATAGCAGATAGAAAATACACTTTATTCGTAGTATATGTAGGGAAAACGGTAATATTTATTCTGCCATAGGCGACAATACTAACATTTTCTAATTTTACCACTATTTATAATAAAAACCTGGATAAAACAGTTATGTGTGGTGTTAGTACTTTATTACTCTATTATAAAAATTGAAGCCAAATAGTATCATGACCAATTTCCAACGGAGCTTGTTTATGTTATCCATGCCCACCGTCATTTTGCAGCAAATTTATAAAATTTTGAAAGCCTTTTCGAATAATTCCCTAGGAAATATTTCAATAGGTTTTAAAATTTATATTGTAAATATAAACACTGCAGTTATTCATAGATAAATAAAAAAAATATATTGTACCCTTACATCCAATCACGGCGCTCCTAAGTTGACTTCCTTCACCTGTCTTGGGTACACAAAAGGCCAACCTAATGCTGGGAAAATGTAATAGTACAGTTTTCCCTGTACGTTCAAAGAATACAGACAAGGACGCAAATCGGAAGTCTAATATGACTTAAAATTTCACCTAATGACGGAATCAATATCCGGATGCGTTTTTTTCTTGTTTTTCTCCCAAAATAACTCAATCTGAATAATCATACAAGCATTAGCCTTTCAAAAAGGGCTATTCGACTCTTAGCTGATGAAAATGGAAAGTGCTCTCGCTTTGTGGATAATACCTCAGTTGGACAGGAACCTAACAAAACTAATAACAGTAAGAGATCAGCATACAGTATTGAAAATGCAAAGTGTCTATGCAATATATGAAGCTGTAGTTTGTTCCTATTTCATGAACTAGTTTCGAATGAATTAAACTGAGTGTAAGAAACTTGCAAGTTATAACTGTCCACACAAGGGTTTATATTTGTCAAAGGATGAAAACTGTTTCTTTGGACCATCAAATGTTTAAGGTAGATTTCTTTGTTAAATAAAAATACAATGTTTCCCTGCTAACTGTTACTTTAACTCGTCTTTCTTTATGAATATACCTTAAAAAAAAAAAGAGCATTTTCCACGAGTTAATGACTTTTATTGCATTCCATATTTTCTCCTACAGTGTTGGCCTTTCTGTTTTGATAATAATAATAATAATAATAATAATAATAATAATAATAATAATAATAATAATAATAATAATAATAATAATAATAATAATAATAATAATAATAATAATAATAATAATAATAATAATAATAATAATAATATCTTTATTTAAAGAGAGTAACTCATTTGGATTAAACCAATTTTCAATAAGGCTCTCTACATACAATGTTAACAATATGAATAAAACATAAGTAATCTACTAATACACACATGTAAACAATAGATGTATATAAAGTAATATAACAACAACAACAAAAACACCTATGATTAAGCGCCACAGATGAGTGTTATAAAAACGAAGCGCTCGTCAGGCGTACCAAATTGTAAGCCTGGTATAGTGGTATTTTTTATTAGTTGTTTTACACTTACAGTTTGATACGCACAAAAGAAATACATCGTACTTACCAAACTTATAAATTCGGTTTCGATGTTCAGAGTCAAACAGTTTAAATTATGCACGCAAGATAAACAAGATGATCGAAATGGACAGTGCTTCCTAATTAGATCAGATCTGCAGAAAATGGTCGAAATATCATCAATTTTGCTAACATGTTAGATGTACTAAAAAGTTAAAAGAGTTATACAGTGGTATTAAAGAACATTGTCCCTAGCAGCTAGAATGCCATATTATGCATGGGGACAATAATCGCGTATAGTTGTAGCAGTAAACAATAGAGATATAATTTGTAATTACAATATACCGGAAATGCGTTGTATATATGTCTCTGAATATACCGAGAAAATATGAAATAATAACAGTGACAATTAATGCTTGGTGAAAATTTAACAATACTAAATAGTCCTATTTTTCTCATTGGCACTCATACCACATCTATATAAGATTTTATTATTTTAGAATGTAGCACAGTATAATGGCTTATCGGCAGATTTAGTATTGTGAGCCTCCTTTCTACAGGGAGAGATCCTTAATGATACATCGCTAGTTTATTGTGTGTTATGCTATAAATTGGACTTGTATTTGCTTTTTTATGCGATGATAAAAATTGTTATTCGCTTATTCGACGTTTTGCATCTTATGTCTACTTATATAAAGGCAACAGTAGTATACCGCTTTTCGAAAGTCCTAAATCGGTTGAGAGAAGAAAAACATCCGCGTCACAAACTAAAACTGAGGGAAACACATCAACTATAAGAGGAAAACAACGAAACAACAGAAACACTAAAGTTCAACCAAAAATCAAACGACAATGTAACACAGACAGAAACGAACTATAGGATAACAATTGCCATTTTCCGGATTTGGTACAGTACATTTTAAGTAAAAATGGTGGGTTGAACCTGGTTATGTGGCTAGCCAAACCTCCCGCTTGTATGGCAATGTTAAATTAACACTAAAAGGACAACATTACATGACAGGATTACATTACTAATAAATGGGAGGACATAGAAATACACAAATAAACATAACAATAGGACATTACAACATGCTAAGTACTATATATACCATGGTTCTTACGAGTTAAAATAATTAAATAAACGAATCCGAAGGATGAGTTTGTTTGGATATGTTAATGAGTAAGACACAAGGTACATAAAATGGTTGACAGCTTGAAGACTGAACTTTTATTGGAAATTGATCACGTTACAGTTTTATCCAATAAAATAGAAGCTCGCGCAAGTCACTCTTGCGCCTCTTGCTTGTATGCCATTAAAAGCCCCAGAATTTGCAGAAAGTAAAGAAAATGTTTTGAGCCCCCGTGTATAATCGTATACGTAGGTAATGTCATTCTATCATCAAAGTGAACAAAAATGTCGGATTCTGCGACAAGGATTAAATAATTATTCTAATGACGGTAAGAATTGTTTTTTTCTTTCTTGGTTTTCAAGGTATCATACAAATTAATCATATTTTACAGGTTGTTTATCTCATTGAAATTGCGTATTTATCATGTTTATACTTTTAGGGTTTGCGCATTCAGGCTAGTTTAACTCTGCCACATTCTGTATGTGCCTGTCCCAAGCCAGATACCTTAAAAAAAAGGATGGAGCTTCAACCATGGAATAACATGAACATGAATATTTTGTACCATAGCTAAGCTCCTCCTTCTTTCCTTTAGATTCTAGTTGAGTTGCATATTTAATTAGCAAAGAATGGTACAACATCAATTTGCATATAATATACCATAGTTTTCCGTAAGCACACTTTTTAAGCGAATTATTTCATTAAAACATCAAAAGAAAAAATACAATTTATGTTACAATGGTTATTAAAGATACCAGGCTTATAATTTAATACGCCAGACGCGTGTTTCGTCTACATAAGACTCATCAGTGACGCTCAGGTCAAACTCGTAACAAAAGCCGAACAAAGATGAAGAGCATTGATGACCCAAAGTTCCAAAAAATAGTGCCAAATACGGAGATTAACTGGATGTTGGATATTCTATCTACGATCATTTCCACATGACTGATAGCTATGCATGATGTTTTTGGTGATACATTGAAACTAGTTAATTTTAACTAGTGAACTTCAAATATTAGTCAATTAAGATCGGTTGGTTTCGGAGGAAACCGGAGTACCAACGCATAAATCGGTTGAAATGGTACGGGTTCAATTTTTAAAAAACTCCAAACATGGTTACTAACTAATTTTATATTCACAAATCTATTTTCAATCGCTTTTAAAATTAAGTATTATTATCTTTTATTTATGTAAAATAAAAGAATGTAAACTTTGGTTAATAAGAAATATTTATTTAATCGATTTTATCCATATTAGCAAAAAAAGTATAAAATGGTCTTTTTAAGGAAGACAACTCCACTCAAATAAATTCAATTAAAAAAAACATAGACTTGTCTCCCTTTGTTTACAATTTGTACGAACAAAAATGATTAAAGGCGTTTTTTTCAGTGAATATTAATATCTGATACGCTCTGGGCGATACTTTCGATGCGTTCTGAAGATATTCAAACAAAAAATGAATGTCTCATCAGAAAGACGTTAAAGCAAAAATTACAATATATCCTAGATTCAGTCTGATTGATGTAGTTGCATAAGCCGGACGCTTTGGCCTGAAATATCTATTCAATTACAGATATTTTTTCTTCTTTATCAATTAACTGTGTCGTCTCTCTACTCTTCTGAGCTGAAATCAGTTAGAATAAAAATGAGAATAGAAAAGGGGAATGCTTCCCGACGTTTATATTCATCATTTCAAGTCCCAATCGGCTAGTATGCATTTCATATATAGTCAAGTAATAAAACTGTAAAGTGTGTAAATAGAATATTAGAAGTGTCTTGAATAACACGCGCATAACAACATTCATTCCACAAGAATTGATCACCGAACATATCTTGTCACAACATTTTTTTATGTATGAAGATTTCCTTAAGTCTAATAATAGTCCGAGATTACTCTGACGTCCAACGGCTGTTTTGTCCCACGGCATAATAAGACATAAATAAGACATAAAGCTTTATTTAGAGTCGGTATAAGCAAGCAATTACAAACATAAGCTCTGAAGAGCTTTTAAAACCGACATAACAACAAATAAAACAAAACATACATACATATCGAGTCATGCACACAACATTAAACATATAAAGCAAGAGTTCAATCAGTATATAAACATGCAGCACAAAAGTTCTTTAAGCATCTTACAAGTTTAACACATACTGGTACATGCAATTATGAGATAAAAACACAAAAGCACAAATGAAATGGTTTGCACATAAAAAGCATAAAAGCACATTAAGTTTCTAAAATTAGCACAAAAGCAGCAGAAGCACTATAGTAAAGATATAAGAATAAATTTGCCATGCTGAAAATAAAGCAACAAAACAAAAAAATAATAAGCAGAGATTAACTGGTTTTGCAGGCAAAGCATTGGCATGAGCTGCCAGACCAAGAATTTATCAAGTTCTTGAATTGATTTAAAGATGATTGCTTACGAAGCTCATCTGGCAGCTCATTCCAAAGCCTAGCACCTGCATACCTGAAAGATTGTAGGCCATATGCAGTTGTTCTTACATGTGGTAGATCTGCTGTATTCTGGTATCTGAAAGAGTAAGTGTTTTCCTTTAAGTGAATCAAATCATGGAGATAAACAGGACAATCTTTATTTATAATTTTGAAAACTTCAATCGCCAAAGATCGCATTCTTCTTACTTTTAAAGATGGTAATTTTGATTTGCAGAGTAGATCTTCATAACTTGCTGAATGGTCTTCGTAGATAAACCTTAGTGCTCTCTCTTGGATTTTCTCTATCTTTTTTGTATTTACCTCCCCACAAAATTGCCAAACTAGTGGGCAGTAATTAAAGTTGGACATTATGAAAGAATAATAAATTGTTAATTTTCCGAGTTTAGTCAGGTGTTTACCTATTCTTTTTAATACATTTAATTGTTTGGATGCTTTTTTACATATTATAGAGACATGTTCATTGAAATTTAGTTTAAAATCTATTGTTACACCTAGCAGTTTAACGTTATCTTCACACTCTATTTCATTACCTTCTAATTTAAATTTTAGGTTTTTGTCTTTAGTTTTTTTACCTACAGCTATTGCCTGAAATTTTTCTGGATTTGCTTTCATTTTATTTATTGAGAACCAGTTTATCAAAATTTTACTTTCTCTTCTAAAGTTTTAATTAATTTATCTAAATCGTTATCTGCGTATGAAAGGGTGTTGTCATCTGCATAATTATAGAGTTCACTTTTATGAATAAAATAGAAAATGTCATTTAAAAAAATATTAAATAATGTTGGCCCTAATATTGACCCTTGTGGCACCCCTTTAAACATTGTTTGCCAATAGCTTGAATTAGTACCTACTTTAACACACTGTTTTCTATTAGTTAAATAGCTTTCCAAAAGTTTAAGAGATGTGGCAGACACACCATAAGATTTTAATTTTAGTAGGAGGAGGTCATGGGGTAGGCAGTCAAAAGCCTTGGACAAGTCCATTAATATAGCTGCTACATATTTATTCTGATCTAAAGCCTTTTTCCAATCTTCAATTATTTTTAATAAAGCGGTTTGGCATCCATATCCTTTTCGAAAAGCTGACAGAAAAATGTGGAAAAATGAATTAAAATATTCAACAAGTTGATTTTCTATAGACCTCTCAAAATTTTTTGAAATCATGGGCAATATACTTACAGGTCTATAGTTTCCTTTATCAAGAGTGTTTGATTTTTTATGCAGGGGTATTACTTGTGCTTCTTTTAATTTATCTGGGAAAACAGCTGATTCAAATGATTTATTTATTATTTTAGAAACAGCCGTTTGACATCAGAGTAATCTCGGACTAATCTAATAAATACCTAAAATTGACAAGAAACAACGATAATTTTGAATATCAAATTTAATGAGAACCAACATCTTTTTTGAGCGCATGTATTGTTACATTTGCACGCATTTAATTTTCTTGTAAATTCTTATAAAATAAAGATGAACCTTTTCCAGGTTTAATTCAAGAACAACATTTTAAGGTTATATAAGACATTTTACTCCTTTGTAACAACAAAGTGAACTACTAAAAGCTCTCGCTGATTTTGTAATGATCGTACAGCATACCAGACATCTATTGACAAAATAATCTAGAGATCAGCTTGAAAAATTACAAACAGACAGCTCAAAATACGTCGAGCACTAAGACGGCGTGCACAAAGTTGACGGTAACTGTAAAATGCGCTTTTAAAAGATGTTTTATTCAACCTTGTATAAATATCTTTTAAACAGGAAGGGTTTTTGAATATGTGTAACTTGTAACATTAAATAAGCATAAAATAGATTTTTTCACCTAAAATTTGTACAAATTCAACATATTTACCCGCATTTTCGTATAATAGAATTTTTTGGATTCGGACAATGACGTTATACGAAATTTACCCCCAAAACAATCAAAAAACGGCCATAGTGAATGAGTTTTGAACGTAGTTCGCTATGTGTAAGAAGTAGTAATTTGGGAGGATTAATATTCGAAAATGGAAGAATCGGCAAGAAAAAATATGTAATTGCTATTTTTTTTATTACAAAATAACTTGATATTCCAAATGTGCATATCAAGAGGTTTAAAAAAATCTGCAAAATAGGAATGATTCGATAGTCCAAACTGAACACCTGAACCTTTTTAATTTCCAAAAAAAGAGGGACGAAAGATACCAAAGGGACAGTCAAACTCATAAATCTAAAACAAACTGACAACGCCATGGCTAAAAATGAAAAAGACAAACAAACAACAGCACACACGACACAACATAGAAAACTAAAGAATAAACAACACGAACCCCACCAAAAAACTAGGCGTGATCTCAAGTACTCCGGAAGGGTAAGCAGATCCTGCTCCACATGCGGCACCCGTCGTATTGCTTATGCGATAACAAATCCGGTAAATGGTCTAATTCGGTAGTCACTTTCATGAAAGGGAAGGGGATTGTAGTTACGATGTAAGGAACATATCCGATATCATTTGTGAAACGGTTATTTCATAACGGTCAACCAACTCGTGATGGCGTCCGTAAAATTTACGAAGGGATGATTTCAACTTCACCATTTTGAACTCTTGGTTTAATAGCTTCCTTGTGAGCAGCAACCCTCTATCAAGAAAATCATGATAGGAAATGCAAGCACGGGAATATCGTATCAACTGGGAGATATATACCCCGTATGCAGGTGCTGCTGGAATGTTGCTACTTAGAAATGGAAAGTTCACAATTGGAAAGCTGAAATCATCTCTTTTGTCGTAAAGTTTTGTTTTCAACCGACCCTCATTGTTAATTTCTAGATGTAAGTCAAGATATGAGGCCGACGTAACTGTATCTGTAGTATCCTTTATCTCTAGCTCGATTGGATAGATCCAACTATCATGTTACAATAAAAAGAAATGACGAATTAATGCTATTTTCCGAATAGTGTCGCCGACATATAGTCGCTAATCATTTCGATTCACGATTACACTACTCTTAGCATATATTTATTTAAATTTCCAGAATGTGCATTTGCTGGTGACTTCGTTGTCAAAAAAAGAGGAGTATAATGAACGTTTATGTTTAAAGTAATGTGATAAACTAAGTGTCCAGTGTTTTTCTTACTCTTACGTTTTCTGGGGGGAAATGCCGACGTCGTAAATGATTTCAGTTATTTGAAGACGTTACGTTTGTGAACTCAGATTTATACACGCCGTCTAAATCGTCCCCACTCTAAACCATTTAAGAATAAATCCGAATTTACTTTTTTTTTTAAATACGCCATCAAAACCAATTTCAAATTATCAAATGACCTCATAATTATATCGACAACCACGGACAAGCTTTTCTTCTGACAAATGCATATGTGGCGCGATAAAAAAAAAAGTGTGAAACTCGGCGCGAGGTAGAAGAAAGAGAGCAGGATTTATCAGAAATAAAAAAAAATATGAGTGTTGCTTATTATTCTGTTTAAAGAATAGAATAAAGGGGGAGGTTTATAAAACTGATATTATCAATTTGTGAATAGCAGTTATAATATTTAGTCATTTTATTTGTCCGAAAGTATGTAAACCCGGATATAATGAATGCCTACTAGTATCTTTCATAATCACAAGCACACCCAAATATTTGATAACTCAAGAACTATTATTCATAAAACATATACTATAATTAAATGAGCGAATCACACAGCATGGTTTGATCCTTTTACTTGTTACTATCTGTTGATCCTACCCCTAGGTTTTAATGTAAAGCTACATTGTCAATGGCAGTCAAATATATGTCTTATCATTCTTATCACAAATATTTATCACATTTTAATGATGATGAAAATATGTTTTACATGCGTCATGCTATGCTAACCTATTATTACTGACGCCTCATTAGCTTTAATTAGGTGTCCATCATTAACTTAAACTATTTTTCATACTGGTCATTTTTAAGAATATGGAAGCAGCTGCTACATTTTCATAAAATGCAAAGTCAAAGTCAAAGATTTTATTGATATAAAGTCCAAAAAATGCATGACAATCTGATATCTTTTTTTTTTAACTGATATTTATGAATTTCCTAAATGAACTATTTTCAAAATTGTAGACCCATTTTTTTGTTATAAAGCTTTCAACATTTGTACGTATTACATTCCAGCAGCACCTGCATACGGGGTATATATCTCCCAATTGATACGATATTCCCGTGCTTGCATTTCCTATCATGATTTTCTTGATAGGGGGTTACTGCTCAAAAAGGAAGCTATTAAACCAAGAGTTCCAAATGGTGAAGTTGAAATCATCCCTTCGTAAATTTTACGGACGCCATCACGAGTTGGTTGACCGTTATGGAATAACCGTTTCACAAATGATATCGGATATGTTCCTTACGTCGTAACTACAACCCCCCTTCCCTTTCATGAATGTGACCTACCGAATTAGACTATTTACCGGATTTGTATTCACATAAGCAACACGACGGGTGCCACATGTGGAGCAGGATCTGCTTACCCTTCTGGAGCACCTGAGATCACCCCTAGTTTTTTGTGGGGTTCGTGTTGTTTATTCTTTAGTTTTCTATGTTGTGTTATGTGTACTATTGTTTTTCTGTTTGTCTTTTTCATTTTTAGCCATGGCGTTGTCAGTTTGTTTTAGATTTATGAGTTTGACTGTCCCTTTGGTATCTTTCGTCCCTCTTTTATAATACATGACTTTCAAATGATAAGGTTTGAACATACCGTTTTGGTCAAATGTGATGTTGATAATTGTGCAACAAGTTCCTTCCTTTCCTTTAATTGAGTCTATCATTTATAAAATATAAATTTACAACAGAGGTCAAGTAAAGTTTGTGTGATAGCTCACTGTACGCATCTCATCACCGTGCAATTTATACAAATCAGCATAAGTTATATACATGGGACGAAATATCTATTGTCACTTTATTCTTATTTGGAAGTATCATGCAGGGACTTTCTAAGTATATAATCTAAGTGAAAGTCCCTGGAAGTATGCTCTTTTTGCCAGTATACCAATTTTCATATTTATTTTATGGCATTTTATGTCTGTTTAACGTTCATTCAGTAGGAAATTGAACGCTGTCAGAATAAAAACATATTGACGCGATATGAATAGGAACTCTGCTTTGACCATGCAGTCTTTGCTCTATAAATGAAGGCCGCGTGATGAGCGCCGGAGAAAGAGTAAAGCCAATTTTGATATGTAGGTGTGCCTGAGACAAAGGTGTTATTTATATACTAATATGTGAAAACTGTTGTTTCTTATTATATTTGTAACTATGTATACTGTATTTGTAAAAGAATAATATCACCACTTCTTCTTCTTCTTCTTCTTCTTCTTCTTCTTCTTCTTCTTCTTCTTCTTCTTCTTCTTCTTCTTCTTCTTCTTCTTCTTCTTCTTCTTCTTCTTCTTCTTCTTCTTCTTCTTCTTCTTCTTCTTCTTCTTCTTCTTCTTCTTCTTCTTCTTCTTCTTCTTCTTCTTCTTCTTCTTCTTCTTCTTCTTCTTCTTCTTCTGTATAACAACTTGTATAGAAATAAACATCCTTGGTATAAACAAATTACGATAGAATGATTTGCTAGATCTCTATATAGAACTTGAATGTTTTTCGAATATTCTTTTTGGTAATAAAGGGTCAAATACACAGTTTTACATATATGGATTTAGATTATATAAAAGCTTTCTTTTTAAATCCTAATATAATTCTAGGTGCGATCATTTTGTTTTGAGATAATATATTTTAAGCGATCATCCGAATATCCCTCCCATAAACGTCCATATCGATTATGTACGATATAAATAATAAAAATGTATGTTTTACACTCATTTCGAGATAAATTATCTTGATACGATAAACCATACTTTTCCCTTAAAGATTATAATTACAAATATGCTTTTAATGGTGTAATGTTAACGATTTTATAGCTTTCTAATGTCCATTTAGGTTTTAAACAAGCAATAAAATTAAAATTCGATTACTGCCATAGGCTAACTTGTTCCCGGGAACAGAAAGCATACAGATAAAAAGATATTGAAGAAAATTATTATGGTATAGAGGGATATTCAAAGACAAAATTAAGGCTTCAAATATACATTAGAAAATCGGTAGTGTTTTGAAGACGGGTATGCACACATTGGTGT
This sequence comes from Mytilus edulis, assembly GCF_963676685.1. Taxonomy (NCBI): domain Eukaryota; kingdom Metazoa; phylum Mollusca; class Bivalvia; order Mytilida; family Mytilidae; genus Mytilus; species Mytilus edulis. Next base: position 5,412,952 of record NC_092345.1, read on the forward strand.
GAAAACTTATGTAATAAAATCTTTTTGTAATTTTGAAACATTTTGATTTGTTTACTGTGTAAATATTTGAATGTACGTAATTGTGTTTATTTGTTTGTTATTTTTCTTACGTTGCCACGACTGTTTATAAATGAGAGGATATTTCTTGTAAACATGGCAGAGAAAGTAATGTTTGTCCACTAAGATATGTGGACTTTTCTTTTCCGTTATCTTTGAAATAACTAATAAAGAAGGGATTAACACTATATAACATAAAATCCTTTGTTTTGAATTCTCTTTGTGTGTAAACAAAATTCCTCTAAACGGAATCGACAATGATGAATTCTTGCAATTTGTGTTGTCTGAATTTTTCAAAAATGTGGCTTCTGTTTTATTCCACACACAAACATTGTTAAAGTTCATCATTTGCATGCATGAACAAGCGAGTAGCCGGAACCAAATTCCATGCCAGTATCATTTGAATTGTGAGTTATAAAGGGTACTATGTATTTTACCAATGTCAAAAGGTGACCAACTTGTTACATTAAAGAAACTCATTTGCATGTTAAAATGATAGTCGAAAGTTTTTTTTTTAATAGTATTTTCATTTATATGCGATATATTTTATAGACCACTTGTCTGTTTGAATGACCAACTTTCAATTTTGAATGATATATCAGTTTCGAGTCTTTTGAATTGTGACATTAACCAATCAATTAAATACGCATCTCACAAAAAGGGTAAAAGGTCATGTAACAATTCGTACATGCTTATTAAAAAAAAATTGAAGACTGTCGTCGGAAGTCTATATTGTTACTGTTATAATATATTCAATCTATTCAAACTTTCAATGTTAAGCATACGTATTTTGAGAAATATTTGTCAGTAAGCAAGACTGGTCAAATAAGATCACATCTTCACACAATATCAGAGGGGCAATGTAGTTGTCAAACCTGTTGACTGGGTTAAATTATCAGTTGATCATGAAGAAAAATACAAATCCAGAAATTATTTATCAGTTCATCTTGATCTTGTTACGCGTGTCAAATTTCAACTTTGACACAACATGGCCTCTAAACTTGTATTGTTCCTGCTCAATACACACTTAGTGGTCGGTCAAGTCTTCAGGTTCACAAAAAGACTAATGCCAGTCAAATAGTTTTTATCTTGCACAGGAATGTGTACATGTACCTGTTTTGTAATACAGTATCGGATACCATTTTTTGTATATATATGTTTTTGCTACGCTAGGCGAGATTATTAGGGCTGTACCCCTGTTCTTCTAATTATAAGACTATGCCTGTTATATATCGTGACAACTTACTTCATTTTATTATAAGTCGCTATTTTTACCATGGCACAAATCCTATTTGATGATAGGCAAATACACAAACAACTAGACAAATCGTACAAAATCTGCATGTATCTTTTTCTCACTGTAAGATTAATGTGACATAAGGGTTGAACTACACAGAAATGAGAAAAAAAAACCTGGCAAATGACTGATGTTTCTATCCACAATCTAAAGAATTGAAATAACTAAACGCAAATACAATTTAAATCAACCGTTTTGTCGATTATGAATACTGGGAAGGCTATTTTGAGGCAGCAATACAAGAACAAAAACTAGCTGGTATCTATAGATGACTTAAAAGACTGTGATATTTCTTCTAGTATTACAAGTCGCCAGTCAATTGACTGTTATCAAAACCATCTCCAGTAGAATGATTTTGGAAACAAGAGAGTTAAAGCAAATCTTCCCAATTATATATATAATCTGTATGTTCAAGTATGAAAAACTTTTATGACGACATGTCGAGGTTCAAAAAAATTTCTTCTTATCTTTTTTTTTTTTTATTATATCCAAAAAAAGACCATACAGCAAGCTGCTTAAACCGCTTTAGTGTCAACTTTTCTAAAAATACGATAAAAGACGGAAAAACCAAACAGTTTGACAGCATCCGTATGTGTCAAGAAATGTTAATATTTCCATATTTTAGTTTCGGGAGTAAAGTTTCCGGTTTTGGGTTCAGTTTATGAAAATAATAGATAACAATACTTATTTACCTTCCACTTTCCATTTGTTTACATCTTTTCCCTGTTGTTTGTTTTTGGCTGATAATAATTCTTACTGAAATCTAAGGCGATTGTTTTTGTATTTCTATTAGTGACATTTTGGGCTTAAGGTAGATGATTTGTAATGACTACCTGGTGATTAACGGTAAGATAGCTTAAAACTAATTCTACTAAATGATAAAGGTATCCTGAGATTTGTTTCAAACTGACAATCAAGAAACAAAATAAGATGGAAAAAAAAACATATCTGCTTTGAAAACTGAAAATCTTTTGATTATTTATCATTTGTTTTGCATTCAGTTTATGCAGAATTTTCAGAGTAAATTAATGGGTCTCAATTGGGAAAGAGTCAGGACAAGAAATGTTGTTTCTTGAAAAACGTAATTAAGGTGTGAGAATGGCATGTTCTAATTAGTACGAGAATCCCAAATTAACAGCTTCTCTAATCTTTAGCCATTTCATGTCATTTCTCCAAATCGTCGTTTCGTCATTTGCACGAAGGAACGATCAGGATAGAGTATAGAAGAATAACAAAAAGAGGCCCGTATGGTTCTATTCAAGTCTATCTATAGCACTGGCAATTTTTTTATGTCTATTTTTTTCAAAACATAGCAGTGTGTGCTATCTATAACATGATGTTTTTTTAACGGGTTCAAGGATACAGCGTGTAGTATAAGATCGTAATTGTATATATCCATTTTGTGATCAAAACGTCAAAAGCCCCATCCTGTTGGTCATATTCTAAAGATTGTGCTACCGCTAAACAATCCGCACTGGTCTGATTGTTGTGTGTCTTACATTGATATTGGTACAGAATTTTATTGTAATTTTCTTTTAATTAAAAACTGTGTTTCACATTGGACATTGGTATTTTGTCTTCTAGTTTCTCCTCATCAGAAAAAAATAAAATCACAAAAATACTGAACTCAGAGGAAAATTTTATCAGATAAAACGATAATCTGAATAAACTACTTGTTCTAATTCTGACACCAACGACCTCTATTTCAATTAAAATGCATAATATTTAATTTAGATTTGTTTAGATACGTTTGTATTTAATAATCCATTCTGTGTCAAATCATTTAGATAATAAAATGACACAAAATGCCGTAAGTCCTACAAATGACTATGTCCAGTATAGTTTGTAAGCGTGCCAGAGCCACTCGCTTTCGCTCGTTTGCCCGCGGGGTGCACTCGATTTCACCTGTTCGCAATTGACTATCGATCGATACATGATAATTTCTAGTAGCATTGTCAAAACCATTAAAACCTGATTTTTATCATTAATAGCTTTATGGGATAATTTTATTATCAGTTTTGCAAATCAAAATTAACAAAAAATTACTGGGAAGTTCATTTGTGAAACTTTTGTTCAAGTGGAAGGACATATTTACTGCTCAAATTTAAAACAGTTATCAACAAATTTAATTAAGTTCAGCATCGAAGTTGGAATACGGAGTCGGTTGCTGGAAAATAATATTAAAATCATAACTACCCATTTAGGTAAGCAAAATTAAATCTCTATTTTATAAAATATAATTATATTATTTATTGATATCGCAATTTATTCTTCACTTTAATAATTTTTTTTTTTCAACCTTGTTTTTTGCATTTTCAGTAATTCATTATAAAATGAATTCAAATTAACTGTATCAATCAATGAACATTAAAACCGTATCGAAAAGCCATGGACTTTTGAAAGTATTTAATTCAAATTTCTTTTCAATTTTCCCCATAAAATTTGTCACAATCTAAATTTCTTTATTATTTATTCTGAATATTGAAGAGGTCACTGTTGTATCGATAGCCTCTATGATAGCACATTAAAGGGACGCGAGTATTCACGTGCTCCAAAGAAACATCAATCGCTGTCAATCCGATAACGGGCAAAATAACGCCCACCGTCAGTTGTAAAATCGGAGTCGTACAGGGATAAACCAGAACTATTTAGTGACAATATTCTCACGTGTTTTTGTTTTGCATTAAGTGATTTATATTTAAGCGGATTAAACCCTATAATAACTAAAATAAGATATACAGAAAATAATGGAAACATTTCTGTGTCTCCTTCCGAATCATTATCTGGATAAACTAATAGTTGGGTGATTTATTCTGAAAGTACTGTGTGAACATATTTATTTATAAACTGACTTATAAGTTTGTGGTAATGACATATTCTTAGAAAATGTTACCAGCGGAGAAAGGTACGTAATATCTGTGTGTGTGTGTGTGTGAGAGTTTTTTTTAAATTTTATTTACAAACATGATTTTCTCTAAGAATGAATTTTAGCTTTTAGAGAGATATATATACATTTGGTAAAATATATGTGTCTCTTTTTTTTCTTTAACTATACCTTTTAAATTTTACCATCTTTTTTCAATATATTATAATATTTAAAAAAAAATAAATCAAAAGTTACGCCCATCTCAAAAAGTAAACAACTGTTAGATTTAATAGAAAGATGTAAACATCAGGTGAAGTGAATGACTTCAAAACATCTGCAGAAAACGGTTAGAAAAAAAAGTGAAACGAATCAAACTGTATGGTAAATTTATAAAGGTTAAAAGTTCGTTACAAAATTAAAAGATCGCTACACAATTTTGCCAACAGTTTAGTATAAAGGGGTTTTGATTACACTTGATCGGTTATATTCGGTTACATGAACACACCGTAACATGTGCTGTATGGTTGACTTAATCTTAAAGCTGATGAAAAATTTACATCATTTGAGTGCAAGATAAAAACACAAACTTTTGGTCACAGCTGTTGTGGAACCTACAATTTAATATTTAATATTGGAAAGACCAATAAATTATAATATTCAATGACATCAGCGTAAATTATTAAGGATCATTATATTTTTTCTAATAGCTAAAAAATTACACACACTTTCCCCCAAGGGAGGTTTTTCTATCGTGTTCGGTGTAGACAGAGTCCAGACACTTCTAGCTGAGAATATCGTTTGTACGTTTGCCGATAACATTGATTTTATTACCTGAACACTATGAATGGTAATAAAATGACCAGAAGAAACGTTATGGCTACGGACAATAGATATTGTGTGTCCAGTGATAACCACATTTTACACCTGACTCTTACCTGAATATACTACTAAACTCTTATGAAATATTAATTAATGTTGACATGCACTATAGTTTTTTTCTTTTTCTTTTGAATCCGTACTTTTTCTAAAGACTTTTTTTTAATGTCAGCCAATCCGAAGTCAGTATTTATTTCAGAGAACATTTATAATCAGAAATTTGGCTAAGATTAAAATTCAAATGAACGTAAAAATAAACTTCAAACTTTTAATTGTAATCTTTCGCAAAAAGTGTGCCACTCCCGACCTCATTTAGAATCACATTATCGCCATATATAATGAAAATAAAAAAATATATTTGTTTCTTCTTTCCTTCTTTGTTATCGGAAAGGAATTTGGTAATAAAAAGCTTGTCGGATTTTACCCCCTATGTTAAGATTTCGTATGGATCAAAGGGTTGTTAACGCGTTGTTCTGCATTTTTATTACAAATAGCATTTGAATGAAATCCATATAAAAGGGTATACTCAAATCAGATTATTGATTTGATATTTCAGAATAATTTACATTTATTCTGGTTAAATTAAGCAAAAGGCGAAAACGACCCAAAATGCTTCACATAAATATTTATTAATTTTTTTATTTATTTGAATAGCAACGAAAAACTCAAAAAGTCCCTAGTATAGATCAGTATAGATTGCTGCATCAAATCGTGTGTATACATTGCACTTCATATCTAAGAATTGTTTATTTTTTCCGGAATGTAATTAGCGTTCCTACATCGATTTTATCATATATTTATTTCCGCCAGAGGGGTGCACTTGATTGATAAGTGTGAACATTTACACCTTAAAAATCCTTTGATCTTTTAAAATCAAACAGAAGTAGAAATGTAGTCTTGTTTTTATTGAGAAAAAGGAAGTTATACCCATGAGTAACTGTATGTAGAGAAGTCAAAATAATGTAATCTTGCACACTATTGCACACTAGAGGTGGGGTTCACTTGTAACATAAACATAACCAACAAGATTCTGGCCTGTGAAGTGTTTCTTTTAATTTCTGAACGTCATCCCATGTTTCTTTATATTCTTATGGTCAATGAATCCATTATCCTCTTTAATTTTACACAATGTCCTCAAATCCACGGTCCCATTAATCTGTCACATTCAGTAGTTATATATGATGTTTCTGACTGCACTTCTGGTGTTTCATTATATCACATTTTGAATCATTCACTCTAAATGAGTTATTATACATATCCCAATCTTTTTTGTATATAACTTGGGTTACTTTTGTATAATATGTTATCCTCAGTGGCGGTTCCAGAACTTTTTGTAAGGGGGCACTGGCTGACCTAAGGGGGGCTGCTCCAGTGATTCCCCATATTATCAACCAAATATAATTTTTTCCTGTGAAAAGGGGTAGGGGGGACAGGCCCCTTGGATCCGCCTATGATCCTTCATGAGGTGAGAACATTTGCATATGATTTCTACCAGAATGGTAACATGTATTACAATGCCAAAATGCATTGCATTCCTAAAGTTGTACATTGATAATAAAAGAATGGACCAATATTTCCTATGAATGAGTATTAATCATGTTAATGTATTTGTCTAACAAAGCTTGACTTCTTCTGTATTTTAATGCAAAGGCATACATATTTGTCTAGATCATTTATACGAACTTGTTCCAAAATGATTTTTAGGCCATTGGAATGAATACCCTTGAAATGTATATATGTTATTATGAAAGTATTAAAATTAACACCCTTGACCATACACTTCTGTTCACTCCTTAAACTCCTAGACCTCACAGTCACCATTCATATTCTTTAATTATATACTTCAGACACTTATCACAAATTTGCCAGATTTCATGCTCAATAACTCTAAATTTATTTCTGATTTGCAGGCAAATGATTGCACTTTGTACTTTATTAAATACCAATATCAATTTCAATTGAAGTTTAAACAGTTGGGCCATTAATTTCATTTCTGACATTTCAACCCAATCCTTTCATTAGTAAATACCATACTTCTTGAAAAATGACCCTGCGTAAGTGAATGTTCCTTGAAGTTGAAAGTTCATTAATCAATTTTAGAAATCAAACTAATTATTAAAGTAAATGTGCTTAAGGCAAACAAACAAAATGTTTTCAAGTAATGTTTCATTTTTAAAAATGACAAATCCATCAATAATTTTAATAGCAACAAAATGAGGGAAAAAAACTGAAAGACATTAAAATATGTCCATTAATATTAGCCACAAAACTTATATTGACCACTGGATATCTACAAAAAAATATTGTTAACTCTAAACTGCGATAAATTTGTTAGGGCATTTTATTGGGTTCTGTGGGCAGCCATTCTGTCAGAGCAGCCACATCAGAAGATCAATCCTTACACAGAATCCATAAAGACATTATTACTAAAGCACGTACAAGAATGATTTCAGACAAGGACAAGAACAAATGTCGCTACAATGGCTTAATTTGCTAGACTGCATGTACATGTCATTTTAGGTTTTGGATAAAAAGCATTGTATTTATCTCATGAATTGATTTTTAAACAATTGACTATTTTTTATTCCACACATTTTTGATAATTGATGTTTTATTTTCTATTTTTAGATGTGGGTCACATATATAGAACCAGCATACGAAAGAAAATGGATCATGTTTATGAAGAGATTATTGCAGGGTCCTGCAAAAAGATGAAATTTGTTCGCCACGCCAAAGACAATGATGAATCCAAGCCTACTCCATGTAAACGCAACAAGAACATGGTTTATACTCCATGCAAGGGCGCCTCCAATAGTCATGCAGTTTCTGGAACCCCAACACAGAAGATACCCTTCACATCAACCTCTGTACTCAATCACAGAATCAGCTTGACGAATGACGACACATACCTCTGTCCAGCTCCTAGTACTACAGTGAAACATTTAAAAGCTCAGGGTATGAAAAAAATATTTATTGTCTTAGTAAATATTTTGTGGTTGAGTTCAGTATTTTCAGGGAAATTTATTAAAAACTCTGGCAAAAAATCAGGTTATCATGTAAAATTATATACTTTTTTTGAATGAAAAAAAAATAAATATATATATATCATTGAAAAATAAGTAAAAGGTCTAGACTAAAACCAATAAATTGTCTAAACTTCTGGGCATATGGTGACAAGCCTAAACAGAGAATTACACCATCTAGACAATCCCCTGCAGTTTAGATATATGTTATAATGGGACATGGCAATGGAAAATGATAGTCCTCATCCATGAAAATCTCACCTGTGCACCTGACACAGGTATGAAGTAGGGTCAATATCAATTTTCTACCTATATGTCAAGTTTGATAGATCTTTGTTAAATTTAATTTATGTCCCAATGTTAAATGTGTCATTTGTATACAAAATTATTATTACAACCAAAACATGCAAACATTTAATTTGACAAGGATAAATGTGTAATCAAAGCAATACATGTACATGGTAGTAAATCAACCCCTTTCAAATCAGCATTATAGAGTCACCAATGTATTTATGTTATAAATTTCGACATTCTGTGAGAAAATCTACTGATATTTAATATAGTGGGATAATTTTAGGTCCATTTGTTAAATTTAAGTTCTCATAATTTTGGTATTTGTTAACTATCCATCATTTTTGAAATGTTAATACTTCATTAGCATGTCGAAATAAATAATATTTCATGAGAGAATTTAGTGGAAGTGGTTTCAATTAAAAATTTGCCTTTAGCATTTTAAGAGAATTAAGGGTATTGAAATCTTTAAGTGAAAAGTAATTGAGAAAGGTTTAAAATTCAAAAAACCTTGAAACCTTTTGTATATCAGACATGTATCTGTGTTTTTTCCCCCTATATAACAGGTTCATTAAAAAGAGTGAGATTTTTTTATCATATTCCTGAAATTTGATAAAATACAGCAACCAATCTATCATACATCACTATTATAATACAACATGATTAATAATTGAAATACATTTAATAGTAATGTCAGTTTTAGCAAGGATTTGTTAAAAGCACTATACAAATCCCAGGTTTTAGGCTCTCAAATTTTATAGAGGATAGTCTCACTGTTAATAAAAGGGGAACATGGACTGGCCAAAGTCATCTTCATATTTTATTATACTCCTTAAAAGTTTTTTTTGTTATTCTACCAGATGATATTTTAAGTTTATAACATTTATGATTTTAGAGGATTTATTGGGAAATAATAGAAAAACTACTGTGAATATAAAAGATTACATAAAAGTTTGATTACATAATTCTAGATCCTGTTGTTAAAATCCATTAAACCATAAATATAGAAAATATTTAAATCATAGAACTGCTGTGAATTTCCATATATGAGGAAATTACATTATGTAATAAACTTCAGTAAATAGTCAATTTATTAAAAATCCATAAAGTCTTAATCATATATGATAATAAATGGATAATAATTTTATTGGGGGCTATTTGTTAATCCTAATATAGCACAGCAGTATATTAACCAGTATTTAATATGACCAGCTGAGAAGTAAGAGAGAGCTGACCTCCCATTAGCATATTCCTGGCCTTTTTTACCAGCACCAGACAAATCTATTTCTATACAATTAAAGACTATATGGTTGCCAATTAAATTAAACTGAAATGCAACTGTGAAATCAACATCCTGCTGTTACTTTTATTCTCTTACAAATTAAGACAAATTTGGGATGGGAATCTGGTTAAAATGTTGAGATAGCTATAGAAAACCCCAATAATTATGTAACTAAACAAGGTTCTAACTTATTTATGAGTGTTTTGAGTGGCAGCCATGAAGGTTGTGTGATGTATCACTGAAGTAAGGGATCAATTGTTGGTCTAATTGGTCTGTATTTAACTTCCTGGTTTGAGATTTCTATAGATCCCCTGTGGTTACTAAATTGTTTGAACATGAAACACTTGGCATCATGATTTCTATCTTGTTAATTTAGTGATTGGCAGGTCTTCATGTTTCTAGCAATGGTAATGTTTTTAGCAGACCACACCACAGACTTGCTATCTGGACTCATATATTGGCACTGGGATGTTTTATAATAGAAATTAATTAATTTAGACTAGCCTCCGATTCTTTTATATCTATATTTAATTGTTTAAAGACAAATGTCATAATAAATTATAAAAATTCTTACAATTAATTTTGATGACCAGTTTAAGTCCATTGATCTATCCCATAAACCAAAAAACATTAGCCAATAAATATAAAACAAGAAAAAAACCTTCAAAACTACATTGAAAAATTAGATTAATACTATCAGTGCTGAGATCATTTGTTTTAACTCATTACTGATATAAGGGTAACAAAATAGCAAATTGTTTTAAAAAAATATTGAAAAGAAAGTATAATTGTTTAGCGGTTCTTGAAATATGTGGCATCATATTTTACCAATGTCAACATTACTGTTCCTATTTCAACTTAGTAGCATATTTTACTCTAAATTTCAAAACCCAATTTACTTTTTTAAAAAAGAATGTACAAACATAAACTTTTGGAGGTTTTATTTTATAGTATACATAATAGGATAATTATATCAATTTTTAAATAAGAGTATTAATTATGTATGAATTATTTAAGATATTTTTTATTCCTACTCAATGAAATAGGGAATTTCATATTAATGCCAAGGTTGACATTTATTGGGGAAATTATTTCCAAAAACTAAAGCTCAGACAAATGTCTACAGTTTCCAATATACAAGTGCTACCTAAAATTAAATATAACACCATAAATGTGTCTTTAAATAAACATACTTCAACTTTTCTCACCTTTTCTATAAAATACCTGTCAATTATTTATTAATGAAGAATAGGATTCTATTATTAGCTGTTTATTTGGGAGGAAATTATTGTCAAAACAAAGTGTCAGTATTAAGCTAACTGTAAAGTACTTGGTAAATTTAACACCTATAGCTACCTGTTGTATATTTCTTAAGACATGTTTGTATATTCAAATCCCTACACCCACTTCACCTTAATCAGGTAATAATGTGTCAGGTAGATTATCTCGGTCATTGACCAATCAGAAGCCTGGATTAATCAGGTAGCACCTAATTGATAAAAATAATATGATGTTGAATTAATTTATTGACTTATTACTAAAAAATTATTTGCTGCATCAACATCACTACTTACTGTTTATTTTCTGGGTTATGTTATTTGGATTTTCATCATGGTTATTAGTACATCTGTTCCAACTTTTGTAAGAGGTGAGACAAAACATAATTGTTTTAATTTCAAATTTATTTTAATATAGATTTTTAAAATATAATAAGAACAAAACTTTAATTTAAGTTATTAATTTTATTATTTTCTGAGAAAAGATATAAGTGATACAAATTGAACAACAAAATTTTAAAATAAATCATATTAGTAATCAATGCATTGAAAATTTTATTATTGTATTTCAAAAAAGCAGTTTTTAAAATTTTCTTATTTTATTTTATATAGTATATAAGGGGGGATAACATCATTTTTTTATATTGTTTGATCTTATTTATCACTTTTTTTTCTCTATTGTTTCAGTTGCAATTTAAAGTGGTATCAACCTTAAATTGTTGGAAAATATTTCAAAGAAATCCCTAAAAAAAAAAATAGATTATGAAGCTGAGTTTTTTTTAAAGGCTTGGTCACATAGATCATTTATATTCCATACTAAAATATTTATGAATTTATTATTATGTATTGCAGGTCAACTAAAGTTGTCAGCTTCCATCAACCAAGGCGTTCTACAAGTTAATGGTAAGTTTATATAATATACTTTGAAGTTCTAGATTTCATCTTGTCACAATTTTGTCAAACATCTTCCATAAATAAAACTCAGAATACCCCCAACTGTTAGGAGATTTAATTATTAATAATTATGATTTGTAAATATTAATTATATTTTGCCACCTTGATAAGTTGAGATCTATATGTCAAGAGTCATGTATATTAGTAATGTTCAAAGAAATGACAACTATTACTTGTTAGAAGAGCATATGGGCCAGTACCTAGCTGTTTTAGAATATATAAGTACGGTCTGGACTTTTAATTTCTTATCTTTAAATAAGTTCTTCTGAATCCTTTAATCAACCTAAAGTGAAACTTTCGAGGATAATTGATAATTTGAATGTGCTGCATTTCATAAACAAAATACTCAGAATGTGATATATTAAAATTTCACCAGTATAAATTTGTAGAATCTTTATCTTGATTTCCATAAGAATTGAAACACTCACTCATTCAAGCTTTAGAAAAAAATAGGATTATCTAAAAAGTGATAATCAACTGTTGTAAAAATGTTTCTTATTTTTTTTTTAAACTGCTTAACAGATTTTCATACTTTCTATGTTGCTTTTTCTGTATAATCTTTGACTTTTATAACAGCAAGCCAGCATCCTATTTAAATGATACATAGTTTACCACTGTTCAAACTTATCATATTTGTATTTATTTGTAGTTATACAAGGTCGCCAATTGTCTACCAGACAGAAGACAACTTCTATTACCTATGTAAAGGTATGGTATCAATTTGTTCAAAACTTTATAATCTCAAAAGTCTTTCTCCTTAAATATAAATCCATGTTAGACAACTCATCATAAAAATTCTTCCAAAGACAATATGAGACCATATGCAATTTGATTTCAGTTAATATGTTTTTATTTGCTAACATAATCCATCCCCAGACTATGTTCTTAATCTGTTTGGATTCTTTCTTCTGATGATTTTCATTTTTCCCAACAATAGATTATAGAATGTATAGAAGAATTTATTCTTTTAATTAATTGATTGTTCTCTAACCTCATGTTCAGTGGCAAGTATATTGCTTTAAAGATTATAATGGGTCAATGACGAATGTCAACTTTTAGTACATAAAGTTAAAACTGGAAAAAAACTTGTTCATATGTTTTATTAGATATTTTCCCAAATGATAATAAAAAGTCATTTGTACATATATCTATCTTTATTTTTATGTTTTTAGGTGGCCCTAATTCCCGACGGAGATAGCAGGAGGTGTAGCAGCAAGACATTCATTGTAACAGACTCCAACAACCCTCTCTACGACCATCAGTTCTCATTGTAAGTATACATTACTCATTCAACTTAGAATAACAATAATGTACATTCATTAAGTAATTTATGGAAATCTTTGCAATATCATTGGTTGTGCAACTCCTCATCATTGTTACAGCAATATGCAGTTTCTGCTGATTTTGCATTTTAAACCAGTAACTGAATACCAGTTTATCTTTGTTATTTCTGTTAAATTATTTAAAGAAAATGTTTTTCTATCTCTAAACATGCTAAATGAAACACAGTAATAACATTATTACATTGAATCAGGTAAAAGCTTTGGTAATTTCACTGATAAAGATGTCAATATGGGGAGAGGTCCAGATTTGGAGAACATTTGGGATGGGAAGTAAGGGGCTCAGTTGTTTAATTTTTCTCTCACACATTATCCCATTTTAATTATAAACTAAATGAAAATAAAATTAATATCTAATAATAATGAGCAATAAATCCTATCAATTATCAGATAATCTGATAATAGATTTGTTTATTATCTTAGGATAAGGTACCTATCCCAGGGGACTATAATATTTATAGTTATTTCATATAAACACAATCTTGTTTGTTTATTTTAATAATAACAAATTTCATGGGAAAATTTAAAGATTATGAATTTTGAAAAATTAAGGAAATGAATGAAATTAGAGAAGATTAGAAATTGCAATTGTTATCATTCATCCTTAATTATTAGGATTTTTGTTTTAAGTCGACAAAGAAATTAGGATATTAAGAGCTGTTACATTTTAAAAGAAATATTTGAAAATTGTTTTTCCAAAGCATCTATTGAAAAATGATCATAAAAATTATTAAATAAAAGCTGTTACATTCATTTGCATAATCAGACGAAAGCAAAATTCTTAAAAATAATCAATTATTCATTGAATATGAAAACTCTTAATTGGTTATAGTAGCATATTGGCCTTTTCATATTCTGATCCTTTTATCTGCCACAATATTAAGAGCAGGTGCTTTTGCAAAATTATGACAAAAATTTTGAACAACATTTAAAATTATAACAATTAAAAAGCGTCATAATTGATATAGATTATATTTAAAATTGAACATTTACAGATTAAAATTTGATCATGTTATAAGTATCAGTTGAGAAATAAGATATTTTGTTATAATGAGTACAATATGGTTGTATTGGCTGCTAAGTGGGGATCCCTGGTGTTAATTGTACAGAAATTTGACATTTAATTAGGCAGGTGAAGGTTTGATAGACAAGAAACATACACCTGAAATTTATGTTCTCACCTGTTTCAAATCAAATGAACAACTGACCATAGTGTTCTGTCCAAAGTTATCCTGCTTTTTAGAATTTTTAGTATTTTATAATAGCATTTTTAATTCATACTCAGAAAATTATTTGAATGTTTTTTTTAAATCAAAACTGAAATATAGGGTAAATGTAGTCCAGGTGACATTTTAGCAGTTTTATATGCTTTAGATTAAAGAGTAGAGTAAATTAAAAATAATAACACAAATTTGCATTTATTTATTGTTGGTGTTTCCCTCTTTTAGGTTAAATATAAAATAACATTTTTTAACTGTCTTATAGTTGGATGACAAATTGAAGTTAGATTTTTTTTCTTTTTTTTTTTACTTTTTCTGAATATGTTTCAGAATAATAAACATTGTACAGGTGAAAGCATAATGTAATGTTTGGTTGTCAATTAATCATTTGATCTAATTATGAACAAATCTCCCAAACAAGTTCATTGCTTACAGATATATATGAATGGAATTGATATATAGATAGATAGTGTTGTATCAGGTTCTCTGATAAGAACTTGACACATATCTGAGTTGTACATATCTCAAATGATATAAGACATGCAGTTATCATACAAACTTATCTAATTATAATCATTAATCCCTAATTATTGATCACAAGCAGTATGTACTGTAGAATGACATGTGCTCAGTAAATGCACTTAGTAGAATATGTCAATTCATTAACAACCTTAGTTTTGGCATATCTCATGTTGTAACTTCTAAATTTTGGTATAGTGAATTTGCTCTCAGAGATAGTAAGACTTGATCTGTGATAATGTGATAGTCAAATTTCAATCGAAGCAAAACGAACAAGTACGAATATGTCAGCAACTTTTAAATTCAGTTTAATCCAATTTCTTATCTTTTATGTTTTCTTGAACAACTCTACTTCATTTTACTCCACAAAATTTTTGATAGTAAGAATAAAAAAGGTAAAATAAAAATTTGAAAATATTTTTTTGCTATCCCAAAAGATTATGCTAAACTAACACTTAGAATCAAGTTATAAGTTCATAGAATCAAGGGTTTATATAGTTAAGTACAAAATAAATCCTTTATAGAATGTTATATGATTTCTTGTTCATAACTTTTCTTTCTATTTTTTAGTGTGATTGCTGAAGAAGATTTGAAGAAGAGGCTGCACATCTCTGTATTTGAAAGCAGTAAAGCATCTAGGTATGTATAAAATTAGTATTAGTCAATTTATTTTAGCATTATGACATAGTGATTTCACTTAATTTTTAATTTGATTTTTTCCTGACGATTTTTTTTATAAATTTCCGTGATATAAGAAAAATAGAAAAAATAGAAGTTCAGATTTTAAGTAAAGTTCAAGAGACATTAATCTTCTTTTCTTTTTAATCCGACTCAGATGAAACCCCCTGAAAGCATATGTTTTCTACTGTAACATTAATGCTACTGGACAAAAGAAAAATGACCTATCTAACTAAGGGTCAGGTAAACAAAAACACTGAGAAAGGTCTGGGACGACTGTCTGTCCATCAAAATCTTTTCTTCCCCTGCCAGATGACTAAATACGAGTCTGTTAATTGCCATGCTTAATGGATTGATAAATTTAAAAGTTTGACATAAAGAGCGTGTATAGGAATTTTTACATTCGAAAATTTAACAATAATACGACTGAACAAACAAAGAAGCAAAAAATATGATTACAAATGTTGGCGTAGAGTACTGAGTGTATAGGAATGCCTTGTATCGATCACCTGGCCCCGCTGTAATTTATTTATGTTAGCCAGCTGCCTCTCTTGTTTTGTCCCTGAATGGTTGAAAATGAAATGATTACATATAGGACACAAATTTTCAAATTATGTTGTAAAAATGCTGTAAAACTTTAATGAAAAGGTTGGTGAATTACATTTTGATATTTGAATTCTTTATTTTGTTTAACTATAAATATTTTAACAAAGTGACAAATTTAAAAAAAGTTTTTTTTATTATTTATTTCAAATTTTTTTTTTTACACACAATGATGTTTTGCTGGAAGTTTTCAAATTTTTGTTGCATATTTAAAGATGTAGAAAAATGAATTGTCACCTTAAAGTTTCAAATTTGATTAGAAACTTAAAATCAGTTAATTTTTACCTTTGAAGATCAAGGTGTAAAAACCTTTGAAGTTGTAATTGGATAATTAAGAGTTTAATTCAAGAGCTTGGGGTACACAATGAAAATCTTAAATTAGGTTAAATAGTTTGTTTAGTTTGTGTATCATCTTCCTTAAAATCTTGTTAGATGGTAGCCCCTCTCCCAAGCTGAGTTCAAGCTATGCTCCTGATTTGAGAAAATAAATTAGGATTGAGAAATTTGTAAAAACATGGTTATTTCATATAAACTTTGTAAATTTCAAACATGGTCATTTGTTTAAAATTTGGTGTAAGTTTCAAGTTAGGATTATATTTCATGTTATCAGATTAAGATAGTTTACAAGGTAAGGAGTTAAAAGTTTTATATTTCATCTGATAAGATTTACTGTTACTTTGCACGATTCTGTTTAAAAATTTGTTATTTTAACTTACTGTCATTTTAAAATTGACATTTTTATATTTTAAAAGTATTCAGACAAAACTAGGAATTTGTTCATTTGACATTTTAATTGCACTTTTCAAAATATAGTAAAATATCGGAATTTCCTGGTTGACCAGGTTAATATCATTGTTTGTACAATCTTATTTGAGATAAAGCACTTGTTTTGAATACAAAATATTTTAATAATGGTATATAATTCTGTGTAGAAATCATAACAAATGTAGTCATATAAGGAGACAAGGGCTGTTGCATTTTCTTCTTCTACTGATCATCCCTTGTGTAAATAAATAGGTTACCTTATAAAGAAGTATATAAGAAGAAGTTGTCCAGATGACAAATTAAACTTCACTCTGGTTGACCACTTGATTTATTTGACCTTGACAGTCATTTCAACATATCAATTTATTTAACTATGGGATAACCCTTAAAGATCTGTTACATTTCTATTTGTTGAATATAAACCACTCAATCAACTCAAGGGGTTCGTCACTTCATACAGAAAGTAAAAGTTTGGACCATGACAAATGTGATGACATAGAATAATAAGAACAATTATTACCACATCATTAAAATATAATTTTATTCACATTTACCACCTGTGATTATGAAATTTTAAAGGTTAAGTTCAAAAGAGAAATTTGTAGTCATTAATGAGAATGTAATTTTAATTATTGTTCTTTGTAGTTTATGTGAGTTCCTTGGCGGCATGTCTTTTGGTATTCAACATCTGCTTAATCCACAGAAGGTAAGCCTCTAGTTTTATATGTTTTTATTTTTTACATTAATTGGTAATAAATATTTGATACAGAATATAAATAAGATGCAGAATTTTGTAGAAATGAGACAATAGATTTGGAAGAAAAGTTTTAACTTGAAGTATGATATGCGAAAATTGTAAACCTTTGCCAAATTAACCTTTGGACCATTGGATAAAGTAAAAGCATTACAAAAATGAAGACTTTCTTGCTTTTAAGAAATGAATATACATATGCTAACATCACATACATCATTGTTTAGACTTTGTAACTTAAGTTTCAGGTATTTAATTTCAAACAAGAAAACTAAAATCAAAAGTGCGAAAAAACAACCTCAAAAGGTCAACCAAATAATACCTGTGCCTTCGGGAGATTAAACATATATACATGTATTTATATACTAACTTGTAATTTTGAATGAGATGTGTAAGGATTGATTTGTTTATTATAATGTATAATTGTTTTATAGGACGTTATGGGTTGGTATCATCTACTAACAGAGGAAATCAGTCATCACAAGCACCTTAAAGTATCTACAGTGACCAGAATGACACCATACAAGAAAGGTAGGTTTAACAAACCATTATACAACTCAGTATTTCAAGGATAATTTAAAAAAAAATATGGCATTAACTTTTATTAAATATTATGTCTTGTATTAATCTTGGAAATTAGTCATTAGTTATTTGTCTCAGTCTATTTTTTAAGATGTAGACTGTATTTGAAAATGGGAGATAACTCTTAGTAGATTAAGATTTTAATTGTGTAAAGAATAATATAAGAAATGGGTACATTTTTGTTTCAAATATTTCAAATGTTGATAATTAGAAAACATAGAAAATGTCTTTTCGGTACAAGTTGAATTATATTAAACAGTTAAAAATAGAAATATAAACCATATTAATAGCCAAATAGATCGTGGAATTCAGAATAAGAAAAATTAACATTGTGAAAGTGACATAAATTTTTAAAAAATATGAAGAAAAGTTTATTATATAGAAGTTTAACAATATGTTTTTGATTTTGTAGGTAGTCTATCAGACAAGAAAACAGCAGACAATGACATCCTTACAGTAAGTTACTTCCCTTTGTAAAACATCAACTTATATGTCTTCCCTTTTACAATCTATAGATATAGTACACAGATGATTGATATTTGTTTCAATATTATGCATATTTCCAAATTTTAGGCTTTTAATATTATAACAATAAAAACCAATAAAACTTTTGTTTATATTATAATATAAAGATTTCAAGCTTATAGTCATTTTATATCAATGATATTAAGTATGGGTATGGGACAATGAGACACCAATCAACATATGATAAACTTGAATGTATTTTGATCAACATACAATAGCAAGGTGTCCATACTAAATGTCTTATTGGTCAACTAGGTTGTAAATCAATTCTACAGGAACCTTCCAAAAATCTGGTATAACACTGAACTCCTTAGGTCCAATGAAACAGATACATATTTATAATCTAGATCTATTTAAGGCAGCTGTTTTACTTTAATATAATATATTTATGTTTATTTTAGGTCAGCCTCTCACGTAGTTCCAGTGGTTATGGTTTCACAGTTGTCGACTCCTGCCCTGTAAAGATTGGTAAAGTAGACCATAGTTCTCCAGCAGCATCAGCAGGTCTATGCCCAGGGGACCATGTCATCTCTGTCAACGGTCACAACGTGTCAAGGTCACAGTCATCCAGAGTAGCAAAGATTGTCAAGTAAGTACAAAATAAATAAGGAATACTATCAAAATAAGATGTGGTATGATTGCCAATGAGACAAGGCTTCACAAGAGACCAAATAACGCAGTCAAACTGAAATTAACAACTATATGTGTATGTTTCAGGTTTAAAACAATGAACAATGATATAGTATTACTAGGTTGGGTCATCATTTTCAGAAATACTAAACTTAAAATATCTCATCATTTATTACAAGATAATATGTTGTATAAATTTTGGTTTCAGATCAAATGTTCCATTACTTATCTGTTTCAATATCTATTTTTATATAAAGAGTATTTTGTGTTGTAAAGCCAGGAATGGTAATAAGACTTCCATTGTACATTTACAAAAAAGAATTCTGACAATGTTTAATCATGATTTTTATTTTTGTAGGAATGGTGGTCAGTCACTTGTCATCGAGATTCAACGTGCTAGTCAGTTATCCTTCCTTAACCAGTCCCTATGGCAACCAGAACCCACCATGCTGATAGACCCCACAGACATGAGACGCTGCAGCCACGACAAGGGTTACACCTCCGAGTCCGACCTGTCCGACACAGATGAGGGTATCTACTCCTGGCCAAGCAACAACACCAGTACACCTGTTAAGAAAGACAAGAAATCAGAGGTATGTCATTTATATTGGAAATTTATAGGTTATTTGAAGGAGAAGTAATTCAGTTTAATTTATATACAAGGGAAATATATGGAATAAATTCATGTGAATTAATATGTAACTTAAAAAATCCAAGTAGATGTCATTGCTTAAAAAAGAATAGAATCTTTATGTTACACAAATTTAAGAAAGCTGAAAGATGTGTACTGAACTATATATTGCAATAACAAACTTATTATATATACATCCTAATACATATCCTACAAAAAATAAACTTTCAGTGGAATTCATGTATTTCTACAAAGAAATTAGTAAAGAAATTTAAACAGTTTGAAGTACTGCAAAAAGATATAAATTACTATGTCAATGCTTTAGATATGTAATGAATTTTGAGTAATGTATTTTTGTTTGTATTACAGTCATCAGCAGCCTCAGAGAAGACAATCTCAACACTGATTCACCAACTCCTGACTGCAGAGTCCAACTTCATTGATGTCATGCATGCTGGTATGCAGCTGTACTCACTACCACTACGACACAGTATCCTCACGCCACAACAACACTCATCCCTCTTCCAGAATATTGAAAAGGTAAACCTTCCTTTTAATTGATATTGTACATAATAGTAGTGGTAGTGGTATGATTGCCTATGAGAAACCTCTCCATCAGAGACCAAATGATATAGAAATTATAAAAATATAGGTTTTTAATAATATAAAGTAAAATCTATTTCACATACTGAGTTATAAAAAGCCCAGAAATGACAAATGATATGAAGACCTGAATTGTACAATGATAAATAAAATATGGTATACAGCAACAAATTACAACCACTGAAATAATTTGTGAATACTATATATATTGTGTTTAGATTTAACTTAGAAACTAGAAGGTATCTATATGATTACAAAATTTTAAAGTTTAATTTAAATGACTTTCAACTTAAAATATTTTCAATCTTTGCATTTAAGAAATAAAATGAAATATGTTTAGATGTTAGTTTAAGTTTCAAATATCTAATGAAGAATGTTTTATTTGTATTCCAGTTGGTTATGATCTCTCAGTTCCAAGTAAAGCAGATTCAGAACAACATCCCAGCCTCTGAGTCATCGTCAGACTCAGACTCTAGTACCACATCGTCATCTGCTACAGAGACAGCTCAACACATCGGCAAGATCTATCAGTCTAAGGTAAATAGTATACCATATTTATGATGCTTGAAAGAAAGGGGGCAAACAATTTTTTATGGTATTCCATCACAAGTACTAAAAAAATGCTGTATTGTCCTGGAATTACTTACTACCTGCAGCTTTTTACACATTATATCTGAAGAGTAATGTTTAAAATCTCTCGGAAAGAGTAATAACCAAAAAATTAGGTTTAAAACTTTCAACATTGCTTTTATAACTTCAGAAATAAGAAGTAAGAATAACCAAGTATGATGATATGTTTTTTAAAATTAATTTATTAAAAAAAAGTTTTTGTGGTAAGCACCGATAGATCATAACAACATTAGATTCAACTGCTTCCTTTGTGTGTAATTACTTGAGTGCACTGAAAAAGAATGAACTTATAAGTATTTTTTTTTATTTCAGATTGCTATGTTCTGCCAAGCCTATGACTTGTATGCCAAGGGTATCACCTCAGCCAACAAGGTTCTGTCAGATCTCAGTACTTCAGAAGACTTCATCAAGTTTGTAAGGGTAAGTGTCTATTCATTAGTAAGAATTGGGAATGAGAAAATATATTGGAAAACTGCAATGCTGTACCACTGTATTATCATAGTTACTAAAGAAAAACATGAAGCAGTCACTTTATTGACCTCAACAATGAGATAATGTGCTCTTACTTTCCATATCTTACTGAAAATAATGAAACTACTTTGTGTAAACATAAGTTAAATAATGTACTCATTTTGGCAGTTACATATTAATACAATTAAATAATTAATAGGTTCTGGAAACAAACTTATAGATATATATATTGTGAAACTACTGTGTCAGTATAGAAATCAACACATGCTTACAAAGGACTTTTAAAAGAATTATGATTTTGCTTTATTATGAGAACTATAAATATTATATTTTGTATGTGAATACTTATTTATGTTTTATTTTACAGAATTCCACGTTAGAGTCCGGTGAGCCATCCATCAGTAGCTACATCTACCTCCCAGTACAGCACATAGTCCGAGTGTACAACATTCTCCAACAGATACTAGTCTTCATTGATGATGCCAGTCTCTCATCTACTATGCACAGTAAGTATTTGTTGAGTTACATAGTAAATTAATACCCTTTATTGAGGCCTATTAAAGGAGTCCATGGAAATTTAGTCATTTATTAAGGTCACTAGTTTGAAATTCTGTGGAACATCATCATAATTAGAAAATTAATTGATATTTTGTAATTTTGGTTTGAAATCATAATATCTTAAATCAATTGCCCTGGTAATCATAATAAATAAAACCATGAAAGCCTCCCCATTTTAAAATTAGTAAGGTTAAATAGTACAGATAATTGGTATTGTTGATAATAAGACCTGGATAAACTCAGAGTTAATATCCAATACATGACAAATATTGGCTGTTATATTTTTAAATAGTTCCATTTTATTTTACATAGGCATTTGTTGATTTGAAACATGATTTGCTTCACCTAAAATGCATTTTACTAAATATATATTTCTCCTTTACAGCCTTTAGATCCTGTATTGACAACATGACCAGCTATCCTAGTGTTTCACAGATCCTTTGTCTAGCCTCACTTTCACCTATCTCCTCAAAACCAGCAGCAGACAGCCAGAAGTCAAGGTCATCCACTAGCACAGGAAGTAGGGGGCACTGCGATGGTCAGCTTTCTCTACCAACGTTTCAGGAGTATTGACTTGTTTTTAGCCTTTTATTACTGTGATACTGACTATTTTGTTGGAGCGTTACAATAGAGATTCAGCACCAAGTTCTGAGGATACGTCATCTAGAGATGTCCCCCATCTTAGCAGAAACCTGCTGCTGGTATGTATTCTCTTTTATTTAATCATTTATATTTTGCTAGAATCAGGGTATATGTTTATTAGAGCACAGAACTTTAGAAATAACTCTGAAATGAAGAAAAATAGCACAGCAGTCTATTACAGTTCCCTTAAATAATTTTAAACAAACCTTTAAATGCATTAGAGTAATTGGATGTCAATTTTGATTTAGCTGAAATATTTTCCAAAGAACATGCTTAATGGTGACAAATCTTTCTCTAATACGGGCAATACACTAAAAAATCAATCTTACACCACTTGTGGAAGATAGAAAAGGCTTTATAAGATAGATAAGGCTTTATAAGATAGATATTGAGATGCTCAAAAGAAAGAAAACAAAAAAAATCAATTGAAGTAGCTTCAAGTCTTTATCTTAATGGTATTAGTCCTGTTGATAATGTATGTAAAGAATAAAAATGACAAAAAAAATGCATATTTATATTATTTTATAATGTGTCTTAATCATTCTCATACTAATGTTCTTCTTATTTCTTTTCCAGGACAAAGCAGAGAATTACAGGTTCTCAGAGTTCACAAGAATCCATTTGACAATGACGATTGATGTATATGAACTTTTAATTTGTTTATAGTGTGTATTAATAGGACCTATATAATAGTTCTGTATCCCACAATAGTGCCAACAAGTGCTAATTTATTTGTACATATTGTTTTATTTTTATTGTTATCAATTTGATGTTATTAAATTGAAAATATGAAATGATTTACTTTTTTTTAGTTTTTCTATCAAATGTCCTTTTGAGCAGGTAGCTAGTTCCACGATTATCTAATGAACAAACCCATACATTATTTGTTTAAAATAATGAAAGTCTATTAACAAAATTAGGGTAGACACTAGACAGACATGAAACATAAATGCAAGGTAATGCATTGATCTTACCCTGAAGAAATTGTTAAAACTTGCAAATACCTGTATCTCTGGAATCAAGTGATTGCATCCTTTTTGTCTCGTCTGAAATTAAGTTTTCCTGGTTGGTATATACCACAATATATTAGTTTTATTTGGTCAAAATTTGAAAAGCTCAGTGACACTGGGTATGATGTTTCAATCTGGATTTTTGTATTCTTCTCATTTTCATTTTACTTCCCTGGTCATTTGTGCATGGTGAAATGATGTTTTCTGTGGATTAATTCTTATTTGTGGTATAACATTTTATTTATAAAGGTTAGCCACTTACTTATTCAAGTTCAAAATATACAAACTACCTATTGGTGGTAATGTAGACATTGGTTAAATAGCTATAATGAGATGTGGTATGGGTACCAATGAGTCAATTCTCCATCTAAGTCACAATTTGTAAAAGTAAACCACTATAGGTCAAAGTATGGTCTTCTACACAGAGCTTTGGCTCACACTGAACAGCAAGCCATGTTATCAAATAAACATGTAAACGAAAATACAAGTTATTATCACTCCATTAAAAGTACCTACGAAAATTAAATGAAACTTTAGTATATGCAATTGATGACATATATAAAGAAGACAGCAACAACACAAGAAAAATCTGACATTTTTAAAATACATACTGTCGACAATGTACCGTCCTCAGATAATTTCTTTACCATATGTCAAGCTCAAAATCTGCACTATTTTAAATTTCTTAAATTAATAGAGACTACCAAAGATCTTCAACAACACAAAATTATTGAAGCACAATACATAATGATATTTGAGGAGGTCAGGAAAGAATAAAACTAGCTCTAAAATCAAAGTCTTATCTGAGCTAAGTTTAAAGATACATAATTGCATCACTTAGCAACTTACATTAGCATCTGGCATAGTCTGAAACTTATCGAAATGTCTTCTACCTGGAAAATTCTTGTATGGAACATGGCTACAATCATTTTTAAGGGGTATATTTTGCAATTTGTGTTGAATATATATGATCAAGGAGAAGTGGGGTATACACCAATAAGCCAGCAATCCAAAGACGACAAGAATATAAAGACATCTCGAAGTTTACATGTATTTTGCTACAGACATATGTTCATAGAATATGTCAACAACAGAATCATCCTTATGTTAAAAAAAAGTTGTAAATAAAGACAACAGATTCAATCAAAGATTTGCGATTCACAACGAATTCTCCAAGTTACAAAAAATATCAAAACATAACATGACAAGTACTGACAGTCTCCTGACTTAGCTAATAAACATCCTAATGTAACCAGACTAAACTGTTGGACAATTTCTTGAATGTCGAATTATACGAATTTTATTCATGTTTGACTTTAATTTTAATAATGAAATAGATATTTGTTGCAACACACAAAATCGACAACCAGATAAGATCTACAAAATAAGCAAATAAAGCTAAAATCGTACTTGTAGGAGTAATTACCCTTTGATGATGATTTTCGTCTCGCCTTCGAGTCTTCGACGAAAGTTGTAGTGTATTACTATACGGCTGCAACGTAAACTATTTGTTTAAAGCTTTATATTTAAAGACCTGAATACCTCATGTACCTTGTATGCATTGGTGTTACGAAGTTTCCGTCTTTCATTGTGCCCATTGTCCTTGACCTCATTTTTTATAGTTCAGTGACTGTTTTTTATTTTTCATGTGATTTTCTCACACATTATGAGTATTTAAACTATATTTCGTATATTGGTTCCTTGCAACATCTACATGTCAGTCAGACAGGGTTAATCTGACCTTGACCTCAACTCATGGATCAGTGATCACAGTTAATATTACGTGTTTATGTCTGTTTTATCTGATACTATACAAGTAGAAGGTCAACTATATTTGGTGTCTGGAATTATAGTAAGGAGTACGTGTTAGACAGGTAGGTTTCATCTGAACATGACCTCATTTCCATGGTTCATGTTAATTTTGTGTTTAGATCTGTTTACAAGTACTATACGCAATAGGTCAACTGTAATTGGTGTATGGAATGATTGTACGATTACATGTCCGACTAGCCAGTAGCATCTGACCTTGACCTCACGTCCATGATTATCATTTTATCATTACGTTTTTTCGCTTTTGTTGTTTTTCGATTACCATAAGTAATGGGTCCACTATTAATTGTGTTTGGTATAATTGTAAGGTGAACATGTATATGTGTGACAGATCCCATTTAATTGTCATGAGCTTACCGATTACTTAGTTCATGTGATACTTTAAGTAAAATTGAGAATGGAAATGGTGAATGTGTCAAAGAGACAACAACCCGACCAAATAAAAAACAACAGCAGAGGGTCATCAACAGGTCTTCAATGTAGCGAGAAATTCCCGCACCCGGAGGCGTCCTTCAGCTGGCCCCTAAACAAATATATACTAGTCCAGTGATAATGAACGCCATACTAATTTCCAAATTGTACACAAGAAACTAAAATTAAAATAATACAAGACTAACAAAGGCCAGAGGCTCCTGACTTGGGACAGGCGCAAAAATGCGGCAGGGTTAAACATATTTGTGAGATCTCAACCCTCCCCCTATACCTCTAACCAATGTAGTAAAGTAAACGCATAACAATACGCACATTAAGTAAAACCTTTATCTTTGATACTTTCAACATGAAATCAATGGTCTGTAAAACAGGCGAGACTCTTCGGCGAGTGCAGTCTTGTTAACCAATTGTTTGCTCTTTTGTCTTTTATCATGAAAAGTAAGGCAGATAGACAGAACCTCTAAATGTGAAATATAACCAGGAAGGTAACATCTATACACATAGGTCAACCAGAGGCATAGATATATACATGTATATATGTCTCTGGGTCAACATAGCCGAAGCTCTATAGGGAGTTACTTTTTACGCTTCTTTTTTTTTTAGCAATATACAGAATACCGATGGAAACTGTAAACAGTAAAAATGATCAGAAAGACACTATCAACGATGTTAGGTCAACGAAGCCAAAATAGCCATCTTCTTTTATAGGGTACACTGCCTTTGGATTTTTACTAATTTCTGTGGTTTTTGTTTTGTTTTTGTTTTGTTTTAATTGCAAAAACGTAAGCAGATAATACGGGACGCCGAATGGGACTCTTGTGGTTTTGTACTCGAAATTCAATTTTGTACGGACAAAAGTGAGTTTTGTTCAACAAAAATGAGTTCAGTTTAACAAAATTTGTTACTACAAATTTAAAATTTTGTCATACAAAATTATCTTCCAGTGGACAAAAGTTACGTTTGTCATGACAATAGTTACGTTTATCATGACAAAATTCATTTTTGTAACACAGACTTTACTTTTGTTACCTAATTTGAAAATTGGGCGACAAAAGTCAATTTTGTAGGCAAATTAGTTTAGTTTGGATTTGCATACAAAACCGACCTTTGTGAAACAAAATTAACTTTTGTGAGACAAAATTGACATTTGTGAGACAAAATTGACTTTTGTGAGACAAAATTTTGTGTATTAATTTCCATATCAGGTAACAAAAGTCAATTTTGTATGCAAATTAGTTTATATTTGCATACCTTTTTGACAAAATTGACTTTTACCATGACAAAAATGAATTTTGTCTACAAAAAGGAATTTTGTCTACAAAAATGAATTTTGTCATCACAAAAATCAATTTTGTCACCACAAAATAAACAAGTATGTATCACCATGGAAGTATTATATTATCAATATGGTACTTCCATGGTATCACATAGTTTTGTAAGACAAAAATGGTTTTGTTATGACAGAATTGAATTTTGTACAAAACCACAAGAGTCCCATTCGGCGCCCCGTAGATAAAGCTTCGTATCGATCTATAATTGAGTTTCGCCAACTGCATTTTACAGTTTGTTCTTATGTTGGTCTGTTGTACAACTGTACCGGGTAAGGGTAGAACTAAGCGCTCACGAACATGTCTAACACTTACCAAAACATTCTTAATGCATGTTTCCCAAGTAACGATCCTGCTATTCATTAGTTGTCGTGGGTTTATATCTGCCATATTTGCTTTTAGTAAAAAAAAAAAATGTGATAAATTAGCCCGTAGTTTTCTCGTTTGAAATGTATTACATTTTGTATGCCTTTTATAACCGTCTACATATACTATATAGGGTTTTCTCATTGTTGAAGGCAGTACGAGGACCTTTATTGCTTATGTCTTTGTCATTTTACCATTCGCAAAAGACTTCATGCAGAAAGGTCATAAACAGTACAACAAGATATGATTTTGAGCAATTCCCAAAACACACTTTACAGTAAATCAAAAGATTACAAATGAATGAGTATTGTCATAAACTATAAATGAGCAAATTGATAATAATCCAACAACACAAAATGACAATCCACAGAGAATAAACACAATAACCTTTTATCAAATGTTTGTATTAACCCAAGAAGACATGTTTGCAGTCTATACTGATTCAACAAGGTGGTAGCATAGTCACTGTTTATACTTAATAACAATAGTTATTGTAATGATGGTTCTGCTCCTGTCTGGAATAAAATGTATAAGATTTCTTAAATATAAGCTGCAGAATATGTATTTAGGTTGATAACTTTATGAACATTAAACATTTCATTTCCATGTAAAAAAAATTACAAAATCACAGTGTATTGTTTTGCCAATGAACATCGAATCCTATATTAGGAGTTATTTCCATCAAAGCACTTCATTTACCATTCTTTATTTCTAATTTGCGTAGTATCTTGAAACATAAAAAAGGTCAGAAATGATGAACAAGATAAGATCAACAAAAAGCTGTCTAAGCTTCTACTGTTACGAGTTATTGCCCTTTAATAAAGTTCTTGACTATTTTACGTAAATTTAGCGAAACTAGAAAACACAGGGCAACTGAGAAAAAAAACATGGTAGTGAGTAATTTAAACTAGAGGCTCTCAAGAGCTTGTGTCGCTCACCTTGGTCTATGTGCATATTATCAATGGACACAGATAAATTCATGACAAAATGGTGTTTTTTGTGATGGTGATGTGTTTGTAGATCTTTCTTTACTGAACATTCTTGTTGCTACAAATATTTTTCTCTATAATGAACATGGCCCAGTAATTACAGTGGAAAATATTTCCTAAAAACATGACGAAAAAGTTGTTAACAATTGACTATAAAGGGCAGTAACTCCTTAAGGGGCAATTGAAAATTTTGGTCATGTTGACTTATTTGTAGATCTTATTTTGCTGAACATTATTGCTGTTTACAGTTTATCTCTATCTATAATAATATTCAAGATAATAACCAAAATCTGCAAAATTTCCTTAAAATTACATATTCAGGGGCAGCAACCCAACAACAGGTTGTTTGATTCATCTGAAAATTTCAGGGCTAATACATTTTCACTTGATGAACAATTCAACCCCATGTCAGATTTGCTCTAAATGCTTTGGTTTCAGAGTTATAAGCCAAAATCTACATTTCACCTCTATGTTCTATTTTTAGCCATGGCGGCCATCTTGGTTGGTTGGCCGGGTCACGCCACACATTTTTTAAACTAGATACCCCAAAGATGATTGTGGCCAAGTTTGGATTAATTTGGCCATCCAGTTTCAGAGGAGAAGATTTTTGTAATAGATTACTAAGATTTACGAAAAATGGTTAAAAATTGACTATAAAGGGCAATAACTCCTAAAGGGGTCAATTGACCATTTCGGTCATGTTGAATTATTTGTAAATCTTACTTTGCTGAACATTATTGCTGTTTACAGTTTTATCTTTATCTATAACAATATTCAAGATAATAACCAAAAACAGCAATTTCCTTAAAATTACATATTCAGGGGCAGCATGTTTGACCTGATAAACAATTTTACCCCTGTCAGATTTGCTCTAAATGCTTTGGTTTTTGGGTTATAAGCCAAAAACTGCATTTTACCCCTATGTTCTATTTTAAGCCATGGTGGCCATCTTGGTTGGTTGGCGGGGTCACGCCACACATGTTTTAAACTAGATACCCCAATGATGATTGTGGCCAAGTTTGGTTTAATTTGGCCCAGTAGTTTCAGAGAAGAAGATTTTTGTAAAAGTTAACGACGACGGACGACAGACGACGACGACGGACGACGACGACGACGGCGGACAACGACGACGACGGACGCCCGACGCAAAGTGATGGGAAAAGCTCACTTGGCCCTTCGGGCCAGGTGAGCTAAAAAAGGTCTATAAAACAGTCAACATAGTAGAAGTTGTTAGTTGACTCATTACATGAGTTATCGCCTCTCTTTTTTTTATGTTTTGGGCAATAACTATATATATAGAAACTATTATGATATAAACAAGTCTAAATTGAAAACAACGTCCAAACCTATGATTGCTTTTGATAAAAACCGCAATTTTTATACGTGTGCATGTAACAAATTTCGTTGTAGAGGGGTCTTAATACAGCACGAACTACATTTTTCCAAAAGACCAAAAGAGTGAAAAAATATATTTTAACAAAACGCATTTGACTAGCAGGTCGAACACCTGATGTTCTTAAACCTACTGACTGTCATTAACGCCGGATTTCCAAAAAAATAAACACAAGGTGTAGCAAAATGGATAGTTATCATAATTTAATACCAAGTAGAAAACAATAAACTTGCGTCAAAGATGGTAAACCACAACACGAGGTGTTAAATGTGTTACACCATATCCGGATTTCTCTTTATAATATACATACTATGAAGAGAAAAATGAAAATAAATTGAATTCAATGATAATTTTCCTATTGCTATGTTAAAAGGCAATATACATTTGAAAGAGAGAAACAGGAAACAGAAATGATCTACAATACAAAATCATTAATTGGGATATTTTAGTCATGCATTATATTCTATAAAAAGAAGAATATGTGACATGATTGCCAATGAGACCAATCTCCATCATAGAGATAAATGAGAAAGAAGTTAACAACCATAGGTCACCGCACGAACCTCAACAATGTGCAAAACCCTTACCACATTGTCAGCTACAAAAGTCTCCGAAATAGCGAACGTAAAACAATTCAAACGAGAAAATAAAAAAAGTTACCTACATGTATATATTTACAAAACAACAAACGAAATTCATACATGCCACACAGCAGCAAACGACAACCACCAACTCATAAAATCATAAGATTACATATCTGCTAGAACTCCTAATTCCTGACAGCTAGTTTTAAGCTAATAACAACTAATTAAACCATCAAATATATCTAATATAAAAAAGGAGATGTGGTATGATTGCCAATGAGACAACTGTCCACAAGAGACCAAAATGACACAGACTTTAACAACTATAGGTCACCGTACGGCCTTCAACAATGAGCAAAGCCCATACCACATAGTCAGCTATAAAAGGCCCCAAAATGACAATGTAAAACAATTCAAACGAGACAACGAACGGCCTATGAACGAAAAGCAAATATGTAACACATAAACAAACGACAACCACTGAATTACAGGCTCCTGACTTGGGACAGGAACATACATACATAATGTGGCGGGATTAAACATGTTAGTCGGATCCCAACCCTCCCCTAACCTTGGACAGTGGTATAACAGTACAACATAAGAACGAACTATAAAAATCAGTTGAAAAAGGCTTAACTCATCAGATGGACAAAAATACAATTGGACGTTGCCGGGTACTTGTACATCCCGACAACAAAAAAGACACTAGGAACAGATCTGAGGGTACTTGCAGTTATCTGACAGCTAGTTCAAAACCACTAACAACTTCACAATCATGCATCTAAGACTAAATTATCAATCCGTACACATCCAACATCCAATGGATTTAGTGTAAAAGACGTCATTAACAGTCAGAAAAAAACACGACCTTGTGAACTGTCAAGTTACAGGTACCGACAGATTGTATTCATGAATGTGTATATGTATATATAACATACTTGTAATATTCAGTTTGCTTTTAATTTACTGAAAACAAAATCAATATTTATACCAATAAAAAAATATTCAATGATCTTATTACAGTGTTAAATAGGTAACATTTTAGAATAAGTTTATTTAAAGGAGCGATAAGTTTACAAGGATCATTTCTAAATTTCCGGGCACGGTTAACAACATGTGCTATTCCATTTGAAATAAGTTTCTACAGGTACAACCAAACTTCAAAACCAAATATTTATATCTATGGAAAAATTTTGTAAAGGTTTTAAGTAATTTATGGTAACGATATCCCTGGTTTAATAATTTACCAGTAATACATAGATTGCGTTCGTTAAAATCAAAAACGTCACAACCGACAATTTTTTTTATTGAAAATTAACAATAAGGAACGAAAAATCGTCCCTTTTGTCGTAAATTTTAGTGTGGAGTTTTCCGTATAAAACCGAAATATCTAAATCCAGGAAAGGACAGTTATTATTGTTTAAATTGGATTTATTGGAAGTAAGTTCCTTGGGGTAAATTTCAGCAGTATATTGAGAAAATTCTTGATTATTTAACGAAAAAATATCATCAAGATAACAATAAGTGTTGTTGAACTTATCAATTAAATGCAATTTAGACGGGTCTTTACTGAGTTTAGTCATAAACTGTGATTCATAACAGTACAAAAACAAGTCTGCTATTAAAGGGGCACAATGTGTGCCCATAGGGACACCTATAACCTGTCGATAAACTTTGTTGCCGAAACGTACATAAATATTATCAAGGAGAAAATTAACAGCTTCAATCATCTCATCACACCTCCAGTAAGTATATCTATAGCATATTTACCTTTCTCATTAGAGAAGAAGGCTTTAAATGAGTTGCAGCAAATATATTTGCCTTCAGCTTTACCAAACGACCATTTAATTAAATAGGAAAAGATTACATACCAATAAGTACACACCCAACTTGCAATAGATTTAGTTTAAAGACGTCATTAACAGTCAGCGAAAAAATGACATTGTGAAATGCCAAAACATAAATATGATCTATCGAAAGATTGTAGACAATGATAATATAGTATGCTAGTATATACATCAGTTTTTAAGTGTCCGTTTTTCCACGCATTTATAAACCCAAGTGCGAAACACAGGTTTTAAAGAAGATCTTAACTGACTGACTCGGTGAGCAGTAACTTTTTTTCTTATTTCTAAATGCAGCGTGCTTAGCAGAGAAGCAACAATTGTAAACATTCGGGAAACTCAGCCGATTTTCTCTAGTTAAATTACAATCGTGACTATATCGTGACAGATTCTGATGATATTAACATAGTAATGATGTTCTGTGTTTTCTGAACTTTGTCCTCTGGAACGTGCATTATCTATGGAGAAATTTGTCATTGCTGTTTTTGGTCGATTGATTCCCAATTGCATCCAGATTTGGCCGAATGCGAACCGTATTTGCTGAAACCGTTTCTTGATAGTCCCGTTTTTATTACGAAATTCGACAATTACAGAACACAATACGACCGAGTCCAGGCAAAGCAGTGTGCAATGCGGTATAGCAAACTGTGATAGGATTACGTTCGGACAGTACCTGACTTCCCGAATATGTCGACAGTTTTGTAACGGATATATCTTCCGTCAGCGTCGGTTCACTGTCTGATCTCTGTCGGATCACATTCGATAGAACCGGGACGCTGACAAATTGACAGTTACAAACCGGATTAGAATCGGATTAAGAACGGGATAATCGGGACAAAATCGGTTGGAAACGGCTGAACTTAACAATATCTGATTGTTGTCGTGATTCAATAAATGTTTTTACAAATTTTTATTAAAGTTTGAATTTCCAGCCACGATTCATAGGATCTTGATAAGCCTTTTTTTTTTAAATCGGGAATGGTCCTGTCAAAGACGACAGTAAAAATTGTGATTGTGTTACCCTAGCTGAAGAGAATGGTATTTTCAGCATGTTGTTTTTCTTTTCTTTTTGAAATACCGTTAGTAGATATAAGAAGATATGGTATGAGTGCCAATGAGACAACTCTCCATCCAAGTCACAAGTTATAAACGAAAACCCTTAAAGGAAAAATTACTGTCTTCAACACGGAGCATTGGCTCTCATCGAACAGCAAACAATAAAAGGTCCCAAAAATAACTAGTGTCAACCTATTCAAACGGTCTAATCTATATAAATAACGAGAAACGAGAAACACTTATTAACCCGATCAGCAAACGACAACTATACTAAACATCAGATTCTTGACTTAGGACATGTGCGAATTATTGTAGCGGGTTTGAACGTTTTAATGGTAGCAAACCTTCACCCTTATCTGAAACAATAGTGCAACATCACAAAATAGAAAGACATACTATAGAATATCAATTGAAATGGCTTAACTCAATCAAAAGACATATTTTAAACACAAGTAACCATACACTGAACGAATAAATTTGGTCTATGATACAATGTAAATACAAAGTTTCAAAGTTAAAATATTGTGTGGTATATGATCAGTTTCCAGTATCAACCGTTTATTACCAGCCATGCTTGACATCTTTATATATATACTTTGTTGGTTTTTTGTGTTTTTTGTGTGAGTGTCGTTTGGTTGTTGTCTAATTGACGCTAACCCACATATGCTTATCTACTTATGATCATCAACATATCCTCTTAAATTTGAACTCGGTTCTCAACATTTTAGTTGAATTTAATTGGTAACCACATATGTAGTATTGGATTTTATAGAATGTGATTTGTCTGTAAAAAATGTCAGAAATATGCTAATGGAATGCAGATCAGCCATCACTTCTGCTCAGCATGTTGTTTTACAATTTACAAATACTTAGACCCCGTTTACACTGGCAACGAAATTGAATCGATCTTTATTTGAATCGATCTTAAAAGACCAGTTCGCGTTTACATTGCAATTGCACAAGCAAGATCGATCTTATTTAATCCAGTGCGTTTACACTACAACATAAAAAGAAACGGTCTGACCTTTATTTTCTTATTTAAATATAATATTCACATGAAAAAAGATCGATCGCGATCAATCTAAGCGTTTACACCAAAAAAAAAAGATCGATTCAGATAAGATCGATCTTTTTAAAACCAACTCTATAGGTAGACTTTTTAAGTCCGATTGAAGATCAATCTAACCCATTTACACTGGACCAAAGATCGATCTTTATCGATCGTAGTAAAGATCGATCGTTTTTGTGTAAACGGGGTCTTAGAAACCCAAAATAAAATTTATTGTAAAATTTTACAGATTTTTTAAAAATTTACTATTTACCAAAGTTTATTGCATAACTTAAAAATTCATCATGTATATAGAAAATAACAGGAGTTCTATGATTTAAAATGGTTTATATTTCCAAATTAAAGAGCACGTCCTTATCGAGCACAAACAAGAGAAGAAGAAAGACAAAAATATACACATCCATAGACATTACATGCATCAAGGACGTATAACTAACAAATTACGTATATAATATTCGTACTTCCATGCATTAAACATTTTTATATGATCTTTTTATAGGAAAACAATCAGAGATCAAATTGAATATGTTATTTAGATTGATATGTAAAAAAAACCAATTTATTAGTTGAAAGAAGGAAAAATAACAGGTTGTAAGCTGGACAATTAATAATAAAATGTTATTCGTCTTCAACCATATATTAAGAGTACCATTTTTACAAATTGTTGCCAATATTGGATCTCTATCTGTAAATATGATTTTTTTCTTTATATAGAATCTCTAAGATTTTCTACATTACCATTTTATATCGGTCTCTTTCTATTTTTGAGAGCACGGGTACTTATTTTCAATTTACAGAAGGCACTTAATTAGCCACCTTTTAAACTTATTTATTAATCGATAAATTTCAGTTTATTTAGAAAAACAAGCAAGTATCTGATTAACAACTTTTTGTGTCTGTCCTTATATTGTACAAAAAATTTATAAAACTTTTCCACTTTCAAAGTTTTTGATTACTCACTTGATAAAAAAGGAGCATATGAATTTATCCACATACCTACCAATAACTTCTTAATTGCTTATTGATATGGCATGGTAATTCACTCTCGACATGATATCTAGAAAATCACTGACACTTTCCGGTCATAATAGTGTTCCCTCGAATATACGAACTGGATGTTGTAATGAAATACTAAGGAATTGACAATTTGCATGCACATGTGATCTGAAGTTCTTAGTTGAAACACGATAGAACACAATAGTTTGTTAAGATGGAGGGCGTTGCCGGTGAAATAATGGATGTTTCTGAAACGTATTGCCATTGCAAATCAGATTTGGTAGCTGATTTAATAGAATGTGAGGGTCCAAACTGTAACATTAAGTTTTACCATATACGCTGCGTTGGATTCGATGTTTCAGTAGACGACAAACCTTCGGATTGGGTGTGTTATGAGTGCCTTGGACAAGAAACACCAATTTTGATATCGGGTATGTCTATTTTTATAATTTCAGTGTAAAGTTTTGAAATTTGTTGTGTAATTCTGCACATATCAATCAGGGTTCCCTTTTTTATTTATATATTTGATTAAAACTCTACAAGAAATAAATCAAAGACAAAATGTATTGTAAACTGATTGGTTTGCCATTGAATAACATAGATAGTGGTTATATATATATTTATATAAAATTCTCGTTACCAAATCATTTTATGATAAATTTAACCTTCAACAACAAAATTAATAATAACTCATCCTGTTCTTTTATACATTAATTCAACAAAATGAAAAATAGTGTACTGGAGATTTTATTTTAATAATCATGTGTTACTCATTCTAAAGTTTTGATTTTGTTTTTTTATTTTCAGAACAAGAAGAGAAATCTTCCAAACCAATGAAAACAATGTCCCGTAATACTGCTAGAGAATATGGTAAGCTCCTATACTATAGTGTTAAACGAATCTCAAATACTGTATGTAGTATTTTTGTTCTGGGAAAGAGAAGTTTTCGAAACGAATTCTTAATTTTACTTCATTTCGATATTATCTTTGATTTTTGGTTTCTGTCATCCCGACACCAAAACCCTTGCAGTTGTGGCTGTCCTTGATGTATTTATACCCAGAAATGTTGTGTCTGAATGGGGACGTTCAATACGATGCCTTGTGTAGAAAAAAATCCCGTGCTCATCGCACGCTCAAGCATCCATTCAACAACTCTTTTAGGTGTCCATATGTGCATGTTTAACCCCTTCACATTTTGCGCCTGTCCCAAGTCAGGAGACTCTGGCCTTTGTAAGTCTTGTATGTTTTTCAATTTTAGTTTAGTTATATGCTTCGGAGTTGAGTATGACGTAAATTGAACTAGTACAGATTTTTGTTTAGGGTCCAGCTGAGGCACGGCTCCGGTTGTGGGATTTTCTCGCTGTGTTGTAGACCCATTGGCGGCCTTCGGCTGTTTTCTGCTCTTTGGTCGGGGTATTGTCCCTATGACATTTTCCTCATTTTCATTCTCAACTTAAGTCTGTTGCAAGGTAAATAACATACCTTCATTTTTCGGTGACAGTCTAAATTTCAAACCCTCGATCCCAGTCGACTGACTCATGACGAAGATCATACAATTGTATATATTCTTTGTCAATCTGATTAAAAATCAGATTTATCGCCGCTCGTTTTCTATTATTACATTGATTAGAATGTATTCTTGTTAATTTGTTCTCGTCCTGTACATGCATATAAAACATGCCACTGGACCTCATCAAATTTTAAAATAACCCGATAAATAATATATATATGTATATAATTATATTTATATAATTAATGAGATATTTTATGTCAATTAGTCTGTACTAAAGAGAAAAAATAATTGAAAAATATGTGGCAGCATAGTATTGAACAATAGACAGGTCTTTATCTCATCTTATATCTGCAAAAAAAAAAATGAAATACATTACATAATTTTTAATCACAATTTCATTTTTCCAGCATTCACATTAGAGATAGCTATAGAAAATGCAAAGCAACTAGTGTTGGATACTTTTCGAAAGCTGAAATCAGAGGGGTTGTATAAACTTAACGTCAAACTTAACGATATGATGACATTAACAATAAGAAAATTGAGGCACAGTAATGCAGCAAATGGAAACTGTGAAAAGTTAATTCAGCTTCTTTGGCCCTCTATTATTCAAGCAGACGATAGCAACCTGTTGATGTCAACAAAACTTGAAAGGAAGACTGGATCATTCCATCAACTCAGATTGTCTGACGATATACAATTGACATTTAAAAGTTTTATGGCCAACTTGGAAATTAAAAATTGTCCAACACAGATTTGCAATTTTCTGTTGCAATTTCTTATTCAAAAATTATTTCAAGAACTTTTAAAGAGACGGTACGACGTCTCTACAACGTTAGGAGAAACGACAACTCCGGTGTATACCCTTACTTCAACTGAAAGACAAGCCTTACGATTTACAGCAGGATATATATGTAGCAAGTTATCGCAAAGTTTCGCAAAACATCATACAAATCCTATGAATGAACTGTGTTTGAACATTCTTAAAAACTTCAGGGTTTCTGAATCTGAAGTAGACATTCAGAATGTACTCTCCTATACAAAAGACTGGCTTAACATTATTAGTAGGGGTGGTTATTTCTCTGTTAGTGATCCTGTCTATATATTGTTTAGAGAAATGGAAACTATTGTTCGGTCCAATTTAGATGAATCTTCGAGTTTGCTTGTGACAAAGGACCAGCTCCACCAGAAGATTGAGGATAGTCAGTCCGTTACCTATCCTTATATGGAATTGACGGAGAACAAGGATGATGAGGATGATGAGAGTGATGCCATTGAAGTATATCTCCTAAATAGATTGATCAAATGTTGGATGAATATTAGATTGAACTCATTTGCAAACGTATGCAATTACATAGAGAAAAAACAGGAGAATCGAGAATCGCCAGCATCACAGAAAAGAATGAAAAGAGATTAAGACCAGGAAAATTGAACAATTACAAAATAAAACGTGTACAGTTGTATTGTTGTAATATTGAATAATGTAATTCAAAATGTTTAATGAAATAAAATGAAATACGAATGTCCCCATGAGTTAAGCCTTTAGCACTTTATAAAAATATACACCAATCTCTAATGTTTCCTTGTGCTCAATTCTGCTTCAATTGTCTTTTCCCCTGGTCTAACAGTCTTCTCTTGACGTTGTTGTTAGAACATTTGTTATCTTGCAGCATTGAATGAGTTGTGCAGCTCTGTGTTAAAACTGTCTTACTCTTAGAAAGGATCAATTCCTAAATTAGATCCTGGTTAAACCTATCGCTCACATTTGAATTATACATTGCTTATTATCATTTTTAAAACTATAGGGGATCGTACGGTCTTTAACAATGAGCAACATCGAGATAGCATAGTTAGCTATCAAAAGACCCCGAAATGATGAATCGGAAAAAAAAGACGAGAAAAACAATAAACGAAGAACAAATATGATATACAGTAACAAATGGCAACTGCCGACTCAGATGTCAGGCTCCTGTCTTGAAATATGCACAACAAATGTGCAGCAGGCTTTAACATGTTTCAAAGCGCAGACCCTCCAATTAACCTGAGACAGTTGGATAAAAGTCCAACGCACTATAAAAATCAGTTGAAACAGGTCTCTTTGGTTTTCTTCTTCTTGCGCACATTTAGTTGAATACAAAGAACGTCTGCCTCTAACCGGAAAAAATCCCAATGATAAAAAGGGAGCATGAAATAACCAATATAAAAAAACACGAGACAGTCAGAGGCGGATTAAGAGGGCTTTTCATGCCCCCCCTTTTTGTTGGAAGACAATGGCTGATTATATAGGGAATCATTGAAGCATGACTGAAGCGGTCCTTTTGTGTTTATACATCTATTGTCTTTCTCTAACCAATTATGTCAAATATGAAAATAACTTATTTTCTAAGCAATGTCTTTCCAGTAACAGAAATTGTCAACATTTCATGATAACCTAACAAGAAGTATACACTAATAAAGGTCTTTTCATCATATGGTATAAGTGGTCTAAATGATTGTCATATTTGTATTTTGGTTATTGTTTTATCATCAATTTGACCGCAATTTTTCTAGATTGACTTCTACATTTTGTTATTTTGGGACCTTTTTAAACTTTCTTCTGTGATGGTGCTGCTAGATCGCGAGAATGGCTTACAGTGACACATAGGTGAGTCTGGATGCATGGGGTTACACAAAGTCAAATTTACAGAAAAATGTGCAAAGAATAGAAAAATAGCCAAACATTATAAAGAATAGAGAAAATTGCACAAAACGTAAAAACAATATTAACATCCCAACGATGTTGTTCATCCTGAAATTACACCTTTAAAGCTTCAGAGCATATTGGCATTTTAAAACTATACGTATCGGTAGATACCAATTCCAATCTCAGCACTTCTGATGTCCATGTAGGACTCGGAGGTGCGATGGGGACGCTGAAGTGCGATGGTCACGCTGAAGTACGATGGTCCTTTCGCTGAAGTGCGATGGTTTTGTGTATGACGTTTGAATAATATGACGTTTTCAAAATACAACATGGATTCGCAGGCAGGAGAATAGGGTTTTGTAGATGAAGGTTTCATGTTAACAAAGAAAAGTAAGGAAATAAGAAACAAACACACAATTCAAGTCCCGAACAGTTTTATGCATTACATGTTGAGGTTAAAAATATATGTTAAAACATGTTAGGCAGCAAAGCGACTAAAAGATGAATTTGGTCACCAAATTGGCTAACCAGTATTCTGATTTATGCCGCAGACTTTTTGTACGATAAATCCAGTATACATGTACTAATCTAAA
This sequence comes from Mytilus edulis, assembly GCF_963676685.1. Lineage (NCBI taxonomy): Eukaryota > Metazoa > Mollusca > Bivalvia > Mytilida > Mytilidae > Mytilus > Mytilus edulis. The sequence continues at coordinate 5,453,706 of NC_092345.1, forward strand.
TATTAATCTTAATTTATCTTACGGTAAGCGTCACATGATTTTATGTGGGCAATTTAAAAATTGAAAAAAAATATGATAGTATTAGCAATGTTTCTATGATTTTGCTATATCAAGTTCATATAATGTTGTTTTATTCTCGAGATATTTTTGTTTTGTTTTGAAAGAACACCGTCGCTCTTGGTTTTTTTTATGGTTTCAGTCTAAAACATGTCAGACGGAAATTAACCTGACTAAACCCTACGTGTACTTCCCAATTTATCATCCTCATCTTTGTTTTTCGTGAAATAATTGACAAGCTTCGCTATTAGTAAAGCATAAATTTACTTGTCGGTATCTTTACTTCGTGGATACTGTTCCGACTTTCAAGGTACAACATGTTTATATATAAATTGAAGAAGAATGTGAGCAATTACTAAGTTTTATCATAATATCTAAGAAAATGAGATGGACACTTCTTAGTACTATTATAAAGACCTACACGCTGAATCTTTTTTTATTTTTTATTTCTCCTTTGAACACCTTATTCCATGCTCTTGCGTGCTAAAAGAATAATTGGAGACTTGGAAAATTAGATTAAAATAAAAATTAAAGTCTTTGATTTGATCTTAACAGAAGTTAAAACATCTTCCAAATAAGAGGCTAGCAGCCAAATATTAATGGTGTTATTTTATTACAACAGCCCATGTGCATTTTGCTTTTAATCAAAGTCTTAAGTTGGCCATCGCTCTACAGCGTAACCACCATCGAACTTCAGCGTAAATATCAACCAGCTAACGTCACAATGTTACCATCGCACTTCAGCATGTTAACCACCGCACTTCAGCGTAGACCATCGCACTTCAGCGTGACCATCGCGGTTCGGAATACCATCGCGGTTCCGAGTCCTACATATATATAGTCCTTAAACAATAAATTCAACAGGGTTTATATGACTGTATTTTTGCTTAAACAAAACATTGGATGGCTTTGGTTTAAATATCCATCAAATAGATATGTTAATTGCAGGAATCTGATGTTCAGTATAGTTGTCGTTTGTTGATGTGTTCTTAAGTTTTCTCGTTTTTATATAGATAAGACCGTTGGTTTCCCGTTTGAATGGTATCACACTAGTAATTTGTGGGTCCCTTAATAGCTTGTTGTGCGGTGTTTGAAGACCGTACTTTGAACTATAATGGTTTACCCAGGGGTGGATCCAGCCATTTTAAAAGGGGGTCCCAACCCAGGATAAAGGGGTTCCAACTATATGTCCACATTCAAATGCATTGATCGGTCGAAAAAAGGGGAGGTCCAACCCCCGGAACCCCCCTCTGGATTCGCCACTGTTTACCTTTATAAACAGTGACTTAGATGGAGAGTGGTCTCATTGGCACTCAAACCACATATCTTATTATCTTTGTTTTAACACATGGCAAGAGTTAAATCTCTTTGTTCTTACTGTGTTATAATCTGGATAATGCACAGCAAAGGTGTGCATTAACTACCTCAGATATACTGCACAGTTCAAATCTATTTTTATCTTAAGGGGCGGTTCCTGGATTTTAAAAGGGGCGTTATTCTATCAAATTAAAAAAATTATCACCGAGTGTAGCGAGACTAAAGACACAATTGACGATTTTAAGCTAAAACACGATACTTTGTCCAATCCAAGGGTTAAAGACCTGTTCGCCCCCACCCCCGAATCCGCTATCTGCCTTGAAATTACGACAAAGTTGAACTTCGTATACAAACATAGTAGTTTCAAAATAGGAAAACGAAAGGTTTCTCATTCCTTTTTTTTTTTTTTATCTAAGCTGGGACATAAACTATTCTATTATATTTTGTGTACAACGTAAATCTAAATCAGTGTTTTAAAGTTAGAAAGATAGTTAAAACAATTTTTGGTAATTTCTGCCAAAAAAGAAATGTATCTTAGAATATCCGAATAAAAGAAATCTGATTTGGATTAGTTTCAGACTCAATGGAATTATAACGACTTTTTTGATAGCTATTCCTATAAAAGGACTAGTTTTGGATCGAATTTAATGAGGATCATATTTAAGTTAGTTTCAAAACGGGGATTAGCTGGTTAGCTGGAGATCAATCAGACTTTATTTAGATGGACGTGTCTTAAAAAGTAATACAGTAGATATAAGGAAATTGGTTGGGGGGGGTGGGGGGGGTGTAAAATGTTTTAAAAGAGAAATCTATTTTCTGTTTATTTAACATTTAAAATTTAGGTAATATAACATCTTCCTCGGTTCTTTTTTTCTCTAAGCATATCATTGAGGGAAAGAAATTCAAAAGCAATTAATCTAATTTAAACTCAATAACCCTTGCAGTTATTTTTCTTTTCATACGCCAATTTGAAAGTACACAATTTGTCAAAGTCTTAATCGTCACCAATTAAATGAAAATTGGGAATAAATTTAACGGAAACGATCAAAATAAATACACTATTAAATCGCAATTTTAGAATGAGTCTAAATATCAAAAAAAAAATTTAATTTTAAACTTACCAAAGTCGTATTTCCCATACAAGAAACTTTCCTAGGATCAGTGGATTGCGGAATAACGTCCACATTTCTAAAACGTTCACGTAAATTGGTAATTGCGTCATGTGTTAAAACAGTTATTGGCCAATCAAATCGGTATATGTAATTTAATCTGCCACCACGAGATGACCCAATAACCCGAACTCCTACGTCGTTCGGGTTATTGGGTCATCTCGTGCTGTGCAAATTAAATGGCATATACCGACTTGCTTGGTCAATAACTATAACATAAAGATGCAGAACTGTAATAAAAGCGCTGTTCCTTTTCTTTTTGTGTTTTTGTTTTTTGTTCTGTATGTACTGATTTTGAGTCATGTATGCATACGTACTCATTTATCCCAAAAGTTAATCCATTAGTTCATAATACATTAAAACCAGGTTTAATCAAGGATTTGACTATACAAATCCTTGGTTTAATCCATCATTTTCTGAACAGATATATCATGTTAAGGAGGGGTATTTGCGAAAAATACCAGTCGAGAGAATGTTAAATTTCACGAGCCGTAAGGCGAGGGAAATTCATTCTCAAGACTGGTATTTTTCGCAAATACCCCTCAATAACATGATATATCTGTTTAATTACACCGAATGTTAATGTACTAAAACGCATTGATGTACTAAAACGCATTGATGATCGTGACGTTACAAGCGTCCAGTCGGATAGAGTATTCTTTGGCAAATACCACGGCAGAGAGGGTAAAAAAGGCATATCCTTTTAGCAAATACCCCGGCGGCGTTAAAAATGAACGATATTCATTTGATAACAGTAAATTGGTGAAAAATACACTGGCTATTAACCAATCAAAACCCCGGATTCTTACATAAGGTGTAATTATACATAATAAATGCCAGTACCAAGTCTGGAATATGACAGATGTTTTCCATTCGTTTGATGTGTTTGAGCTTTTGATTAGGGGATTTAATACGGGACTTTCTGTTTAGAATTTTCCTTGGAGTTGGATTATTTTTGGTATATTACTTCTATCTCTGTGAAATCGCTGAACATGTTAAAAGTCAGGAACAATTATTTACTGAAGAGCCCATCATAATGTAAAAAAAAAAATTGTTTGGAGTATGGTTCTTTGGTTTATGACCAAAATTAAAATGATAAAATATTTATACGACATTGCAACAGCCAATTAATACTGTGTAACAAAGGAGGAACAGTTTTACGACATTTCATTAATCTATCCGTCATGGTACAGATGTTGGGTGACCGATCATTATCCTCTGATGGACACACTTTAATTAATATTTCGGACAATGAATTTTATTAAATGATCATGTTTGACAGAATTCAATAGTAAAGTCATATATTTATTGTGTTATAATTTAAATATCAATAAAAACATAAACTTTATCAGATGAAAGTTTATGGCATCTAACCATGATGGCCATCTGCGTCAATCAAAATATTCTTCTTTTAATTGTAATTCAGAATTTTATTAAATTAATATGTGGATACCCATAAATCAAAAGGTGTGCTGCAAAATAAGCGTCTATTTTAGGCTTTCTGAATTTCAAGACTTTATAATTAGAGAATCAGGTTACAACGAATCTTCAGAGTGCTGATATACCTTCATGACGCAGCATATTGGAAACGGAAAGCTGTAATTCATTTAAATGTTCAAGTCACATTTCTAGGGAATAAAACTAAATGTTTGGTGCGGTATGCAGTATAGTGTCAAAAATTCTGGGATAATTCCTGATATCCTTTCTATGTAATTTTGTATAGTACACTCAGAACTTACATTTAGGGTCAGACGTCAAATTACAACCTATATATCTGTCCCTTTCGTCGAAAATTTGCGTCCGATAGTTCAAATAAGGATTATATATAAATACTCATGAATTACCAAATGTGTTCAGGTGGTAACTTTAAATTTTCTGTAACATTCAAATCCTTGTATGAGATATAGAATTATCTCTCCATGGGCAATTTCGAATAGAGATGAAACTGACTAACGCCCAGGATTTCATCAAGCACCGCTCGAATTCAGACAGGCAGATCTATATACCAAGGTATTGTCGTGAAAATCCATGGTTGATACCGGCGGGATTCTTACCCTCAATTTCGGGATCTAAAGGCAGCTCTCTAACCAATTGAGCCAAAGAAGATCTTCTCTAACCGAACGATGGAAGTTTTTAACGACCTTGACTGGCTAAACGAGCTTTTTATCTCTAGGTCTACAAATCTCTCCCCCACCTCCTTTTTTTTGTTGAGCTGCGTACAATCCATCAGAACAACTCTCTGGTCAGTTCCCTGCATGCCATCTACACATGTCATGGTTATCCCAATATGACCGGCATGTCAAACACCATGACCATATCTAACTCAAACTGTCAGACAATAATATTCTATATATACACTGTTTGTACCAGTAGAAGCTAGATGCTCGTAGCGCCAATGTTGTGAAAATCCGTGAACGGTACCAGCAGAATTCGAACCCTCAATTTCTGGATCTATAGTCAGCGCTCTATTTACCTTGATAAAATTTTATTTAAATATGTACAATGAAAAATTCACCAGACAGTACCTGGTGTCACAAACAGACAATTACATATAGTCAGTTAAAACAAGGATTACTATACAAATCCTTGGTTAAAACAACGGAAATTCCATGTTAGGTTAGATCTGTAACATATCAACAATAGTTTAGTTTAAAATTAATGTAATATTTCTGCACGGTTATCTGTTTTAAAAATTGATAACGGGATTGTCCGATATAAAAAAATTATATAAGAAATGGTATGTTCTCTGATTTAATAGATACAATAGTGAAAAATGTATTAACCTAACAATGTTTTAATAGTCTACAAAATTGAGTTTAGCTTGAAGATTCAACAATACGTAATTTCTTATTTTATAGATACTAAATCTGGCTATACTCATAAAAAAATTCGCGAAATAAAACTTAAAACCGTTACTTCTCTTAAAAACCCACTGCATCGCTTGGTAAAAATCAGCGCTCCGTATCCAATATTTTGAGCCAAAGAAGATCTTCCCTAAATTTATTAAACTAGATAGACTACCTTCATATCTCCAATTCTACAACAGTGTGCACTATCTCCAGTAACAGATTTCGCACTCGTCTTTTATAACTAGGGAGATGTAGAGGACGTTCTTGGGTGTATCAATCATTATATTGAATTTGATGAGAACCACGCACAATATCCAATTCCAAATAATTATTACACGTTGATGTAATTTTCTAAATCCGTTGATGTCTATTATAGTAGGGAAACCTACACTTTTCTCAAAACATGTCACTGCAGTTTATACTTTAACACTGCGCTGTATACATGGTATATGACATAGAACTTGTGTGACTTTTACATTTACTTCTCTGCATCAGACAGGAGGCGGTTTGTGAGAGCTTTTCAGTTCACAAGCGTAGCGGGTCATCAGTTTTTTTTTATGAAGAACAGCAATAAAAGAGATGTTTCTTTATTTTCAAGTGGATCAAGTGCATAATTTTATTTTGTCATTAATTGAAGTAGGGACAATTTCTCAAATCCTGCTTGAAATTGAATATTTAATATGCATAAAAGAAGATGATATTGCTTCTCAATTTTGTATGTTTCAATGAATTGAAACGTTGATCAGTGCAATATATAATTTGTTGTTGACGATTTTTTAAAGCAAAATTCAAATATTACATCTTTTTTGTGAAATTTTTCATCGACGACTAAAATGAATTCATTTGTGTCCGCAAGAGTATGATAGCTTGACTTCAAACATAAATATTCGTTTGGATAACGATGCATGTTCTGCTTAAAATTTCTTCAAATTGCTGCATGCTGTAAGTTAATTTCATCAAGATATACTTTATTTCTTTTGTTTTATCATTCATGTTGGGTAAAGGTTAAATAAATTAAAGAAAATATAACTGCCAAAACAAATTGAAGCTTGCAGCAATTGTTTACTAACTGTTTCATCAAGATACTCCATCGTTGTGCAGTAGGATTTTTATTGGGGAGGGGGGTTCTTCATTTCGGCGTTTTGCATTTGCGCCGATCTGCATTTCATTTGCGCCGATTTTTTCTTTCATTTGCGCCGATTTTTTTTTTCATTTGCGCCGATTTTTTTTACAGGTAAATAACAGGAAAATTACAGGTGAAATGATATAAGAAGATGTGGTAAGAGTGCCAATGAGACAACTCTCCATCCCAGTAATGTTATTTTCATTTATCATTAAAGACCTCTTCCGTTAGCCAGTTGTACATATGTTATGAATTGTCAATCATAACATGTATAAAACTGTTGTTTCCTGCTTAAAATCAAGAAGTAAAAACCTAAGATAAAAGCACTTTGTTTATACTTAAATGACGAATTAAAAATATATGTGCAGCATTCAAATCCATAAAATCGGAATACATTCAAATCATAAATCTGTTCTTGCCGAGTATTTTTAGGCAACACATCTTTATGATTTCGCATCTTCAATATTTGGCGAATTAGTTGACCGTTATGGAATGTGTACTTGCACGTTGTCTAAGAATGTATGACATTTGTCATCAGAAGGAGCGGAGCGTCAGACAATGTCAAACGTGAAGCAGTCATCGATTTCATTTAGGAAAAGGAATGGCAACCTGAAACAATTTGGGATAGCCATTTACCAATTGCAATGTCACTTGATTTGTCTTTATACTCTGTGCTCAGCCAATATAAAAGTATAAACTTACCTTTAACTTACCTGTAAATCCAATTAGGAAAAAATATAAAATCGGCGCAAATGAAAAAATGAAATCGGCGCAAATGAAAGAATGGAAATTTTCGAAATCGGCGCAAATGTCATACGCCCCTTCATTTCTGTATTCTTTAATTTTGTAGACTATTTATATCTAATCATCTATCCATACTATTTAGTCCCTTGTCTACTGTTCTCTATTCTGTATGTTGTCTATGTTTAGCAGAGACATGTGTACTACGCATATATGTATATGGTTTTAGAACCTCATTTTTTCTGCTTTAAAGTAAACTATGTGTTTTAGCAGTCTTAGTCTTAGTATAGACTGTCCCTGTTCCATAGTACTGTAGTCTTGTGTAGTGAGGTATATTCTTATATAGATTTGTTTTATTTGACTCAAAATTTACTAAATTACATAATTACTAAATTGATATAAGATATCTTTTCTTTATACTACCCTAGAAAGCATTTTTATTTATGAGTCTATTTGATTATCTCATACTCAGATAGGTATGGCTTGATTAATTCTCACTAATCTAAAAGAAGCCACACAGAGTTATCTAAAATAGACTATAGCGGACACCTTGGTCGCTAGAGGTCGCTCCTGTGACGTCACGCACCGGCGCTTAATTCAACTACGATTATGACAACAATGTGTAAATGGATATTATAAACACTACAATTTTTATCGATAATTCGCGGATTTGCAGAGTTTTATTAGTTTTAAAGAAAGTGTTTAATATATACTGACTTTGCAAGGTAAGTAACTTTTATTTTAGTTATTTCAAACTGCATAATAAATTGCTGATTTGAAAATTTGATTTGGTCAGTTTGTCATCGAGTAGCAGATGTTCTTCACAGCAGTCAACCACGTGAGGTACGAAAGGGGGAATCGAATTTGTGTCATACAAATAAACATGATTTACAGGAAAAGTAAAGCAGAGTTCATAAAAATTTGTTTATAATAAAGAAAAGAAAATAAGACTTAAATTGAGAAGAAAAATATAAATTGAGCGGACGTCAAACCTTTCATTATTTTCTTCTTAAATTAAAATACCTAACAGACCCTCAATGTCTGTGTGATTCTGTATCAGATCAATATTCTCAATTTCCGGTTCTTCAGATTCAAAAAGAAATTTTAAAAGTGCAGGTATTTACTATGTATTGTCATGTTTTTAACACTTTTATGATATCAGAATTTGTGTGACTTGTAAATTATAGTGTATCCTAACCCTAAGGGTAATGTCCAGTCTAATATTCTGTTTGTTACACCCTCTTATTAACACTTTCCTGGTGTCACAAATGTCTATAGGGTCATTTTCTTGTCAGACATGTATTCCTGCTTTACATGTTTATTATTTTGCATTGTTATACATGTAAATTGTAATGGTCAATCACTGTTTGGTTTCAGTATAACAATTTCTAAAATGTATGAATAATTATTTAGATATTCTTTTGACTTAAAAGTTGTTATGTTTTACACTGTATACATGTACATGTATATGGAGTTTTCCTGTTACATTTGTAACAGTTATTTGTTATCATTCAAATTGTAGTTGGATGCATACGCAAGATTGCTGAGTGGTCTTATATTGTAGAACAAAATGTAGTTCATCTAATTAATTAAATAAAAAATTATGACGTCTTGCAAGGCTAGTTTAAATTTTTGACTTAACGCCATAATAGCCTTTCAAGATGTCACAACTATTGGATTAGTTCATCAACAGTAAACACTAGCCTGTCATTGTGAGATCAAACCTAGTCCAAAAAATTATGCCGTCTAGAAAGGCTATCTTTGATTTTGCTGTTACGCCTTCCTATGACCAATTTTTTTGTTTGTTATCATACATTGTAAGGCCGTACAAAAATGGCAGCATTATTTGGACTAGTTCAAACCCTGCGCATGGCAAGTGTGTACCACTCCAATATTTTAATTGACTAGATTGCCAGTCATGCCTATGGTAGGTTCCTCTACCATTAAATCTTGCAGCTTCTACATTGTATCTTGTCCAATATAAGTGCTAAAAGGGGTATCAAACACCAACAAGCAATTGCAATCAATAAATGTTATTTGAGGCATTTTATTTCTGTAGTCTAAGGTGGTTTTAGAGGGATATTTGCCCCTGGTCCCCCTTCTGGAGCTACTTTTTTGGTAAAGCCAAACTTTACCTGTTCCACTCCAAATTGTCTAGTTACTTTGTGATGTCTCCGTTTTATGTGGTTCTGTTTCTATTGATACTAATTGAAAGATGAAACATAAAACATGGTTTGACACTATTTTGTTTCTTTTGAAATTTAAACCTTTTTTCCCACATAATTGAATTCTTTATTTACTTAGTGACCCACTCAATCAAGACATGTATTTGAATTGAAGTATCATTTATTCTATTCACAATGGCCTGTTAGAATAGGTACTACAATCAGACAAGGGGAACCCTTTTCCCTATTCAAATTAACCTCTATTGATTGTCATTGTTTGCCCTGTTCAGACATTATAACATAATGATAGAAGTTATCTCCTTTATATTAACCTGTTACAATTTAGATTGATTATTGTTTGGGTAATTAACTAGAGCTCAATTCTCACATCTTTGGTAAAACTTGGGGACAACTGTGACATATTAATGATAATTCTAATGCAACAACGTTTGTAACGTTCATTTTGATTGGATAACGTCACTTTCTTACATGGCATCAATTGACAATTGATGCTATGGGACGTACGCGCAAGCGCAGACGGCATATGACAGATTTTAAATACATGTTTTAACGTTGTTTTCTGTCAGTTTCATTAGAATGGAGATAACAATATTGTATTTTAAGCTCCGACGGCATCAATTTGGGATTTGATGGTCGCAAATACCCGTTTACTGTCTCCGCTAACGCGTCGCCAGTAAACTTAATTTGCGACCATCAAATCCCCAATTGATGCCGTCGGAGCTTAAAATACAATACAGTTATCTCCTAAATCACTTACAGGTAATAAATTATTGTAAATGTTGAGAAAAGTCAGAAATTTAATAGAATAATAGTTATTTTACAATTAAACCTGGTAATTTTATCTAGAAGAAGGTTTAATATGTACATGTTACTTTGTATGTCAGTGAGATGGTCATGTGACGGCTTTTATTCAACAGCCTTGTTCTTCCAAAAATAATTAAATTTTCATTATTTATAGACATACATGTACATGAACATGAATTCATATTTTATTGAAATAATCCCATAAGAAAGTCAGATGGACCTATTATGTTAAAAGTGAAGTCTTGAAACTATGCTCAGTTCTTTGAGCACAAAAATCATGCTCAAAACATGAAATCAAGCATTTTGATTGGTTGAATTTAGAGTTTAAGTACAAAAAACTGACTTATGATTTATGACTTCAAGGCCAGATATCTATGATGATACTTGTATGTCTGTGATCAAGGAATATTGTGTTAATCTGTTCTTTCATAATCCATTAAAGAGGCTGCCTCTGACAGTGGCAAAATGGTCTTAAGTATTAAATAACTTCATCCACAGCAATCACTTATAGTCTGTCAACACAGAGGTTTTGAATTGAACCCATCAAAATGGCAACATAAGGCCACAATTAAAAATATTTTGGTTTGCCCAAACCCTACCCAAGGTTGAGACAGTGGGTAGGTAGGTAGGCATTTTCTTTTTTTTTTCAAAAAAAGAAATTGAAGCATCGGGTGTTTATTATTCTATCTATCTTTATATGCCTATCTGATTAAAAAAAAACTTCTTCAAATCAGGACAATAAAAGAATTTGAGTAGGCAGCTTTTTTCTGGGTAGGTAGGGTTTGGGCAAACAAACCTATTCTTTTTTATGGCCTAAAAATGTCAGGTCAAGTTTGCTTGATTCCATATTTATTGACTTGGTTTGTCAGTTTTCCTGGGGAAGGTCAATGGTTCTCTCTTGGGCACTCCAGCTTAAGCTTGCTCTACAAATAAAAAGCTAGCGCTCCCTAGGCAAAAACTAAAAATATGTTTGTTTCCCCTCCCCCACCCAGGTCAAAAAATTATTTTCCACAAAAAAATCGAAATTATTTTTTTCCTGAAAATAATTTGTTTCCATTTTTGGAAAGTGCTTGAAAGCAGAAGAATTGATAATATAAATAAATACACTCAAATTGAGCACAAACAACTGATAAGTGGCTTGGACTGGACAAGTCAAACCATTCATGTGACCATGCTATGATCATGACAATCACATCCAGTTAAAAAAAAGAAAAAAAAAAAGAACCTGCCTTCCTGGTCTGTTACCAAAGGGTAGACTCGGGGGAGGGGAAACAGACATTCTTTTAAATGTGGCCCTACAAGATAGCAAATAGTGCAAACGGGGTGTTAAACACAGAAATAAATCAATCCTACATTGTTTATCATTAGTGGAAAAGGATATATATCTTATATCTTTATTTTTATATATTTTTTTTAGGTTAAGTGGAATAATGACCTTTTAAGCTTGGAGTCTTGAATTTTTCATAAAAAGTTAATAGTCTGGACTTTTTAGTTTTATTGCCTGTAAATATATAGTTCCATACATGTAGTTCCATTGTATCCTTAAAAAAACCTAACTTTCTTGTATCAGTGTTCAGGAAGTTAACTAAATTTGTAGTATGGTACATGTATTTATAATGTACATTGATTAAAGGTTGACTTAGGCAACTTGGTTTGTGGTTGTCAATGGCTTTTTACAAAATTTGCATTTGGTGTATTTTTAGTTCATAAATCAGGAGGTTGTTTTTCTCTTTTGTGTTGTTGCATTTAGTCATGATCTAGGGTCTTATAAATCTGATCTTTTATTCTTAAGGTATTGTGTTTGTTGTTGTATCAGGCTTTACTGTGGCCACAGAACTTTTAAATACTTGCATTGTCCTTTTGTCTTTCCTGGATATTTTTTTCATGGCAATTATACCACATCTCATAAGGTTTTTACAATGTATAGTGCTCTTCACAGATATATGTAGTACATGACATTAATGGAATAATTGAAAAAAGATCAATACCATTATGCCTGAATGATTCACATTGCCTATGAATAATATGCACCAAATCTGCACTAAATAAAAGAGAAAATTTTCTGACCACAAAAGCCCTTTCATTTACTTAGAATTATGGTGGAATTATCTTTGATTTTTATAATAAATTTAACATATATTTGACACTAAAAAATTTATTTAAAAATAGACCCGGAACTTCCAAATTAGATTGAATTATTTTAAGTTGTATTTCTGCACTAAGTATAAATCATTGGCAGTTATTATTTGTATATTCCACGGTAGATTTACACTCCTGTGAAAGCCCCATTGACCATTAACAAGCAATAAGAGTACTTATGCAGGGTGCAGATTCAAAAGAGCATGTCAACCATGATAGCATGCAATCTAGGTATGTTTTAACTGAAAACATAACCTCAGTTTAACCCTCAGCGGTCACTTGACCACAAAGCAACTTGTAGATTGATATTAAGTGACTTTAAGTATTGTTGTGTTGAATGTTTTAGAGGGATAAAGAATAGCCAGACTGTATACAATTTAAAGCGTTCCTCTAGGATAGGATTTCTCGTATCAAACAGTGTCATTCAGGTTGTGTGCTCTTGAATAAAACTAGGCAAACATTTATAACATTTTGTCATGATAATTTTAAACTGAAGACTATGGGAAAATACAGGTCTTTATTCTGAAGAGTAACATGTGGTGTTGAGATACATTATAAAGACATAGCTGTTAGGCAGCAACCATTTGATTTTCTGGGGGGAGGGCTATGGATGTTTTTGGAAAAAAAAGTTTGTCTCCAGTTTTTGGAGAAAAAATAATTTGTTTTTGGCCCTGAGAAAACAAAATTGTTTGTTTTACCCTAAGATGCCCCTATATGTAATGCTTAATTTGAAAGAAAAAATTGTTTCAACTTGTCGCGATAAAAAATAGACTGTTTTTTTCGCCATAGTCCGAAAAAAAAATCCATAGCCCCCCCTGAAAATCAAATGGTTGCTGCCTTAGTTCTAGCTATAAAAACAGTGGCGAATCTGGAAATTTTCATAAGTGGGGGCCCGCTCCTGTCATGCTTCAGTGATACCCTATTTAATTAACCAATTTTTTCCCAGATAAGGGGGGGGGCCCTGGCCTACCTCTAAATACACCTCTGAATAAGTTGTGATAAAGATAAACCTTGCTTGTGTCGATGTACAAAATTTGACCAATGACAATGTTGCATTGGTGGTCATCAATCAAATAGGTCTACTCAGAAGGATTTCTTGAACTTGCAAGGGGCATATATATATATAAGAATTTGTCTCAAGTTTTCAAAAGAGGTAGGCCAAAAAAAAAAAAAAAGTGTTTGAATTCTAATACGGGTAGGAAATGGTATAAACAGAGTTCAGAACTTTTCCTGATGTTGTTTAATAGCTGCAGTAATCAGCATTTTTCAATATTGAATTTGGACTAACTGTGCAGCCATGTTAACCAATCAAAATGTGTGCATTAATAAGTTTTCCATTTTCTTTAATTCAGGTCTTTGGAATTCTCATTCCTTTGCAGTTTTGGTTGAGATTACCAATGTGTAAAAGTTATTAGACTATTAATACTTACTCCATAAAAAAATAAAATCATAAATATAAATGTTATATGTGGTATAATATTGCCAAGGACGACTATCCACCAAAGAATAAGTTCACTATAAGTTAAAAAAAAAACAATGGACGAAAAATAAAAACGACAGATAACTTTTGAATTATAGACTGCAAATAAAATAACATATAAACCAGAAATTTATATATATCATAATTAATACACATCAAGATCATTTAGAAAAAAAAATTATACAAATATATTAAAGTCAATCAGACACAACTCATAATTCCCACCTCACTCTTTTGTTGGATATGGACACAGTGAAGAATTCTGAATGTCATTTTCAAAGTTTTGTAGTTTTGACATCAGATAAAATATTTAAAAATTTCAGTGACCCTGAACCTCTTCAGGTTAATTAAATAGGAGTAGTAAATTAGTCCCCTAAATCCATGTTCCTGATAACATCTAAAGTTGTATTGTGAAGAACTAACCTGACATTCAATTAAGATAAAGACCTATTATGAAGTAGAAGATGAGTGTCATTCCTTATCATCATGCACAAATTAGATAATAACTTAATGAGCAGATAGCCTTAGGTTCAAGAAAATGATATGATTTTATATGATAATATTATTGTGGTTGTATTATTGGCTAAAAAAAGGTAACATAATGAAAAGCAAGTCCATGTTTTAAAAATATAGATAAATTACTAGAAATAGAATATTTTTACAATATATATGAAGAAAAAGAGATGTTTATTGGTTCGATGCTAATAAGAAAAACTTACAGTAACACAAAATCTAGACAGAATCACAATAACCTAAGAAATACACAAAAATAAATTAAATGGAATTAAAACAAGCATGCTGTTAAAAAAATCACAGGATTCTTGAAAGGTAGGCTAAATGAAGATTTAAATTTTTATCAGTATTTTGAATAAGGCTATTTATTAGACATAAGGAATATAATAATGAAAGTTTATTGTCTAGGAATGGTTTGAAGATGAAATACCTGTAACATACATATAATGTACCAATACACAAAAACATATTTATATTGATGTTTCCCTAATGAAGTCTTAGTTGTAAAATGTCACATAATTTTGGATTTGTGTCATTCAATTGTTCATACACAGATATACATGTAATTGTTTGTGCTTAGACCCCAAGGGCACATGCAGTTTGGAAGAAGAATTGTATATCTACCCCAGATCAAATCAGCACATGTTGACATGTGTTATTGTTTAAGTGGTCAGCCTAAGTCCACAATAGTTAAACAGTTATCTTTAGATGGAAAGATTTGATACAAAAGTAGAAAGTTGGGTAGGATCTTGTCATAATACTTGTGACAGCTCATATAACAACTTGCACAACCAGAAATATATATAAATCTTTCCATGTTCAGACAAACAGAAAACTATCAAAATGAGAAGTTGGTATTTTTATGGATAGCAAATTTGTGATATAAAATTGTGTTGACTTGGCTGTTATTTAAACCTAACTTGATGGAAATTATTAGAATGTCCAATTACAATGTTTTCACCATTCTGGAATTATGTACTGGAAATTTGGATAAAATCTTATCTTCTTTATTTTATCAACTTTTGCATTTCAATCTTGCAGCAATTTACAAAACCAAGTTGGATTAAACTAATATATGTTTTGATTTTTTTCAGATTATGCAGTAACCTCCCCTTACAGTCCATATTATCAATCTATAATGGAGCATGTTTATGAAGAGATTGCCAGTCCCATTAAACAGATGAGACTTGAAGATGATGTGTGTAGCCTACAACCAGACAGTTCGTATCCACAGTCAAGTTCAACACCAAAGGCCAACCATTCCTGTCCTAGCAGGACTTCATCTGGTACCGAGGATTCCCATCCTGGCAGCTGTAGTTCCCAACACAGTAACCAGGGCAGACCATTTGGTGTTCTGGTTCCCAACAACAATAATCAGAGACTGGTACCCAAGTCAAAGACAAAACCTCTGAAAGTGTTGCAGAATCAAGGTATATGATTATCAAGATGGAGAAAAACATGCTTTAAACTTCCCCTGGTGCAAAATTCTAATTTGAAAATTAAGATTTTTTTATGTTTAGCACACCGAATACAGAATAATGTTACAATGCAATATTTTCAAACTAAACCACATTTAGAATCTAAACTTTTTTTGCATGAGATAGATTAAAATACAAAGTTGAACTCAAATCATAGAACATTTCATAGAATGATAAAATTTAAAATCCACCGTCTCAAAATCTTTAAAATTGTAATATATTCCAATATATTCATCAGTCAGAAGTTTAAACTATAAAATTCAGTATTTAAATAGTAATTAAAGTTATAAAGATTTGATTTTATTGTCTGTTGATAAGTTTACAATGTGTTGTAATGATAGAGTGGTCAAGTTAAATATCTCTGTCATTACACAATTTTTGGACATTATACAATTCTTATCAATGTCCATTTCCTGTGTGTAATAGATTTGGAAATGGCTGATTTCTTGATGTGTTAGTGGGTATTTCCTGGATATTTTAGTTTGTGTCTGTTTAGACACCTACTGTGGGGATTTGAACACAGGGTCATATTAAGCCCATTATGATTTTATTTTGTGTAGTTGGATATTGTTGTCATGCTGTTTTCTTGTGGCCAGTGGTCACTCTTTGACATATTTTATGGCCATTATAGGGAATTTTCTGTACTTTAATGTGTACAAAATGTTTATAGTAATTCACAATTTGTAGAACAATATGACAACCAGTGATTTGGGGGAGGGTCTAAATTATAAAATTTACCTGCAAAGCATAAATTTTGAATTGTGGGTTATTCTGTTATTTTTGGATATTTTTATGAAAAAAAATAAAACTTATCATCCGAAAATGATTCTGGTATTTTCCTTTCTGAGTTTGGTGCAACATGTTGCTAGAAATATATCACATTTATAACCTTCTGTCTTGTGAGACAGATCTTAATTATGGCTGACAAATTCCTCATCTGGACAGTTAGAATAAATAAATTGTATAGTGACAGAAAACAGCTGCTTTTGCCCACACTGGTCATTGAAATGGCCAAACCATGTCCAAACTAACAAGTTTTTGTATAAATATTAACATTTGAACTTTCTAATGATGCTATCTGGCTAAACACATTTCATGGTATGTTTTTAAATTGTCTACACAGCAGACTCCAGGGATGTAATTGTTAGGTTTAAAATGGTTTGGTAAGGCTTTCAATTAAATATTGTTTTATTCTATTCAAAGGGACTGACAAGGGTGACAAATTCTGACATCTATTTTCAAAGATTTGCTAACATTCAGTGGTTCATTCCCTCTATTCCCACTTTTTATAAATCTGGTAAGAAAAGGTAAAATTTCATGTGGGAATAGAAGGAAAACTTGTGCAAACAAAGGATTATACTGTACAAACATTTTTTAATCAACTGTTAATTGACCAGTGTTTTATTTATTAGAACAGGTAATAAGTTATTTTTGTATCTGTATGAACTCTGTTTTTTTTTTAAACAAAATAAAAAGTGAAGTAAAGTTAAGTTTTCACCCATTATTTTATATCTATGATTATTGGTCCAAGTAATTATATTTTAAAGTATACTTTTATTTCACATCTTAAGCCAACAGGAATCACCAAAAGCATTAAATTATCGTTTATTTAAAGTTACTTTGGAGTTTGAGAAATATTTATTTTGGATGACCGGCAGATATCCTTATTTCTTAGATTTTGAACTTTGAACATGAAATCTCCAATAGAAACTGGAAGATGGCAAAAAATAAAAAGAGAAACAGAAAATGTGTATTGTGTAATTCAGATGCCATTGTTGATGAATACCATTACATTTTTAATTGTTCAGCTTTCGATAATTGTAGAAAAAAAGTAAAAACAATGTATTGCATTTTAAAATAGAAATAGAACAAACACATTGAAGTTTTATGACTTATTGAATTCCCAAAAATGTACAGAACTGAACGAATTTTGTAAACTTATTAAGGAGATCAATAACAAATTGAACTTTTCTGGGTGAACAAATGTGAATGCTTCTATATCTACTTTCGTACATTATTTATTCATGTAATTGTATTGAAATATGTGTAATTATCTCTATACCTTTCTGTAATTTGGTTTGTGAGAATAAAGATATATATATATATAAGATTATACTTGGTTATAATATTATTTATATCATGATTTATTAGAAAAGCAGACAATCTTTTAAAGTTACAAATTCAAAAATTTAAAAATAAATCTGACTCCAATCTATTTATCATATTTTTTCTTTATTTTTAAGTACAAATTCAAAAATTTTAAAATAAATCTAACTCCCATCTAGACTATTTATCAAAATTTTTCTCAATTTTTAAGTATTTATTTGATGAAAAAAGAAACATATTACAAATTAACAAGGTATTATGCCTAAACAGTGTACCAAATATGTTATGCTTTAAAAAAAAATACAGGTAAATCTTAGGTGAAATTCTAATTAACCCTGATTGTTATAAAAACAAATTATTTATCAAAACATCTATTGTTATTTGCAAGTGGGAATAGAAGGAATAGTATTTTTAAAAAGTGGGAATAGGAGGAAGACACCCATTCGGTATGTAAGATATATATAGCTTGGAACAGGTGTAAGACAAGGTGGATCATTACAGAACCCTCTAATTGACACCAGTTTTCACCAGTAGTTTACATCTAACATTGTTAACATGCTTCCCTAATTATCAGTGGGGATGTGATAATATTTGATAATTTAGATATCAGTTGAAAGTCCATTCCATGGTTGGTACAAATCCCCCTCTCAGGAGAGAGATAGTTACGTCAGACTGTTTGCTATAAGGAAATTAACTCTTGATATGGATTAAAGGCTTTAGTAATGATCACTTCCTATTGTCAAGTAGTTTGAAACTTGATAACACTGCTTTAAGCTTTGATTTCTGGAAAATAAAATAGCCTATATAATAGGTACAATCAGAGTTCAAATTTGTGCAAAAATTTATTTGATTTTGTTCTCCTCACATCAAGACAGTAGGAAAACATTTGTAAAGAATATGGCTCGATCATGTTATACTACATATATTTTCCTTCTTTTGGTGATAGAATCTTTTAACTAAGTTTTTCTCCAAGGTTTCTGACTTTGTGATTGAGGTGATGAATTGTACACATATATTCTGTGAACGTATTTCCGTTCATCCATACAAAAATTAGATGATTTAAACTAAAGATTAAAACCTTGGACTTTTAAAATGACCATAAAATTTGTAAACTGTCAAATTTCCTACTGTGCCTTTTGATCTAACTGGACACTTGACCAGGACATAGTTTAACCCTGTCTTCTGATGGTCAGAGATAATTAGGACAATTAAAGGAAACTGACCATTGAACAGTTGGCAATATCTTTACATTCTACAATTTTTTATGACAAATTTGATCTGATCAGATTTAAGTGACACTGTGTATGATTTACACCTTGTGACTTTTATGAACTCCTAAACCCATATAAAATTCTCAAAGATTGTAAAGAATTCTGAAATATAATGCTTAATCAAGACGCACTAGCAATACAAATTAGTTGGAATATTTCATCATTGGAAACATGAACTTATTTTGACATTGACAAGTGTGAAATGTATAGGTCATTCAAAGTAGACCAATTACTAAGTACAATTTCATGAGAATTTTTACATTAATGATCGGTCATCATTGTAAATAAGTCAAATTTCATCTGACTTTTAAATCTTTTTTATGAGAACTTAAATAAGTCATAAAAATGCAAACTAGATATTCTTAAATTGAATCTGTAATTTTATATATTGAATGAGTCCTGGTCATCTATTCAACTCAAATAAAAGATAACTTTTGACATTAGTTTGGACACTGGTCATCCAAAGTCATCTGCACTTGATCATACTTGTCAGGTGTACAGATTGTTGTGTATCTGAAAAATTTTATTGAGGAAATTAATTTGAAATACTTTCGTCATTTTGAAAATCGTTTCGTAAATGATGAAAATGAGGAGCTTAGCAAAATAACTGCTGAAAACTAAAGGTTTCATATTTTTTTGGGGATAAAATATGGGGTCATAACAGCAGTTCTTTAACAATGAAGTTGTTGATGCAAACACTATCACATACCACATACCCACATCCCTGAATAATTGATCAATATCTAGAGCTAAGCTTGCCACAATGTAAAATATTAAACATCTTTTGTCAATTTTATTTACATTTCTGTCAGTATATTGATAAATTCAAATGTCTCAGCTTTAAATTTAAATGAAAATATTTAAATTGAAAGGGTAAAGATCAACAGGTATGAGAAGTCATTGTCAACAGTTAAATAGATTACCTAAGGTTTTTATTGTTGTGGTATTAAATTGTGGTTAACATGTTGGCAAGTCGCGTGGCCGACACAAGGCTGTAATATCTTTATCACCTGAGGAAGATTTAAAAATTTGAAATTTCATTTTTCATATAAAAAGTGTAATTTATCTGACAGAGGGAAAAGTTTTTGTTTGTGATTAATGGACCACATGTTAATATACACAAAGGGACCTTGATTTATATATGTAAATCCTCATAATATTGAGAAATTTGGTGTAAGAAAAATACAGTGCTGTTACATACAAAACACCTGCCTGCTGTCACATGGTTAGACCTGACATGGCATATAATAAAGGGTTTGATGTTTGCTTCAAAACAAAACAATTTATTCATAGTGCAATGTGCAATTTATTTCCTTATTCTGCTTTATCTAATATAGGTTATGATTTTTAGGGGCCAATAAAAGAATTTGGCATAAGGATTTTTTTCAAATTCAAATTCCCAAAAATAATTGATTGATAAGATTATGACCAGCAGCCAACATATGTAGGAGATAAGATCTATTTTATGTCATGTTATAACCCTAAATTTACCTTCCTAACAAAGAAAAGACAGGTGCAACTGTCATCATGAGGCTCCTTGAAGGGGGAAAGGTTAGTTTAAATTCATAATGCTAACAAAATAAGAAGCTAAGAAATGTGCTGCTGTGATGAGATAACTAAGCAACAGTCCTTAATGGTAGCTACTCCTTTGTGTTATATGCTCTCCTAGGTCAATGACCTTCCACCCCTGACTATGACACCCTGATTCTCTTTTTATGTTTACTAACATTAGCAGCTGTTTTCAAATTTTCAAATTTCAAATTTCATCACCAAGACATTCAAATTCCTATACACTAACGGTACAGGTGTGTGCCACTTTAAACTAATTATAAGGTGGATTGTCAGCTTCTGTTTAGGAACAGGTGCCTAGCTTTTCCCAAATATTGAAGTCTGAATTATATTTGAAATTAAAGTCACTGAAATGAAATACTTTTTATTGTTTAAAAAGTAATGATTTTTAATCAAAATGGTGCATTGTATTTTTTATAACAAACTTGACATTTTTGTAACTGATTACTCCTTTAGAATTTTATAATAACTAAGAACATAAGGAAACTGGTCAGTCACTGACCATTTAAATCATATGGGCAGTGGATACAGAGTACTTTATCATACAAGTTAAACATGTATCCTCTCAAAAGATTTCTTCAACCAATACTATAACTTGTCAATGAAGCAGATAATTTATATAAATATGATTTTTATGTCAATATTTTTTAACACTATAATTTGTAAACTCACAAATTTCTGAAAATGTGATAAATTATAGTTAAATTAAAAGGCTTTCTTGACGTAATAATTGTTCAACCCTTTAAAGCAATAAAGATATGTAAATAAAATTATTATATAGATCTATATTTCTGATACTTTGAAAAATTTATTACTTTATATTAGTTTCAAATTACTGTTAACTTGTATAATTTCAAGACTGTATTGGTACTTGACCAGGGCAATAGTTAGATAGATTACAGATTTCAGATTATACTTACTCTTGAACAAAGCCACTTGTTTGATGAATTTATACACATTTGTAAGCTAAGGACCCTCAAAATTATTAAAATTTATGAGTTGAAGGTATTCACATATTGAAAATGTCACTCATATAAATTATAAATTGTTGATATTTGGCATAAATATAATCATAAAGTGTCATGTATTGGTACTCAGGAAAGTGTCTAAGTTTACACCTGGGTTTATTTCTTAGATGATCAATAGGTGAAATATACAAGTTTAAAAATATTGACCAATCAAAATCCTTCACTAATCAAAAGTTTATGATAATTAGATAAATGTAAACAAACACCTTACAAGTAGCACATGATCTTATTATGGAATTGATGTATTACATGTATTAGTTGGAAGGGATTTTAAGACTGTTGGATTGTACCTAATTGTAAACATTTGAAAAAAGGATATTTATCTCAAGTTTATGAAATGACAAGAAATTCTTCAATGATGTTAAATTATCTAAATAGTGAAATTAGTGTTTCGAAAAAAGGAATGCTTACTAAAGGTATGATTTAAGTCTTGATGTATATATAAAATAAGTCACTTTGGACAAAAAATTATCTTTGTTTGTAAATATTATACAGCACATTTTGTCTTCACTAATATTGATTTTTCTTTTCTGGTGCTGAATTATCATTTTGAACACTAAAAATGTTTTTGACAGTAAAAAAAAGTTTCAGTCATAGATGTTAGGGACGACATCAAAAGTTCAATGAAGGATAAAAAACTTAATTCACATAGTTTTTTCACTGACCCCCCTACCCCCCTCTTAACTTAATTTGGGAGAAATTGATTGACCCATATGGATACATGTAAAAATTCAATGTCGGATAACCAAATCTTGCAGCAGTTCAACCCCCCACCCCCAAACTATTTGAATTAAGTTTTTTATCCTTCATTGATCTTTTGATGTCGTCCCTTATTCAATTATTTGATTTTTTATCCAAAAAAAATTATCATATTGTTTCCTTTAGTCAAAATAATGTGACCATCGTCTTTCAACTGTGCATGGTCTACCTGAAGTCCTATCTAAAACACTTTTATAGGATTGAAATGGTTGTACATGGGCAATGTGCAATGTTGCTATTAAGCATCAATGTAAGAAAAAAACAGAATGTTTGAGTAAAAGCATCTTGAATAAAAATGCACATTTTAAACTTAAATCAATATAGATTTTCATGATAAAATCTGATTTTTAGTAAAATATTTATTTTTATTTTTCAGGTCAGCTAAAGATTTCAGCATATATGAATTTTGGACTTTTAACTGTCCATGGTAAGAATACTAATTAATTAGTATGTTTTGATAGATATCCTGTGGTCTTCTTCAGCTTGGGATACTAACTGTCTTTAAAGTTTAATCTAGAAAGTGTTCTCAAATTGCAATGATGTAATAGAATAAAAGGATTATAAACTTCAAATACTAATTCAATTGGCAGCTTATAAAAGATTAAAAAAAAACATCTTCAAAGATGAAAAGTTTATGCACTTACTTTTAATTATTTTTGTTTGTTTATTTATATAAGCTTCTTTATTGTGTATTGTCATTATCAGGATTATTTATTATTAAACTATTAATATTATATTTCAGTTGTACAAGGCAGACATTTGTCCTCAAAACAGAGGACACTGTGCGATTCTTTTGTCAAAGTAAGTTTATTGTTATCAAAGGGAGATAAGTCAATTTAACTTCAGCATTCATTATATAGATATAACAACTTTAAAATAGAGATCTTTAATAATATGAAAGAATGAAAAGATAAAAGCTTAACCATGTATCGATTTGTCTTTTTCACAATTTTATTAGATAAAAGTAAATACCATATATGTTTGATTGTTTGTTTAGTTTTAACGTTTAATACATTTATAAACTGTATTGTATGTCTTATTTTAATATTCTATATATATATATTTTTTGTTTCAGATGTCTTTGATTCCTGATGATAGTAAGAGATGTAGGTGTAAAACCGATGTTAGAGGTGAAACCAACAACCCATTATATGATGAGAAATTCTCTTTGTGAGTACTAAAACACAATCTCAAATTTGCATATTTCATATTTTTTTTTGTTTTTTTGTCTGGTTTGAAATGACTTATATTTCACTGTTTGATGCTCAATTCAGTTTTTAACAACTGTAAAAACAAGTTAAAACAGAAAGTTATAGTTGTCATTTAGGATCATGACAATGATGAATCAGTGCCAGTGTTATTTAACTTGCCAAGTCATTTGCATATTTCTAATTAGTATGATTAAGTTAAAGGATTAACAGTGGGATACAAAATATATAAAATTAATAATTTAA
This sequence comes from Mytilus edulis, assembly GCF_963676685.1. NCBI lineage: Eukaryota > Metazoa > Mollusca > Bivalvia > Mytilida > Mytilidae > Mytilus > Mytilus edulis. Next base: position 5,477,749 of record NC_092345.1, read on the forward strand.
TTTATATGAACAAAATTATTGAGTTTAATAAATTAAAGAACATAAAGAGTATTTGGAATAGAGATGCTATTATACCTTTGTAGATTAAGAAATAAAAAAGTATAAAATAAAAAGTATTTTATGTTATTTGGATAATTTGAATGTTGTGTCAACATGATAATGCATTAGTTAATCTGCCTATCCAACATCAAAGTAACCTACCTGTAGATTTTACCTGAAAGATTCACACCTTAGATGTTTACATGATCATAAGATAATCTTAATCCTGGAACATAAAAGGTTATTCTCAATGGTAGCTTCATAATTCTATAGAAATACATGTAATAGTAGAGTTCTATTGAAAGACAAATTATCACCTAGACTTGTGTTGATAACAATTACTTAAGAGGAGGAATAGAGAGAAAATCAGGGCTTTGGCGTTGTTTGTTGACTCTTCAAGTCTCCTTCTTGATAAATATTTGAAATTTGTTTACATAAAAAGTAGGCTTTGTATTCTGAAAATTATAATCTCAAGAGAAAATAAACTTTTATTACCAATTCAAGGCAGCACTCACACCCACAAAGTGGAAAGGGATTAATATAAGTTGTAATAACTTGCTTCCCAATCCACTATGAATAAATGTTTAAACTACCAATTGTATTTGATTAAACAAATGACATAGTAAAGTCTTAATAAAAATTTTAATTTTAGATTTTCAAAAGAATAGCTGTAGAAAAGTGATGGTTAATGTTTTAGTGTGCTATACACATTCGATAATCTATTGTAAAAAGTTGTCTCATCATAATCATACCAAATCTCTTTATTTTCTGATTTGTCCTGGTCCAAAGATTTTAATATGCCATTAATATGTACTTTGTCCCTAGAACATTTGATATAATATTCCCGCATCTGTTTCCAAAATTTTTATGTCTGAACCTGTTAAGATTTAAATGGTCAGTCACTTTTTAATCCCTCTGTATGATTCCACACTTGGAGATATTGAAATCCTTTTAACATTGAATACCAAACATTTGTCCTTCCATATTAAGACTATAAGACTCCTGCTGATGAACTAGGGTTTAAGCTTATTACAATAATTCTGAACATGTAGGGACAAACAAATTGAAGCCCATATATCTCTTGGTGATTTTAGGACATTTGATTCAGAGTTTTATTACATGCACATGTTGGTGGTCATTGTTTCTAGAAGTCTGGTCAACATTTATTAATTTTTAAATTAATATTTACAGCAGCTGCTGTCAATACTGAGACGGACATTGTTAAAATTATGGATTATTATTTAATCAGAATTTAGATTTGAAAAAAAAAGAAAATTATATTTAAAAAAGGAATATCATTATAGACAAAATCTGTTTTGAAATTGATTCATTTTACCAAAAAAAAAAAAAAAAAAAAAAATCTATATGAAGCTTTTACTTGGTACATTTTAAACAAAGTTTGACTTTGAAAAAAAAGTTATTATTGATGTGAATTTTGAAATGTAAATTTGTTTTTTTTCAGTGAGCTGTTAGAAGAAGACTATCACAAGAGATTATATATTTCTGTTTGGAATAAGGATCAATCTTCAAGGTAACTTTTATCTTTAAAAATATCAACATTTTTTTTCACAACCACTAATTTGTCACATTTTGGTAGCAAAAGTCAATAGATATTGATCTTGTAAAAGATTTTATCAGGTACATTGAGGATAATTTGGTGGATAGTCTCCCTTTGATCTCACATGTGTGACTCTTTGATCTTAATCCATTGAGATCAACCAACAATACAGTCTATTATTGTCACATTTAGAAATGACAGAAAATTGAAATTTTGTGAATTAAATTGACACCTTTACAAGACTTTAACTATCAGCAAATTGAAACTTTATTTAAAATCTATTTTCTAGAATGGACACATTTAGATTTAATCTGGTAAATAGGTGCAAATTTGTCCTTTTGAAGTTTTTGTTACTTATTTATGCATAGTTACACTTTATTTTTAAAACGTTAATTATTTTACATTTTTAGCATGTGTGAATTTCTTGGCTGCATGTCATTTGGAGTCAGACACTTGCTGAATCCAAACAAGGTAAGCTGTAATTATATACGCCTCTTTTGACCGTAAACTGTATTTAATTAGGTCAGACTATTGTTATTATATACGCCTTTTTGACCAAAAACTGTATTTAATTAGGTCAGACTAGAATTTATGTCCTCCAGGCGAATAGACATGCAGTGAAATATTTTATGATCTTGTTAACTTTATTTTTGCCACGTTAATTTCTTTATGTCATGTGTTAAAAAATAGTATGGCACTTGCAGACAGATACAAATTAAAGGAGTATTAACACATTTATAATTTAGCATTTAACAATTGAGAAATCTTTGTGTTTTCTTGTTTATTTGGATCTAGATTATAAAAACTGTCAGTAACAGTATTAAACCTATGATAATTACAATACAAACTTCAAGAACCTTCAACTACAGGAAAATACTTTTAACCCTTTAAAATTAATCTCAACATACACATACTTATTTTAAACTAATTTCTACTGTCACAAACATATTTCTGTAATATAATGTGATAAAAGTTTGTAATGTCAATTTTTTTTTGCATATTTTAGGATATTACTGGATGGTATTATTTGTTAACAGAAGAGATTGGTAGAAAGAAACATTTACAAGTATCTAGTAAACAGAGATCTTTACAAGTTAAACGTAAGTCATATACACGTTTGTATACTACATATAAAGTCACAAAGAAAGATTAATATATCAGAGTAAGATTTAGAAATACTCAAAAGTACTTATTGGAGGTGACAAAACTGACAACAGTTATAATTAATAATACTCGTCAGTGCTTTATAAGTGTCACAACACTTTAGAATTGACACAATTATAGTTAAGTGTAATGTTTAAGAAGCGACATTCAAAATTGAATATTCAGCATGTCCAACAAACTTCTTTTATGTGTAAATTTATTAATTTTCAAAGAAATTGTAAGTAATTTAATGTCCAGGTGCAAAAATGTCATTAAGATTAAGGAAACAGACCAACAAATATAATATACTGTATAAAGTATAACATTAATTCGTTTAAAATCACTTTATGAAGTTCTATTAAGGACTTTTACATGTATAATTGTATTAAGATTATATTTATTTGTTTACAGATCAACCAGTACCACCAGTTAACCAAGATGTTTGGGGCATGGAATCTCTTACAGTAAGTACAGTTATCTCCCTTTCTTCATTTACAAGGAACAAATACTCAGTTCTCAGTACAATTTCTTAACATTTAACACGAGTATTATTTTAACAAGCTTAACTGGAGGTGTAAAAGAAGAATAAAAGGAATAGAAATATATAAATAGAAATATTAAAGAAGAATTTTAAAAATGAAAGCTATTATAAAGGTAGATTTTAGGCCCTTGAAGTTAAAAGTACACAAGGGATTAAGTTTTATGTGAATTTGAATCATAAACTCTTACTAATTTTATTTATAGATTACACTGGAGAGAGGGAAGCATGGTTATGGATTCTCTGTTGTGGAGGAATCCCCTGTAAAAGTAGGAAGAGTTGACAGGGCTTCCCCTGCTGAGACAGCTGGTTTACATCCTGGGGATTGTATCATCAAGGTCAATGGACAGAATGTGTCAAGGTCACAGGCTGGAAGTGTGGCAAAACTTGTCAAGTAAGTATAGTAAACAGGACTTTGATGTTATCTTCATGAATATATGTCAATGAATTTGTTTACATTTTTTAATTGCTGACCTTTAACCTTCTTTGAAATGATATTTTAACGAAAGAATATGCTTTCTGAATTAAACTTAAGAAAGAAAAAAGGTTAATATACAATTATTTCTTCAAAATATTTTAAGTAAAAAACAGATTGTTAATTTACTATGTATTTAAATGGTCTTTTTTTATTACAGAAATGGAGGACAACATCTCATTGTAGAAGTTCAAAGGTTAAAACAGGTTTCCACTGAAACATTAGATAAGACTGAGGTCAATAAACAGCCTTCCATGTCAGCCTATGATTATCTCCCCATGAGAGAATTACAGAATTACCAGAACTACAGAACTATGCAAAATTACCAAAACATTGACTGTAATACCTACCAAAACATGCACACAAGAAAGCTGGCAGACTTTCCTAGGGTACCAGTTCATCAACAGGATGTCAGAGTGACAGAGTACCAGAACATAGGAGGACTGGATTATCCTATTAGCAGGGTACCAGATTATCAGAATAAGAACTATGTTGCCATGAGAAACACACATGATCAGCATGATGGATCTGATGCTGATTACTCAGATAACGACTGTAAAGAGAATGAGTTCTCTGTTGACGAGGGGATTTACTCATTACCGAGTAACCTAATAACCAGCACACCTCTACCACTTCTCTGTAATGGATATCAGGTAAGGACCAGTTTCCCATCTAAAAAACACAGCTTAAAAATGAAAGTTTTATTTATTTATTCACTTGTTTTCTTTAATGACTTCTAAAAAAATTCAGTTAAAGTGTTCAATGATTTCAAGTTCAGCTATGATTTAATATTTTGTAGTGTTACTGTAAATATTTTCATTTCATTTGGTGTAGACATTAAAAGGCAAGAATATAAAACAGAATTCCCTAAAATCTTAAATTGTTACAGTCTGACCGAAAAAATGAATGTTGGCATAATATAATAAAAGGTTAATAATATTTACAGACAGTGCAATCAACAGAGAAGAGGAGACAGGAAGCCATTCATCGTCTGCTCACTGTAGAGATGGACTTCATTGATCTGATGCATGCTGGGATACAGAGATACTCACGCCCTCTACGTCACTGTATTCTATCTCAGTTACAACACTCAGCACTCTTCCAGAATGTAGAAAAGGTAAGTTCAAACAGAAAAGTATAACATCTGCTTATGAAATGGAGAACATCTTTACCATAATTTTTTACTGACATCTTTCAATAGTAAAAATTCTCCAGGAATCACTTCATATTTGAGAAACCATCGTCAAAAATTTAAACAGAAATGTTAGCTGGTCCCAAAAGTTTTCTTATGGAACTTTTAATTTTTCAATTATGATTTCCTTGGGATTTTTTTTTTACATTTCATATGAACAAACCTTGATTTAGAACATGTCACATACCAAAATTATCATATGATTTTCAAAATTTGATAATTGTTTTTGTTTGATTTCAGTTGGTTACAATATCAGAATACCACGTTAAACAGATGCAGGACAACATGAACTCCTCCGACACAGACACTAGTACATCAGTGTCCAGTAGTGATAACGGTCATCAGTTTGTACAGCATCTCTGTATGATCTATCAATCTAAGGTATGTTATAGTCACTTTAAACTGGTTATAGGAAATGATGTTTTTAAGCTTACCATCTTTATAATAGATGTTTCTAATTAAAAAATATATATTTATCCTTTCCACATTAATTTTTGTAGCAATCTTTAAATTTAATTAGAACCACATATATGGCATTAATTACAGAAATCATAATTTATCCGACTTATGCATCGTATACATTGAATTGAAAAATTTATTTATATTCATATTATTCATTTGTTTTGTGTTTCAGGTGAACATGATCTGTCAAGCTTATGATTTGTACGCTAGAGGAATAGCAGGGGCCAATCAATCATTAGCAGAACTTAGAAAAAATCCAGAATTTGTCAAGTTTGTTAAGGTATGTCAATAAATATGTTAAAATAAGAATACTGCAATTGAAAACAAAAAATGCTAAGTAGCTCACCATTATATCATGTTTTGAAAAATAGCTTTAAAATAGGATATCAAGCATGTTATAATAATGTTTTTAAAGAAAGAATACTGATGTATATATATACAAATTAAAAAAAACATTCCAAAAAAGTTTTTTTATGCAATTAAAACCAGAAATTAACAATAAATAGTTTAGATTTCACAAACCAGACAACTTCTCTTAATAAGAAATTAGGAATTTGAGTGTATGTTTAAATTTATAAAGTCAAAATTATTTTTTTCTTTTAGGAACCCAAACTGCAATCAGGTCAGCCATCTATCAGTGCCTTTATCTACAGACCTGTACAACATGTTAATGAACTATACCAGACCCTGAAAGAAATCTTCCTCAACACAGATAATCAGAGTCGAGACTTCCAGGGATTAAAACATGTTGTAGAAGGTAGGTTATATTATTGTATAGACAAGAACCATTATTTGTTAACAATGACAGCAGTGAAATCTTTTTTGAAGAAAATACTTTAATTAAATGTCTATATTCTTTGATAAATTGAAAGTTTTGTTAAAATATGTGTTAACAAAAATAATGAGAAAATGTAAATGGTAAACAGAGCTTTTAGAAACCAATCAAAATTTATAATATGGACTGCAAAAAAGTTTTTGTTCACCAATACCCCAACATTTTTTAGTCCACAAAAAAGTAATAAATTATTTCTCCATTTTAGTTTTACAAGAATGTGTCAGTGGAATCTCAAACTACAGCTGTGTTGATCAGGTGTTAAGTCTGTCGTCATTAACCTCATCATCAGCTTCTGAAGGTCATAAGTCAAGGTCATCCAGTTCTGACAGTGTTAGTTCACATCCCTCCAAAGTTCCAGTTTCCTGTTCTATGAGATCAATGGATTCGGAAGTAATGAGGATCCAGGATAAACTGGTTTTCCCACCTAATGTGCCTGTAAGTATATTATAAAGCTTTATAAGTATCCCAGTTAGGCCCTATTGTATGAACCTCATTATTTGATCTTTGAAAGTGGTATGTTTTAAGGGTGTTTGTGTTTTATTCAGAAAGAATTCTCATTTTTATCTCTAGTTTTTCTTAAATTGAGATATTTTATTATGATACACTGAGGAGTAATGAAAAGATCTTTCAAAAAAATTATATTAATTTCCAAAAAAAATGATGCTAAAGAGTTTTACAATAAAAATGATAAAAAATAGGAATTGATTTCCATATTGTAAGAAAATGTTATAAAACAAATCTGTTAAAAAGATCTGTGGAAGCAAAAGTATTAAGTAAAAAGGATTTTTTATAATGTACATTTTATTAAAATGTCAACTATTTGATTTCCAGGTGTTTCAGCTGTGTAAAGAAGAAAGACACTTGATTTATGCTGGTGAACTGTTCAAATGTGAAGGCAACCAGTGGAAAAAGGTAAGAGTTATTTCCCCTTCTGTAATGCACAAATTAGAATTTCCATTTCTGGAACTCTTAAAATTTATTGTTATCAAGATTTTTTAAGTGGTATTATATATAATAGATCTTTCAATACAATAGTTTGTATATATTTTACAAGTCAACAGTGTTTTGAGAAGAATTAATCCATTTTTAATTGCGTACAAATAAAAGATTTGATCATATTTTACACTGTATTGTTCAAATGAATATATTGCTAAAACATTCTCTATTTTTAATAACAGGTCCATGTGATGTTATTCTCTGATTTGTTGGTTGAAACTGAACATGACCGTGACGGACACCTAAAAGTCATCCATGAACCACTTAATCTGAAGGACCTAAATGGAATTGAGGCTCTGAGAAGTCATGGTAAGCACTTTATATATATGTTGTTTTTACTATTGTTCTTTGTTGTTTGGTGGAGAGTTTTCTCATTGGCAATCATACCACATCTTATTTTTATGTGTTTAAGCAATACTGGTTTATACAACCAACAAAGTCTTAATTTAATTTAAAAAAAAAAGGAAACTTTGTATACTTTTAACTCCACATTTAGAATTTTTATTAATTATATTATCCTGCTGACAAGTTTAATTTTGATAAAATATATATATACGGGAGATATAAGAATATGTTCATTAAAATATTAAGAATGAACTAATTTAGCATGAAAGGAACCTTTCAAAAATAATTTTTAGATATTATATTTAAAACAAAAGCAATCACATATTTTATTGAATTGTTAGTCTGGTAAATGAATGTAGCATATTCATTAACTGATCTTTATTTGTTTTTCTAGGTACAGAATTTGTTTTACATTTCCTGTTGAGAGACTTTGCCACCAATCAAATGAGGCATGCCAAGTTATTATTCAGAGCTCCAAATATGGAACAGAAATTTACGTGGAAAAGTTTACTAGAACAGAAAGTGACATCTGCTGGAGGGCAACTACAACACTTCAGTTCTATGAGTGATTGTTCAGAGACAGGTGTGCTCATATGAACAGACAAAACATGTTATCTCCCTTGATAACAATTGACTCATGTGTTATCTCCCTTGTATAACATGGCTAGATAATGTGTTATCTCCCCTTAATAACACAGCACAGTAAGTGTGTGTACAGAGAGTGCTGTTGCTGACAAAGACAGAGACGTCATAATGATTAAGGATGATACTGACATGAAAAGACAGAATTTTATGAACAACAATTTTCTGACTAATTTATGCAGTAAAGATAGTTGTATCATCAAAGAGAAAGAAAACTACAAACGTTTTTATTTATTTAAGCAATTTTGTATTTTGCTGTTTAAAAAAAATACTCTTAGTTTAGTGTAGTCTTAGAGTTTTGAGAGAAGCTTGTTATTGAAGAGTTTTAAGAACTGCTTGTTACTAAAAACTGATTATTAGAACAAAACTGTTTACAGAAGATACATTCATTTTATTCCAGCTTACTATTTGCATGTTATGTTTTGTGTGCAGTGTGTTTTCACTGTATATTATTTGTACATTTCTTATGCACCAATAGTGCTATCTATAAACTCATGCACCGATTTGTTGTACGATTATTTATTTTTCACATTGCAATAAATATTTTGTGTTATAACCTCTTATTGTCTACCTCATTTCCATGATGACATCAACTATACACAATATTGTAGAAAAACATATTTTGTTGTATTCAAATTGTGTACTCTTGTGTCTAAAACAGGTTTTGTATGGGTAAATTTTATGTGGTCCCAGTTTGAAAAGAGAAATGTTTTCATTTAAGATTATTATAGTTGGGGTTTTAATTTCCTGGATAGCAGCATAAAATATTAAATATAAAACCTTGATGAATAATTTTATAATAGCAGTTTGGTCCCAAAATGTTATCCTTGTTTCACAAGAAAGAAAATGAAATGAACACAATGTCCTCTAAAAAGATTTTTATAAAATATCACAAAAATTGAATATATCAATATTTTTGTTGTGAGCATGACATTAGAGGGGCATTTGGTGTTTCAGTCTGTGTGCATCAAAGGTTAGACTTCTATGAGGTGGTTGAAATGTCGACTTGAAACTTGCAACATACCGGTAGAACAGATTATCATGATGAACTTTTTTTCGAAAATATATGACATCTTTAGGTTTTGACAAATCTTATTTGAGATTTTATCATCTAATGGTTGTGTTTCCCCTGACATACTGTATAAATGGCTGTCTGTTTTGGATAAACAAGAAATGCATGTGAAGTATTTCATTTGTTTTACAAGTCACTGTCAATATTTATTAACAATCTCAATTTCTATTTGTTTTTAAGTAAGATTGTTAGGAGACATAGGTATTTGAAGCTTTTTGTTGAAATATTAATTTGTCGGACAGCCTTCTATTAAAGAAAAGAGTCTTAAAAAATCTACCAGTCTTGTAATATTTATTCAGATTTTTTTTTTTGCAAGCATGAAACACTTTGATTATTTAAAATCTCCTCATTCCAATTCTGCAATATTTCTATATGATAGAGGTATTTGATAATTTGCACTTTGCATAGCTTTATACTGTTGTTTGCCTGCATATTAGATTTTTATATTGACATCTTACCATTTTATTGATATTTTTTATTATCATAGTTTTTTTTTATTATTTAAAAACATTTTTAAGAACTCAAAAATATTTTTGATGTTGTAATTTTTTTTGAATTAAGAAAAACATACTGATAGCGATGCATATCCACAACGTTAGAGTTGATTAACATTTTTCTTACATGCTTCGTACTTGTTATACATTTTTTATACAGTTTTACCCGACTCATGTTTGATAAGTTTTATAATTCCAATGTTATACTTGGAATCAGTTCGGATTTTTAAAGGTTTATATGTTTGTTTTATGGCCATTTACTTAATTTTTTGTATTGAATGTTTCAGTTCAGAATGTTTAAAATAGTGATGTAAATTGCTTTAAGTGATTTTCCCTGAGCTGTTAGAGAAAACCCAAAATTGTTTTAACTTAAGTCACTTTTAATTTTGTGGAGTCATAGAGCTTAAGTCACTTTTAATTTTGTGGAGTCATAGAGGCTACTTTGATTCAAGAGAAACTAGAGAGAAAGAAGATGGGTTTTGTTTTGTTAAAGAAGTTACATTGAACATAAAATGATTATTTATTGACCAAGGTCATGAGCTAAGGGTACCCCAAATTGGTAAAAAGAATTTCCATATTTTCCTCATTTAGAAAATAATAAAACAGTAAACTTAGATTTAAAAAAACTTACTTGCTTAAAATCTTTAATAGAATAACTCTAATAAATAGAGTTATAAATTAAAATGTAAATTATTTTATTAAAATAAGAGTTTTGTACTTTTGATACACATGATTGATTTACCAAATGTGTTGATATTTAAAATAGATTAAGAATGTTATGTTATTTAAAAATGTTCCAGAGGAGAACATAAAATAAAATTTGAAAGTATGTTGATGTTGTTTTTAACTGGCTGCAAGATGTGTTACAATAGAAATTCAAGGTCAAAGGTCAAGGTCACAGCATGAGTCAACAAGATGAAATGTATTGGTACTAAATAGAAATTCCGTCTGCACATATGGATAATATACCATGATACACTACCAAAAATATACAATATAAAATTGTTTAAGATACAAATCTATCTATTTCACCATGACCATGACATTACCCATGAAAAAAAAACTATACTCTAAAACAAAACCAAAATTATAATAAACTCTGAAAACAAAGGGTATAGCAAACTAAGGCTAACATTATCTGAAACAATTATCCATAGGTCTTTTAGAACTGCAGACCAACTTCTTGATTCCAAGATTTATCTAACAGACAATTTTGTCTACCTTGTATGATGATATCTCTTATATATTAGGGTCAAAGGTCAATCTCACCTGATAACAACAATAAGAAGTAACTGGAAGTGGATCAGTTGCAACAATCAGCCTCATAAAATTATTCTTTTGTTAAAAACCTTTTTGTCATGCTTGAGTCATTTCATCAGCTATAAAAGGCCCCAAAGTGACAAATGTTGAAAAATTCAATCAAGAAAACTAACAGCCCAATATATGGACAAAATAATGAACCAAAAACAAATATGTAACACAGAAACAAACGACAACCTCAGAATTACAAGCTCTTTACTTGGGACAGGCATATAAATACTGAATGTGGCTGGGTTTAACATGTTGGTAGCCCCCCCCCCCCCTTAATTTTGAAAAGTGTGGTAACAGTAAAACATAAAAACAAACTATAAAAATCATTCAGTGGAAAAAGCCTTAACTCATCAGATGAATACTAATAGAAATACATCTAACAAAATACAGAATAGATGTGGATGGGTACTTGTACATCCCATAAAAAAAAGACAATAAAAACAGATCTGAGAGTACTCACAGTTACTGATAGCTAGTTCAAAGCTAATAACAACTAATAATAAAAAATCATTATCTATTAAAGACTAAGTTATCAATCAGTACAGTTTGCTTATATCTTTAGGCAGTGATTTTGGCACAGGAACTCTTAAAGTAGTTTAAAACAAGAATTTGTCCATAGTACACGGATGCCCCACTCCCATCATCATTTTCTATGTTCAGTGGACCGTGAAATTGGGATGAAAAATATAATTTTGCAATTAAATTAGAAAGATCATATCATAGGGAATGTGTGTACTAAGTTTGAAGTTGATTGTACTTCAACTTCATCAAAAACTACCATGACCAAAAACTTTAACCTGAAACTCCCACTTTCATTTTGTATGTTCAGTGGACCATGAAATTGGGATCAAAAGTGTAATTAGGCTTTAAAATTAGAAAGATCATATCATAAGCAACAAGTGTACTAAGTTTCAATTTGATTGGACTTCAGCTTCATCAAAAACTACCTTGACCAAAAACTTTAACCTGAAACTCCCATTTTCATTTTCTATGTTCAGTGGACCGTGAAATTGGTGTCAAAAGTGTTATTGGGCTTTAAAATTAGAAAGATCATATCGTAAGCAACTAGTGTACTAAGTTTCAAGTTGATTGGACTTCAGCTTCATGAAAAACTACCTACACCAAAAACTTTAACCTGAAACTCCCACTTTCATTTTCTATGTTCAGTGGACCGTGAAATTGGGGTCAAAAGTGTAATTGGGCTTTAAAATTAGAAAGATCATATCATAAGCAACAAGTGTAATAAGTTTCAAGTTGATTGGACTTCAGCTTCATGAAAAACTACCTACACCAAAAACTTAACCTGAAACTCCCACTTTCATTTTCTATGTTCAGTGGACCGTGAAATTGGGGTCAAAAGTCTAATTTGGCTTTAAAATTAGAAAGATCATATCATAAGCAACAAGTGTACTAAGTTTCAAGTTGATTGGACTTCAGCTTCATCAAAAACTACCTTGACCAAAAAATTTAACCTGAAGTCGGACGAACGAACGAACGAACGGACGGACGAACGAACGGACGGACGGACGAACGAACGAACGGAGCCACAGACCAGAAAACATAATGCCCCTCTACTATCGTAGGTGGGGCATACAAATATTTGTTCTATATGCTGGATTTTTATTGGTTGAAAGTCAGTGTATTTTTCATTTATTTTTGAATATCATCCATATTTCATCACCACCAGGGTATATATATACACAAGGAGAACTTAGTACCCTATACCCTTGACGTCATGGTGTTTAATTAATATAGGAAGCGGTTTCATGTTTTTAAGCCCAGGATTTCGGGATTATGACCTCTCCGACCCCCCCCCCCCCCCCCCCCCCCCCCAATATAGGGCTCATCGAAATTTGCTTTAAATTACTATATTGTTGAACCTAAATAATGATTCAGCAACTCCTTAAATTTTGATTGAGTTCCTTTTATGTCCCATTTATGGCCATTATGTTCAGGCCTGTACGTCCGTCCGTCCGTTCGTTCGTCTGTCCCGTTCCAGGTTAAAGTTTTTGGTCGAGGTAGTTTTTGATTTAGTTGAAGTCCAATCAACTTGTAACTTAGTACACGTGTTCCGTATGATATGATCTTTATGATTTTAATGCCAAATTAGAGATTCCCCCCATTTTACGGTTCATTGAACATAGAAAGTGATAGTGCGGATGGGGTATCTATCATCAAAAATATAAAAATAGACTAAAGGGATAAAATGTAGGTTTTGCTTATTTTTCAAACACTAAAGCAGTAAAAATAGAACTAAACAGAGAAAAGTGATAATAAAGTAAAGATATATGTTACATGATTTTTTTATTTTTGAGTCATTGCTTCTGAAATATCAGTTTTAAGATATTTTTTTTTGTTATCCCCTTGGAGACTGTAAGGTTATATAGCACAACTTTAAATATTAAAAGAGTTACTAGATTAAGACTGCCAAATCGTTAATTACCCTTCATAGGAATCATTGCCTTTTTACACGATTTTAAGAATTTTTCTGCGTTTTGTTTTGCTTAAACTTCGAAAATATTTCTGCTGAAACTTAGAGAACATTTCTGTGAAACTTAGAGAACATTTCTGATGAAACTAACACTTCTAGCATTTCTGCTGAAACTTAGATAACATTTCTGCTGAAACATAGAGAAGATTTCTGCTCAAACTTATAGAATATTTCTGCTGAAACTAAGAGAATATTTCTGCTGAAACTTAGAGAACATTTCTGTTGTCAGCAGACACATTCAATTAAGTACGATTTAAATGTATCTTCATGGTTGAAGATTCATAATAGGAGTTATTGCCCTTAAAAACGAGTTCCAATATTTTTTTTCGCATTTTATGCAGAAGCTATAATAAAGATAGAAAAACTGAAAGCAGCAAAGAAAAAAGCAATGAAGTCAACATGGTTGAAATATCTAATCAAATCTGTGTAGTAGTTATTGTTCGTGGGATTATTTTCCTCACTTGTTGCGTGATTAATGCAGACACAATAGCAGATAGCGAGATAAGGTTTATGACGAAAATAGTCAACTGACACATTTTAAGAGTATTTTTTTTGTAAATAATTCACGCGATGTCAGAATCTTAACCAGTTTCATTTGTGTTTTCCTCTTTCAATAAATAAAATGACTGGATATACGGAAACTTGATCCACCAAAATTATCAGCGAGACAGATTTGGTCAACATCGTTTTAATTCTTCACTCATGATCTTTACATTGTATCAATTTATTTTTGAGAAAAATGCCAGGTGAGCGATGCAGCTCCAATTGAAAAAAGACACTGGACTCTTGAAAAGCATTTCTGTTTACTTTGTTTTGTCGTTCGGTTTCTGTCTGATTAACTGTGGATGATATACCCCATATCTGCTTATTGTATTCATAAGTTTTTCTTTAAAAAAGTTGTTAAACCCTTAAAAATGAGAATAAGATTTGCTGGAACATAGGAACAGTATTTCTCATACGTAGAACGAAATATTTTATGATTTGAGACATTTTTTTCTGACATAAAAATGGAATTGTTTGACGTCATAGCACAATATTATCACTGAATCTATATCGATAAAAACACATCTAGAATATATTGAAGCTTTTTTGCGGAGTGACTTCATTAAGTATTTTCTTTGTTTTTGGGTTAATAAGTCCCGATTAAAAGGAACTTTTTACCACACAGCCAGATACATTATGTTTTAAGTTGAACCTATCGATATAGTACTTGATTTATTAACATGTAAGGTACGACAAAGGACATAATCTGTATCTAATAGAACAATAGGTGTATATTTCGGTCATTATAACATCTTAATTAATATTCAGTCAACTATAAGAATATAAAGATTGTTTGTAGATAATGTTTTGTCTGTATTACCATTGTATATAAGATACAGGGACATACGAATGTTAAATGTTCTGTTTTTAAATAAGGTATGTTTAACATTTCTCCATTTCACCAATGTTTTGTGAACATAATATTACATTTGTCGTGTTTTTTTATGAGCTAACTATACCCGGGATGGTCAAATGATCCTTGCTTCTGTTTATTTTCAAAGACTTAATTTAAGATACTTTTAATTTATACCGTAACAGCTATCCATTTACTATACATACATAGTTTTCCATCAAATTGATTTACAAGATAAAAAAAATCTTGGAGAAACTCAACTATGTTGGGTACTAAAATTGAGTTTCATTGATACTTAATTGGCAGGAGCTATGAGACAAATTTTAAAGATTAATTTCCGAAACTGTCAACCCTCAAAAGAGAGAAATATTTTTTATTGTAAAGAGAGGGAATATCTATTATTGTACAGTATTTGATTTGATAAAAAAAAAGTAATTTTACACGGAGACGTCACAGCTTTGAATGCTGTCAAGATTACGTAAAAGGGTAAATAAGTAATGAGTGGCTGTAAATGTTTAGTAAATTTGTTTTCCAAACAAAAGGTGAGACAATATGTCTTCCTCTGTGTGTAATGATTCCGCGTAAGACGTGAATTATTAATATTTTGTCATTAGTATCAGTTGTTGTTGTCTCTGTTTGAAAGATATATAGACAAAAGACTTTTCATTTCTGTTTCAAGACTACGAAAATTGCAATATTGCACAGCGTAGAATATTTTCAAAAACATTTGAATTTTTTATTCTTACTAGCATTGATTAATCGACCCAGTTGCATTGACAATGACATAAGGGTACATTGCAAATAAAATTGGGAATTGAAATTGGGAAATGGGAATGCAAATGCCTAAATATAGTCAAATGAATGAATTGTATAATTCACAATATTTACACAGTTAATTGTAATGGTTATATATTTGACCACTATACACATATTTCATTGAAGGTTTTCAAGGGACGTTTGATATGAGCTCCAAAGAACGAAAATTCCTAAACAGCGTCCAAAGAAAGAAAGGAGGAGATGTCGTCTGCCAAGAACACAACGATACGCCCGTTGTCATGTTCTGTAAAACATGTGACCAACTGGTTTGTGACGAGTGTATTAAAAATTCCCATAAACCGCACGATCTAGAATCATTGAACAAGCAAAGTTTGGAAGACAAAATACAGCTGTCTCAACAGATTCCACTGGTCAAAAACAGTACGATGCCGGGACTAAAGGAACATATTAAGAGCATAGGTCAAACTAAAGAACAGTCCGCTAAAGATTTGGAACAGCTCATGAACAAAATAATGACACGAACGACTGAGCTAATTAAAATGATAGAGAAGTCACGTGATCAGATGTTACAGAGTTGCCGAAAAGACCAAGAAAGAGCTAGAATATTCTTATCTGATTTAGAAGAGAAAATGACAAGTGGAATAAAAGCACTTGAGCTATCACTGGCATCTGCAGAAGAGGTTGTCAAATCTGGCAACGCTAAAGGTGCGGCATTAATACAAACAAGACTTCAACTTAACTGGGATATCCGAGAATACAAAAAGCGTCATGCGCAAATCGAAATTCCAGAATTCGTATCAGGAAGTTCATATGATAATTCAATAGACAAGATGATAGGTGTATTCAGCGGTGGTCTTCATTTGAAAACTAGAGATGAATTACTGTCCAAAGCGTTGCTTAAAGCAAAGCCATTTTCATCGTGGAGAATGAAACCTTATTTAGTAGCTGCTCTGCCACTGAAGTACGATATTCGCTCGGCAAGTACAGTTAAAAGCGATACCATGTTAATGGTTCCGGTGACTAGACAGAGACTTCTTATTACAATGGCGGCAAATGGACAATCGCGGGAAACGGAAATGTCTGATCACCGTATTTACGACATGTCACAATCAATTGGAAATGAATTCATTGGAACAGACGCTGACAATAAGACTATACTTAAATTTAGACTAGATGGAAGCGTAACTGAAAAGAAAGAATTAAGATCTATTCCGCGCGGAATTCACGTTTGCAAAAATGGCGAAGTCTTAATGTGTCTTTGTGACACTATTGATTTCAAAACACAAAGAGGTAAAAGGAAAATAGTTCGCATGGATGAAAAATTGAATATTGTAAATAGCGATGATTTAAACAATGTTGAATATACGCTTCCCGATCGCGTCGTTCAGAATGATAATGGTGACATTTGCGTAATCGACAGAATAGGAGGCGGGAGCAGTCGATTGTTTGTTCTTAACAAAGATGGGACCCTCAAATTCGTTTATCCCCACGAATCACCAGATTACGACTTCACGGCAACCACCAAGCCAAAGAAAGTTTCATTGAGCGATGTTTGTTGTGACTCATTTTCTAACATTTTCGTGGCAGACGAGAAGAACAATGACATCATTGTGCTAAACAGTGACGGATATGAAATCGTCCGATTTTCAAAAGTTTTGAAGAGGAAGGGAATCAACTTAGTTGCTCCGTCGAGAATAGTTCTGGACAGAACTGGAAAACTTTGGATAGTTATGCAGGGGAAGGTTTTAGTTTTTGATTTGTATTCTTAAAAAAATACAGGCATGTCGACATAAGAAATCATGCCCCATTTTCCTCGAATCCTGGGTCCTACCCCGTACAAATCCTCGATTCGACCAAACAGTTGTCACTTAATTGTCACTTTTCATACATCATGCAATTTAAAAAGGATTACATCTGTTTTTCTATTCTATTTGCAATTCTACTGATTTTTTCCATGATTTGAATAAACAATATCTTCACATTATCAGCTTACGCTGTACTCAATGTGCAAATATAGAATAAGGATAACACATGATTTAATTATACAACAGGATTAACTTAATGAGATTTATCTGTAAAGTTCAAAACACTATAAGACCATTAGACATGTTACAAACATGCCATACTTCAAAAACCTTTGGATAGGCGTTTTTTTAATAAACATTTGATTCTCCTGGATAATGCCAGTATGGAAACTTATCTTGCTCTCTTGATATCTTTCTTTGTCGTCACTTTCAAATTATTGTTTTGTCACCAATTTATGTTTGTTTGTGAAAAATAACTAAGAGCAATCTAAATCGTAAGATGAGAAAACAGGCAATACCATGGTAAAAAACAAACGAAAAGACAAATGTCCACCAAATAGCAAACAGACCGTTACAAATTAAGAAACACAAAACTCATGCACGAAAATTGGAAACGAATTCATACGTTGTGGTATGGTAAGCATTTCTTGCTCCAATATTGTCAATTGAACATCTTTTTCCTTTAGGTATGGTAAAATAAAAAAAAAAAAACATATATCAACTTTTTATACTACATTATTTTGCAATCGTGAATACGGAATTCACAGATTTAAATGAATGATTTATTGTCGCTTGCTTAATGTCCAGTGACATTTTTTTCACGCATATTCTGGACTTTTAACAACTAATATATAATTAGAAGATAGGATCTATAAGGTTGAACAACAGGGGTAAAAGGCGACAAATTTGGAGTAAAAAAACACCCCCAAAACACGTTGGCTACTTTTAGTCTTTAATTCTGTATGAATGCTATCTATCAATTGTTTTGACGATTATGCATATCAATTGGTAACTTTCTAAATGTCTATGCATTATAATATGTGCCAATATGTTGACTCCTGAACGGATGACCGTATTCCAGTAGTGGTACAGCGTTAAGTTAGTAAACAAAAGCACAAAATTAGTAACGTATACACATGGAAAAAAGTATCGAAACACCAAATTAAAATTAAAATTAAAAAAACACTTTTTATCTTTGTGTGAAATAATTTGTTGAAATAGAACGAGTTAAACATTATTTAAATATCACCTGAGTTTAAACAATAAATATCCACTCGATAAGTTCTTATCTGCACCTGCAGCTACTGTACTCGTAAACAACAAAACAGATTTTTATATATAAAAAGGAAGATGTGGTATGACTGCCAATGAGACAACTATCCACAAAAGACCAAAAACGACACAGACATTAACAACTATAGGTCACCGTACGGCCTTCAACAATGAGCAAAGCCCATACCGCATAGTCAGCTATAATAGGCCCCGATAAGACAATGTAAAGTTTATATCCCCATTAGTTACAACACTTTAATAACCAAGTTTATAAAGTAATGTGATTGACACCTTGTAATTGGTCATCCAGAACTCAAAAACTGTAGCAAGATGGCAGATAATCAGCATGAGAGGAGCAGGTATGTCGCTGTGACAATTGCACGTATTGTTGTCATCACCATTCTACTATAAGTCGTTTTGAGAATACAATTCAGGCAACAAACGATGTTAAAGACCTTCCGAGATCAAAAAGACCCCCTATTATAACACCTGCTAGGAAAAATCAAGCATAATGAAGATTGGTCAGAAGCAAACCCATTGCAAACATTACAATCCTAAAAAGAGAGTGATGACCATACAGAAGCCTTTTAGCAAGAACTGTACCAAATCGGCTCATCGCTAATGGTTATCGTGCGATAAGACCATTTTGGGGACCTTTTCCAACGAACAGACACACAGTTGCCCGTATCCAATGTAGTGCAGAGCTCGCCAAAGTTGGAAATTAGCATCGTGGAGGAAGATCCATTGTTCCAATGGAATTCGGTTTATCTTTCTCTCGGCTACTAATAGGTTTCGTTGTCTAATTTAAATATATAAATGAATATATGAGATACATCGGTACAACGGACACACAGGGATTTTACCTTTATATATACAATAATAGGCAGTAGATGAGTTGGTAGCCGCGATGTTTCATGGTTAAGCTCATAGTTAGAACTTTTGCTGTCCCCTTTCTCTAGTTTTGCTGTTATTGTTTCTTGTTTTGTAAGTTATTGTGGATATTTTGTGTAATACAAGCGAGTTAGGCCGTTTATTATTGGATCATTGTTGGCTATTCCACATGTTTGAAACGAAAATGTTTACATTCTAAGTGTCCATTTTTGTTTTATAAATTGATATAGTATTATTTCATCTGTTTATTCGCAAATTCCTATGCTAGAAAATCGTGATGTGCCCAGAATAAGATTTCCTGTTAAAAAGTTCGGACACATGCTTTATATATATACTATATATATGTTCTTTGTCAAGTTTTGACATGATTCCCCATTTTTATTCTCAATTTTATTAGAAATAAGATCGAATGTTTCTCATTTTGTCAGATAATATTAAGATGCCTGATAAAAGAAGATCTTTAAGGGCTGACGTGTTGTGTTATATTTGTATTGTTTTAACCATTTAATTGTGATATATGATTTATTGTAATGCGTCGTTTGTCACGATAACATGGTTATTTAAACTCACTTACAATACCTTCTAATTAAGAATGGGCTTTAATTTTGAAAAGATATTAAAGCCTCGGTCACACCTTACCGGATAGCACGAACGGACGCCTAACGGATGAAAATAAAAGTTGTCCGATGACAAACATTTTATCCGTTGGGAGTCTGTTGATGTACTGACCAGATAAAACGGACACGTAACGAATGCATAACGGACAGACACACACCGGATATGCAACGTACGAGAAACGGAAACGTACCGGACAGAACGGATGTCGAACGTACGTCCAACGGACGAGTACCGCATAAAACGGACACCTAACGGAAACGTACCGGATAAAACGGATGAACAAGATATACGGAAAAATTAGAGGCGACAATGATAATACATGTAAAGCACAAAGATATTCAAAATGTTTCTGAATATTGGTTTTGGTTTGTTCTTCAAAATGACACCAAAGGGCAGTGTCTGGCCTGAATAAGAGCTTCTTGATAGTAAAAACTCTAAGATCGATTATGAATAATAACAATTCATTGACCTCAAGTAATCTGACATACCAATAATTGGCATTATCGTCCTTCCCTACGCCTATATCACCCTGCTCTATGGATCCTTGATTTCTCGTATCAAGGCTTCAAAACGAGACCAGACATTATCAGCGAAGTTACAATGTGAAAGGAAAAATTATCAACCATGTCACAATGCGAGAAGAGACATTATCAAGCTTGCTTTCGTCAAGCGTAAAACTGTCACATTATGTATGTATGTACCTGTCCCAAGCCAGGAGGAAGAGGGAGAAGACCAGTAATAGAACGATAAAAAGAAAATCGGGTTTTCTTCTTATAGATATCGTAAAATATCAGCAAATCTACATAATGTGAAACTTTTAGCTCGTTCGCTGCACTCGCTCTCCTAAAGGGTTCACATTGTGGCTCGCGGCTGATATTTTACGATATCAATGTGTAGAAAACCCGATAATCTATACTTCCTAACGCGAAATTTTTCAATATGCATTTATCCGTTTCAGATCCGTTCATCATCCGTTTTATCCGTTATACGTCCGTTATACGTCCGTTTCCCATTCGTTCAACATTCGTTCTATCCGTTAAACGTCCGTTAGAAGTCCGTTGCTGAATTTGTCTACCAGACCTCCGACGGATGTATAACGGACAAGTAACGGATACAAAACGGAAACGAAACGGACGAGTAACGTACAAAACGGAAACGAAACGGACGTTCAACGGACATTTCATCCGTTGGACGTCCGTTCAAAGTTTTGAACATGCTCAAAATTTTCCACCGGACAGAACGGACGTCGACGGATAAAACGTACGGACGGACGTCTAACGGATAAGAACGGACTTCTAACGGACATGAACGGATTGAAAAAAGTTATCCGTTAGGTATCCGTTCGAGCCTATCCGTTAAGGTGTGACCGATGCTTAACACAATAGTTAGTTATAGATACAATGGATAAGCGTTGATTTATGAAAAACAAACCATTCGCCCTCCGGGCTCATGTTTTTTTTTTCAAGAATCAACGCTTATCCATTGTATCTATATCACAGAACAAAGGACACCTGAGTGCCATTTATAGCCATTATAATCTATTTAATCCTGGTATCTATGATGAGTTTATCTTTATCAAAATGCAGTCATTATTTATAGTAACTACAATCAACATAAACCAAGATCTAATTAATAATGGATACTTGAAAAACAAAAACACAAAAAGAAAAACAAACAAAACACAGCAGAACACAAGTGTAATTTAATGAAAACATTTACAAAGAAGGTTTCTATAGTGACTAGTCATCATGGTTGATCATCCATTCATTAAAAAATATTCTACAGTGAAATGAAACAAACTACTTCTAACGTGGGGTATTCGATGTCAGTGGTTGTCTTGAGTAACCTGGCATCCATTGACTGTATAAATCTACAACCGTTATTCCTTGTTTTTGTAACACCCATAATTTACCATCACCGTCTAAACCTAAACATGATGGTCGATAGAAATGAGGATTTATGTTTAGTCCTCCGGTGCGTTGCAGACGATGAGTAAGCAGACATTTTTTGCCGCCATGTTTAGTTAAAACTACAATCTCGTTGTATTTCTCGTCGGAAATGATAATATTTCCTAACGAATCGCAGCAGACATCTCGGAACGAATGCTTCTTTTGGATCTTTGCTGGAATTATTTGCTCTTGTAGTTCTAGTTCTACATCTGGATATGAAAAGAGAAACTTTCCATGGCTTGAAAAGACGCAAAGATGACTGTTTCCTCCTCCTGTACGATCTATTACGCAAATATCACCATTGGTATTTTCACTAACTCGGTCGGGCAGAGTGAACGACTTATGTCCGTCGTACGATTCAATCGTCAATTTTATTTTATATTTTTTATCCATTCGTACAACCTGGCGTTTTCCTTCTTTATGAATAGGAAAATCAACTGCATCACACAAACATAGCAGCAGATCTCCATTCTTACACGCGCTCAAACCTCGTGGGCGAAGAGGAAGGTCTGCAACTTCCTTATGTCCTCCATCGTCTGTTAATTGTATTAACGATTTATTCTCCGAGTTTGTTGCTAGAATATCTTGATTTTTAGTAAGAGTGAAATCGTAAACCTGAAATCCTGTACTTCGCCGTTCTAACTCTCTCCCAGATCGATCAACTTTGACCAATTCGTTATATTGACTTATTGGTACTAACCAAGCTGTGTTTACGTCTACGATACACATTGCACGTATGTCGGTTTTGTATTTGAATGCTGCAACTATGTTTGGTTTGAGCTTTTTTGTAATTGCTGTTAATTTTGTATACGGAATTACAGCATCAAAATCTCGTTTGAATTGGCCCCGGAATCCACCAAACATGTGTTTTAAGACATTTTCATCATTAAGTCCTGGATGAAAATTTGGATAACCTAATTTCGGGCTTTTATTTGGAAATTCATCAAGATTTGAGTCAAGATCTATTCTTTCTAAAATTATTTCAGCATTTCGATCAGCACGCTCCTGTCTTAGAAGTTCTTCACAATATTTCATTGATTTTTCTAGTGTGCTGATTCCATTTAATGTTTTAGACTCGGTTTCGTTAAGAAATGTAGTTGTCTTCTCTTGATTAGCTTTACATTCTTGAATCATACGATCGCGTACTTTGTGAATTTCTTTAATTAGTTCCAGGCTTCTTGAATTGATCTGTTCTATAAGCTTAGAAAATTCTGCCTTGGTAGAATCTCTTGATTCTTTAATAGATTTGAGATTATCCTTTAAACTAGGAATAAACGTTTGTTTCAGTCCAGGAATTGTTCTCAGCAACAACTTTCTATCTTCAACTGCCTGACTTTTAACACTTACTATCTCATGCGATCTATGGCGGAATTCAATACACCCGGTACATACCAGAACCCCACATTTTTTACAGTACATCCCAACCTCCTGTTGTCCATGTTCGGTGCAAATTACTTTTCCATCTTTGATTTTGACATTGCTTGGGATATCTTTGGTTATTGTTAGTATCTTTAACAGAAAGGAATAATATCAATCAGAATACAAGTATATATACATAAAAATACTAGTACAAAAAATAAACAATCAAATAAAGGCAACAGTAGTATACCGCTGTTCAAACTCATAAATCCATGGACAAAAAACAAAATCGGGGTAACAAACTAAAACTGAGTGAAAAGCATTAAATATAAGAGGAGAACAACGAAACAAACTACAATGTAACACACACAGAAACGGACCAAGCCACAGACAAAATCCCACGATAATAACAAATATAACATCAAAACTAAATACATGCATTTGGGATAGACAAGTACCGTGACACGTCTTATCGCAATGTGAATTTACACTAAAAAATAAGAGAACACAAACGACGCAACGTTAACATGTAACACACACGGAAACGAACTATAATATAACAATGGCCATATTCCTGACTTGGTACAGGACATTTTTAAAGAAAAAAATGGCGGGTTGAACCTGGTTTTGTGGCATGCCAAACCTCCCCTTTTATAGCCATGTGAAATATAGATAAATATAAATCAAACAAGCTCTAAAATCCTTATTTTTTCATCATATCTACAAAGTCTAACACACACATTTAGTGACACTTCTTTTTTAATATGATCATGCCTGCAAATGAATTGTGTGGTGCTTTTGCTTGAGTTTTACTATATTTGTAAACTTTTTTCAACAAGAAAACATCAGCATTCAGTCTTTGATAATACCGAACTTAGTTTGAATAATCGGCAATATTAATTGTAAACATAGTAAATGTTTGACACCACAGGCACCTGTTGTGCAAGTTTACACGAAAGTATCAATGCCAGTAAATACATATTCTAACATTATGTTATACTTTTTTGAGATATTTATTTTTTGCATGCAAAAAACTTTGACTGCGCTGACCCTCATGGCCATATGTTTTGAAACTCAATACAGCTACACCGTTTAAAACATAATTCAAAATGATTGAGAGTAAAATGAATAACTTACGCTCATTCTATCCATTTTGTTATGCCTTGTCGATAACTTCAAGAACTAATAATCAAGAAACACTAATTATGTACAAAAGTGTAATTAGAAGCAATAAAAAAGTGACACAAAAGACAAAAATAGACACCTTAAGGAAAGTTTTTTTTAATTAAAACAAAAGAGTTAATGAAATGTAACGGAAAATGTAAAGTTTAAATTTCAAACGTGTCCCATATCATGTGTATTCCTTCTATATTAGATAATCTATATAGAAACCACAATATCAAACAAAACTTTTTCAAAAGGGTAGTCTTAAATGACTCTTTGTTTATAAACTTTTAAATTTTAAACTCGGCATTGTTCTATTAAATTAACTTTTATTTTTTTATGTTTCATGTAATATTGACCTTGATAATAGGAGGTCTTGTCGTCAACTTTTGGTGTCAAGTGCAGTTTTTATCAAGAATGGTGAATATATATCACGACTTTATGTAAAATCATTATACCTCAATTGGCTTTCTTTATTTAGCCAACTGCTTTCTCTTGTCATTTCCTTACTACTACAGTTGTACAATGTAAAACTATCATTCATATAGGGAGAAACAACCGACAGTACAATGTAAAACTATCATTCATATAGGGAGATACAACCGACAGTACAATGTAAAACTATCATTCATATAGGGGATACAACCGACAGTACTATGGCAAGCCGTTCTCGTCAAAACTATGTTTAAACCATTTTTCGGAAAAATTTACACACTGAGATTTAAAAACTTCAAAACGCACACTGAGAATTGAGAATTACACACTGAGAATTGAAAATTACACACTGAGAATTGAAAATTACACACTGAGAATTAAAAATTACACACTGAGATTTCATAAAGACGCACTTAGATTACAAAAATGAAAAACGCACACTGAGAATTGAAAATTACACACTGAGAATTGAAAATTACACACTGAGATTTCAAAAAGACACACTGAGAATGAATAAACTGAAAACACACACTGAGAATTTGAAATTACACACTGAGAATTTAAAATTACACACTGAGAATTTAAAATTACACACTGAGATTTGTGCGCACTTTTTATGCGCACATATCTTATTAGCATACTTAATCTGAATCTATTACAAGCTTAAAACAACAAGGGGACAAAACTCGTTAGTCCTTCGATTTGGTTCCAAATTATGAATAAAACAAACTTCACAAATACAAGAACAAGAAAAATACCCACTTCATCTTATTACAAAATATAACCAAATGGTGAAAAACTTTATTAAAATTATAAGAAAACATTGGAACAATCTGCAAAAGAATGCAGTGAAATTTTTACTCAAGTGTCTATTATAGCATATAAACGTAACAAAAATATAAAAGATTAACTAGCGAAATCAGGGAAACAGTTGGAAGACTTTGAAAAGGGACACATGTTTAATTACTGGTAGTAATGATCTGAATTATAGGCAACACACTTATGAATATGAGCGATGTTAAGTCTTGAAATTTATTACGAATGTTGGTTGAAGGAATCGCATTTCATTATACATGTAATGACAAGAGTTCTTGAGATCAAGATATAAATCTGTTGAATTATTCATCTCATGAATATTCATTAGTAATTTGCATATTAATCTCAGTGCGTATTTTTGGAAATCTCAGTGTGTAATTAACAATTCTCAGTGTGTGTTTTTCAATTTATTTCATCTCAGTGTGTCTTTTTAAAATCTCAATGTGTATTTTTGAATTCTCAGTGTGAGTTTTTTATTTTTTTAAATCTCAGTGTGTAATTTCGATTTCTCAGTGTGTTATTTTAGGTTTTTAATTCTCAGTGTGTATTTGTTTTCGAAAAAAGGGTTTAGACATAGTTTTGACGAGAACGGCTTGCCATACAGTACAATGTAAAACTATCATTCATATAGGGAGAAACAACCGACAGTACAATGTAAAACTATCATTCATATAGGGAGATACAACCGACAGTACAATGTAAAACTATCATTCATATAGGGAGATACAACCGACAGTACAATGTAAAACTATCATTCATATAGGGAGATACAACCGACAGTACAATGTAAAACTATCATTCATATAGGGAGATACAACCGACAGTACAATGTAAAACTATCATTCATATAGGGAGATACAACCGACAGTACAATGTAAAACTATCATTCATATAGGGAGAAACAACCGACAGTACAATGTAAAACTATCATTCATATAGGGAGATACAACCGACAGTACAATGTAAAACTCATTCATATAGGGAGATACAACCGACAGTACAATGTAAAACTATCATTCATATAGGGAGAAACAACCGAACGACAGTACAATGTAAAACTATCATTCATATAGGGAGATACAACCGACAGTACAATGTAAAACTATCATTCATATAGGGAGATACAACCGACAGTACAATGTAAAACTATCATTCATATAGGGAGAAACAACCGACAGTACAATGTAAAACTATCATTCATATAGGGAGATACAACCGACAGTACAATGTAAAACTATCATTCATATAGGGAGATACAACCGACAGTACAATGTAAAACTATCATTCATATAGGGAGATACAACCGACAGTACAATGTAAAACTATCATTCATATAGGGAGATACAACCGACAGTACAATGTAAAACTATCATTCATATAGTGAGATACAACAGACAGTACAATGTTGTTCTCTGACGATACCATAGTTTTAGTGTTAAAGGCACGGACATCAACATCATGCACGGATCTGGGATTTGATGTTTGGGGCACTCCTAATGATTAGGAAGAAGAGGATTTTATTTTGATATACAATTGGCTGTAATTTTATCTTTATTACATTTTTGTCTTTCCACCACTAAATATTATACGACATTTTATGTATTTTCAATAAACTCGTTGTCAATTGATAGATTTCGATTATTCGTATAAATGAAAAAAAAAAATAAATGTGCATGAAATACTTTGTGCTAGATACAACAGTAAATTGATAATCCACCATTTCAGTTGTTTTGATTTTGCCTTTTGATAAGCGACATTCCGATTTGAATTTTACATTGAGTTCAGTATTTTTGTTATTTTACTTTTAACTAAATTAGTAACAACAAACAAAATAACTATTTTTACCAGATAACATTTTTATTCGCTACGGAGATTCCGTGTATCGTCAAGTAATCTGAAATTCGAATTCTATTTGTGGACTAACTGTATACCCCTTATAGCAGACTTGTTTCTGTATTGTTATGAGTTGAAATTTATAACTAAAATCAGCAAAGACCCAATGAAACAACATTTGATACAAAAATTGTATAACACTTTTAGATATTTGGATATTCTACTGGCTCTTAAAAAATCAATTTCGGTATGTATACTAAAGAGATTTATATTGCTGGACTGACTTAAATACAGTTTTAATCTAACACTAGACTATATCTTTAACGGAAATCTAAATACCAAAGTTTGTGATTAAAGAGAAGATTTTTCATTTTCTATTGTTAATTATTCATTTTTTTTATTGTGACGTTCGCTTGTCATATTATTACAGTGTTTATATATCTAAACTTGTTCTATTCGCTCGTGTATGTTACAATGTACTTTATTTGAACGAGAGAAATCTATGTTTTACTGAAAAGTATTACGTCAGTGTTTCCGTTATCTCGAACTAGTCAACACATTTACTAAAATTTATCATCGGTACAAGGACATCATTCTTAAATATAAACCAACATGCAGAAATCTTATGCGATCAGGCATTTCACATCCATTCTTTTATTATATATATATATTTTTTAAAAGCACAACAACGTCAGCATTCATCTAAAAAACTAACCAAACCTTTAAAAAAACTTATGAAGAAAGGATATAGTTACAATACTGTTGTTAGGTCACTAAAGACGGCATATTTTGGTACTAGTATTGATTCACTCATTGGAATTTTGAACTTCTATTCTAAAACCAGTTGTTTGCATGCTACGGGTTAATTTCATTTCATATATTTTGTGGTGGTATAAAACAAAACCCTAACGAGAGGGATTGTGATTGATTTTCTTTTGATGAAGACACAGTCCTCTAATCAGCTTAATTAGGTCTAGAGCTGGCATTTAGTGACTGCTCATAGTCCCTTGTTAATTTATATATCATTCTCATTTTGATTAGTTTCTTTTGTAACCCATTCTGATATCAGTCTCGGACTTCTTTTAAACTGAGTTTTACTGTGAGTATTGCTTTGTGATTTTTTTTTATACATTTCATAGATGTATAGAGGAGGATTGAGATCTCACAAAAAAATGTTACACTCCACCTCATTTTTGAGCCTGTCCCAAGTGATGAGCCTATATCAGTCTTGTGTGCTTTTTTATTAATTATTTTAGTTCAATTCAATGTTTGGGAGTTTAGTATGACGTATATTTTCACTGAACTAGTACACATTTGGGTTAGGGACCAGCTGAAGCCTGCTTCCACATGATTTTCTAGTGGTGTTGAAGACACATTGGTGGTATTCGACTGTGTTCTGCTCTTTAGTCGGGTTGTTGTCTCTTTGACATATTCCCTTCTCAATTTTATTATGTATATAAATATTGTAAAGTATTGTTGATATAAATATGTATCAGATCAGGCCGTACGGTGACCTATACTTGTTAATGTCTGTGTCAGTTTGGTCTTTGTGGATAGTTGTCTCATTGGGAATCATACCACATCTTCTTTTTTATATTGGCCTATGATAAAAGAGGGACAAAAGATACCAGAGGGACAGTCAAACTCATAAATCGAAAATAAACTGACAACGCCATGGCTAAAAATGAAAAAGACAAACAGACAAACAGACAAACAATAGTACACATGACACAACATAGAAAACCAAAGAATAAACAACACGAACCCCAACAAAAACTAGGGGTAATCTCAGGTTCTCCGGAAGGGAAAGCAGATCCTGCCTCACATGTGGCACCCGTCGTGTTGCTCATTTTATAACAAATAAGTTTCAATGGATGTCGTATTCCTAAACGAACAAAACCACGAATACAAAATCTTTCTACGAAGCCTTATTTTTCTTTTTTTTGTATTTGTTCATTCATTTACGAAATATATTTAATCACGTAAATCTACATTTCATGCACTTTCTAATCACATCATGTAGACCGTATTTGTTAGATATCTCTATGACTAAGATAGTGATTTATTTCATTGAATATATACCAATTGTGATATCAGGTGAAATATATATATTAGTCTAAAGATTTGCACAACGGTACTGATATAAGATGTTATAATACGAAAATGTTGTTATTAAATCGTGTTGACAAATATTTCGGCTCAACAAATGGCCTTCTTCAAGTGTCACAAGTTTTAACAATCAAACGTTGTGCAAATCTTTAGACTGATATAATTTTTTCCTTAGCTGCATAGTATCGCCTATTCTAGACGATCCGGTACATAGTAAATTTGCTGGTTGGTCGTTTTTATAGACTTTTATATATATATATAAATATTCATTTGAACTTTACAAATTAGTTCTAATAATTATACAATGCAAATAGAGCGATTTTTCGTCTCTGAATGACCCACAGTCTTCCATTTGTGTCTATCACTATTCTGTGTGGTGCAACCATGTTCGTTTCAGCTTTATCCCTTTTTTTCGTGAAGATCTCATCAACACCCTTTTGCTCCGCCCCATCTGGATCTAGAACAATGATTTCATTGTTCCTTTCATCTGAAAGGTAAATGTTGGCGTAACCATCACAGCAAACATCGCTGAATGCTTGTCGCTTCACTGGTATATATCCATCACCATACGACCCATCAAAACTTCCTTCACCTGGATACTCAAAACGTACACCGCCATGACAATCCATAACAACAAGCCTGCTATCCAAACCACCAGTTCTATCAATGATGCAGATATCACCATTGATGTTTTCGAATATACGGTCTGGTATGTTAAATATATGTTCTTTTTGGCCATAGGTCTCAATGATTTTGAAATTCTCGTTCATCCGAATAATATAGCGCTTTGAATGACGAAAGTGTGAAAATGCTACGCTATCGACAATGCAAACCAGAATATCTCCATTTTTGCAAGCGTGCAGACCTCTTGGTATTCCATTTACATTTGTCCATTTGACAACGACTCCGTGCTCTGTTATTCTCATGATTTTTCTACTACGAGGATCCGAAACTAAAAAATGGCTATCCATTGTTCTCGTGATATCATATATACGTGTATGGGGAACTTGAGTCAATACTGATACACCATCTGACGTCATGATGTCTAGTGACGTCAAGGGAATTACAGGAATAATACAGATTTTATCGTCACCTGCCGCACATGCGCTTCTTACTTTGTGCATGTATGAGACTGTTTTTACATACATTGGTTTCAGTGATCCGAGTGGTGTTACGTTTAGCATAATCTTGTGTAGTTGATCTTTTGCTTCGCATTTCAACATACCATCAAAATACCCTATCATTTTTTCAAGAGTAGCCTCCTCCCTTGGTGCAGTTCCGTTCTGAAATTTTGGATAGGTTATTTGAGGATGGCTTCTTCGATATTTGTCAAGAAGCCATTGCAGTTTAATTCTTTCATGTACGATCGGAGGATCTCTGTCCATTAAGAGTGCCTCATCGGAAGAATTAGCCGAGGCTTCAATACTTACTAAGCCTGTTGAAAGTTTATCTTCCAGCTTATTAAGAAATGCATGGCTAGCATCCATGTCAGAAGAACATCTGCTTATCAAACGATCCCTTGCCGTTTCAATAGCCATTATTAAAACGGATGACCTATGTTTGATTTGCTCAATCATGCTATCAAATTCCTCAGTGCATTTTGCTTTTGCATGACCTAACGCATCCACGTTCTTTTTCAATGACGGAATAGCGCGTGTTCTGACGTCTGGAAGTTTTTCTGTTAAGATGAGTTTATCTTGTAGACCTTGTTTCCGAATCTCTACGAGGTCATGCGGTTTGTGTGTTGATGTGATACATTCATCACAAACAAGACGATCGCATGTCTTGCAGTGCATGATAACAGGTGCATCATCGTGCGTCGAGCAGACGACACTAACAGATTTATGTTCTCGTGAAGTATTTACCCATGGTTCTCCACTTTTGTCAGGATCTAGCACGTCTTCTGTAAGTCTATAACTAGCCTTCACCATATTATCTGTCTTGGTAGACTGTTTACTGTCAGGATAATTTCCAATAACGGATGTCTTCTTCTGTCTAGAGGTCAGATTTCCTCTGGCAGTTTTATACATTTCCATATCAAAGTCGTCCGACATAGATGTACTCAATTTTGAGCCAAGCTTCTTCAGGGATTGAGTAGAGGTTTTTAGATTTATATCTGACTTTTCACTCTTTGCAGTTTTTTCAGCATTTGTCTGTTTATATTTTTCAGTGTCAAATTCATCTTCAGTCTCCCCTCTAGACTGCGCTTGAGATGAGTCTTCGAGTAAACTATCCATTCCTTGACGAAAACTTGCCGAAGACCCGACACCATGGGAGTCATTCTCCTCTAATGAAGTCCTGCTTAACATAGTTATATCTCCCTTTAATTATTTAGGACTCCTGAAAAAAAATAGTGAACACATTAATAACTCAAAAAGAATAACAATATTCGTTATTGTAGCCTAATCAATGTTCATGTATTTAATATCTTTTACTTACTATTTCTAGGAAGGCAAATTGACGCATATTCAATCTAAAGGGCTAACCGAAAAAATCCACTGTCAACTATCAACTTAAATTTACCTATATTGACTGAAAATGTACTGTTCAATATAATTGTTCAAAAATTGTTCTTAACAATACAATTAACTGAGCGAATAATTTACGAAAGGAATTTAGTTTGAAACAAAAGGAAATTTTAAATAGTTATTATTTTACTGTATAGTCACGGATGAGAATATCAAAATAAATCTTCAAATGAACTGCAACCTGTATAACGATACTTTATTAAACCAGGTTACGGTCAATAAAGAATATGTTAATATTTATTTTTTTTACAAATAAGCATATGTAAAGAATCAATAATGATAATGCTTATGAAAATACAGATTTTACTCTAGCAGTTGTTTACTTATTATAGAGCATTTATAACAAACCAAGGCAAAGTGTTGCACGTTTTTTCATGTTCACAAGAAAGAAGCCAAATAAATCTGTTTTCTGTAATTTATTTTTTTTACATTATTACACATGAGAAGACCCGTTTTTTTACAGGTTTTTGTCACAATGGGCTGTTCCCTCGTATTTTGATAATTTGTAGATTTTAAAATAAAAGACAGTAACCGAGTTGTTGATTTTTTTTAACTTATTTAAATATTTAATGAATCCACTGTTAAAATATGAATTTGATAATATAGACAGAACGAGTAAAATATATATAAGTTAAGTTCTTGTGTTATACGTTAGAGATCCATTTGACGTGACTCGGTACTTATACGTCCTATGGTCATTTTCTTGTCTATAATTTTTGCTTATATGTGTCATTTCGTTTTTCTTTGTTGACATATTTGTTTGTTTTTTCGTGATTAAGATTGTAACACAATGTTAGCGGGTTTTTCTCTTTTTTTTGACATTTTTACCTACTAATATGATGTCTTTTTTTTGTTCACACAATATTGTTAATATTATGGAATATAATGCGACTGTTATACGAGTGAAAGGTTTAGCAGCTAACTATATAACCAGGTTAAATTCACTATTTTCAACATAAGGAAAAGCCTTTACCAAGTCAGGAATATGACAGTTATTGTCCAATCGTTTGATTTATTTAAGCTTTTGATTTTACCATTTGTTAAGGGACTTTTCGTTTTGAAATTTCCTTGGAGTTAGATATTTTTGTTATTTTAACTTTCGCATATTGACCACCGCGACATCAATGCAGATTATATTTCCCCTATAACACGGGACATTGCAATAACAAAGTTAAGTTATGACCCCTTGGGCCATATAATGCAGGGACCTCAATACGACCAAGAGGATGTATAGTTACATTTTCTAACATCCCGTCCACCATCACAAATAGAGTGAAAGCTATTTCGCCATGTATTTAAAGATGTTCATTTAAACCTGTTGTAAATATTGTTTAAAACGAAAGAAATCCGATTTAAAATAATTTAGTTCTTATTTCAATGTATGTATGAATATTACACTTTTAAATTAAAAAGACAACCCTTACACTAATGTTAAGGTTGACTTTCTTAATAACATTAACGGTACCAATTTTCCGGCACCAGATGCGCCTTTCGACAATACATGTCTCTTCAGGGATGCTCGTGGCCACAATATTTGAAATCCAAAGCTCATATAAAAGACGAAGAGCTATAATCCAAAAGGTCCAAAAAGTAAAGCCAAATCCGTGAAAGGAATCAGAGCTTTGCATGAGGGAGATACATTCCTTAATTTATAACAATTTCTAACATTTTGTAACAGCAAATTTTAATAACACAAAATTCCGTTTTTTCATGCCAGTACCGAAGTACTGGCTACTTGGCTGGTGATACCCTCGTGGACTAACTAACAGTCCACCAGCCGAGGCATCGACCAAGTGGTAGTAATAACATTAACGGTACCAATTTTCCTGCACCAGATGCGCATTTCGACAATACATGTCTCTTCTCTTAAATTTCTCGATATCATATATGATTTTAGTTTTATTGTGTGCTCCGATTGGTCCCGTATTCATTATATTCTAACTGATATAGGAAAACATTAGACATAATGCATATTAGTAATTTATCATTTACAGATGGTAATACATATCATTTATTTTTATTTCAAATAAAACAAGACGTATTTCTTGTATTTCAACCACTCATCTTTATGACATTGCTAGCAGAAGTGCAATGAGATGAAAATGATGGAAAGTACAAGTATATTACTCATTTTTGCTGAACGGTACACGTTTACTACTCGATTTGGCAGTTGGCATTCACTTGGGAATAAACCCTTCTGTATATGCTTTCGATCAAAGATGAGGTAGACTACACTGGTTTATGTACAATTCGGTAATTTTAATGTTTTACGCTGTTTTGGTCCTCAATGCTCTTCAACTTCGTACTTTATTTGGCCTTTTAAACTTTTTGGATTCGAGCGTCACTGATGAGTCTTTTGTAGACGAAACGCGCGTCTGGCGTATATACAAAATTTAGTCCTGGTATCTATGATGGGCTTATTTATTTGAGACGAAAAGTTTGATAAATATTTTGAACTCGATTATCACTGAACAGATATTAACGCATTGGTGTTTGCTTTTATTGCACTTCAGTGATGCTGTTGTTCCGTTGTTTTTTTCTGTTTTTTTTTTGTTTTTTTGTTTAAAGTTGATGTTTTTCCCTTGGATTTAGTTTTTAACCCATATTTGTTTTCACTCAGTCGATTTTGTATTACTTTTGAACAGCGGTATACTACTGTTGCCTTTATTTATATTTGTTACTAATACTAAATGCATTTTATAACAGCTTTACTCTTTTTGAAGATTTCTAGTGTCTCTTTTTTGTGGCGTATTTGTTAACCAAAGCTTTAGTTTTCGGTATAAAGGACTGGAAAATATTGTTAGTCTTTTCACATTTGTTTTTCTTTAACCAGGTTTTTGTATGTCTAATGACTTTGAAATTTTTACTGATTTTTCTTATCCTTTTCCCTTGATCTTTGAAAATACCAATACACCATTTTCCTCATAATAAAATGCTTGTACCAAGTCAGGAATATGACACTTGTTATCCATTCGTTTGATGTGTTTGAGCTTTTGATTTTGCCATTTGATTATAAGGACTATCAGTTTTAAATTTTCCTCGGAGTTCAGTATTTTTGGGATTTTGCGATTTACTACAAATCACATGGTTTGTGTTGACATCTCTCTTATCGCTATTAAAATTAAGAATACTAATTCCACGTCTGCCACTTTTATTGATTCACAGCTGAAATCAACTGTGAGAACCATTTAGGAATGCAATGCAATGCTTGGATTGATGTTAACATGTAAAATATTTACATGGAGTGCCTATATTCATCTATGTTGATTCGATTCTATCTAGATCGTTTTCTTTGCAACAGCTGATACGATACACATGCAAGAGCTTATTTCGATGCAATTATCCACGGACTGTGTTTACGATACTCTAGTGTCTGATGTTCCAGCCAGGAATATAACTTAATAAAGAATATATAAATGCATCGACCTTTTTATAATTCATTATCTACAAGTTTAGTATTGGGAATGCACGTAAATGCATAATTGTTACTGCTAGTGATAATAGAAAAAAAACCTGGGAATAATTGTACATTGACCAACAGTTTATAATCTCTCTTGTGTCATTTGAATGCGTTAGGCGTTAAACGTAGAGCGTATAAAATATAGTAGTAATACCGTGTGCATGAAATATTTGGGCCAAATAAGTTTATATAATCATTTTCCATTTCGTTTCCTATTGGTATGAAATTGATAAGACATGAAGATTATGCAATAAAGTTTTTACTTTCATGTAAAAAAGTGGTAAACATAGTTATTCGTGAATTTTTTTAACAACAAAAGTAGTGATATCGGTAATGCCATTTATTAGCCCCGAATATTATGTCTTATGTTTCAATTTGATAAAAAAAAATCGATTATAAAATCATAAAAGAACTATGAATGTACAGCTTTTTAATAGTTATCAAAGGTACCAGGATTATAATTCAATACACCAACCGTGCGTTTCGTCTACATAATAAACTCATCATAGATACGAATCATCAGTGACGCTCATATAAAAATATTTATAAAGCCCAACAAGTACATATATAAAGGTGTTACAATTTACAACCACATTTATAAACGAAAATTTGAGAATCACAATGATTTCGTTGTAGGAATATTTTATACTATATACCTGAATCTACGCTCAGCAGAAAGTTGTTTCACTGACAATTACATTTTTCGAGTAGGCTAGAACCTTCTTGTGTGTAGTATGTCATTATGCGGTGCTTAAAATCTAAATTGTTGTGTCCCATCTGTGTAAACATCATTTTCAAATAACGATAATTGATAGTTGAGGATTTGGATGATTTGCATTATACCACTTTTTCTTTGATAATCATAAAATCTTAACTTGAGTAAGTCATGAGTAGCGTTTTCATTTTGCCATTCTCACCTACACGATTGATATACAACCGTGCCTCATCACATGTAGGATATTGTAGACTTTCAATTGCAAATAAATTTGGACGTTTAGTATATTGGTTTTCATAAATATTGTTTTTATTTTTGTATTGGATCAATAAATTGTTACACATATGCAGATCATTCATTTGTTCGTCAAAAGGTGGAATTAGTAACATTTCACTGTCACTGTCACAAGCCATTACTATTATCTGTGACCATCTGTCTAAATTACCACGTGCAAGGGTTTGGTCGGTCTGTCATACGTCACAATCAATTCTTTTTCCCGCTTGTGCGATCTCAAGCGTCTACTTTATATACCCGATCCGATGGGTGCTTTCTGTTGAAATTACAATCC
Source organism: Mytilus edulis (assembly GCF_963676685.1). Classification (NCBI taxonomy): domain Eukaryota; kingdom Metazoa; phylum Mollusca; class Bivalvia; order Mytilida; family Mytilidae; genus Mytilus; species Mytilus edulis. The sequence goes on from NC_092345.1 coordinate 5,515,037, forward strand.
CAGTTCTCCATATTTTAAGCGAAAAATCTAAAACGGTGGGATTGGTCAGCTTGAAGCTCAGTTTTTCAGTTGGTATGTACATGGAGGCATGTTGTAATCTTAAACGAACTTACCTTTATCTTAACATAAACATTTTTTAAGAGAAAGGAATAATGCAAGTTCTCAAAATAATGGAGTTGGAATTATTACTTCTGACATTCTACAAACCTTAATGAATTATCAGCCAAAAGATATCCCTTGCAACGGGTTGGTTGGTTTGTGATAAGTCAAAATCAGTTTTCTTCCAGCTTTTGCAAGCTCAAGCGTCTATTATATACCCAATTCGATGGGTGCATTATGTAAATGTTGCTGTAGGTACAGTTCCGGATCACAAATATATCCTTACTGTTTGATCTATCGTTATACAGACGTGGACTCAATATCTTAGATGTCTTGTTTTTGTTTCCTGATCATTATAGTATTAATTTTGATTTATACGTCTTATATAATACAATTTGTACTATGCACCTTTTGAGCACATTTAATGGAAATACACAACTTCTTCTTCTATATAGCCGTGTCTTCCTTTAAATAATGTTCATCGTGAGAAATTCGCATTTTAAAATTCTTTGACTTTGGGCCCTTTTGATATAGGTGATAATGAAAATAAATTGGTGAGAACATTTTCACAATTCAGGCATTTTAACCAATGACATTCACATAAGAATGCAAAGTATAACTATTATTTTTAAAACTTATAATGGTTATAAAGTGTTGGTAAGTCATTGGATGAATGCTTACACTTTTGTTGAACTTGAAATAGATAAATCACATTTTATTTTTATTTTGAGAATAATGTGTATATAAATTGTAATTTTTACGGAGATTGACCTACAATGGTTTATTTTTATAAATTGTGACTTGGATTGAGGATTGTCTCATTTGAACTCATACCACATCATAAGTGATTATGTTAAAAAGTGAAATATAAATGTATCTCTTTTTTAACGATGCGGATAGATTAACATTTTTATTGTAGTGTTATCAGTCTGATCGTACTGAATACGAACATACCCTGTTGTTGCCTAACAGAATATGTGTCAAAAATTGGACTTCAAACGAGTGTACATTCGCAAAATGTTAAATAGTAAATTTATTTCCACATAAGTGCGAGGGTATAAATCTTTTTGTCCGAATAGATTAAAATTTATTCATATCTGATTTGTTTAATTTAACTTGAAATTTATCTTTACAATAAAATCTCTTCATCTTGTTTCTGTATCTTTGTATTATGCCTTAAAGTAATAAAAGTAATTGATCATGTTGTTTAAATAATGTGGTCATGACATAAACTGTTTATTAAAGTAACGTAGTGAGTAGATAAAAGTTGATGCTTGGAGATTTGTATCTCGTGTGGACTGAATGGAATTAACAAGGGACTTCTTCACATAGGTAAGTGTATAAGTTTTGTTTATGTATGTGTTTTAGTATTATTATACACTATATACTGTTAGGGTATTTACACGTAGTAAAATCTCTTATGACGGAATTTCTCTGTAAAGACTGGTTGTTGATTTTCATGGTCTTTTGTCCTATTCTTCTTAGAAATTTTATTTTCCTCTTTATGTCTTCTCTGATTGTGATTGTTTGTTTTGAAGGATTTCCCTTATATGTTTGCTCGATAAAAGATGGACGAAAGATACCAAAGGGACAGTCAAACTCATAAATCTAAAACAAACTGACAATGCCATGGCTAAAAATGAAAAAGACAAACAGAAAAACAATAGTACACATGACACAACATAGAAAACTAAAGAATAAACAACACGAACCCCAAATTTTTGCAAAGTAAACACGCAGTAGCATATGATAATTTCTGTAAAATTTCCAAATTACCAACGTACCGTGAAAAATAAACCAGGAACGACCGTTCTACCATAGTAAATAAAGTTTTAACCCTACGACTGCTAAACAATCAATGATCGACGAGAAATGACCGCGCGACTATAGTAAATTAAGTGACCACCCATACGACAGATTGAACAAAAAAGGACGAAACAGGATCCGCCGCTCTGCCATACCAGCTAATGTGAATTCGCCTACGACAGTTTATGAACGACTGTTAATTTAAAAAAAGACCTATGGAATAACTGATTTACCCCTACAACAACAGTAATTATTCATATACCATACAGAAGATATCCAACATGGAGCCATTTCTAAAGGTGTAGCTGCATAGAGAAAAGTTAATCTGGATTGTCCGTTAAAATTACTACTTGTTATCACTCATGACCACTGGTACAACAAGCTAAGTAAAAACAACAGTAGTATACCGCTGTTCAATAGTCATAAATCAATTTAGCGAATACAAATCTGGGTTACAAACTAAAACCGAGAAAAACGCATCAACTGTAAGCAAAAAACAACGAAACAACAGAAACACTGAACTTCAACAACAACAAATATCAGCACAGATAGAAATGGACTCTTTGATAACAACTTCCAAATTCCTAATTTGGTAGAAGCCATTTTAAGAAAAACATTGTGGTTTAATCTGTAATTATGGCTAGCTAAACCTCCCCACCTATATGGCAGTGTTAATACCACTTCATGACAAGAATACAGTACAAATTAACGCAATGGATTTACGACAGAACACGAGGACACCACAAAACAGAAATAAACTGCACATCATATGAACAGATTAACGTCACAAAAAGTTTCGTTTTCTTTGTGACGTTAATATTATCACAGGTAAAATAATATAGCTAAAATTGATTTGTAAACACGTACAAGAATATAACATTTGGGAGTTGAGATACAACTTGCCTTATACTATAAAATTTCTAAATATACTTTTATGAGATATAAATTAAGAGAAAACTAGCATAGACTCAGATGTATAAACAAACCAATGTCTCTGATATCATAACAAAAGATTACCGTGGTGTAGTGGTTAGTGCATCGGACTACTAACACAAAGGTTCCTGGTTCGATTCCCGTCTGGGATGAAAATTTCAGGAACTTAATTTTCGGCTCTCCCTTGACACCATTTGCGAGTATGGTCTCGAGGAAACGATGATAGTCCGTCGGAAGGGGACGATAAATGGCTGACCCGTGTTAAGAGAGAGCCATATCTCTTGCACGTTAAAGACAACCTTGTAGATTTCGAAAAAGAGCAGGCTAATGACGCTATAAGGCAGCACTCGCACCCGCAAAGTAGAAAGGGATTACTTTAAGTTGCAAAACTTGTTTCCCAATCCACTATAAATAAATATGTTTAAAGATTACCGACCACACGTACAGGGGAAACAAATTCTCATGCTGAAAATGCCGAAAAAGTACGAAGATACGTAAGAAAATCACAACCAACAAAATTATTCATGCAAACAAACAATGCACAATATAAATATTGCATGCATACATTAAAACACTTAAACCCGCTGCAGTTGTTTGCATATGTCCTATGTCAGGACTCTGATGTTCAGTAGTTGTCGTTTGTTGATGTGGTTCATAAGTGTTTCTCGTTTCTCGTTTCTTGTTTTTGTTTATATAGATTAGACCGTTGGTTTTCCCATTTGAATGGTTTTACACTAGTAATTGCAATACGCAACATAAAGATTCATACATACATACAATAAACAACGTAATATACGTGCATAATATTTTGTCGGTAGCTGAACGATTATTCCGTTTCACATGTGTAAATGTTTATTTAAAGTAAATTATAGGGTCAAAGGTCCGGATGTTGATATATGTTATTACAACCGTTCATTTTGTTTTACATAAATAAGGCCGTTAGTTTTCTCGTTTGAATTGTTTTACATTGTCTTATCGAGGCCTTTTATAGCTGACTATACGGTATGGGCTTTGCTCATTGTTGAAGGCCGTACGGTGACCTATAGTTGTTAATGTCTGTGTCATTTTGGTCTTTTGTGGATAGTTGTCTCATTGGCAATCATACCACATCTTCTTTTTTATATTGATAGATTGTTTAATATTTTAAAACACATGTCACTACAATACACAAATTGGTATTGGTATTTGTGTTATAATCCCTGAAAATGACCGGTAATTATACATAATCACTGAAAATGTTATAATGCCTTAAAAGTGATAAAAGGAATTGATCATAGCTTTGAAGTATGTGGTCATGACACAAACTCTTCATTAGATAAACCTAGTACTAAATTAGATAAAAGGGAATACACGTAGATATGAAGTTTATATGTTATGGAATGAACAAGGAACTATACTTCAAGATTGGTAAGTGTATAGTATTTAGGTTAGTGATATACGTGTAAAGTTTACCTTACACGGATTTGGCTGATTTGTTAAGGTCTGTTCGATAAATGTTTCTGTTCCTATGCATCCTTGGCTATATAAAATTCGACTTTGCTTGATGAAAGTAAATCCAGAAAAAAAGCTTTGGACTCCTGAAATTTATTACGTGTTGTTTTCATTTTGTTGTTGTAAATATAGCATATGATGACTCAATCACTTTTTGTTTAAAATAAGACAATCTTGATCATGTTATTTTAGTTCGATTAGTCATTTTCTCGGAAAAGTCAATTATTGCAGGTTAATTTTGGGTTTTCGTACAGGTAGGCTTTTCATACATTCTCAGATGATGTCCCGGTTATGTTTTGCAGTCAAACATGATAAATCTGCGAATTTCATACTTTCAAGTATACTATTAACAATCGATCAGGAATGATGCTCTTCGTAGTATATAATAAAATTTGTAAATGGAAATTGGGAATATGTCAAAGAGACAACAATTCGACTAAGGAGTATATAACAGGCAAAGATCACCAATGGGTCTAAAACGCAGCCAGAAAATACAGCCCCCGGAGGTTGTCCTAAGCTTGACCCTAAATAAAATTGTGTCTATTTTCCCCTATGGACGGTTATGTACTGCAGTTAATTTTCTAAAGACCACTGGAAGCACTACTTCACGTGCACCACAAAAATAGTTAGACCATATTGACGATATCCACTACTAATCTATAGCTAAAACTACGATTTTTGACCATTATCGGAATTCGGACCCCTGGTACCACAAGAATAAGAGGAATCATACTACACAAATATTGAGGAGACATAAAGATGAAACTATTATAGGATATCTCTGAATAACAGTATATGTATTGCATTAATATAATGAAGAAACGTTATAGACCCAACGTGATGGAAAAAAATCTCATGATGAAAAAATTGCATACATTTAGACATTCAGTACAATTCCAATATAATACATTTAAACTTGAACTCGGTATTAATAGCGAAATAAGCATGTCTGCCACATGCAAAACTTTTGTATTCAAGATCTTTTAATAATGTCGGGAACTATAATTCAATCCATACACCTAAATTTTTTAAATGTGAACTGCCGATTTTCTCTTAACACTTTTCGGAGACATTAAAAATTTCGATTTATACGTAATTGAACAACCGAGCAGTATATACATGTTAAAATTATACAAATATTAGAATACATTAAACAGAAACAATCATAGATCTGCCATCAACAAAACATTTGCCAAATAACAATTAACAGGAGAAAACCAGTCTTCGGACAGACACATTTCTATGTATCGGGGTTGAAATAATGTGAAAGATTTCGATCCCCTTTACATGTACTTGATTTCAAATTACATGGAGCTTAAGCTAAAAACTGGAAAGACATTCCTGTAAACTTTCATTTAATATTCGACGTCTACACCCTGTCATTATATTATTATTATAATGAATTTGAAAAATCCTTTGTGACCATCGCATTAATTTCACGAAGCAGTAATCTTAAAAGCATTTTATAGATTTGAAAAATGTTGTTAAATTTTTAATTGATTTTTATAAAACATTATTTTATTTATCTATCCACCAGAGCGCAAGTAAACGACCATAATCGACGTGTATTAATCGATTGTACATTACTACCATGAAAAATTTATGAAGTATTCGGTTCTATTAATTTTTGTTTTCAGGATGTTATAATATTAAAAAGCAGATTAAATAAATTTAACATGACTGTCGGAAATAATTTGTTCTGGGAGTTTAGATCTGCAAAGAAGTGGCACATCAATCATAATGGTGTATTGTTCTTACTCTTGCATGTTCAATTATGAACAAATTAAATATACAGATATATTGTCGCAGTTTATATCTGGGTAGATGCTTTTATATAGGTGTTAATAACATATGGAGTTTATGGGAGTATAAACAAAATATAGATAAGAAGATGTGGTATGAGTTCCAATGAGACAACTTTCCATCCAAGTCACAATGTATAAAAAGTTTACAATTGGAGGTCAGAGTAAGGCCTTCAACACGAAGCATTGGCTCACAACGAACAGCAAGTAATGAAGGACCCCAAAATTACTAGTGTTAAACCTTTAAAACGGGGAACCCAACGCTCTCATCTATACAAATAATAAAAAAAAACACGTATGAACCACACCAACAAACGAAAACCACTAAACAACTGGCTCAAGACTGTCAAACTCTACTGTTTGGTTGCCGGTCTCATTGACATATTCCCTTTATTTTATCCTTATTAGATTCGTATTATCATACAGAGTGTGGTTATAAGACGTTTCTTACTATGAGATACATATATCTTATTTCTATTAAAACGTTTTTTACCCAAAATTGATGGTGGCTCTGCAGTTCTTGTATATATTTTTTTCTTAATGCTATTGATGTCATTATCTAATGGGATTATTTAATCAAAGCAGTAACCTAGACATTCTCTAGGAATCATCATGACAAAAAATCAAATCTGTGTAAACAGATGTTTTAGTCGCTGTTAAAGTTGTGGTTTTGAACGATTTTAAAAACTGGTCATATATAGTGTAGACGTGCCTGTTGTTGCAGACTAAAAGTTGACCTGTTGTTGGTTCTAATTCTGTATGTTTCGTTCGGTTCATGTCTCACTTGGTGTACACAACAATCCATTTTTAAATTACAGGAACGATGTAACTTAAGAACACATTTGAAATTTTAAATTCACCCAATCGTAAACATTTCACAAGAATATTTTGTACCTGTTCTAAGTCTAGAATATGGCAGTTGTTATCTAATAGTTGGTGTCTATGAATGCTATTTATTATTTTTTTTGCACTTCCATGTTCTGTTATTTTGATGTTTTCCTCTTATTGTTGATGTTTTCCCTCAGTTTTTGTTTGTAATCCAGATTAACAGCGGTATACTACTGTTGGATTTATTTGTCTTTTGTATAGCAGCCTACCATCCGTTCACCCCCAAAAATAGATCATTGTTTTAAAAAATGTATATGTGGTGAACCATCCAATTCATGCAAATTATATTAACATTTGTATTTCACACAATATTGTCAAAGTAATTATATTTCACTATACTTGGTTGGTATCTTTTTTATGTGGGAGTTGATTTTGTTCTCTTTCACCTGCCTGGATAATTAATAATAATGCGGATAGAAAATATTTTGATATAATTATTACATGTACAAGATGGAATTCCCTGCAGAGACCTAGTAAATTAATTTTGAGGAGAAAAATATCAAGGATTGACAATCACTAATTACTGTATGTAGGCAATTTCAAAACAGCTAAGTAATTGTGTTCATTACAAGGTCGAACGGGATATGGAATTACAGTGTCAGTTGTACTTTTCCTTCGACCTTTCGAAAGGGCGTCGATTCTTTGTACGAAATGTAAGTACACATCTACGATCGGCTGGAACGCTATAAAGACAAGTAACATTCTAATATTTAATTTGGTTCTTTGGCGACTTGTTGCAAAACACAATTTCTGCCTGTAAGCTTCTAGAGCCAGTTTTAATTTGTAACAGCTTGTTCAAATAGCCCATTTTTCGTAGCCTATTTAACTATTTTTTTTTAGATTCGATCTCATGTTGAACAGTCATGAAAAATTTACAAAAGGTTGTAAACAGAACTGTAGATTATTTTTCTCATTTGTTTTCTTGATATAAAAGAATAAGATGTGGTATTATACCAATCTCCGGCGCAGAGATCACATATCCGTTCCGTTTAATACTTTGTAACACTACACTCAATATATGGATAGAAAAGAAAAAGACAAACAGACAAACAACAGTACACAAATAAAACTGAGTTTGGTTGGAATTTAATGGACGCAGGCGTGATGTAAATTTTCTCGTTGCAGGATTGTTACCATACGTCATTATGCTTATCTTGCTTCGAATTATATACGTAACATTGTTTTCGCTGTTTCAATATTGTCTTTTCTTTTCAACACTGTCGGCTCGGAAAGTCTTCCTCATTTTTTTTTACATTTTGTTATGGTCCTTTGTGTATTATCATCTAGTCGACTGATAAATCTTTCTCAAATCTGATCGACGAAAGTAAAGTGCTCAGTGACAGCAGTTTATTATCTGGTTTCTTGTTTTTAATCCTCCTTTACCTCTGTTAGATTGTCATACGCTGGTGTCATCTACCTCTATTTCTTGACTTCGGAATGTAAGTGCCGTTTCTAGGAGTTTTGTTTTGCCAAACGACTTCTTTTAAAGTTAAAAATTATTTACCCGCTTTAGAATTCCGCATTTGCAAATGTAAAAAAAATACATTCTTAATACGAAAGAAACATTTAAATACTTTTATTACAGTAGAAAAATTCTGAATCTCGGTTTCCGTGACATCTTACAAACTGCATGAAAATATGTCTTTAGCATTTCTTCGGAATATCAGAGCTTAATGTTATCACGATATTTTACTTAATAGCTACAAGTTCTATAATTCAATTTAAACTTTCAAAATGGTCTTTATAGTTGTAAGGTTGATTAAATTCCCATTTCCCGCAGACTCTATAATAAATCATTTAAGATTGTTACAAACTCAGACGGAAGTTCTAACGACTAGTCTAATGACGGTTTTCTTGTGTTTTATCCGACATGCGGTTCTGTGCATTTCAATCATTTTAATTCCAATATGCCCAAAGTGATTCTTTAATGTGTTTCCGTTAAAATATTTCTGAGATAAAGTATACCAAAATCAGCTACATAAAAGGGGTTAGGTTGGTGGTGTTAGGACCAACCGTGCAATGGCTGTATAGCCAGTTAAGGTCATTAAAAACTCCAATCTGTTGTTGGTGTTGGATGGGATTGGGTGAGGGTTTTAATGTTTGAAATAAAGAGGAAAATGCGGGATATCTTTAAAAGCAAATATTTTCATTAAAAAATTAAAGCGCTATTTATTAATGTACAGCAGCATGTGTGGGATGTGTTGAATATTGAACAATAATTGTGTCTCTGTTAATAACAATACTTATTTCTAATGTGAGTGAAAAATATGGTTCACTATTAAGTAAACATCATTATTGTTCGTAGTTTTTTTCTGGTTAATGAAAAGTAAACAGATGACTATAATCAATAAGTAAAAGTACGGCGCAAAAAAATTAGAAGCCGTCATTTATACATCATAATCCAATCCTTAAAAATGATTATTATAAAAACTGTCAATTTGATATTGATGTTTACTATCGTTAATAAACATAAATGTAGAGAATACACCACAAGCAATAGCAGTCCGACGACATAAAAGTGAAAGATATTTAAAAGTGAAGATACTATTTCAACAATAGATAAGTTCAGGGGTAGCAAATAAAGGCAGCAGTAGTATCCCGCTGTTCGAAACTCATAAATCGATAGAAAATAACAAATCCGGGTTACAAACTAAAACTGAGGGAAACGCATTAAATATAAGAGGAGAACAACGACACAACATTAAAATGTAACACACACAGAAACGAACTAAGCATTAGACAAAATCCGCTGAAAATAACAAATAAAACATCAAAACTAAATACACGAATTTGGGAAAGAGAAGTACCAAGACAAGTCTTATAGTAATGTAAATTCACACTCAAATATAAGAGGAAACAAACGACACAACAGAAACACAACGTTAAAATGTAACACACACAGAAACGAACTATAATATAACATTAATTTACGTTTTTTGATTGAGTCAAGCCTTCCAATTGATATTTTATCGTGTGTTTTTCTATGTTGTGATGTTATACTATTGTTTCAGAAAAAGGGAGAAGGTTTGATACCATTAAAACGTTTAATCACGCTGCAAATGTTTGCACCTGTCCTAAGTCAGGAATCTGATGTACAGTAGTTGTCGTTTGTTTATGTAATTTATACGCGTTTCTCGTTTCTCGTTTTTTATATAGATTAGACCGTTGGTTTTCCCGTGTGAATGGTTTTACACTTGTTTTTTTGGGGCCCTTTATAGCTTTTTGTTCGGTGTGAGCCAAGGCTCCGTGTTGAAGGCCGTACATTGACTTATAATGGTTTACTTTTATAAATTGTTTTTTGGATGGAGAGTTGTCTCATTGGCACTCACACCACATCTTCCTATAACTATTTAATATAACAATGGCCATATTCCTGACTTGTTACAGGACATTTTTTAAGCAAAGATCTGCAATCAAAGCCAAATCTAGATAACGAACAACCATTAAGATATATCGTGATGCAGCCTACGACGAGATTTCTGACATTATTGGTTGGTTGATTTGAAAGGGATTCACTTGATTTTTAGATCTACTCGCTCCATTTTTAAAATTCGACTAGTGGACGCCTGCTTTTGAAGCTGGTGTCATATACTTGTGCAATTTCCGATAGTACATTATTTGTCTTCCAGTCTAGATTATGTTTAAGTGATTTGTATAAAGTTAAGGCATATTTTGTTATTAGTGAACAAAAGGGTAAAAGATGCTACACAGAGGAACAAGTGATCAGTATGCTGGAGTTTCTTATCGACAACATATTTGTTAAATTTTGAGGTAGACTTTTTCTACAAATTGTCGGCATTCCTATTGGAACGAACTGTGCGCCTCGCCTCTCCTTGTCGATCTTTTCTTATTTTTATATAAATCCTTCAGACACTTGCTATTCAAACAAGAAGATAAAAGAATCCAAGTTATTTAATTTTCACTTTCAGATATATTGATGATGTTTCTTTCCATTAGCAATCCGAACTTTTCTGATTGGGTTTCATTAATATATATCACTCAGAACTAGAAATTAAAGAAACAACATACACGGCTTCCTCCGCCTGATTTTTATACTTATACCTCGATCGATCGAATTTGAAATACACGATCATTTAAGTACCAGAATCGTTGACAAACGAGACGATTTTGATTTTGAAATTATCAATTTCCACCACCTTAGTAGCAATATACCAACTTCACCAGCATATCGGATATACATATCCCAACTTATTCGATATTCAAGAGCTTGCAGCTCCTACTCAGACATTACTGTTTAATCTGTTTTTGGTGATTTCCATTTGACGTGGCTCTGTACTTATATATCCCGTCAGTGTGTTGTTTGCATTATTTTTCATATTTGCTTTGTCCGTATGATTTTTTTTTGTTTTTTTTATATATATGACGTGGCTCTGTTCTTTAACGTTAATGTTTAATTTAAATTTTTGTATTCTGGTCTTTCTTATATGATAATGCTTTGCCTATATGCCCTTTTGTGTTTCTTGTATACATAATGACGTTGCTCTTTAAAAAAAAACGAAATACACAATTAACCTATAGACTAGCGGCAAGAAAGTAATGTAAACTTCTAATTCACATTCTGCAGAGGATATGCCTAAAGCACTTTAGACTTCATCATTGTCATACTTTGAACAACAAAATTATTAAATATCTTCACCTGTGTGGTGTTTACATTCTGACGTCAAACGCGCGATTCTACTTTAGAGCCATGATGATCTGGCCATTTGGTATCAATGCTAGTAACCTTTCAATCGTTTATGGGTGGATTTAACCTATATAAATAAAATTCAAAAATAAGAAAGCAACGAATGAGGTTGTTAAATTTGATATATGCCTTTGTGTGCTTCTTTGTTAAATGTTTGTTTGTTTTTATTGTTATAAAACATGAGGTACTTGTACCTGTTGTCATTATTGTTAATGATATTCTCATATTTTTGTCTTTCGTTTCTGCTAAAGTGCTTTGTCTATATGCCTTTTGTTGTTACTTCGAAAACTTATTTGTTGCTTGTCTTTCATTTTTGCTATGTGCCTTGTCTATATACCTTTTTATGTTTCTTTGTAACATTGTACTTATACATCACGTCATTGTGTATTCTTGTCTTTGCTATTTTGCTAACACACTTGGTCTATATGACATTTTGTGCTTCTTTGTTACATATTTGTAGGTTATAACACAATGTTGACTGCTGTATTTTGACATTTTTACCTCAAGCATCGTTGTCACTATAACGAAATTTGATGCGACTGTCATACATGCGAGAGGTTTAGCTAACTATAAAACCAGGTCCAATACACCATTTTTCTACAAAAGGCAATGCCTATATCAAGTCAGGAATATGACAGTTATTATTCATTCGTTTGATGTGTTTGAGCTTTTGATTTTGACATTTGATTAGGGACTTTCCATTTTGACATTTTCTCGGAGTTGAGAATATTTGTGATTTTACTTTTAACTTTCTACCTCTACCTATAGTTCCTATTTCTAAAAGAACATTTGAATACATGTAATATTTCTAAAAGAACATTTGAATACATGTTTATGTTTAAAAGAACATTTGAATACATGTTTATGTTTAAAAGAACATTTGAATACATGTTTATGTTTAAAAGAACATTTGAATACATGTTTATGTTATAATTATTTGATTAAAAAAACTTTTTTGAAATGCTCACTAGCTGATATACAGTGCATATTATTCTGAGACGTATTTTCGTCATTTTGTTAAGCTGTTAAGCAAATATTTATTTTGTTTAATGTTTCAGAATTATGTTTTGATAACAACTATGGGTCACTTCACGGCCTTCAACAATGAACAAAACCCATACTGCATAGGCTATATGAATGTTTGAACTTGCAAAACTTAATATAGAAATCAAGAGGGCTATGGGTTAATGGTGTTATTCCTAAAAGCAAATATGTATTCTGTTTAATTATGCAAATACAGAAACTCTCTACAGACTGCATTTGTGATGAAATCAAACAATTGATCTTTTTAATTGTTCATACATTTGATTGACATATTTGCCATGATAACTTCCATGACGATTTCAGTTGAAACATGTAGTTTTTATCTTAGACATGATTAAAGGACTGATATACTTTTAGTTTTAGGTCTTCCATCTGTCAACATACCTTAAGACCCTTTTAGTTTATCATTAAAAAGTATTTCGTGGTATATTGATATTGAATCTATTATAAAAGAAAACATTTTACAGTGAAGGTAAGTCTGTCGAAAACCTAACATGATCTCCACATTTTGACTATTTTCTTCAAGCTGTAGTTGAAACGATGAAATCTAACACGAGTCGGGAAAATGTCTCTGCGTTGTTGCTATTTTGACTATGACATCATTCAGAGGATGTTAACTGTCACAAAAATGCACTTCTTAGCCAATCACATCCGATGACTACAAACGTTTTCTAGTCGCGACTAAAGGCTAGTCAAATATTAAATTCTTGTTACATCGGTACGTAGAAAAAAAACCCGCAAAGAAACAAATGCATTTTAAGTGTATTTTTACGGTTTTTCTTGAACATACGATTGAACAGAAAACACATATATAAGTGGAACAATAAAAACAACAGGATGAAAAAAAAAATGAACAAAGAGAAATGTAAGCATTGATAATGAGGTAGTTTGCTTTGAGTCTTCTAAGGGAAACATATATCTTTTTAAATTGAGTGAAAACCATCTTTATATATTCTAAGAAAAAGAAGTACTAAATGTTAGCGTTAGTAAATTATTCTTACATAAATGATTTGCACATTTACGCATCTATAAATGTAATTATTCAGTTAGATTTTTTTCCATTGGCTTACACTTCCCTAGATGATGTTGATGAAACTACTTTTATTTGTCTGTTTTTCATTTTATTTTTAGCCATGGCATTGACAGTTTATTTTCGATCTATGAGTTTGACGGTCCCTCTGGTATCTTTCGCACGTCTTTTGTTATCTATGAAGACACTATGTCGATTTCAGTGTGGTGTGTTGATGCAGAACAACATATATGAATGGAAATCTGGGCTTTAAAAAGTTGAAATTGACAGACAAAACACTTGAGGAAATTAATGTCTAAATAGGTCCGCCGATTTACTAATTTTACATATCAGTTCTTTTGACGTTTATCCAGTTTATGAGTTAATCGCACCAGTTTACTCTTCAAAGGCAACTAACTAATTGTGTTTAATCTTATTATGTGTTGACGCATTATCAAAATAAAAGACTCATTGATCCCTGTTTCATAAACATAAGATTGTCGCGTATTTAATTTGTTGCGTATGAAACCAATGTGTGATTGCTGATAATTATTTGTTAAATGTTTGTGGTTTTGACATTTTCCCTTGTACAAACACAGCCTCCGCAACCTTATCAAATGAATGTGACTGAACACAAATTTGTGTTAAATGTCTCGTCAATGGGTCAAGTTGTTTGAAGACACGATCGTTGATTATATTTATGAATTTAGTTGTCATGGATTCTGAATTTTGCGTTTGAAGTTCTATCTTTTCATCTAGATTCATAAGGTAGTCTGATGACCAATAATACAAATAACATCACTTCTCATTACAAAGGAATACAGACCGGATTTTCCCTGATCATGAGTTGTTGATTTGAATGTTATTGTTGTATGATGACATTTTATTAACATGTTTATTACAAGATGTTTTGTTATGTATCAATAAAATATATAAGGGCACAAATAAACATACAATTCAATCTAAAAAAAGCACTAGAAAATCCCGCAAAAGTATGACAACAACGTCATTGGAACTTGATACCCTTTCTAATCAGATGACATTGTCAATTCCTTTTAATTAATTAAGTTTCAATCTCCCAGTTATCCGTAACATAGTTTTGGACTAATGTTGCTCCTTTTGCTTTTTTCCAACTTTTCCATGCCCAATGACTGTCTTCTGTAGACAATATCTGATGGTTAAATCTGTATTTACGCTTTAAGGGTACTCATAAGAGAATGTAAAATAAACCTATTGCGGCATCGAAGTGTCTTAATTAACCTTTATCTAACAAATTGAAAGGTAATGATGTCCAGAAAGCGCGTTTTTGACACATGAAATTTATACGTGTTATTTTCAATTTTTTACAGCACTGGTTAGATAATGATGCTGCGCACACTAAGTCCTCAAATATATCATCAGCTCAGTCGTCAGTCCGTCGGTACTTACCTTATTCATATCAAAACTCCTTGAATAGATATAGGAAGATGTGGTGTGATGGCCAAGGAGACAACTCTCCATCCAAATAACAATTTATAAAAGTAAACCATTATAGGTAAATGTACGGCCGTTAACACGGAACATTAGCTCACACCGAACAAAAAGCTATAAAGGGCCCTAAAATTACTAGTGTAAAACCATTCAAACAGGTCTAATAATATAAAAAACGAGAAACGAGAAACACGTATAAATTACATAAACAAACGACAACTACTGTACATCAAATTCCTGACTTAGGACAGATGCAAAAATTTGCAGCGGGATTAAACGTTATAATGGTACCAAACCTTCTCCCTTTTTCTGAAACAATAGCATAACATAGAAAACCACATGATAAAATATCAATCGGAAGGCTTAACTCAATCAAAAAACGTAAATTAACACACTTTGAACGAATAAATTTGATCTGCGATACCTGAATGCAAATGCACAGCTAAACAAACATTCAAGGCCAACAAGCAAACAAAGAAGTCCAAACAAAGCCATGGCAAGACACCACCGCGAAATATTTAACCCTTCGAAAGTAGTCACTTTTGAAAAAAAAACGTATTAATAATATCTAAAGGTAAATGAAAAATAACTTTGTCGTTTTAGGTATACTACTTGTGTGTATACAATTCTTCCAATAATTTGGAATACCAAGAAAGTTCTGTCATATAAATACATAAGTTAACACTACATACAAATTGGGGTGAATAAGTCGTGTTTAAATTTAGAAATTAATAACAAAGACATGTGCCAACTTCTTCAGTCAAAATTGACCTTTGGTTGATTAGATTGCTGTTAATTTTAGGTCCTGTGTGGTCATCAAGTTCTTAAACTATTCCGGTTCTGATACAATCTTTTAAAATATTCAATCTTTAGCATTCCGGATGAAGGTAATTTCAGAAAAGTGCTTCTTGATTATTCTCCAATCCAAAAATTGAAACTTATGTCCAGAAAAGAACTTCTAGTCGGGGGTATGATATCTAAAAATATTTGTTTCACCCTTTTTTAAGCACTGGGTCGATACTCTTGCTGTGCACAATCCTCGAAGATATTATCGGCTCAGTCGTTAGTAGTTTATTACATACATAATTAATATAAAAGCTTTCTTAAGTTGTCCGTTTTTAAACTTACGGAAATTAATAAGAAACTACGGTTTCAACTTCCTCATGTTAAGCGAACTTACATTGATAAGATGGCTATCTTGTTTAGAAGCTTTTCACATATTTTGATTCTGATTCATCACTGGTTTCAAAATATTTGGCTTTAATCGTTAATGATAAGGAAATTTCAGAAAAACGGACAAATGAAATTTATTAAGGGTTGGTTTTATATATTTAATATACCAAAACATGAATACTTCAGGAGTTTATATAATGACAAAAAGAGACATAGAAAATTAGCAAAATCGACATATTTGAAAGGTCAAATATGTATAAAGGAGATGGCACGTTATGTTCCTAATTAATTTTTAAATTTATCCATTGCAGAAAAGAAAGGTTTGTTCAAAATACCGAAGTGCTAATACTGAGCTTGTGATACCCTCTGGGACTAGCAGTGAACCATCAGTGGTAATTTTAAACTTTACTTGCTGGCATTATGAAGAACGGTACAGGTAGAAAATCATGGGTATGCTCGAAAGCCATTCAGGTAAAAACAACTGTATAAATACCAACAAATAAACAATAACATTCATCCACGAGTTGTTGTTTTCAACACACATTGTCTTTTCGATTCTTAATTTTATTTACAGGTACATTCGATTAAAAGTTGCAAGTCGAGTATATGTTATGATAGACATGAAAAGAAAAATGAAGATATTTAAAACAAAAGCGGGAGGTTAAGCTAGCCACAAAACCAGGTTCAACCCACCATTATTTTCTTAAAATGTCCTGTACCAAGTCAGGAAAATGGCAATTGTTATCTTATAGTTCGTTTCTGTGTGTGTTGCATTGTCTTTTGTCTTTTTGTTGTACTTAAGTGTTTCTGTTGTTTCATTGTTTCCCTCTTATAGTTGATGTGTTTCCCTCAGGTTTAGTTTGTTATCCGGATTTGTTTTCTCCCAACTGATTCATGACTTTTGAACAGCGGTATACTACTGTTACTTCAAGTGCATAAAATGACAAATAGTGTACTAGTATGTTGACCTCTGAATGTCCTGTCTTTTGTTTGCTTAATATCCTATTGAAACTTAATCCATATCATCCTTTCTTTTATATGCAAAAGGTTTTTAGTTTTATGTATTAAGAAATAACACATCGGAAATACTCAACGGAATCGACAGCAACACTTTCATTCATTTCAACAGTATAAATATTTAAAAGGCTCGCGACTATCAGCAATATTGACAATCGGTATTTGTAATCTTACGATTTACGTATCGAAGGTCTCATTCTATTTTGAAAAGCGTAAATTGTCTTTACATATGAATAGAACCAAACATTCTAAATTACTTAAACCTTTTGTGTTTATAGTGTTGCTAAAACAAACATTTCTTGTTGATTGTCAGGTTTGTAGCATTTTCATTTTTGATGCAAAATAAATGCAGCGTTGCTGTAGGTTAAATTGATTTCGTATACCAGAATATTAATTACATCCTCTGGAAAATTGGTTTCCAATAGATTTAATATGGTTTCCATAGATAGCTTTGTCTCAAATTATAACCTCATGGCATTGTAATTAAAATTCTCCATATATTTAACATAACAAATTACAGGAATTACCAAAATATTGGACATTACAACAGAGCACAAGTACTGCCTACAACCGACTCCTCCGGGAAACATTGTTGATTCTAGGACCGACTATTTACGTTTAAACACAACTCATCACTATAAACAAGCTGAATAGAGCTTAGCGTCAATTATAGCCTTTGTGAGTTGAAGTGCTAAAAGCAAAATATAATGTTTAAAAAAAATTATTTCACTTTTATTGCCAGAAAATTGATACATACTTGAAATATTAATATATTCCTGTATATGAAATTTTGTGACGTTAGGATTTATTGATTAATACGATATATATATATATATTATATATGAAACGAATGAATTGGATATAAAATGATCCAGATTTTCATTAAGTCATGAAAGCATACTAAATATATACATATATGTATCAATACAAAATAAAGTCACATGGAAAAACAAATAAACATAAACTGGATTGAGAAGTATATCACTAAGCTGAATTTTGTGACTGACTTGTTCTCTCTGCATATTGTAGGAAAGTTTAACTATCGACCAGAAAGGTGAGGGAAAGTGTGCGTGATACATCTCTGTTAGAGTACCAATTATATATTAGACTTCATTAATGACATTTTCTAAATAACAAATATGAGCAAGGACAAACAGCGGGATGAAAGATCGTATTCTGTGTCTGATGTCAAAAATATAACAACTATGGTCAGGGACAGTATGTGTTTAGCCTGGCCAGTCCCTAAAGTCGTTGACGGGACCTCAAGTCAAAGAGCAAAGAGTACATCACCAAAGTACCATAAAAAACAAATGGATGCACTTAAAGTTCCAAAATGTGATTATAAAAGACGTTCATTGTCGGATATGAAAAGTTTGTCTGCTATGGTACGAGATTCTATATATTTTGCGTGGCCCGTAGCCACTTCTTCTGAGGATTTATCTAATGAAAACAGAGCAAAGTTACAAAGACAAAAAGAGGTTTTCTGTGACGAGACGTGAGTATATTTGTTTTTATTTGCCTTGTACTGCTATTGTATATGATATATTTACTTTGTAATGAGTTAATTGATGGTTTATCAACATGATAGGCCGAAAAGTACATTAACAAAGTAGAAAAGTACGGAAGTTGTAAACTAACAAGAAAGAGTCGCATCATTTTTAAGAAACATGGGACCATCGTTTTAAACAGTAAAATCAAGGATTATGTATATTTTGTGTCGTAAAAATGAAAGATCAAACTAGAAATTTTAATAGCTAATTGATTTAAACATAAAATATCAGATTTATCAATTGATCTTCAGTTATAAATTCTGAATGGGAGAATTATTCAATAATACTTCTCATCCATTAACAAGTATTACACTCAAATGCCGAAACTATTAGGAATTTTATAGTGTTAAGTGGAGGTCGATTCAAACTATAAAGTCACGATGTTAGAGTAGCACGAATACAAACAGTATTGGGAAGAGTTTGTTCTACCACAATATCTTCTTGATGCAATATCATATAATTATTAATTAATATTGTATATGATTTCATTTTCCATATCAGTTGTGGGTATATTTAGAATGGCATCCAAACAAAACCAGTTGATTTCTGTTTAGCTCAACAAGTCTTGTAATCTATGTTAGAACTCGGAATAATAGTGAAATCTGATATCTTTACCGTTAGTTTTAGGCTAGAAAATGGGTAAACCTAATTATATCATGAATCACCTCAAAATCGGACTATAACATTGATAATACAATTTGAATCCCTCGAAATATTAATCGGTTACTTGTTTTCTTTTAGAAAGTTGTGTGTAGATTACTTTTAAATGCATCGATGATGGAATGCTATTCGAATTGAATATATGAGCATTTCTATAACTTAAAGTTATGACAGAACAAAAGCATATTTTATTCTTAACTGACCATTGAATGTGCTTATGGATACGACAAGGTTAAGTGCTTCTGGGGAAATTTAGCTTCTTCAGTTAATATTGTATTGTCCAATGTATTCCCCAAGGTAAAAGTTGGAATATTTTTGCAGGACAATGACAGCTCCTTATGAGAAAAATCTAAATAGTCGGACATTGCATTTTTCATTGATTGAATTGTAAATTGTCAGGGGGGAAATATGAATAAATTTACTTACAATAAGTAAAATCAATCATCGGAATATATTCTTGAATGGAAACGTGCTATTCTCTGTCAGTTCCATAACAAAAGAACCTTAACTTAATTTTTGAGGCAAATAAGTAAATGTTTCGTTCACATGCATTACGGGATATTTATATAAATAAACTCATCATAGATACCAGGACTGAAATGTTATATTTACGCAAAAAAAAAATGATCGGCATTGACCTCTGAGAGAACAGGAGTATTTTTTGAATTTTATTTTCATTAAGATACCCCTGAAAATTAAAAACCCTTCACGAGTTGAGGTAATCTTTAAAGCTATTTACTTGCTAATCGATTGTAATTTAAATATAGATAAAAATGGCCGGCAAGTTGTACATTAAATGACATACACGTTATCCATTATGTTGATGGAAGTAATTATCGATACCTTAAAACATCGATAAGTTTTTAATTCGACGTGAAAGTGATTACCTGTATAGCAGAATATGTTCACAAATTCTACCCTCGCTCAGTGTACAACGTTTATTTTACCATATAGAGGATTCATAACTCAGTAAGGTATTCCATCTTTAATTATCATAATGCGCAGTAAAATTTGTACCTTTGATGTTATTAATTCACCATAAAAGCTTAATGTAAATTTATTTGAGTTTAAACTAGAGGTTGAAAAAATGTAAGTGATTATTGACCTGATATTTAATTAAGGGATATGAATACTATCAAGTCTGCGACATTCACATGTCATTTTAAATCTAGATTTTCATTGTCTTATTTGCGATAAGAAATGTAGCGAAATAGCAAATCGACAGTCTG
The DNA here is from genome assembly GCF_963676685.1 of Mytilus edulis. Taxonomy (NCBI): domain Eukaryota; kingdom Metazoa; phylum Mollusca; class Bivalvia; order Mytilida; family Mytilidae; genus Mytilus; species Mytilus edulis. The sequence goes on from NC_092345.1 coordinate 5,535,913, forward strand.
GCATACGCTTATCAACTATCTTTCTGACGATAACTTGTTCTTATTGCCTAACCCATACATATCTTTTTACTTAGGCATGAACAATAGAGATACGATTTGTGCATTCCTAACACCCAAAAAAATTCAATCCTATCTCTACACTTTTTATAGATATTTTTGTTAAAATACTGTAAAAGTCCATTCATTTTCCATTTACCGAAAAACAGTTCCCTACGTTGTCTATATGTAACATATTTAAAAACAATAAACTATTTTTATCTTCCTACCTACCATATAATTTTCTGCCAGTGGCCAGTAAACCATTTTACATTTCTTTTCTCTAATAATTTTTTATTTGGTAAAAGATAACTTTCTTTAATTAAAAGAACATTGTAAAATAATGCATATTTTACTTTAATAATGCTAACAGTGGGATGATAAATCATGTACATCTTTCCAAGCTAATCTTAACAATCGCCATAGATTCATATTACATAAATGAACTTAGTGTTCGTTTATCTTCTAAAATTAATCATAAACCAAGCAAGCAGCTTTTCGAACCAAAATCCCAAAGTAATAATGTTCCTATACTAATCAATGGCGGATTTAATATGATAGGATTACTAGCAACCCGGAAACAAGATTATTAACTAAATTATGTATTCATAATCCAAAGCTAAGATGGAGAAACAAAGAAAATTAAAAGGGACTGTACAAAAATAATACTGTAAAACTAATTTTCTTAACTCACTTTACGGTTTTCGTGGAAAAAGAAAGAATTGAATATACTTACATATGTGAAGATGTAGTTCACTATGATATACCACTTCGATTAAAAGAGTGTAAGGACGCGTGATTTCTATTTCATCAGATTGATATAACTTAAAGTGTTTTCCACACATTCTTACAAACAGTATTATATGATATTGGCTATATTGCACCTCAGTGTTTCTGTTGTTTTCCTCTTATAGTTGATCCCTCAGTTTTAGTTTGTAACCCGAATTTATTTTGTCTCAATCGATTTATGCCTTTTAAACATTGGTTAACTACTGTTGCCTTTATCTATACTTGTACCTGTCGCCTGTTTTAAATAAGTGTTTTTCATATTGATCTCTAACTTTTATTATGTCACTGATCGAACTTTTGAGATTTCGCCATTCTTTGAACCTTTGTTTTTCAGCTACATCAATAACAAGATTGCGATATTATATTACTCTCTATATCTCTTCTTATTCTGTTGTACAATATTTTGAGATTGCGTTTCTTTCTCTGTCTCTTTATTGCACTGCACAAGATTGCGATATTTTGTAACTCTCTCTATCTCTTCTTTTCTACAGTATTTTACAATTGCGATATTTTATTACTTTCTCTGTTTTTTTTCGAATTCCACTGTACAAGATCTTCATATTGCGTTACTCTCTCTATCTCGTGTTAAATGACTGCACACGATTGCATTATTTACTGTAACCTTTGTTATTCCAATTTTTGCAATTGCATCATTTGAACCTTTTGTTATGCAGCTGATCAAGATTGCATTATTCTGAACCTTTTGTTATGCAACTTACCCAAGATGCATTTTTCTCTTACTCTTTTTTGCTAATCATCTAAAGATTACCTATTTTGCTTCCTCTATTTGAGAAATGAAGCCACCTCGAAGTGGATTTTGCAAAAAATGGCGTTGATGGCATATCTTTGCAAGTCTTTGATGCATTTATTCAAAACTTATGTCGATGTTGTTAGGTTGCTGAACCCTTGACGTATATCTCACCAGTAGCACCATTGCAGCTAATTAGTCAGATTTGAAAAACAAAAATATCTAAGAATAGGACTAAGAAAAACAAATATATGAAAAATATTAAATACGATCTAAACGTTTATAAGGCGTCTGATTATATTTACAACAATTGGTCCTTTTGCAGGACATAAGAGAAATATGAGACTTTAGGGTACAATTACACTTCAACAATTCGTTCTTTACAATGTTAGATATTGTCACCCTAAGTCATACATAAATAAAACAGACAAGCTGAAGTATAAAGCTTTTACATTATTTTGTAAAAATATAGAGAAAAATTAATAGAGTATGACAGTCATGATAAGATAACGGATGGCAGCATATTGTCGATGACGTTAATGACACTTTCCCGGAGAATTAATAAAGATCACATGACCCAATAATGGCATTTCAAAAGAACAATCTGTTGAAACCGCACTGCAGGAGAAAATGTGTACATACATATTAGACAAAATTTAATTAACAGAAAATAATATTGTTGGTGCCTTCATTATTGATTGGTTTTCAGCCATGTAGATTTTTATAAAATCAATACTTTCTTGAAGTATTTACTGTTCTTTGTTGTGTTTTGTATACTGTTCTTTGTCTTTCGGTCGTTTTTCGTTGACCAAAGAAAGCAACCGAAGAGGTTCGAACAATTACATTCCAATAGGAATCTAGTCCTTAGAAAGGAAGAAGAGGTAAGGTTTGTGCTGTATGAGAAGTCAATCCTCATGTGGTATCTCAATAAAGTAATGGCTCAAATACTATTAATTCGTTTGATGTGTTTTAACGTTTGAATTTGCCTTTTGATTTCGGACTTTCCGTTTTGAATATTTCTCAGAATTCGGTATTTCTGTTATTTTACTTGTTTTAAGCTCGTTAAAAGGATTTAGGAATAGGCCTTACGTTAATAATATAAGTATTGCAAACAAAAGAAGATATTGAACTGCCAAAAGGACTGAAATGATAGAAGCGACGATTTGGATCTGTATATTATGACCTTGAAAAACCTTCAACGTTATGGCGGCGATAAACCTACCTGTCACAGGAGTCGTTTAAATTTAAGGATAATCACTTTCTTTGCATATTTACTGTTCTTAAACCACCCATAACTATACCAAATTAATTTATGAAACCTATTGAATTTGGTTAAATAAAGGCAAAAGTAGTATAACGCTGTTCGAAATTCATAAATCGATTGAGAAAAAACAAAATCCGTATTACAAACTAAAATTGATGGAAATGGGAAGTGACTGACGTAACATTGTGTTTGACAAGGGAAAAAACCCATCCAAAAAATCTACTTGTCTACCCTAAAACCTTTGGGAGCTCAACAGGTAGCAACTGTCCGAAAAAACTAAATCATAAAATGTGTACAAGCTATAATAGTGAACTCAATCTTTTTAATACCTTGATGTAGAAATATATCTCCATGCACTCTACGAATCCGATATTTTTAACTGACATGATTTTGATATAAAACTATTTCAAATGGGAATTGTTTCTATAATAAGAGATAAAAGTAAGTCAGTTGTCTGTTGAAATAGAAGGGATGGAGGAAATTTCCCTACATTTGGATCTTAAGCATAAAAAACTCAATGGGTTTATACCTCACATTTCTGTGATAGCAAATACATTTCAATCATCTTTTATACATTGGGAAACGTTGTTTTTGCAGATATTTGTGATAAGTGTTATTCAAAGAACACGTTAACGATGATCTAATAGGCAGATTAATAGTTGAAACAAGGCCATGGTATTATTCTTCTATAATACAATTAGCATTTCTCTAGCACCAATTCTATTGTGTTTGTGTCCATTAAAAAATCTTGATAGATTAGGAACACAGGATGCTACAATGTAGAACATTGACAATTAAGGTAATTTGATTGGGAAAATATAATTAAACGGCAGGCCTTATGTTGACCTCTGATAATGTTTTATTGCGTTTTGGTTTTATGAAATGCGAAAGTACTGTACGGAACATATATGTTAAATGTATTGCATTACCATTTTTATGTATATCAACTTATCTAGCTAAAACAGCCATTCAGAATGAAAAAAATATTAAAAGATTTGAATTAATGGCGGAAAATGAAATATGTATTTATAATTTGCTGTGGTGTTACAAGTTGAACCCATATAAATTGAAACAAATCCCAACTGTATGATCCTGTATGTGAATGTACTGCTTTCGTCTAAAGTATTTAATACCGGAAAAGCAAAACAAACCCACCAAAAATCAAACAAAAATCAAAACCAAACAAACAAACAAGAAACAAACACACAAATAAGAGCAAACCAAAACAAAACAAATGAAAACCAGTACCATGAGAGCAACAGAAGGTCAAAGAAAATAAGACTACATCATGACCAAAATAAAACAAATTTAAATAATGAGCAACAATAATCCAATAAAATTCAGTTCATGTACCACTATGGCCACCCTGGCACCTACTGTAGACATCACTGCAACTCCTCACCTGATAGCAGATAATTTAGAGGTCAATAGATTGATAAATTATTTAAACCCTTTTTGGATACACTACCTTATTTTGAATATTAGTTGTTGATTTCTCTGTTTTTTTTCAACATAGCATCAACGAAATTAGATAGACAGCTCAAATAGCAATTTGTAACATCATTTTATTATATTTTCCCTTTATCTATTCAATTGTCTTTTATTGTCTGTAATATATTTTCTATGTACAAAGTGATATGCTATCGCTAGGGGTTATAATCTTACAAAGGAAGCTTTTATCATTTTCATAATGAAATTTATCCATTGATAATATGCTCAATTTTCTTGTTTATAACATAATCAACCCAAGATGATTTAAAAGTCAATGACTTTAATGTCGTTCAATAGCACATATACTGGCAATCTCCTTCTGGAAACACAGTCTACAAATAATCTGAAATGAATTAAACAATACTTATATTTTGTCTAGAATTGTCGTTCAAATGATAATAAGTCCACAAGGACAGTTTCAGAAATAATGTTTTAACTTAGGTACTTTGTGACTTGATTTGAATCACGTGAAATCATAGGTGTGAATTGCATTCAATTAAAAAAAACATTGTGTTGATGGAAAAAGAATACTTTGTGTCAAATGTTGAGTTGGATCTGCTAAACCCTTTCGAAACGTGTGCTATCAATACCGGTTTTTGGTAGCATTCCTGTTACTAAGTCTTTAGTTTACTATTTGTTCGTAGTAGACTGTTGCTTGAACTTTGGTCGTTTTTCTTGTTTTTGCCATTTTTCTTGTGTAAAACCTTAAAATACTTTAGTCATAAACCTCTCTCGCATTTGTCTAGTAAATGTAGTTTATTTAAAAAGTTACCAAAAGAGAAGGGTTCTTCCATTCTGAAGACAGAAACAGTAATACCAGCAGTGATGATGATGATGACTTAGTACATTAAATTATAGATACATAAAAACTAAAAAAAAATATAATACAACCCACAGTCAAAGCTAGAAAATAACATTGCTTTTACACAATTCATCCATGCCAAAACTCTTTATTATGTTCATGCTATTAAATGATTAAGATTGTTTTTTTGTTTATTTGAATCATTTATAAAGCACAATTCATTTATAAAATTGATCCAGAGAATTTGCGTTATTTCGCGTTCCTATTGATAAATCTTTTAACATTCTACAGTTATAATTTCGATATTTTCCTTACATTTTGACTTGAAGTAACATCGGTAAACCATCTTCTATTTTCATGGGTAGTTAGTACAATTTACCTTAAATTCATAAGCTATGTCTACACTTTGTTTCGACTACTACTGATGAATAATAAAGGCAACAGTAGTATACAGGTGTTTAAAGGTCATAAATCATAAATCGAATCGAGAGAAAACAAATCATCCAGGTTTCAAACTAAAACTGAGTCTAGATTAGTCTTGTGCAGAAAAAATGCACGTCTACCGTACCAATTATAAGCCTGGTATCGTTGATAATATAATAAAGAAGATGAGGTATGATTGCCAATGAGACCAAAATAACACAGACATTGACAACTATAGGTCACCGTACGGTCTTCAACAATGAGCAAAGCCCATACCGCATAGTCAGCTATAAAAGACCCCGATTAGACAATATAAAACAATTCAAACGAGAAATCTAACGGCCTTATCTATATAAAAAATGAACGAAAAACAAATATGTTACACATAAACAAACGATAACCACCGAATTACAGGCTCCTGACTTTGGACAGGCACATACATAAATAATGTGGCGGGGTAAAACATGTTAACGGGATCTCAGTCCTCCCCTAACCTGGAACAGTGGTATAACAGTACAACATAAGAACGAACTATAAAAATCAGTTGAAAAAGGCTTAACTCATCATATGGACAAAAATACAAGTGGACGTGGCCAGGAAGTTATGCATCCCGACACAAAAAGACACAATGAACAGATCTGAGAGTACTCGCAGTTATCTGACAGCTAGTTCAAAGTCACTAACAACTTATAAAAAAATCATGCATCTAAGACTAAACTAATTAGTTGTTTTTAAAGTTTGTAATGTAATGCTTTACTCTGTAAAACATGATATACAATGCATTTTGTCATATATTTAAATACAGTTTCAAATGAATAAATAAGTAATGTGATTTCAGATATCAGTCTACAAAGACAAATAATACATCAGAGTTTAATTGTCGCAGATCATATAAGTGTTAATTTACACTACAGCAAGAATATCAGAATTCAGACATGCGGAAATTCCAAAATATTGTTTAAACGTATTGCAGTTTAAAAAAATGGTCAGATAAAATGTCAGATTTAAAAGACTATAAAATTGTCCCTCGCATTGTGAAATCTTCCATAAATTGTCCATAAACTGAATTTTGCACAGCCGAATAATTTCCGGAAGGTATATTCAAAAAGCGGAAAAAACAAACTAAAATGGAAATTCTTGAGCCTTATATTTTGTATAACAGTCAGTTAACAGCAAATTCATCTTCTATTTTAATTTTCATGTAGGTCATATTTTAATCGTTAGAAATACCTAGATATTGATTATTTCTTGTCTATAATTGACATCGTGACCGCTTTATATATAAAGAACTGAAATACGGAAATTGATTAAATTTACTAAACGTTTTCCGAAGAAATTCCCCAAAACATAAGATTTTAATATATTTAAATATATATCTTCGAGTCTAATGCCTATTCCTAACGTACAACATATAAGCGAATATAAAAAAAAAGATGTGGTATGATTGCCAATGAGACAACTGTCCACAAGAGACCAAAATGATGACACAGACATTAACAACTATAGGTCACCGAATGTTCTTTTATGACATAACACAGACTAAATGGAAAAAAATAACCTAGAAGAAATGGAAAAAAAATAACCTAGAAGAAATGGAAAAAAAATAACCTAGAAGAAATCCGAGAGTTAAATATTAGCATATTGTGTTTGCTACTGGTATGTCGTTTGTTTTTCTCTTCTGAATTGTTTCCGGTTTTTGTCATACTGTTGCCTTTATAATATTACTGTGTGATGTGTGATGTATAATTGCTTAGACCTTCTTCATATGGTCTCTAGTGATAAAATTGATATTGGAAATAGGGAATGTATCAAAGAGACAACAACCCCGCCAAAGAGCAAATAAAAAACCAGCCGAAGGCAACGAATGGGTTTTCAATACAGCAAGAAAACCCAGCACCCAGAGGCGTGCTTCAGCTGGTTCTTAAACAAAAATGTGTACTATTTAAATGATAATAGACGTCAAACTAAACTCCTAAATATATAACAGAAACGAAAATTAAAAATCATACAAGACTAACAAAGATCAGAGGCTTTTGACTTGGGACAGGCGCAAAAATGCGGCCAGGTTATAGATGCTTTTTGAGATCTCAACCCTCCTTCTATACCTCTAGCAAATGAAGAAATAAAGAAAAACACAGCAATACGCGCAGTAAAATCCAGTTGTTCATACCAAATCTCCTTATCTATGCAACCTATTGTCTGATCACTGTAACAGTGTAAACAATACTATATCAATGATTTAGAAAAGAATACAGTAATAATGTCCGTATTGTGAAATATAACACTGTGTTAACGAACCCAATTTGGTCTCCAAAACAATAGCATATTAAGCCAATATATCATAAATGTATAATTCTAGAGAATACATTACTTTAAGAGTACTCCGAATAAACCTCATATACATAGAACAGTAAAGGGAATAAGACAAATAATTTAAACAATTTGAACATTAAATCTCTGATTTTGAACTACGAGTTCTTCTAAGTCAAAGCAGCTATGAATTTTCGTATTTAAACACGAGAGGCACAGATTAAAATTCATGATCACCGTATTTTTTACAAAGCTCACATTGCTTAATCCTTAGTTTTTTTGTAGACTGTTTTTTGGACAACTATCTGTTCTTTCGTCATGTTATTTTGACTATTGGGTGGTGTCCTTCCTCGACTTATGATTGATAGACAATAACTGTATTTCTACTCGGCTCGAAACAGGAGTAATAGCTCGCTTAAGCTCGCATTGCACCTGTGTCTTAGCCTTATTTATCCTGCAATTGATCGTATATCTTTTTTAACATAATAACTAATTTCAACAGTAAAAACAAATAACAAAACATTGTCCGATTTGAAACAGAAGTGTACGAGTTGTCCTACGCTTCAGACTTTTGAACTAAACTTCACATCCTCTAAACATGCATGCTGAGATTGACATGGTTGATTTTGTTACACATGTAAACATTAAAATTTTGAAATCGATGATTGTCCTCGTAGAAAATACAGTTGTTCATATTTTTATCAGAAAACTGGTTTAATTCTTATTGCTCTAAATACATGTTTAAAAACAAACAGAACGTTTAAAAATAATTGTGAATTCGCAAAAGGTCAAACAATACGTCATTTGAATGCGACTGTAATACACATTCTGAGGTAACGCAGGTTAATACAATACTCGTCAAGCAATACACAAACGTAGTCCTGGCAGTGGGCGGAGCTTTAGAGCGATATCTGTATAGTATACAGATACAGCATAGCGATAACTGTAGGGCTTTATATGTATAGTAAGACACCCAATTGCAGGATAATGACTGATATCTTTTGGTTACTTTTAACACAATACGGAACGGCATCCCTGTATGTTGGATTGCCAACGAACGTGTTTCTTAATTATATAATCTAAATTGTATTAAAATGTACAGAATTCAAATCTATAATGATATCCACAAAGTTTAAAGAAAAGAGTTAGTAAACTCTCAAATCCCACAATGCAACGTCATACCATCAAAAGAAATGTACACATAATAAGTATCCCCACAACATAAATATACGCCAGACGCGCGTTTCGTCTACGTTTACATAATTAATATAGTGGATTCTGTAGAAAACAAACATTCATATCACATTGATTGAATAAGTAATACAGCTATAAGTTAACAGTAGATATTCTAAAGAAGATTCCAATAACAATTAGTTAAATAGTATCTCAATAAAAGCATTATTCAAAAACAAAAGACTAACAAACAATATGCATAGATAAAAACAAGGGATACCACATACATACAATAGCTAATTAAAACACTTGAGCAAAAAAGATAACAGAACACAGAGTCTGAATGATGTACTTCAATAAGCTCGACGGTTTTCAGTTATCTCGATTAGAAATATCTTCCTCTCTAGCTCATCTGACAACATTGTAATGTGATATCATTGTTGAAGATGTTGATACACATCCTGAAATGATTGATTACTGACAAGGCGTTGTTTACTGTATGTTCATTTTCAAAATAAAATATCTGCTTTGCTAAATAAGGTTTGTCCTTATATCTGAATTGTATAAATTAAAGGAATATTTACATGGGCATTTCAGAAGGTTCCTGTTACAACATTTTAATGAATAATCTGACTTCCTTGGCCGATTTAACAGTGTTGTTATTGAAACTTAACTTGATGAAAAGGACGTAATGCAAATGCCCTTGTGACAATTAAAATGGAAATTTTGCTATCTGAAGAAAACAAGATTTTGGATTTATTATATAAGCAAGCAGTTACATACCCCGATTGCAAATTACAAGTTGACTTAAAAAAACATGTTATATTCGTTAACATTTAGAACGATTGTCAGTATGAAATGAGATAATGAGACTTATTTCTATTTTTTTTACCATTGAATAAATTATGGTTACCTCTAGCTTACAATTCATAACACTTAGGACACCACAGCAGCAAAGTGGATGATTTTGTTTTTCATTCGTTTGAGTTTTTGATTTTGTCATGTTATAAAAGAGGGACGAAAGATACCAAAGGGACAGTCAAACTCACAAATCCAAAACAAACCGACAACGCCATGGCTAAAAATAAAAAAGACAAACAGAAAAACAATAGCACACACGGCACAACATAGAAAACCAAAGAATAAACAACACGAACCCCACCAAAAACTAGGGGTGATCTCAGGTGCTCCGGAAGGGTAAGCAGATCCTGCTCCACATGTGGCACCCGTCGTGTTGCTTAAGTGATTACAAATCCGGTAAATAGTCTAATTCGGTAGGTCATATTCATGAAAGGGAAGGGGATTGTAGTTACGACGTAAGGAACATATCCGATATCATTTGTGAAACGGTTATTCCATAACGGTCAACCAACTCGTGATGGCGTCCGTAAAATTTACGAAGGGATGATTTCAACTTCACCATTTGGAACTCTTGGTTTAATAGCTTCCTTGTGAGCAGCAAACCTCTATCAAGAAAATCATGATAGGAAATGCAAGCACGGGAATATCGTATCAATTGGGAGATATATACCCCGTATGCAGGTGCTGCTGGAATGTTGCTACTTAGAAATGGAAAGTTCACAATTGGAAAGCTGAAATCATCTCTTTTGTCGTAAAGTTTTGTTTTCAACCGACCCTCATTGTCAATTTCTAGATGTAAGTCAAGATATGAAGCCGACTTAACTGTATCTGTAGTATCCTTTATCTCTAGTTCAATTGGATAGATGCGTTCCACATAGTCACCAAATTTTGAATTGTTTAGTGAAAGAACATCATCTATATAGCGGAAAGTAGAGTTAAAGGATATTGCTAACTTCTTATCTTTCTTCCTAAGAAGTTCCTGCATGAAGTCAGCCTCATAATAATAAAGAAACAAGTCGGCGAGTAGAGGGGCACAGTTTGTTCCCATTGGAATGCCGACAGTCTGTTGAAAAACACGTCCTCCGAACGTAACAAATATGTTGTCAATCAAGAAATCAAGCATCTTGATAATATCAGTTTCAGAGAATTTTTTGTTTGAATCAGAGTGATTCTTTACAAAGTAGGATTTATCCCTCCCTAAGACAAGATACTTGTATCTACGTTGGCCATTCTTTTTTATGAAGCAAAGTAATATCAACTCTTTCAATTTGTCTTTTAGTTTGGAATGTGGAATACTTGTGTACAGGGTAGAAAAGTCAAATGTTTTAATACTGTTACAAGATGAAAGAGAGTTAGATTGTATGTACTCTAAAAGATCTTTTGAATTTTTAAGTATCCACATCTGATTCACGTCACCTCTAGAATAGGCAGTTTCACAATAACTTTGAAGCCCGTCTTTGATTGCTGATAAAATAGATGTTAATAATTTAGAAAGAGGTTTCGTGGAGCACTTGGAAGACCCAGCAATATACCGTTGTTTGTAAGGACACTTATGTAGTTTAGGTATCCAATACAGTGATGGAAGATCCAGTTCTTCATCTTATAAAGGATCTTCCGTTTTGAATATTCCTTGGAGTTCGTAACTTTTGTAATTTTACTTTTTATGTAACATGTCGTTTCCAATTAATATTCTTAAAATCAGTAATTCGCGTTGTACTTAATGGTAAAATAGACAGGACAAATATAGACAGGACAAACATATACAGGACAAATATAAGCTGTATTTTGCGGGGCTTTTGGGAATGTTTGGTCCTCGCTGCTCTTCGGCTTCATGCTTTGTTTGGCCTTTTTAGCATCTTTCGATTCGAGCGTCGCTGATGAATCTTTTGTGGATGAGGCCCGTGTCTGGCGTAGATATAAAATGTTATTCCTGGTATCTATGATGAGTATATTTACAACCACTGGGTCGATGCCACTGTTGGTGGAGTTTTAGTTCCCTGAGGTATCATCAGCCTAGTAGTCAGCACTTCTATTTTGACTAGAGCTATCATTGATATGTTCATAAATATATAATAACTGTTAACAAAACTTTGAACTTTTGAAAAAAAAACTAAGGATTTTCTGCCTCAGGGCTGGATTGCCTTCGCTGTATTTTGCGGGGCCTTTGGGAATATTTGGTCCTCTGTGCTCTTCGATTTCGTGCTTTGTATGGCCGTTTTAGCATTTTTCGATTTGAGCGTCTCTGGTAGGTCTTTTGTGGACAAAGCGCGCGTCTGGCGTAGATACGGAATTTCAGTCCTGTGATGAGATTATTTAGCATTCGCATGTTGTTAAATTTTTCATAAAAGAACAGAGTTTTTATATTTGAATGATAATTCTTACATACACTTTTTGGATTGCAATGCCCTTCCAATCAATTTCATGAAAAATACTTCAAATTTGCAAACAAATATATATGTCTGTTTTGGAAGTGTATTATTTTTATATATATCTATAATACTAAAATTACGAGGTCCAATTTGTCAGCCGTCATCACGTAAAAACGACAAATCACAGAATTCAACTTTATATATAACTAATATAGTACAAAGGTGTAGATTAAAAATTACACCACTCCAGGCCCTTTTGTTTTCCACGTAATTAATATTGCCAACAATTAAGAAGTTCCGGGTCGAGTCCGCTACCGATACCAATAGTATATTCACCTGTTACCTATTACCTTATCTGTACATTCCGCATCTGACAGGCGCACCAACAAACGTTGTATTCAGGATTAATATGCTATATACACGGGTCATAACCACAGGGTTGACACTACTAAATTGTCAAATTGTTACCTAATGTAGTATTTTAATCAATAAGACTTTCTAAGATAACAATACGAATACTAAAAATCTGGACTAAAAATAAGGCGTATAGGTAGTTTTCAATTTGTTAGTGGGCATGACGTAAAACAGAGAAGCAAAGAATTCAACTTTATTTATAACTTATATAGGACAATGCTGTTGATTAAAAAATACTCCATTCCAGGACCTTTTGTTTTCCAAATAATTAATATTATTGTTTCTCGACGGGTTCAAACAGAAAGACTTGAAAGCAGAGAAAAACTGTGTATCTTATAATTGGCATGACTTTATCAGATGACAATACTAATACTAAAATAAGGCTTGCGCATAGTTATATACTTTAATTCAGTAACGGACCCGTGATATCACGGGTGTGTTCTAGTTGTAATTAAACATCATAAATCAGTTCCCAAAGTTCACAAATAACTAAGCTATATCAACAAATTTTGTATAACTCAAACATCTTTTTTCAAAATAGCCGTGTCTTCGAAAGTACAAGACAATCTATGTTTAAGCACAGTTTATTATCAACAATATATCAGTTTTACGTTAGGTTATAATTGTTTTCAAATTCAGCCTAAAAGGAAGTCGTGTTTAATTGATGATAAATTGTTTTTAGTAGTCATCAATTATAAATATTTCGAATTTATGACCAACAGACAATGTTTAGCTAAGCAGCAAACTGCTGTAGGGGACGTCGGTTTGCATTATGTAGTACTATCCTCCACAGCGTTTTTTTCACACATAGAGAACATTTTTATCAGAAACCACTGTTTAGTTCTAAAATAACTAGTGCGGTGAACATTTGACGAGGAACTTTCCATTTTGGGTTTCCCTCGAAGTTCTGTATTTTTGTTTTATTTCCTTTTTGCAGTTAAAGTGAGAAAAAAATCCCACAAAATGTGCATTGTGTCATAAACGTCCGCATGAATTTATTTCAGAACAGTTACATGCTTTTATTCCCAATCATGATTTCATTGAAAGAAGTTGTTTCTCATAATGAAGCTATTAAACCAAGACTTCCAAATAGTGAAATTGAAATCATCCCTTCGTTATTTTTACAGACACCATCACCCATTGTTTAACCGTTATAGAATATCCGTTTCAAAAATAATAGCGGATATGTTCCTAATGTCATAGCTACACTCCCAACCCTTATCACGAATGTGTACTAACATGAGCAACACGACGGGTGCCACATATGGAGCAGTATATGCATACCCTCTCAGAGCTCAAGAGGTCACCCCCAGTTTTTGGTACGTTTGGTGTTGCTCATTCTTTAGTTTTCTATGTTGTGTTTTGTGTGCTGACGATTATCGGTCTGTCTGTTTGTCATTTTCTGTTTTTGCCATGGCATTGTCAGTTCATTTTCGACTTGTGAGTTTGAATGTCTCTTTGGTATCTTTTGTATCCTCTATTTTATAGTAGTTCCCAAAATCTTAAATTTATCATATTCATATCTGTACAAAGATTGTCTATTTGACCTCGTTGTGGTTAATGACATATATGCTAGTTGCCGTGAAATCGATTAATATCCTTTCTCTTTAACATGCATTTGATTAATTACGATTTCAGTAAATTATACAACAACTGTCATTTAATTCCAATACTGTCTGTTTAACACAATTTTCGGTAACCTGTTTCTTACGGCGATTTTTAGTGATTAAGGTTTTATACTTCTGGTAACGCATGCAAACGTCTTAGATCAATACAGAGTAAGAATTAAAAAAAATATTATCAATACTTTTTCTTGGTAAATTCATTTACAAAGCAAACTTTTGATTGAAATCTTGGTTGAACTCTCGTCACTCCTGCCTTTTTGACACAAGCAATTCCATATTATGTCTGTCAAATCAAAGCATATAAATAAGCAGCTTATAAAAAAGGTGAAAAACAGAGTTAATAACGGTCGTAAAGCGCTTACGAGACTGATGCGTGGGTTTATAGCTTAATCCTAAACACGAAATGACCATATCCAAATCAAAATCTAGTAAATTATCTAAGGTCAGTAGAGGGTTTGTCCCATTTCTTACGATGCCTGTCAAAATTCAGGAGCATGTTATTCAATTGTAGTCTTTATTTGCTATATATCATATTTGTTTTATTTTTTTTGTTTTGTACATAATCAGGTCGTTAGTTTTTTCTTTAAATTGTTTTACATTTCTCATTTTAGGAACTATGATAGCTCGTTATGTAATATGAGTTTTTTGCACATTGTTGTAAAGTTATCGATAGCTGCTTATCGTCTACGTATTTTGGTCTTTGATGAAAATTTATCTAATTGGCAATCACACCACATCTATTCATCCTACACTCTTTGGATCTTACATTCCATTTCTAGTCTGAACTCATGTCCACTTCGAATATGAGGAACGTGAACACACGAAAAGGGTCAATCTACATGAATGATCTATCCCACACCTATAAGACTACCGGTGGCCAATGAACTGTCCCTTTAAACACATATCAGATTCTGTAGACAGTAAATAATGCCTTTAAACACATATCAAATTACCTGTGGACAGTGAACTATGCGTTTAAACACTTATAAGATTACATGTGAACTGAACTGAACAATCACCCAATACGCATATCTATTGGAAACTTTAGATGATAGTATGCGTACTTATTTCACATACCTTTATCATACAAGCTATATATTTGTGCATCATAAGAGTTTAGATTACTGACATGAAAACAAGCTTTGTCATCAGTTGTAATTAAATTCAGCCATTCTAAGATGGGTTAGAAAAAGCTATCAAGTACTGCGTAAGACAGAACTAAAGGCAATAATAGTATACTAGTGTTCAAAGGTCATTAATCGATTGAGAGAAAACAAATCCGAGTTACAAACTAAAGCCTAAAATTTAGTGTAAACTCAAATAAAACAACAATAAAACAATTTGAACGTTAATGAGACAGTGATCCAACTAAAAAGAGTATTAATAGACAGCGAATGAACAAAAAAAGTGAATTCCACTGCTGTAAAAAATATTATAAAGATTAATTGAGTCCTTCTCCGTGCTCTAATGTAGCTGTTGTATAGGTACGCCCTATAACGACTGTATTAATTGGGTTATGCAAGTAGTAACATTTTGACCAAGTTGATTTGATTAACCAGGTCAGAACACAACTTCAGGAAATTAAACTTAAATTACACATTTCAAACCAGAGGTTTTTTGTTATCTAGAACTACATGAGAAAAATAGGATTTCTCATTTAGAGAGATATGTGTTAGTAACAGTTGGTGGTAAATTGAGATTTATGTACAGTTTCCATCTTCTTATGTATCCTTAAGTAAACTTTATTGTTGAAGCTAAAATAAAATGTCTCGTACATTAATTACCACCATTAAGTTATCTATGTCCTGGCAGATGATGCTTATAAATATTCAGTACATGTGTACTTATTGATATTTGAGTCCTGGAAAATTATTACTAATTTGTTATCTAGAAGTGACATCGAATTATTTTTTAGTTACTGCAAATCATCTTAGATCGGTTATTTGTTTCATTTGTATTTCGGTCTCTTTTTGCCTCTATAATGAATTTTTGGTTTATTCTTAAGTCGTACTCTCAAGGGAAAGAAGGAGAGTTCAGCTCGCACAAACATGTTTAAACCTTATACATTATTAACATGCCGTCCAAAATCCGGAACCTGTTATTTAGTTGTTAGTGCGGCATGGTTGCAATATGCTTTATGTGTATGTTGTCATAAATCTGGACATTTTTCTCTATGGAATGTGTCCCATTTTGTAGAGCCAGGCCTTTTATTGAAGTCAAATGACGATGTTTAGTTAGATTTGGTTTTATACACACGTTTATAGGGCATCAAACTGTTGTTCATTTTACGATCCGGTAGATATATTCATGGGTTTACGCATACGCAGTTATTTAGTCTCAATTGTCACGGGGTTCTATTATGTATAGCATTTTCTTGAAAAAATCTCCTGAACATGGTATATCTTTTCCATAATTTCTTATACCATTTACGACATTGCTCACATGACGTAGTCAATACTAACGTTATTTGCGTTAACAACGTGTTAATTATTGGAGTAGATGATTCCAAACTAGCTTTTGTATACTTCTCTTTAGAATATTTTTTTCTACTAAACATTTTACGTATGTCAATCGACTTATAATTACATCTGGAAATATTGCAAACATACATTGACAATGAAAATGTTATAGGAAAGTACCATTACATACATGCACTCGTTAAATACAACTGTCTGGACTTCATAGACAAAACCACGTTTTATTGAACACTAATGAAATTTTGTCGACTTTATCATCATTCGAGACACTTGTTTTCAAAGGGATGCCATTGCTACGATTTATTTCGAAATGATTTATTTTAGTATAATGACTCTGTCAGTTAATGTCATTACAGAAGTCCGCAATGATAATTAATATGTCTATCAAAACATATCTCAGGTCAAACCGACATATTTACTAAAATATCATGGCGGATGTAGGGACTCAAAATTATATCGAACTCTGAAATACAAGATATACGGTTTGAAGTTGTTTTGAGAAATAACAATAAGAAATTTTGCCATGAGCTGGAATGGTTATGCACACACTAACTGAAATAAAACATAAATATAACCATTCAGACAATTTGCAATCATGATACTTTTCATTTATGTTTGCCTTATTATTTGTTTAGTTTTGCATCTTATCTGAAAAGTTGTATGGATAAAGTAAAGGGTCCTAGTAATTAAATATAAAAGGGGTAAATTAATTTGTCAAAGCTTGTCCGCCTGCGGGATACGACTCTCCGTGAATAGCGCTTTTTGCATTTGAGGGGTGTTGTATAACCCAGTCATAGCAGGTCAGAGCAAAGACGTTTAATCGTTTGCCTATGATGTAGCGAAAATGCAACACAGTTATGCAGTTATATAAACGTATCAACAACACGTCTCAATATCTGTATGTCCTTTAAACTAATTCGAAGTTAATTAAACAATTAATCAACCAGCACCACATAACACATTGTTGTATAAAAATTATAAATTACAGTATAATACTTTTTTCTTGTGTAACAACAACAATTTATGTCCCGATTGTTACTTTAAACTACCTATTAGCGACAATACCACCAAAGTCAACGTACTGCATATGTGTTGGTTATCAGACGTCTCTTTGACATAAAAAAAACCACTTGTTTTGCATTTAAGGATAACCTTTTAAAAGGACATCGTGACATTTTCGATTCGGAAATAATATTTACTGTTACTGTTAATGGCGTAATCAAATCAGTTGTTTATAATAGTAATTTCCGGAATACCAATTACCGTCATGACCCTGATTTAATTTGTAAATGTGATATGTCTAGTATTAGTTATTGTATTAACTTAATGACATCTTCGTGATTGTTATCGATTATTGTAGCAATGTCCAGTAATATAATTTATTAAAAGGACTGGTGGAACTTCATACTTTTAATTAATGTTTGTGATGAGTAGCTTAAATACATACTTTAACTTGTTTTACAATGGGAACACTATTGGTAATGATATATTGATATAAAAAATCATTATTCCATGTCAACGTAACATATAATGATAAAGAGTTAAGATATTATTGCCAATGAGGAAACGATCTACTGGAGATCAAATGATGAGGATGTAGACAACAATGGTTTACTGTGGTGCTTTCAATAATTAGCAAAACATACACCGTACAGAAAGCTATACCAGGCCCGGTATTTTAAAGAATCCAACAATTGTATTTAAAACCAAAGGTCTGATTTATGAGAAAAAAACCCAATAAACGACATATTACTCTGTATTTATGCATCCCGTAATATTATGAACGACAACATTATTTTATACCTAACTGCGTGACGTCAAACGCGCAATTCTACGTCAAAGTTAATTTTTATCTAACCATGTGTCTGTCAGGGTACGGATTTTTTCCCAGCACTTACAATCTTTAAATCCTTAATGGGTAGATTTTACAAAGATAAATAAAATCGTATAATAAAAAAGCCAAATTAGCTTGTTAAATTTAATATATGCCTTTTTGTGCTTCCTTGTTACATTTGTTTGTTTTAATAGTGAATAATAAAATAACACAATGTTGACTGCTGTACCCCTATTTTGACATTTTTATCTATTGTGTCTGTTTGTTTTGTTCCAGCATCGTTGTCAATATAATGGAATTTGATGCAACTGTCCAGCAAGTGAAGGGTTTAGTTAGATGTAAAACTAGGTTTAATCCAACATTTTCTACATAAGAGAATGCCTGAACCAAGTAAGGAATATGACAGTTGTTATCTATTCCTTTGATATGTTTGATCTTTTGCTTTTGCCATTTGATTAGGGACTTTCCATTTTGAATTTTCCCCGGAGTTCAGTTTTTTTGTGATTTTAATTTTTACACATGTTTGTGAGCGCTAGCCCCACCTTACTTGGGACAATATGTGATACAATAAAAAAAAGAGAACGGTTTTATTCTTATAACGTTCATATCTATAAATAAAATATTACGTTTTAAGCAAAATTATATTTTATAAGTCCTGGTATCTATGATGAGTTTATTTACATATTGTCAGTGGTTTATGATCAACTTGATTTCGATTTAATATCTGTGATCCTGTAATATATTGAGTCATACTTTAAAATCAATATTTTGATGTGAGTATTACAGATTAGATTGCTTCCAAAGCGGATTTGTCTTATTGTCGAGCCTGCAACTTTTGTTGCAGAAAGCTCGACATAGGGATAGTGATCCAGCGGCGGCGGCGGCGTTAGCTAACTTCTTAAAAGCTTTATATTTTAGAAGGTGGAAGACCTGGATGATTCATACTTTGTATATGGATGCCTCATGTTACGAAGTTTCCGTCAGACACATGTGCAATGTCTTTGACCTCATTTTCATGGTTCAGTTACCACTTGAAAAAAAAGTTCAAATTTTTTGTAATGTTGAATTCTCTCTTATTATAAGTAATAGGATAACTATATTTGATATGTGCGTACCTTGAAAAGTCCTCATGTCTGCCAGACAGTTTTCACTTGACCTCGACCTCATTTCATGGATCAGTGAACAAGGTTAAGTTTTGGTGGTCAAGTCCATATCTCAGATACTATAAGCAATAGAGCTAGTATATTCGGTGTATGGAAGGACTGTAAGGTGTACATGTCCAACTGGCAGGTGTCATCTGACCTTGACCTCATGTTCATGGTTCAGTGGTTATAGTTAAATTTTTGTGTTTTGGTCTGTTGTTCTCATACTATATGCAATAGGTCTGCTATATTTGTTGTATGGAATGATTGTAAGGTGTACATGTCTAGCGGGCAGATGTCATGTGACCTTGACCTCATTTGCATGGTTCAGTGGTCAAAGTTAAGTTTTTGAGTTTTGGTCTTTTTATCTAATACTATATGCCATAGGTCAACTATATTTGGTGTATGTAAATATTTTATGATCTTTATGTCAGTCGCGCAGGTTTTATTTGACCTTGACCTCATTTTCACGGTTCATTGCACAGTGTTAAGTTTTTGTTTTTTGGTCTATTTTTCTTAAACTATAAGTAATAGTTCAACTATATATGCATAGAAGCATTGTTAGCTGTACATGTCTGCCTGGAATGGTTCATCTGACCTTGACTTCATTTTCAAGGTTCATTGGTCTTTGTTAAGTTATCTTGGTTAATGTTAAGTTTATGGTACAGCTGTTATAAAGCTTAGCTTTATACTTAGGACTATCAACATAATATCAATGATTAGTATAGAAGGTGAGACATTTCAGCGTGTGCACTCTTGTTATATATATTGCAATAACAGTACAACAAACATACTGAGTTAAATTTAAACAGAGGAAGTCCATACAAACAAACATACTGAGTTAAATATAAACAGAGGAAGTCAATACAAACAAACAAAATCAAACATTATCAACCAACGAAACGAGTGTGAAAACATGTGACAGCCGTCATGTTGCTTATGTTATTACAAATCCGGTAAATAGTATAATTCGGTAGGTCACATTCATGTATCGTCACTTGGCTATTCTGCTTTTGTCCATGTTGTCATATAACTGATATCGATAGGCTTTTTTAGGGAATTCTGGGTTTCAAATGTTTAAGTTTGAGCGTGGATGCTGAAGATACATCATGATCCAGAAATTGTTCTTCGTGTGGATGACATTTCTTTTTGTAAATATTTTATTTCATTTATGACAGCACAAGTAAACCAATGTGCATCAATCGATCAAGATGATACAAATCAAAGTACGCAAAAAACGGATGGACTCGTATGAACTCACAAAGGAACGATAACCGGATACGTCGATAAGATAAACAATATATAGATCATCAATCATGCGAATCAACAGTTATTCAAAATGTCAAAACCTAGATTACGACAAAATAAGATTTAGTTAACAAAGCCTGCTTACACATGTCGCTAGAGAGCTGACGCAAAAACACATCGAATATGTCAACCAATTAATAATCTTACCATGAAAATGATACTTATCCCGATTTCAGTCGTTTTGCATCATATATTTCGACCAGGTTTGAAGGAACCGACTCCTGATTATTAAGTGCATATAATGTGAAGACGCACAAGAGTAACGAATTGATTGAGGTATGCAAATTATGAACGATGAGTCAGAAGTTATCAAACTGCTTTGAAATTTTGTTAGATGAAATCATCACATTTGGGATAGACTCTATCTTGAAGTCGTCTAGCTGTGTCAATATTGACGCGAAGACCAAGTTTAGAAGTAGACCTTCTCGTTTTAGGAGAAATTCTTATTCTGTTGTTAAAGTAGAGAGCGAGATGCTAGCATTCCTTGAATGAATACTATAACATAGAAATGATTTCCCGAAAGGCCAAGGTCATAAAGCATCACGTAAAATCAATACATTTTAGAGTTAAGGCGTATGGATGTCTGACACGGGAAATTGTTTTATGGTTCATATTTTGATGGCATTGCATTTATTAGATTCACGAGGTCTCCATCGAAAAAGTTGAAGGAATTGGATGGTACAAATCAAAATTATTCATCAGTATATATTCAATATGATGGTAAATTATTTGCTTGTATTAATGACATATTATATATTAACTTACACAATTTTAAATATATATACATGAAGATACCCTGGTACTAACATACAGGGATCTCCACTGAAATAGCTGTACCAATGAAGACATTTGTTAACAGCATGTGATATATTGTTGTTGAGTGAAAAAAAAATAAATATTTCCATGCGTAACCTAAACAATTGGCAATAGATTTCGACCTTATTAAACAAAGGCAACAGTAGTATACCGCTGTATATAAAACGGAGAGAAACACATCAAATATAAGAGTAACTACGACACAAAAGAAAAACAACACTAAAATGTTACCATCACAGCAACGAACTATAATATAACAATCATCGCATTTCGAAACATAAAACTACGAATCTCTACATAACGATCTATTTGTTTTGTTGGCATACAAGTCTATTATATATTATCATATTGGGTATCGTATAATTCAGTCCATTTTGAAATTTTGTTTTTAATGTATCAAAGTAATGAAAAATATGTACTCATAATGACATATTTTAGAAAATCTTGCCTTGCATTTTTTTTTTAGAACAAGAATAACGTCCAATTTACATACTTAACTGTCGTATTTAGAATGAGCAGGTTAATAATAGAACACGTTTACCAAGAAAAATTACATCCAAGGATAACCTTAACATTGAATTACATGACTATAGAATTGTCTGTCCGTGTCGCACTAGCTGGGAGTGCAATATCAATTAAAGATTTCATACTGGTTTTTATTGTTTAACAGTGTATTTATATCGATTACCTCGCTTTTTTGTCCATAAAAGTCTATTAGCCTATCATGGACATGTCACGAAAGAAGAATTCAAATGGGTTAAAT
This sequence comes from Mytilus edulis, assembly GCF_963676685.1. NCBI lineage: Eukaryota > Metazoa > Mollusca > Bivalvia > Mytilida > Mytilidae > Mytilus > Mytilus edulis. The sequence continues at coordinate 5,558,558 of NC_092345.1, forward strand.
TGATTTCACAGTAAACGTGTTTATCTATTTAAGGTTTGATGATTACGCCGATACAATATATATATATATAGGTAGTATTTAGCTATGTATATTGTTCAGAATCACAACAATGAAAGTAAACATGATCTCTGTGTTGATATTTGGCTTATTACAGAAAGAAATACGGAAATCAAACAATTAGTCAACATTGATTGTTGTCTAGTCGTAAATCAAAGCCTTTGGACATTTATGAAAACGTTAAAACTATTTGATGTATGTATCAAAGGTTTTGGTAAGGCTAAACTTTTAAAGTGGTATTTTCATCATCTAGAAAATTAGTAATTAGTTTTTTGTGGCTTCGTCTGTTACATATGTTACTTACGTATATATCAAGGAGTTAGCTTGCAAATAATTGAAATCATTGTCTTCGTTAAAAAGCATACAGAATGAATTCCTGTTCATCTGTTAGGGTGACAAAGGTTGATTTACAAACATATTTTAAGTTCATATAATTGTACCTGTAGTTCGAATAGGAAAGAATCAAATTATTCAAAGTTATTATAAAATGTATTACTAGCGTTATAGCGGAGAACATCTCGACCGTTATAATGTCACAAAAGAAAAGTTTTGATTTGATTCGATGAAAAACAGGAGTCTTGTCGTTTTCATAGTATGACAATGTAACAACTATAACTGTATTAACCGGATAGAAATCATATCAATGCTTACACTATTCTCCTGATTAAAACATGCACAAAAATATGTCCACTGTATAAGCAAGACATTAATTATCAATTAAAACTTTTCATTTTAAGTTTTAACTTATTTGTTTAACAATATATCTATATTGATTTTATCTTGTTTTCGCACAATACAATACAAAATGGTTACGTTGTGAGCAGAGAATAGAACTATTTCGTTTATAACAAGAACAAGTATGTCATTGCTAAATAAGCAAAATACTAATTCATGAATAAAACATTAAGTTATAAATAACAAAGTCCTTTGTGTTATAAAAGTGTATGTTTTTGTTATCAAAGTGCCGAACGAAAACCAAACCGAAATATTAACACCAACAAATACACCAAACGTGTATCGAGTGGGATATTGGTAAACTGCAATAATAACAGGAATGTAAAAACGACCTGCTTGAAAGAAGGAAGACCATATTTGTAGTTAAACATAAATTGATTACTAGTTACTGACATACCGATAAATGGACGCCCGATCGGTATTGTTGATGGTAAGATTTCAGTCTTCAAGGTCTCTAACTGCCGAAATATACGATGCTCCGTTATTTGCAAGATTCAAAGATTATTTGTGACTACATTTCCAGGTTGATATAAATATATCAGTGTTCTCAAGCTTAGTTCCAAGATGCAATAGTGATCTAAAACTATTTTGACAGTTCTATTAAGTACCATTTCGTATTTTTCGTCTCAAACTTTTATAACTTTGGCTGTGCTGATAAAAACTGTTACACTGTGTAATGCGCGTGTACATCACGCGTAATCATAACATATGACTTTTAAAATAAAAACAATATAAACAAAAACTTAAATATTCAGTCCGTACTATTGATTATCGTTTGAACCTAGCATACATGTTTTAGTAAGAATTGCAATCTTCGTTATTAGTTTACAAATAAAAACGTTAATATCAAGGTCATTATAACACATCACACCATAATTAGGTCTTTCCACTTTTCTGTGGAAAGACCTATTGTTTTTCTTCTGATTATTTTTTTTTTTTTTTTTTTTTTCTTCCGCCAAATTTTGTTCTTGCGATAAACATTTGTTTCGCAATATGTCGCTTAGATATTTGGTATATGATATCGAACAGTTTATGCGCTTTTGAAATTTACCCTGCGTAACCGAATACTTTTCTTTGTAGGAGTTATCTCCCCAAACACTGTTTTCCTTGTTAGCGCATCTCCTTCGCAACCGTAAAAGATTACGACAAATTTATTTTATAAAATTGCTCGTTATATCCTTCGCATGATTTGTCCAATTTCGACCGAAGCAATATGAACGCTCCATATGAGAGTTATTTCCCTTTTTGTATTTGAAATTTTGAAATGTATTTTAAACTGGAACACCATAAGTGATAGAGACCTAGGATCTTTTGATTTGAGGTCCTTGGTCCAAAAAAATGAAAATTAGGTCAAGGTCAAAGGTCAAGGTCATATTCTAATTTTTGAATTTGTCTTATTTTCACTCATTTTCATTAACCTTATAAGATATCGACAAATTATTTTTACTAAATTGTTAGTTGCGACATGTCGTAACATAATAATTTTGGTTGAAAGGGTGCGTAGACAATAAATGGGAGTTTTAGACCTATCATATCTAAAATTATGCGTTAAGTGATATAACTTATTTACCATACATATTAGAGACCTAGGGTCTTTTGATTTGAGATCCTCAGTTTGTGACCTTGAAATTGAGGTCAAGGTCAAAGGTCAAGGTCATATTCTAAATTTTTGATTTTGGCTTATTTTCACTCATTTTCATTAACCTTATAAGATATCGACAAATTATTTTTACTAAATTGTTAGTTGCAACATGTCGTAACATAATTATTTTGGTTGAAAGGGTGCGTAGACAATAAATATGAGTTTTAGCCCCTATCATATCTAAAATTATGCGTAAAGTGATAAAACTTATTTACCATACAAATTAGAGACCTAGGGTCTTTTGATTTGAGATCCTCAGTTTGTGACCTTGAAATTGAGGTCAAGGTCAAAGGTCAAGGTCATATTTTAAATTTTTGGTTTTGGCTTATTTTCACTCATTTTCATTAACCTTATAAGATATCGACAAATAATTTTTACTAAATTGTTAGTTGCAACATGTCGTAACTTAATAATTTTGGTTGAAAGGGTGCGTAGTCAATAAACGTGAGTTTTAGCCCCTATCATATCTAAAATTATGCGTAAAGTCATATAACTTATTTACCATACATATTAGAGACCTAGGGTCTTTTGATTTGAGATCCTCAGTTTGTGACCTTGAAATTGAGGTCAAGGTCATAGGTAAATTTGACGTTCTAGATTATGACCTTTGCTTAAAATTCATATCTATACATCATAAAGCCATAGGAATTGACATTTTAGACTGATTTTTAATATTTTAATATCAAAATAGATATTTACTGGTGGAAAGACCTTCAATTGTTCTCTGAACAATTGGTTTTTAATTCTGTAATGTTTCTTTTCAAAGAAAGTCTACTTCTATACACCAGTCGATTATTTTTTTCTGCATTATTATTAGTTTGAGGCATGATGCTACATTGTGAAATCATCGAACCGTTAATATTTCTAATTTTATTTAGCAACCATTTGAATCATCGATGAAACAAAAAAATCGCAAAACTATACTACACATGTGAACACTGGTAGACACTGTAAAGTTATAGTAAAAAAGAAAGTGATAACAAGTAATCGAACACGTACTAATATCGGCTTAGCAGAAAACATTTTAACCAGTATAGCATTTTAAAGAACAAGTTTCGATTTGATTCCTGAAAAAAACAGGAGTCTTGTCGTGTTCACAGTAGCAGCTTTAAACGACAATAACCGTATTAACCACAAGAAAGCATATCAAATGAATGCAGCACTATAATCCTGATTAATGTTTTTATATAAATCTATCAACTGTATTATGAAACATTCATCACCAATTAAAACCTTTCATGCAAGTTGAATGGTTATTGTTTAGAACATATTTATATTGATTTTAAGAATTATAAACATCGGTAAACTACTGTCGCAGTAATTAATTATCTTGTTTTCTCACACTTAAGTCTAAAATTGTCACGTTGAGGGTGCAAGATAGATAGGATAAAATTAATGAAGTTTTATACAAAGAATATGTTCTTGTTATGACAAATTATGTATCTGAACGATGTGTTTGGGAAAAAACAAAGGATAAATAATGCAATCTTCTTTCAGTGCATTGCATTGCATACCCAAATTTCACAAGAGTCCTTACAATAAACGTTTATAGCTTGGTCAGCCAAAAGCTCAACAAAATTTGTTTCCGATGATTAAATAATTAATATATGCAATTTATGACGGACGTCAGAGTTAATGTGGAACTACTTACTCTAAGGCGTAAAGAGAAAATGAAAATCCCTCGATCTTATATACATATACAGTATATAGGGCTTGTTCCTCTTCACTTGTATGACACATTCAAAACTTAAAGTCAGATTAAAGGAATAAGTCAAACTTTGTTTAATTGTTTAATGCCAACTGAAGACTTAGGAAAACAAAACCAGTGGCTTCTAAGGGTCTGGATTGCTAAACTTACAAAGCCATGCCACCAAACACGCATAATATAATGAAGAGAATGTTGTAACTTTTAACGTGGACGACAAAAAAATTCAGGAAAATGAAAAACAATTAAGAAAAACATGGCATACTTTCAACGATATATAAGACAAATGGATATAGCACCTATCTGTTCTTGCTTGTATAACATATTAGTAAACATGGTACCATGCATTTTCATCCTTTATTGCTGCTCAAATGATTTGATCTGAGCATTCCTAAAGAGGGTTAAACAGGAATATCGCATTTCAAATTGCAAATAAACATAATTTTACCTTTCAAGAACTTGCCTTATGAACAGCTTCAACGATAATTGATAATTGAAAACACACTCATCCTACACAGGCAAAATTTGCTCACATGAATTTCACATGAATCTCACATGAAATTCACATGAAAAATTTCACGTGAGATTCACCTCAAACGAGCTTATACATGAAACTCACGTGAAAATGTTCATGTGAATTTCACATGAATTGAGACTCACATGATTCTGATGTGATTTTTTTCACATGAATTTCACGTGAAATTTACAACAAAAAATTTTGATATTTTTCATGATTTTAATTCAATTTGAAAATTAAGATGTTACTTAAAAACTCTATTTATAAAAATCATGTGAATTTCACATGAAAAAATTTACGTGATTTTCATGTGAATTTCACGTGAGTTTCACATGAGATTCATGTGAAACTCACAAAAACTGATTTCACGTGAGTTTCACGTATAAGCTCGTTTGAGGTGAAATTGATGTGAATTTCACGTGAGATTCACATGAAATTAATTTCACGTGAAATTGATGTGACTGAAATTTGCCTGTGTATAGATGAAAAAACAACTAAGATAAAATACGGATATTTCTATGACGACAAGTTGACATTATGTGAATATCCAATTCCGAAATTTAGAAATAAAATAAAAAGCACAACCACTTCAAAGAAGTTCCGTTGCTACGACTGTAGAACATTTGAAAAGCTTATTTTATATGAGTGATTAATCATACACTTTAGCTATTACAATATTTGTATCCTCTGGATATTGAATAAGATCATTGTTTCCACTAGATTATACTATGTACTTTAATCATATTGTTATTGAGATATTGAACATGCTTAACGCATTGTTAATCAAATTTCATTTAAAATGAACATTTGCTTTGTTTCAGATTTGTGTAAATTAATTCAACACGAAAACGCTGCTTTTTATTTTCTAGAGTTCCTGTTTTAATGAATAATTCGTGTTTGTATCTTTGAAGTTCTGCATTAATAACTTGTTATTAAATCTCAACTGTTCGGAATTTTTTTTTTTATATCAATCGTTAGATATTATCTGTTGTTGTATTTGTTTCTTTGGGTCGATAACTCAAACTCACTTTAACTAGAACAAGACGGAAATACAATTGTAAAGTCAAGCATACCAAGTAAGCTACTGTCATTGCGCAATTTTCCGTTTGATATTCATGATATTCCATTTATTTCTATCCCATTTATCTGTTTGTATGGAATAATTAACTTAACATCGATAAACTACCTTTATAACTACCACCGTAAGGAAGTCTCAGGGCTACACATTGACAAATAACCAATATTTCATAAAACATGGTAATCTATATAGGACACAACAATATCGTGAATGCTCACGGACAATTATAACAGTCATTATGACATAATATCAACAGTTATGCATAAAGAAATAAAAACTTGAAAGCTAAAGAACAAACTATTTAGCTATGATGTTGTATGAATCAATAAATTTTAGAATTGAAACGGGGAATGTGTCAAAAAGACAAAACCCGGAAAAAAGAGCATTCAACAGCCAAAAGGCGCCGATGGGTCTTGAAAGCAATTATATGTACATTATTTATTTGTTTTACAGTTTGATTTAGAAGAAATACCGACATAGATAAATAATACAATTAATTATCTTATAACTAACACAATTCTTTATTAATATTCTTGTAACTATTATAAAATACATCAAATAATATAATTACAAACCTAGTAATCTTGACTTATATCAAATTTTAGAAATTTACCTGTGACGTCACTTTTGTGGCGTTGATTTTGTCGTGTGACATACAGTTCGTGGTTCCGTTGTGCAGTTTTTGTGTAATTCTCAGGTTGTTTATCGTGTTCGTTTTTATTCTGTGGTTAGCATGACGAAATGTACTATTGTATTGAATATTTGTGTTTTTTCTCTTTCCTGGATATTCTTGCATTTATTTTTACTGTATTCTTGTCATGCAATGTTGTCATTTTAGTGTAATATTCAACATTGCCAAAAAAGAGCGAGGTTTGGCTAGCCACAAAACCAGTATCAACACATAATTTTTCTCAAAATGTCCGGTACCAAGTCAGGAAAATGGCAAATTGTTATCTTATAGTTCATTTCTGGGCGTGTTGCATTGTCGTTATTTTTTTTGCACTTCAATGTTTTTGTTGTTTCTTAGTTTTTCTCATATAAATGATTTGTTTCCTTCGTTTATGGGTTGTAACCTGGATTTTTTTTCTTTCAATAGATTCATGACTTTTGAACAGTGTTATACAACTGTTGCCTTTATTCATCAACACAACAAGAAATCCTGCATCCAAGGACGGACTTCAGCTAGCCCCAAAACAAAAATGTGTGCTAGTTCAGAGAAAATGGACATCGCAATTCACAAACATATAAGTGAATGCTTTCTAACAAAAATAACAACACAAATATGGAAACATTTTTTTTTAATTCTAATTATTCAGCAATTCATTAATCATGTTAGTCATACTTTCGAATGTCCATGAAAAATAGTAATAAAAAAATCGAGTTCAATATTTTGAATATTTTGAATAATAGACTACAACGGGAATATAAAACAAAAATAAAATATATTTACTACTAAACAAATATATGAAGATTAAAATCGGTAATTTAAATAAATTACGTGTTTTTAAACAATACAAATGCAATATATCTACTTTACAACTATTAGAGGGATGACAAAACATCAACGTAAATTATACACATATTTTTCATAAATAAACATTATTTGCTGGTTTGGTCACTTCCCAATCCTCGATAGTTTAAAAATGGTGCATTTATCTTGTTAACTGACCGCCAAACCGAATAACAACACTTGTTAAACAACCTAAAAAAACAACATTATAAAAACATATCGCAATCTTTAATACTCATTCCACATACCGCACATAAATACAGTGACTGTGGGAAATAATTTCCACTCCAAAGATTAAAACATATCTTACCAGAAACTGACAAATTTTTGAAAAATTTATAAACTGTTCCGAAATTAGTTAAATTTGCTACATAAAAGGCAAACAAAATAATGTTTTTCGAATGACGTCTGGATTTACAACCAGTAGGAGGTTACCTGCATCGGGCAATAACATACTTTCATCTTGTTTTATGTGCTATTCAGTCTGATTATAATTATACAATATGTGTTTGCTACGTAGACTGCACACTTCTGCTTGTTTCTATTGAATCTTAAAGGAGACTATGCTTTATTTTTGCAAATACATTTGTAAAATCTACAAAAGTTACCCACAACAATTATGATTATGTTGGCTGTTATAAAATATGTATGTCGTAGACGATGATAGATATTTCCAGTTGTCATAGCAACAAACATGTACCTTTTCATGATTTATCACTGTGTGTGCCTCTTGTAGAACATGAATTTTATACTTCTATGGAACAAACGAGTTTTGTGTTTGGGGTTTAATGCTGTAGATAAATCGTAATTTCAATATGGTGTTTAGTACACTGTTGTTTGCCGAGTGGTTTTTGTCTGTTTATTCAATTTAAGGTGTTTTTTTCTAATCATAGCATATTTTACTCTCTTTTATTAGTATACTTTATATAAATTAAAAAAACCATCGGTTAACATTTTTGCATTTAAAGCACTTTGATTATTTATTTGACTATTTGCTCATGGCAAAATGTTTTGGAGAGCAAATAGGTGAAATATAAATTAAAACGTACAATAATATAAACAACTTGCTTATACTTCTGGTTTTGATCGCAGAATAAAACATGCCTACAAAATGAATGCCTATTAATTATAAACTGACAGACATATGCGACAAATGAAATAAGTATAGTACTGTTTTCATGGAAGCAATTTTCAATATTTAATAGAGTTTTTGCCAATAAGATTAGCAGGAAACTGTTTGATGATGTGAACCAGATACATTTACTGTGTTAAATAATTGACAGTTATGATAGTTCTATCTAGATAATTTAATTTTGTAGAAAGCCATGCGTGTTTTTGGAAATACAAATATGAATAATTAAAACAACATATACAGACCCTGTTAGGAGGAGTGATCACAACCATACCTTTTACAACTTAGGAAGCGTCGATTCGTGTGATAAAACGATCAAACATCGATTTCTGCTAAATCAATTAGCTGTATTAGACAATTTAAATAATTATTTGTACTGATTGTTGACAGTTTACAGATGAAATAGGAAGATTGTTCAAAAGGTCAAAATCATTCACGAATATCACTGGCTGTACATGCATGACGATAACGGTAATAGAAAATATAGAAATATAATTGAATAATGAATTTACGCGGATGATTTAATGTGCACCGCATTTTTGAAGTTATTTATTCATAGACAGAAATAATATTTATCATTCCTTGAATGGAAAAGAACGGGAAATTACACTAAAATCTCAAACAGTAGTGTGTTGCCCCACGATTAAGAAAGTCTCTTCATAATTTCTATGATTGTCACCAAACATTTACGGACTGGTGATTATAATGGTGTCTTAACAGCTAAATTAATCAAATTGAAAATGAAATGTTCAAGTGCATACTTCTCAATTTTAGATGTTTGAGTAAATGATTAATGCAAATAAAAACTGAAAATCAAATCCTATCTTCATAAAAAGTTATATCTCGATAAATCCGAGAAAATGAAATTGAATATCAGCTATCATATTTTCTTCAATGGTATAAATCAATCAACGGTGTATCCGTTTTGACAACTGCAAACTTGATTTGGTACTGAAGTTTAATTTGCTGGCATTGAAAATCATATCTAAAATCCTGTATTATCAGGTAATAATTCAAAAATGAGCAGCCGCATCTCTTTAATTGAAACCTTTCTATTTTTACTATCCTGCCACAAAATTATATAATTTTTCATTTTCAAACAACATTATTTTAATTTATTGTATTTCTCAATATGAAATTAGATGAAGCTATTTGTATTAACAAAATTGTTTCCATTTACAAGACAACTTTATATAAGATTTATCGTTTCTGGTAACTTCAATCGCGTCGAAATGCCCTGGTTTTATAGTGAAAGCAACCTTTCATTTTGCTGACTTAGTATAGTCATTTTCGTTAGAAATGGTAGTTTAACCTGGTTTCGTAGTAAGGTAAACATCCTACTGAATTACAATGGTTTATAGTTTCGTCATACTGACAAAGTTGTGCGGGTTTTCTTGAGTGTTAATATTCGTTTTTGTTTAAATGGAGCATCATTATTTTTTTTTGTTCACTTGTAACTCTGCCTCAGTATAAAATAAATCCTGATTTATAATTTGTCATGCATGTTATTTGAAATACAAATGCGTGTTTTGACGATGCATCGATCTTATTTTTTAATCGTAAATAAAATTCTGCTTTTCAAACGAGGAATAAATGTGTACAATTGATTTTACACTTTAAATGTTAATCAATTAATGTTTGCATGATAAAGTCTCCTTTAAGATATAAAGGTATTATAACGCTATAGAGTTTTGTAGAGATAATTTTTTTTTGCCATTTAAAGCGCACACATAATCTAAAACCAGCGACAGCAGACTTCAACATTGTCTTATTTATAGCACAAGATAGAACAAAATAATTTCCTCGTCTGCTTATAGAACAATACACGTTAACATCTAAAAATTGAAATAACACCTGATAAATTACTACAGACAAAATGAACATGAAGGAAACTAATCGGCAATTAGATAACGTAACACATATCTGTGCGAAAGTTAAATTGGAAGTAACAAAAGGTTAACCTAATTATATTCTCAAAATTAACAAATACATAGGCGTAAGTAAAATAACAAACAAAAAGAATTCTGAGGAAAATACAAAACAGGAACTTCATTATTCAATTGCAAAATCAAAAGCTCAAACACATAAAAAGAATGGAAAACAACTGTCATTGTTCGGACTTTGTACAGACATTTCCATGTTCCATAGCCATATTTGGCTTTATAACTATTTTGATCTAAGCGTCACTGATGAGTCTTATGTAGACGAAACGCGCGTCTGGCGTATAAAATTATAGTACTGGTACCTTTGATTAGTATTTACACCACTGGGTCTATGTCACTGCTGGTGGACGTTTCGGCCCCGAGGGTATCACCAGCACAGTAGTCAGCACTTCGGTGTTGTCTTGTATATCAATTATATGGTTATGTTTATAAATTTCCTGGTACAAAACATTAAATTTTTTCGAAAAACTAAGGATTTTCTTATCCCAGGAATAGATTACCTTAGCCGTACTTGGCGCAACTGTTTGGTATTTTGTGTCCTTAATGCTCTTCAACTTTTTACTTGATTGACTATTTAACTATTTTGATCTGAACGTCACTGATGAGTCTAATGTAGACGAAACGTGCGTCTGGCGTATTAAATTATAATCCTGGTACCATTGATAACAATTTACACCACTGGGTCGATGACACTGCTAGTGAACGTTTCGTCCCCGAGGGTATCACCAGCCCAGTATTCAGCACTTCGGTGTTGACATGAATATCAATTATATAGTCATGTTTATAAATTTACTGTTAAAAAACTTTAAATTTTTCGAAAAACTAAAGATTTTCTAATTCCAGGAATAGATTACCTTAGTCGTATTTGGCACAACTGTTTCCTAATTTCGGTCCTCAATGCTCAACATTTTACTTGTTTGGCTTTATAACTATTTTGATCTGAGCGTCACTGATGAGTCTTATGTAGACGAAATAAACTCAACATAGATACAAGGACTAAATTTAGTATATACGCCAGACGCGCGTTTCGTCTACAAAAGACTCATCAGTGACGCTCGAATAAAAAAAAAGCTTAAAAGGCCACATAAAGTACGAAGTTGGAGAGCTAGAGGACCAAAATTCCTAAAAGTTTTGCCAAAGACAGCTAAGATAATCTATGCCTTAGGTAGAAAAGCCTTAGTATTTCAAAAAAATCCAAAATTTGTAAACAGTAAATTTATAAATATATCCATATCAATGACAATTCATGTCAGCACAAAAAGTGCTGACTACTAGGCTTGTGATACCCTCGGGGAAATAAATCTCCACCAGCAGTGGCATCGACCCAGTGGCTGTAAATAAACTCATCATAGATACCAGGACTAAATTTAGTATGTTCGCAAGACGCGCGTTTCGTCTACAAAAGACTCATCAGTGACGCTCGAATTCAAAAAAGTTAAGAAGGCCAAATAAAGTACGAAGTTGAAGAGCTAGAGGACCAAAATTCCTAAACGTTTTGCCACATACAGCTAAGGTAATCTATGCCTGAGGTAGCAAAGCCTTAGTATTTCAAAAAACGCGCGTCTCGCGTATTAAATTATAATCCTGGTACCTTTGATAACTAATTAGAGACAGGTGGATAAAACCGTGTTAAAACCTCTCATTTGTTGTTTTACTTTAGACAAATATATCATGGAAATTTACACTTACGGGTGTTATCATCTTGTCAGATATTATTTTTTTTCCATCCATATTGAAGAGATCTTATATCTTTAAAACAAAACAAAAACGGTCATGACCTGCCAGAAGGATGTAAATGGACTATTAAGACTCTTATGATACTCAAATACAACGTTCCTCCACATATGTTCATAGCATAAAGCAAATTCAACCATTTAACCTTAAATTTGAAAATTTAAGATCGCTGTAACATTATTGTTTTGAACACTATTAACACGACGGTTGTCTCGTTTTGAACAAGCAAGTTGAACCGTTCATAGCACATATAATCCACACCGAGTGTGGAGGAATTCAAGGTGATCAGTGTTAACAAAAATGTTTCCAACAGGCTTATGAAGAAGAATAGAAGCTTACTAATTTTGACGGAGAGCATAACGTTAACGTTTTTGTTGACAAGTACGATATACCTGTCTCTGAAATCACTAGCCACATTATGTCGCAGATTTACACAAAAAGATATCAGAAAAGTCGATAAATCTTTTATTTTACCGATGGTATCCCATTACCGCTTGTGACATGATGACGAATTTGTGATAGATATGGCTGGAGATACATGCAGAACAGGATATGCTTAATAGACCTTCGAAATAAAGGCAACAGTAGTATAAAGTAAAATCACAAAAATAATGAACTTAGAGGAAAATCAATTCGGAAAGTCCATAATCACATGGAAAAATCAAATAACAAAACGCATCAAAAACGAAGAGACAAGATTTGCCATATTCCTGACTTGGTACAGGCATTTTCAAATGTAGAAAATGGTGGATTAAACCTGGTTCTATAGCGCTAACCCTCTCACTTTAATAACAGTCTCATCAATTTCCGATATATTTACATTGATGTGTTAAATAAATAATAGTTATCAAAGGTACCAGGATTGTAATTTAGTACGCCAGACGCGCGTTTCGTCTACATAAGACTCATCAGTGACGCTCATATCAAAATATTTAAACAGCCAAACTAGTACAAAGTTGAAGAGCATTGAGGATCCAAAATTCCAAAAAGTTGAGCCAAATACTACTAAGGTAATCTATGCCTGGAATAAGAAAATCCTTAGTTTTTTCGAAATAAACAGACACAATAAATAAAATAGTCAAAATATGGGTACATCAGTCATCATCGTATAATAATTTTAAAAGGAACAATTTAACAGAACACAAAAAACATCTACTATCTACGAACACATTCATTGATTTGCGAGTCTGACGTCAGAAAGTGTTATACGTCACATAAATTTGTTGTTCAATGTGCATACAAACAATTTTTAAATTTTCATAGGAATGTTAGCATACAGGGTTAAAAATGCCGCTGTTCAACGGACATAAATCTAATAAGAAAAATCAAATTCAGGTTACACAACTCGAGGGAAACAGAAACACTGTGGTGCAACAAAAACAAACGATAGTGCAACATGCATAAGAAATAAACTATAACAAAACAACTGCCAAATTCCTGACTTGATACAGGACAGTTTCAGAAAATATGGTGAGTTAATCTGTCGATGCACCCGATATAGCTCTTCTTTTACTGTTTCTGGGATTCCTTTAGAATTTGATAGTTACTTTTAGTTGTTTCATTTGTCAATTGATAATATTTGAAAACCGCTTTCGTCTTTTATTATTATATTCAGTGCAATAAGATAAAATTTAATATCTATTAAACATTCAAGTCTCGTTTCTAAGGATATATTGATATAACATGAAAAAAGTGGTGACTTTGACAAAGATTTTTATACAAAAGTAATCGATTATCCTTTGTAATAGTTTCTTTGAAAGAAGTAATAAACTGTCTATTGTTGCATACAAATTCACAAAAATGTACTTTGTAGGTTTCCTTATTGTCAGATTAGCCTGTTATATCTGCTTGACGTGTTGTAAATGCAACGAAACAATTAAAAACTGTCATATTCGTGGTAGGTTCAGCTAGCTATAAACCAGGGTGGTTAATAAAACATTACGTTAGGTATTGTTAGTTTTTATGAATTTACATGAGAGTCTGGTATTTCTATTAATACCTTTTGATACTTTTCTAATCTGATCTAAGTATAAATCAAGAATAAAGAAAGCAACAATTTAAAACATACATAGAAAATATATATAATTGTTAAAACAAAAACAAGTACACAAGCAACAATAAAAATATATATTACAATTGTAAATTCAAAACAAAAGTAAACCAAATCCCAGTATCTTCATTTTCTTATAACAACTGCAGACGCGTGTTGAAGTTTTGAAAAACAATTTGTAAACACAATTAATCTCGTGATCCTGTAATTATCAGACTGTCGCAAATATTTCAGAAGTTTAGTTTTGAAATACTATTTTTATATGTCATATACGTGTATGACGTTAATCTAAATTTACCAAAGCTGGATTAATTTTAATCTTACTATTTTTAATTGATCTATACCTTTGTGAATTGACTTTATTCTCTATGGTATCTTTTGATATGATCGACCAGATGATTTTTCAAGGGTTGTACGGACTCTCTGGTTTTTTTAATATACAATACAGTTCGATATTTTTGTTAGAACTTTATTACTAACTTGTAGAAAAATAACCGCAGTACATGTTCAAATGAAATCCGCAGTATTTAAACAAAGGAGTTATTCATTTGGAAATAATGGATTTACTTAGACTGTTGTGTTCGTCGTGTTTCATTTTGCCCGTGGTACTTAGTAAAAAAGAATAAGTGGTTTGATTGCCAATGAGCAAGACTCTCCGTAAGAGACCAAATGACACAGAAAGTACCAGCTATAGGTCACCGTACTGTCTTGTTTTCCGTTGTTTTATTTATTATCCTCTCTGTATCTCCTGCCTTTTAAAACAAACTATCAAAGAACAATCCAAAGAACTAGTAGTGGATTATAATTTATTAAAACAACGTCATACATGAAACGGGTAGAACTTTCATGTGTCTTCCCTTAAACTGTATTGTTTCAATTATGATAATAATTTGTACAGACAGTGCCACCCTGTATATTACTGTTATCTTATTTGTTGTAAATATATATTTATAAATATCATTAAATCTATTACAAACGAAACGAAACAAGGAAGGTTTCCAAGTTGACCATCTGACAAACGTTTTTTTTTGCAAAATATAAATAGAATAAAAATATGTTCACCAATTTCTTTAACCTTAATGTGTCCAAGACTTAGGGAATGGTTGGCGCCGTGAAACTAGGTTTAAACCACCACAGTATATATGTGCCCATCCATGGTCAGGTGATTTTGATTTAGTGGTTGTATTGTCCTGTATAGCGTATCTGTTTTTTGTTCATTTATTTTGTTCATTTGTTTGTACATTAAGTTTCCTGTTTGAATTGTTTTACATTTGTCATTGCGGGGCCTTCTATAGCAAAAGGGGTTTTACTCATGGTTGAAGGACGTACGTTTACCTAAAGTTATCAATTTGTCATTTGGTCTATAGTGGATAGATGTCTCATTTGCCATCATACCACATCTTTTTATATGTAGCTAGAAAATATTTCTTCAATGTCAAAATAATCGTTTCCCTTAGCTTTAAAAAAACAAACCTCCTAACAAAGATCAAACCACATACAATATGCAAAAAGTAAAATCACAAAAATACTGAACTTAGAGGAAGATCAATTGGGAAAGTCCATAATTACATGGCAAAATCAAATAACAAAACGCATCCAAAACGAATGGACAAAAACTGTCATATTCCTGACTTGGTACAGGCATTTTCAAATGTAGAAAATGGTGGATTAAACCTGGTTCTATAGCGCTAACCCTCTCACTTTAATGACAGTCTCATCAATTTCCGATATTTTTACATTGATGCGTTAAATAAACAGACACAATAAATATAATAGTCAAAATATGGGTACATCAGTCATCAACGTTTAACAATTTTAAAAGGAACAATTTAACAGAACACAAAATCATCTACTATCTACGAACACATTTATTGATTTGAGTGTCTGACGTCAGAAAATTTTATACGTCACATAAATTTGTCCTTTTAATGTACGTACACACAATTTTAAAATTTTCATGGGAATGTTAGCATACAGGGTTAAAAAACCAAAAGTATGTAAGAATAAATGTAAGAAATAGACCGAGATTTAAACTAGTCCAAAAGTTATGTATAGAATTTATGAGAATCCAACAATAGTTAATTCCACTACGCGATTTTGATTTTAAACATCATTTATCAACTAAATAAATGACTAGACATATTACAAAACCCAATGAGTTCCTGTATATCCAACACCTATCTTTTTCCAAACCTCACTTGGATTAATTATCAACACTATAGTATGTAAGCCATTAATATGAAGACATTCTCGTTAACAATTTGCTATTTAAGTACTAACAAGCCCAACACAAATCCCTTCGCATCAACAAATCACATTATTAACCATTTCTTGTGATGATCAATTCAAATCACAAAGATGTCATTTAGTTAATACAATAACTAATGAAAATCGGTCAGATTTGCAAATTGAATCTTCGAGCTAATATAGATGTGTCTAATACCAAAGACGACTATTGATATTGGTTAAAAGTGCAGTATAAATGATTAAGTCTGAAATGTAAAACGTACGAGGTTTTATGTTAAGATGGAATACAATGTGAAATGTAGTGATGGTATGTTGTTGGGCTCGTAAGATAGAATATTTCCCATGTAGCCTTCAAGAGTGATTGAAAGTATTACTAAAACAATTTATAAACTGCATAAAATCCAATACAGTACTTGATTTTAGACCATCTTTTTTTGTCATATTCAAAGTAAAAAATAAATCATTTGTTTGCAATTAGTAAACTATAACAATTCGGGAAATTAAAACTTGTATACATAAATAGAAAGCACCCTGTCCATAAAAAAAAAAGCGACATGACGAACACGAACCAACACAAGAAAAATTAAAGGTAATCTTATTCTGTTTTAAGTTCAATATCTGAATTGCTCATGTTCAAATGGGTTTAGTAATAGTCCTTAACAATGTTCAATACCATCTACATATGGCATTTATTAACGTTTCTAGTCTCATGGTGATATTTGAGTATGGCGTTACAGTTAACCGACTTGATGTATTAATTCATAGTTTATAATTTAGGTTTATTTTCCATGGAATTATTCTTGTTTTTGTGATTTTAGTTTAACCCTGTACTAAATTATTGCAACATTCCGTTGTTTTATGTTTGATTCTTTATCAAATTAAACCATGAGACATTTTGTTAATGAGGCCCCTCATGGGGGGGGGGGTCCTAGTAATCACATAATAACCATTTTTTTGCCAATATAATCACATAATCATTAGATATTTGCTTATCTTTAGTAATCAAATAATCATAAACTAAAAATACAGTCCTAGGTAATCAAATAATCATGAAATATTTGGCTTAATAATCAAATAATCATTAAAAAAACGGCCAAGTAATCACATAATCAAAAACCCCATGAGGGCCCTCGTTAATGTTATGTTGTATTACAGACATTAGATCTTTAGACTTGGTAATGTGGTACTTAAACTAAAACATACATAGATTTAGCATATCATTTTATTAATGGTAGAAATAACTGATAAGTTGACAGGAGTTGGAATAAATAATATGTAATAACCATCAATTTATTAGGACTTGTTTCATAGTGTTACCCAATGGACAATAAATATGATATGAAAATTGTGTTTATCACAAAATATACATGAAAAAGAGAGCTGAATTGTGATACCATTATTGATTTGTGCTGTAATGCTATATATGTAAACAAATGTCTAGAATATAATAATAAAATGCATACAGTTACTTCTAACGATCTGCTATGTGACCAGCGTACTTTAAAATGTGATTTTGTTGTGAACCAAACTTCATGTTTGCAACTTCATTCTTAAATATTTATGCAAACGCCCCATATTGTTTTCAATCATAAAACGCAAAACCTCTACACGTTTGTAGTGGAGTCATCCACATATGTGTTCCGACAAAGTAAAGACAAGTGCATGTCAATTGTGCCTTACAATGTATACTGTTAATTGTACTGATATTTGAGGAAAATGGTTAGTGTACGTATTTAACGATACTCTTTTCTTAGTTCTGACCTTTCCCGATTCAGAGCTGTTTAGTGTTTGATACATACAATTGTGGTTCGTCTAATTCCTTGAAGAGGGTATTTATATATAAAAAGGAGAATTGGTATGATTGCCAATGAGACAACTCTCCATGAGAAACCAAATGACACAAAAATTAACAACTATAGGTCACCGTACAGCTTACAAAAATGATTAAAACCCATAGAACATAGTCAGCTATGTAAGGACCCGAGATGACAAATGTAAAACAATTTAAACTACAAAACTAACGGCCCAATTTATGCACAAAAGAATGAACGAAAAACAAATATATTACACAGCCACAAACTACAACCCCTAAATTGTCTTTAAGTGTTTTAATATGTTGTTGGATACATTTCAATGTTCTTACACATTCTCTCAGAGAATTTTGTTTTAGCTTTCGTAATGAAGTTTGATACAGTAACCCGGCTTACGCCTGAATTTAAACGATAGTTATTTTGATATATAGAGGCTGAGAAATCTTGGTGGCTGAATGGTCTCTGTAGTTCAATAGCCTATCAACAGATGTTGTGAGTTCGAACCCTGCACGTGCCAGGTGTTCTTCGACTCCATTCATTGTTGACTTGCATTGACCACAACTATAAACCCAAAAATAGTGTAAAACACACCAACAATCAATCTATCAATCAAATGATGTTTACCAAATATATCTTTTGGGATATAAGAAATAGTTATATACACGAAAAAGGATGCATTCAGAAAACGTTAATATATATATCTGGTAAGATAGTATTAATATCTGCGTGTAGTATCTAAATGAAATGATATGAATGATATTGAATTAAAGAGATTGTTAAATTAAATTGTGAGTAAAAACCAATGCAAGGTTAGTGGTGAAGGCGTACTTGATTTAATGAAATATGTGTGATTGACGGATGAAGAACACAATTACGTGGAAGTAATATAATTTCTGAACAAAACTAATGGTATAAAAAAAGAAGAGATATTATACAAAAATCTTGATAATCCTCGTAATGTACTTTAACATTCGGTTGAAACTAGATCTGAACGTGCAAACACAGACTGTATTTTTGTTACAATCTTTGAATCCTTGACCTACATTGTTTTTTTTAACTCACACACTATTCAGATGGCATGATGTTTTACAACACAAATGAAGTTGCAAAACCTTTAACTTAATCGCCAGTGTCAATTTTAATTTGAATGTTCTGATTCTATTTTTTTTTCAGTAAATTTAGAATGTGGAGGGGACCGTTGATATGTATATGTTATCGAGGGATATCAACATCCGCGGTTTTTTTTGTATCCCTTGTTGCAGATTTGAAATATATATCAAAACGACATAATCTTCCTATTTATCAATATTGTTTATTATTTGAATTATATATAAATCCCAAAATACCGGTAAATCTTGTACCGTCTCCACATATCTTCAAAACATAGCCCTGTCAATGTTATTGAAAAGAAGGGATTCGAAAAATCGTATATCCTATTGTGTGACAAGCTTAAACAAATGAACGTCAACTTAATTGTTGACTAATGCATATTCACTTAGCTTACATGTATTTCTCACTGCAAGTTCAAGAAGAGCTCTGACAATTTTTTTTTAGAGAAAACAGAATTTCCAGAAATGTAATCAATTGGAATATTAAATACCCAACTAGTATGGCACCATTATAGGTAAAGTAAGCAAGTGCAATATCAATTCATATCAACTATGATTATACGGATGCTATAAACCTTTACCGCCTATATTTTGGAATATTGCCGATTACAGTTGAGACAAGAATGGAATTTACGACCTATTATATTTATTAAAATTATTCGCCTTTGTCGTACAAAAAAAAGTAAAATCACAAAAATACTGAACTTAGAGGAAGATCAATTGGGAAAGTCCATAATCACATGGCAAAATCAAATAACAAAACGCATCAAAAACGAATGGACAAAAACTGTCATATTCCTGACTTGGTACAGGCATTTTCAAATGTAGAAAATGGTGGTTCTATAGCGCTAAAGGCAGGGCAGAAATTTGTTTTGACATTGTTCATAAAGTCGTTGTTTGAAATCTCCAAGGAATTACAACAGCCAATTTTATATAAAAGGGGAATGCAACCTCCATATCGTTAAATAAAATAAATGCGTTCAATTTCTACACCATATTAACGGTAGTGTTCGATATTGATTACTTGGAAAAAAAATTGAGAATGGAAATGGGGAAGGTGTCAAAGAGACAACAACCCGACCATAGAACAGACAACAGCAGAAGGTCACTAAAAGGTCTTCAATGCAACGAGAAACTCCCGCACCCGGAGGCATCCTTCAGCTGGCCCCTAAACATACTAGTTCAGTGATAATGGAAGTCATACTGAACTCGAAAGTATACAAAAGAAACTAAAATTAAAAAATTGAAGAATTGAAGTAGTTTTGTCACCAATAAATTCGGTATTATAGTTCAATGCACTCTTTGACTGATTGTATTAGGCGGTCCTCTATGTTTCTTTTCGTTATCTTCTTAACGCGATAAAAAGTGATAATAGTTAGTTATTAATAACATAAAAAAATCCTAATGATTGGTAATGTTTTGTCCAAGGTCAGGATCCTTATCATTTATAGCTTTTCTTGAAATAGAATAAACTCATCATAGTATCAAGAATGAATATTTTTGTACGTCAGACGCGCGTTTAGTCTATAAAAGAGGGACGAAAGATAACAAAGGGACAGTCAAACTTATAAATCTTAAACAAACTGACAACGCCTTGGCTAAAAATGAGAAAGACAAACAAACAACAGCACACATGACACAACATAGAAAACCAAAGAATAAACAACACGAACCCCACCTAGAGATTCATTAGAGACGCTCTAATCACAAAAGTTTAAAGGCCAAATAAAGTACGAAGTTAAAGAGCATTTAGACTACGTGTTGAAGACCGTACCTTGACCAACAATGGTTTACTTTTATAAATTGAGACTTGGATGGAGAGTTGTCTCATTGGCACTTATACCACATCTTCCTATATCTATTTAAAACCAAAAAGTTAAGGTCTTCTAGTGTTGATATCAGATCATTTGAAGTTTGTGTTAGTTTTATACTCAATTTGTCTACACTGCTGGAGATTTAGAACATAACGTGCCATAAAATACAGGCGGCAATGCTTATTTTGGTACATATTGTTATGTTGTTAATGGATGACTTCCACAAGATACTTTCATAACAAAGAGTTTAGGAGGTCAAATACATCATGCAATAAAGAGCTTAAGAAACCGTTAGCTTTTAAAGAAAAGTAAAATAAAGTGGTTTTTATGCTTTTGTTTTGTATTGTGGTGTCGTTGTTATCTCTATCGGTGCCTTTAGCCTAATCGGTTCAATTACGTTTTGATGTGGTTTAAAGCACTTACATTCTGGAAGCAGAGATTGGAAAACACATGAATAATTCTGTTTTGTCAAGCGATTGTTCAATAAAGATATGTGACAATCAAGACAGGTTACCAGATAATAAATAATTTGCTTCTGTTTACTTGTCACGCTGTCGCCAATTCTCTTAGTCTTCTGTCGCCTTATAAAACATTGAAACATAACAATGCTTTATGGTATTGCTTTAATTGATATTTCAAAACTCATATTTTCGAACTTTTCGATTTAATAAATGATGCGTTAACACAAGTTTGCAACTATATCAGACAAAACTGATCATAGCTGGGCTTGGATGTAGCGTTTGGTCTTTTCACGATATTGAGGTCCAATGAAATGAATGTCTTGGAGCTTCAAAAAGTCTGTATACATGTTTCCGTAGAAAAAAGAAATGTGTCATCCTTATATGATTCATCCCTCGCATATATAGGATACAATCAAAACAATTATGGAATTTTCCCGCAAAAGATCATACAATATAAAATATCGATCTATAAGATGTATTTAGGTAAAGCAAATAAAATAACGTTGAATTTTGTCAACTATAGAAAACTGTACGGTTTTAAAAAATAGACGAAACCCATAGCGTATAGTATGACGCCTTGGAGGATTTTTTGTGCTTTCTATAAATGAAATAATTCTGGCAAGTAACCTGTGCATACACATTACATACGAAATCATGTCCTTCATTGATTTAGATCCTAAGTGCCGTGTTAAATCAACGAAAGTATAATTTAATTACAACATAAAGTTTCACGCTAATGTTTCCTAAAAGTATTATGTAATTTCTTTTATTATTGATTCGATACCAGATAGGAAATATCATTCTTATAAATTGTTGTTAATTAATAGAGAAAATGAATTTAAATGCTGTCTACGAATTAGTGTCAGTGCAATTTATAAAATTGTATCCGAATTAAAAATATGATTAAATTGTTATGTAAGCATTTGCCCCCTGTAGAGCAGACTTCCAAGCAAATTTCGTTTTACCCAATAACTGATTCAGTCCCATGATAAACAAATACTGCCACTTGTGCAATACATTATATTCCGAGGCTAACAACTACATTGAAAACAAAATGTTTTGACTGGTAAGACGACAATAGGTAACGAAATTTTCGGGATCAGGTCTGTGAAAATGGGTTTATAACCACAAACTTCCCCAAAATTTATACAATCTGTGTCCATTCAAACTGGGGTAAAGTATATGAAAAACTATAACAGTATGAACATCTGCTTTTGAATGCAGGATATCGATTAATTTATCACTTCCTTCTGCGCAAAACAATAATTGGTTCCGAAAATACTAAAATCTCCACACTTTTATCTACCTAGTCCGTTTTCTACTTCGAAGGAAACATTCCGTTTTGAGTCTTTTGTAGACGACACGCGCGTCTGGCGTATATACAAATTTTTTTCCTGGTTTCTATGATGAGTTTATCTACATATCCAACACACTGTGATTATGCGCAGTTGACACGCTGGGTATTTTTCAACAGTGTATGCAGTACATATAGGGTAGGATAAGTCATATGTTACTTGTTGGAATTTATTACTGTTAAACCTGAGTCGTAAACAATAAATATCTATCAAATATTGGTGGCTACCACCTTTCTTTTCTAGGAATTTAAATGTATCATATGCTATGCTCGTCATTTAAAAGTTTCAAAGTAGACGATGATTTAACGTTAACCATTTTGAATGTAAATAAATACCGAGACAGTAAAATAATGTATGAAAACGTGTTTATCAATCAGGAACTTATGGAATTGTAAGCAATTATGCAGACTTAAGTCATCAACAGATATAACTAATTGCTTGGTGCTGTTACTTTTACAATTGTACTTCATAACCATGTTGCTTATTTTGTAAACAATTTGAGTAAATTGTCAACAAAGATGAATGAAACTGAGGCACCAACTTACTTATGATAGCTATTACAACAATGTTTCCCCATAAGAAGTCATTTTATAAGTAGATCTTACATTAATATCTCAGAGACAGATCATACAAGGGAACAATCAAAGAATTTAATCGAAGAAGCAGACAATACATTTACTTAAACGAAAACCGAAAAAAAAAACTTAAAACACAATCTACAAAACTCGCGAAGAAAACTAATTCAAGCAACACACACCCTAGCGAAAACCCGGGTGTTATAGCATATGCATAGAACGGGTTGGCATAGGTTACACTTTTACAAAAGATATAAGATATGATTTGAACTGGTAATCTCATTGTACGGATTATAGATTTAATAGTATGCTGTAACACACATCTATTTTTCTCGCCTCAACTTGTTAAACGACTGCCATTAAAGGGGTCTATGGAAACAAATTCTGTCTGTTATCACAATAATCAGGAAGTTTATTTTCTGTAAATTTATTATTTATAGATATTGAAATATTCAAACCACAAATGTGTTGTATCTCCAAGTCTGGATTTCTTAAACTTTCTTAAAAAAAAACCCAGGGTTAATGCCTTTCATGTTCGTATTTGAATTAGCTTCAATTATTTTGATTCGAACGATTCTAATGTGTCTAATGGATACGAAACTCGAAGTATCAAATAATAAACATGCTATATATTTGAAACCAGTAGGTCGTTAAGCACTCCTGATTGACATTTCGTCCTGTAATTAAGGCTATTGTGTTGACATTAAATATCATTAAAATGTTCCTTTTTCTATAAATTTGCTGTAAACATTTGGAAGTATTCGAAACACATTTTTGTCTACCCCAGGTATATACTTCCGAACTCTTATATGACAAATCATTTTGAAATTTAAGGTTGAATGCTTGTCAACATCCTATTTAAAATGGTATTTCAACTGATTTGATGCGTGTGTAATAGTTCGTGTTTTAATAGGAAACTTTCGAGTTCGATGCATTTCTGTCAAAAACTTTGGTTTTGGTGAACATCATTTGTGCGATTAGGGGCCTTGTCACTTCCGTTCCCATGTTGGGCGATTGGTTAAAAAACTATGATGCTATATTGCACGATAAATTCGGCAAATTGAATTCTATTAATTGACAATCAGTGTTTTTTTTATTCCTGTCTCATTGCCATGTTTCCAAAACTGCCTTTCATTATGTGATAAGAATGTGTATGAAATTCGAACAACTGGAATAAGTTATGCTTCCTAAAAATCTTCATCTTAGTGTGCGGTTGTATTTTTTCTGAAGAAAAAACGACGTGCCCACTGTGTTAAATAGCCAACATAAACATACGGGCCTCACAAACGTATGCCACATGTGAAACAGGATCTGCTTACCCTTCATGGTAAAATGATATCACATCAGGTTTTTTGAGAGCTATGTCTTTTTATGTCTGCTATTGTGTTTTGTATACTGTTGCTTGTCTTAAAGTAGTTTTATTTTTGAATGTGTTTTCGACTCGTGAGACTGATTATCCCTTTGGCATCTTTCTTTTCTCTTTGAATGTACATGGCGTATGTTAAAGCTTGGTTAAAGGTATTACATTTTTAAAATAATGACATATCCATTACTAAGGTAATAAATTATATCAAAATTAATCAAGGTAAATAGTTGCAACGCTAATTAAACACAAAAATCAAAGGTTTCTATTCTAGATCCAGAAATAAATTCCCTTTATTATTTAAATTCATTTAAAGTGCCTTTAATCAAATTATCACTTAAAATTGTTGAAACACGTTGATGGTGTATATTTGATACTCTAGAAAAAAAGAAATTTCTAGAATTTATCATAAAACTGTTTGCATAAAGTTCAATTATTCATTGACATGGATTGTTCGCACAATAACATAGATAAAATACATCAAGACTGTGAGGAAATACTAGTTACTTAATAGCTAGAGTTCGAATGAACGGTTGGAGTTTGAATCAATTGTCCTCTGTTCTGGAAATATGAAAAGATGCATTAAATGTTTTAATGTGTTTGAAACAATATTACAATTTTGCAAAAAATGCAACTGATATTAACTGTGGATAAATTACTCTGTATCACAGCATGAAATATGAAAGACCTTTTTTCCATTGAAATCAACATAGTTAACACATGTTCGTTGATTCAAGTTCCTTGATTTTAATCATGACTTTCCCATTGTTAGTTGAAAAATTGAGGCGCGTGTTATTTACCGTTGTTCAAATATCACAAATTGATTATGGGACTACACCAAAAAGTAACACCCGCGTAAACTCATAGGAAACAATTGCGGGTGCGTCAACAGGGAAAAGGGTATCCTGTTATGCACAGTGTTGGAATGTAAAGAAAATATAACGAGGGGCTCTGCTTTTGAGATTTCAAATTTGAAAATTGTATACAATTGAAAATATTAATGACATGTGAAATTTGCAGGACTACCTATCATTAGATTTGACAATATATTCTTATTGGATTTTGCTTTTTTGATATAAGAATGTTTGAAAATTGATAGACGATTAGAAAAACCCCAACCATCACATTGATGTAAACAATACTTGATTAAATGTTAGACTGACAATTTATGTTTCTCCAGTCAAGTAGTTCTTTGTCATCTGGCGAGTGGAACATAAAATGATTAGTGGTCGTAACCATGTTTTAATCAGTCACATTATGTATGTGCCTGCTCCATGTCAAGAACCTATAATAATCATTGGTTGTTTAACTTGCAGTATATCATATTTATTTTTATTATTTGTCTCGTATGTTTATGAGAATGCTAGTTTCCTAATTTGATTCTTTTCATATATTTGGTCATGTTTGAGCATTTTATCTTGTTATGCAGTATGAGTTTCGTTCATTATTGAAGGTCGTTCGGTAGCCTTTTGCTGCTAACAACTACGTCATTTGGTCTCTCGTGAATAGTTGTCTCATTTGAAATCATTCCATATCTCTTTTTTTTTATAGGAATATAGCACATTCAAATATTCAGTAATACTTATTAACGACTTCACACTTATGAGTGCAACACAGAACTACCCCAGAGAATCATTTAGATTTCTCAGTTGGCTATTTCTAGCGATATGATCTATTTCGTCAGAGATAATCGAATCTAATCACGAAAATGTCATTTAGTTAATGTAACAACTATTGCTCAATTGAGGAGATTTGCAAATTGAATATTTGATCCAATGACAATGTAAGTCGTTAATTGACGTTCAGGGAAGACCGAACTTCAAACAGAAGAGTCTATGATACAACAATATTAGCTTATGTATAAATGACCTGATCTGTTCCGTGATTGTCTATTTATTTTTGTATGTGTTACTGTAAAAAACAAAAAGATTTAGAAAACATATGATGAAGGTATGTGTCATATTGTAAATAATTGTCAAATAGTTATCAAAAGTACCAGGATTATAATTTTATACGCCAGACGCACGTTTCGTCTACATAAGACTCATCAGTGACGCTCAGATCAAAATAGTTAAAAAAGCCAAATAAATAAAAAAAAGTTGAAGAGCATTGAGGACCCAAAATTCCAAAACGTTGTGCCAAATACGGCTAAGGTAATCTACTCCTGGGATAAGAAAATTCTTAGTTTTTCGAAAAATTCAAAGTTTTGTAAACAGAAAATTTATAAAAATGGCCATATAATTGATATTCATGTCAACACCGAAGTGCTGACTACTGGGCTGGTGATACCCTCGGGGACGAAACGTCAACCAGCAGTGGCATCGACCCAGTGGTGTAAATAGTTATCAAAAGTACCAGGATTATAATTTTATACGCCAGACACGCAAAAATATTCATCGAAAGAACAACAAAAATGTCTGAACTAAACTAATCACATTCAAAATACATGTGTAGCTCTTGTCTGTTCATTAAATCTAAATGTTTTTGAAAAAAACATTGTATACTATTAGTCTGATTACAATTGACATAAAACATTTTAACACTCTGTAACACTGATGGTATCTAGGGACTCGTCAAAAGTCAATTATTATATGAAACCACCATTTACTAGAAAGGTTAGCGACACTTTATGTACACTTTTGCAATCCTTCAATTGTCATGCGAATAATATATTGTTGTGTAACGCGTTTATATTCAAATTAGTTTTACTACTTTTGTGTTTGTGGTATAGGACATACACTGTTGGTCTTATTTGACCGATGAATATGTTTTCAATATGAAAATATATATATATATTCTTTTTAACCCTGACATTATTAATTTTCAAGATGGATAATACGAAAACTTGAAACCTCGCAAAAAAGTGATTTTTGAATTTCAATATGATATGTAAAATGACATTTTTATGTAGATTAGACCTTTGGTTTTCCCGTTTGAATAGTTTTACACTAGTTAATTTTGGGGCCCGTGGTAATTTGATGTACGGTGTGAACCAAAGCTCCGTGTTGAGGGCATTACATTGACCTATAATGGTTTACTTATAACTCATTCCACATCTTCCTATATCTATTTAAAAGAGAGACGAAAGATACCAGAGGGACAGTCAAACTCATAAATCGAAAATAAACTGACAACGCCATGGCTAAAAATGAAAAGGACAAACAGACAAACAATAGTTCACATGACACAACAAAGAAAACTAAAGAATAAACAACACGAACCCCACCAAAAACTAGGGGTGATCTCAGGTGCTCCGGAAGGGTAAGCAGATCCTGCTCCACATGTGGCACCCGTCGTATTGCTTATGAGATAACAAATCCGGTAAATAGTCTTATTCTGTAGGTCACATTTATGAAAGGGAAGGGGATTTTAGTTACGACGTGAGGAACATATCCAATATCATTTGTGAATCGGTTATTCCATAACGTTCAACCAACCCGTGATGGCGTCCGTAAAATTTACGATGAGATGATTTCAACTTCACCATTTGGAACTCTTGATTTAATAGCTTCCTTGTGAGCAAAAACCCTCTATCAAGAAAATTATGATAGGAAATGCAAGCACGGGAATATCGTATCAATTGGGAGATATATACACCGTATGCTGGTGCTGCTGGAATATTGCTTTTTAGAAATGGAAAGTTCACAATTGAAAAGCTGAAATCATCTCTTTTGTCGTAAAGTTTTGTTTTCAATCGACCCTCATTGTCAATATCTAGATGCAAGTCAAGATATGAGGCCGACTTAAATGTATCTGTTGTATCCTTTATCTCTAGTTCGACGGGATAGATATGTTCGACATAGTCACCAAATTTTGAAATATTTAGTGAAAGAACATCATCTATATAGCGGAAAGTAGAGTTAAAGGATATTGCTATCTTCTTATCTTTCTTCATAAGAAGTTTCTGTATAAAGTCAGCCTCATAATAATAAAGAAACAAATCGGCAAGAAAAGGGGCACAATTCGTTTCCATTGGAATGCCGATAGTCTGTTGAAAAAAAGGCCTCCGAACGTAACAAATATGTTGTCAATAAAGAAATCAAGCATGTTGATAATGTGAGTTTCAGAGAATGTTTTGTTTGAATCAGAATGATCCTTTACAAAGTAGGATTTATCCCTTCCCAGGACAAGATACTTGTATCTTCGTTGGCCATTCTTTTTTTATGAAACAAAGCAATACCAACTCTTTCAATTTGTCTATTAGCTTGGCATGTGGAATACTTGTATAAAGTGTTGAAAAGTCAAATGTGTTAATACTATTACAAGATGAAAGAGAGTTAGATTGTATGTACTCTAAAAGATCTTTGGAATTTTTAAGTATCCACATCTGATTCACGCCACCTCTAGAATAGGCAGTTTCACAATAACTTTGAAGCCCGTCTTTGATTGCTGATAAAATAAGTGTTAATAATTTAGAAAGAGGTTTCGTGGAGCACTTGGAAGACCCAGCAATATACCGTTGTTTGTAAGGACACTTATGCAATTTATGTATCCAATACAGTGATGGAAGTTCCAGTTCATCATCTTTGGTTAAAATTCCAAAGGAACATAGAACAGACCTATGATTATCCAGTATTTAAGTTACCCTTTCATCATACCTAGAAAATTAAACGAACTTGATCTTTTATAATTTTTCCTTGTGAGTATCTAGTTGAAATGGAACTATTAAAAATTGGTGTAGTTACTTAAAGGCATGAAACGCTACCAAAACGAAAATCAATACATGAATATCGAAGGGAGACCGACAAAGTCTTAAAAATATAAACTTTCAAAACCAACAATGTTATATAAAACACACCTTCTAAAGTGGAGACTAATCAACAAATCCTATTAATCGCAGTAGCTCTGAAAAGTATGACTTATATTTGTCGTTTTCGTGACACGCTTTATATACCAATTGTTTTTATCCACATTTTGCGATATTTATTGTCTGAGTGTTTATCATATGGTTTGATATTGAAAGTGCAAATGCAAACTACGGTTCATATGTTCTCGATCAAAAGATCTTAGAATGACGAGAAACAATAAAAAACTAGCAGAAATGCAAACTTGCATTGATAAACAAACAAACATGTATTTACCTAACATTTAACGTATCAATGAGATCTTCATATCAGTTGTTTTTTTAATTTGGATATTGTGTTGGGTTATATAATATTTTGATTTGAAAACCTAATCAAATAAAAATCTGGAAAGTTATGACAGTAAATCAACAAATATTGGTACATGTTATAAATGAACGCTTGAACTTCTATCGATTTAATCAATTTTAATTCCTGGCAACAAACATTACGCCTAATTTGATGAATGATAAAGCTGTACAGCGAACATATTTTCCCAAGCAATTGTTTTACTCATTACAATAATACTGTTGACAATGATAAGCCTCAATATTGTTTGTTTTTATGTTATGATTAAAACGCGATTAATCAGCATGCTTATCATAAAACTGAATATTAGTATTGAGAGTACCCAAACAAAAACTGAGAGAATATGTTTGTATTCTAGTCTTTATTTTTGCTTATGTCCTTTGTCAATATGCCGGTTTTCATCTCATGACGTGGCTTTAACTTATACATTCCGTCATTGTGTTATTGTGCTATGGTAAAGTTTTTGTATTCTTGTCTTTCATTTTTGCTAAATTGTGCTTTGTCTTCATGCCTTTTGTGTTTTTCTGTTATAATGATTAAGATTAGAACACAACAGTGATTTCTGTACCCATATTTTGACACTTTAACCTATTGGGTATGTTTGTTTTGTTCACTCATCGTTGTCAATATAATGTAATTTTATATAAAACCAGATTCAACCCACAATTTTCTACATTCGAAAAATTCTGTACAAAATCAGGAATATAAGAGTTGTTATCCATTCGTTTAATGTGCTGGAGATTTTGATTTTGCCATTTGGTTAGGGACTTTCCGTTTTGAAAATTCCTCGGAGTTCATAATATTTGTGATTTTAGTTTTTAAACATCAACTTTAAGAGGAAAGCAACATGAACAGCAGGAACAACAGGAACACCGCAGTGCAACCAAAACAAACGCCAAAAAACTATTTGATAATAACTGCAATATTCCTGACTTAGTATAAGACATTTTAAGCTGAACAAAGGTGTATTAAACCGGGTTGCCTTTATTTATTGGCTTGCCAAACCTCCTGTTTAATTACAACGTTAAAAAAATATCGCTAGAATCGCTAGAATGACAACACTATGTGACAAAAATACAGCGCAAACAGATGCAAGAACATTGATAGCAGCGAAACGCACAATCAAATAAATATAGATTCCTACACTGCAACAAGTGTATTACGATATTTCTCCACTCGAGACAGTTAAATTTTACTGTCGAGAGTGGAGAAATATCGTAATACACGAGTTTAAGTTTTGGAATCTGTTTCTCTGATGGTATTTATCCTTCTTTTCAAAGATTTTCAGAAACGTGTGTTCTTTATATGCCACGTCATCAGGCACGGTCGCCTTTTTTTCATGACGTCACAATAGAAAAATGCAGAAGAAAACAAAACATTTTGACGTCATAATCAAATTTTGACTAATCATTTGCCGAGAACAGATTTTTCACTAGAGAGTAGAAATATTTTTCTCACACTGATCTGGAAATGTGAAAATAGCGCAAAAATTAGAGAATATAATATTCGACACAACATACAAACCGAAGGAAAAATAACCAACATATTCCACGAACGACAAACACCACAGGATATAAGAAAATATGACGCGCTTACGTAACTAACATGCTATCTCGAAATTTATACAACAGTTTCACAGACTGGTCTAAACATTTTTTCTGGCAATGATGTTATGAAATGTGATTAAATGATTCCGCGTCTTAGTCTGTGATGTTTATACGA
The DNA here is from genome assembly GCF_963676685.1 of Mytilus edulis. NCBI lineage: Eukaryota > Metazoa > Mollusca > Bivalvia > Mytilida > Mytilidae > Mytilus > Mytilus edulis. The sequence goes on from NC_092345.1 coordinate 5,590,268, forward strand.
TTCCGTCAGCTTTTGTAGTATTACTTTTAATTTTATCTTCTTTTTATATTGATAAGTTTTCAACATGTGTTAACTACTGTTGGCTCTCCATGAATAATGTCAATGATAGAAACATATTTTTGTCCAGTAAGGCAGTATCCCAAATTTTGAGGTAGATTCCATTTCATCGATGTTATGACTGGAATATGTCTGAGTGAGGTTTACAATTATTTGAAAGATAGCCATTGTAACATCCATTTTATATAAACCCTGCTGGAAATTTAAATCGTTTTTAAATCGTTGACTAAATGAATATGTTATCCAGCATAGCTTGGTCGATATTTTAACTGTATAAAAGCGTAATTGTATGCGTGAAGAACGTTTGCAAAATCTAAACGCTTATCACGGATAAATTCAGAATTCAGATACTTGTATCTTTAATGTGATCTTAAACTGTGAAGGGTGCCTACAAAAAATCCCTCGTTGGTGTAACGAAATTTGAAAACGTTAATATAAAAAGAAAATAAGGATACCAAAGTGATACTCAATTATGTCATTCACACCTATTAACCTTGGGTAAGTCATTCATAAAAAAACATGTGATGCTTGAATATGAATGGAACAGCACTTCGGTGTTGACGTGAATATAAATTATACGGTCATTTTTATAAATTTCCCGTTTACAAAACTAAGATTTTTTCGAAAAACTAAGGATTGTCTTATCCCAGATATATATTTCCTTATCCGTATTTGGAACATTTTGTTTGGAATTCAGGGTCCCTTATGCTCTTAAACTTTGTACTTCTTTGGATTTATAACTATTGATATCGATATGAGCGTCACTGATAAGTCTAATGTAGACCAAACGCGCGTCTTACGTATTAAATTATAATCTCAGTACCTTTGATAACTAAACAAACCATGACGTTGCTGATCAGCTGTCATAGAAAGTATTCATTATTTACCACGTGTGTGTACTCAAAGCTTTAAACGTTATCTTCCACCAATGACAACGGTTTGGATCCGCTTTTGGAAATATTGCCGACAAGTCTTCAATTCAGAACGATGAATTATTCGCAGTGATAGTATTCGTTCTTTAGCTTCATTTTATTTCTCCCGTGAATGTTCTCTCGCTCGCCGTAAATCTGTCATATCAACTGAGGCAATGTGAAGTCGACTATTAGTACTATATGGTTATATATAAACTATAAATAAATTGTTAACGTATATAAATGCCTAATTGGATCTTTGTTAGCTTTGATTTTAGACATTATTTTACTTATTTGTTTATCTATGTATTTAGTCATTGATTTTATTGTTGTCAAGAATAGCTATTGATTTAAAACAAACATTTAATGTTATTATCACTGTATCTCGTTTACATTGTTAAACAATTGAATATGCTATAAACGTTTTTAGTGTGAATCAGGTTGACATTTGCACGTGCTCCTTTGATTAAATTAAGGAAACGGCGAGAGTAAGGTAATATTCATGAAACAAAAGGCATTTCTATTAATAATGTGATTTTTAATTAGATTCAGAATGAAATACGACAAGCATATTAATTTTTCAACTATTTACAGGGTATCCGAAAGAAATTGGTGACAATTCATAAAATGCTTGTTACTCGACAAAAACCCCAACCTGAATTTAATACGGTGTTCAAAGGGCTGTAACTCAATTAGATATAGTGATGAACGTTAAATATGCATATTCACAAAAGTGATCTGATGTGTGTAGCTATTATTCTATTCATGAAATGGAAAATTGAGCAACTATTTAAGCCAAGCTGGTTGTAATTAATGCTTCTCTGGCATTACCATACACAAAAGTTATTATGAAAACATGCAATAGATAACGACAATTAAATTTTTATTAACCTGTATTGTACTTAAATGGTATTGTTGAAATATTTCGTTTATTGATTTATATAATGTGTAAATGGATTAAGATCTTAATGCAGAAATTCATGGCATGGTTTATGACATATCATCAAATCAGACCCAGGTTTTAATGCAGAAATTTTAATTGCATTTTAATTACATGAATTAAAGTCAGTAATTGAGAGTTAATATTTAAAATCACAGAAACACCTGTGAAATCATCCGACAAATAATGCCAGAATATCCGCGAAAACGAAAATGCGAAAATAGTTGTTGTGTTTTAGTTTGTAGCCCGGATTTGTTTTCTCTCAATCGATTTATGACTTTTGAACAGCGGTTAACTACTGTTGCCTTTATTTAGATAACAATAATCTACCGATGTTTAAAACTATTAAACTAATAATGAATACACTAAGTCTAAGTTATACAAGACCGTCGGGTCAATAACGATTATCGATAGTCATAATTCACCCGCCATGCAATTCGGAAATTTAGACAAAATAAATAATTTCAGAATAAATACAACACAATTTATAAATTTAAAGATCAGGACACTATTCGCCACTTTCAATAATACCTAACTGTTAAAATGTACCTTAGTTTCACTGAATGTTCACTATTTACTGAATACGTTTTTCGAAGCTTCTTTGATGAAAAGTTGCTGCTGTTTTAAGTTATCTTTTCAGGAAAAGATTCCAAAAGCATTTTTAATATACTTGGTATAGGAAAACGTCACAAAAGCTAAACGTTAATGTGCCAAATGTTATTTCACATACATTTGCCGTCTATTCGTCAAATATTCGAAAGAACTATTGGCTGTATAATATTAGCAATTATTCCAATCTCATATCCCCTTTTTAATTCATGTTAACTTATCTTACTACTCCTTTACAAAATAAACTGATATAAATAAATTTGGTGTATATATTGTCTTCTGATTGGTTAAAAGAATTACTTTTATTTTCAATGTTGTCATTTGTTTTAAGACACGCTATTCTGACGTTATGTATTCATACGCCAACATGTGTGTTGTTATTGTTAATATAAATAAGATAAAACAAAAATTGAGCGTTTTTTTTATAGAAATTTATTTAAAATGAATGGCAATATTTAATGAACCATAAAATAATTTTGTTGACTCTTCACATTTTACATAATCCGCTTCGCTTCGCGGATTATTCTATGTGAAGATTCAAAAATTGATTTTAAGGTTCAATAAATTCAAAATAAATAATAGCCATTCATTAAAACAATTAAAGATATTGAGGTATTGATATTTTATTTCAAAATTATTTCTCGAAGAAATGATGTAAGTGAAATTGAATCATGCATTCGCAGTTAACTTTTTAAACGTTTAACATATCACTGGAATCACACAGAATTTAAAAACAACAACGCTATAACTTACACATTTTTTCATCACAACCTATAATATTAAACTCCAGGAAAACAACAACCAAGATTATGATAAATAATAATTTTTGATCATGAATTACTCTGATGTACATCTCACCACCCTAAACAGTGGAACAGCATGCATTGGAAATGGTAATAAGCTTATATAATTATAATGGCATATTGTTATTCTAAACTGTTTCCCAAAATTGGTCGCCCTGAAGATCATAAAAACTGGAATCACACAGAATTTAAAAACAACAACGCTATAACTTACACATTTTTTCATCACAACCTATAATATTAAACTCCAGGAAAACAACAACCAAGATTATGATAAATAATAATTTTTGATCATGAATTACTCTGATGTACATCTCACCACCCTAAACAGTGGAACAGCATGCATTGGAAATGGTAATAAGCTTATATAATTATAATGGCATATTGTTATTCTAAACTGTTTCCCAAAATTGGTCGCCCTGAAGATCATAAAAAACATTTTATTAAAATAAAGTATGTCAGTAAAGGTTTTGATTTTGAAAATATTGCCGGTATTTATAACGACCATTATGTAAAAAAACCAAATTCCTGGATATTTTGATAATACTGAGCTCCATCTTATTTGTTATATTTACAAGAAATCTACCTGGAAATTTGTGTTTAATAATAGCCAATTGTGTGAAGATGTTAATATCAGTGAACATACACCTACTTCATGTTATTGCAGTAATTCCGAATACATTTATGGACCCATGTCCCATGTTATAACAGAAGATCTTAATATCGTTCAAGACCGAGAGTTAAAATCATTCCTCAGTAAAGGACATAAATATCGTCCACGGTCAATTATTAATTCGTAATTGGAATGAAATGGAATCGTAATATCATCCACGACTCACTCCATACTTACCGTTTGAAATGGATGACACGGGAAAAAGCTAACAAATCTTTGGACTCTTTTTTTTTAATTCAGTAATGAAGATAGTTGATATACGTATTCAACATTTTAAAAGAACATTTTACTCTGAACAATAACCACAATAAACATATTTCTCGTATCAAACATAAACTAAAAGAACTAGACAAGGAATTTGTGTTTGTTCAGACCGATATAGCTGTTAATAATATTATTATTGTTTGACGTAGTAAATTTTACATTGAGGTTCTGCCAAAGAATTTCACCAATTCACCAACATTCAAACTGACTCCATTTACAGAAAACGACATCTGTAACAAACATAAACTTTTAGCTACCGTTTTACAAGCAGAACCAAATACAATGAAAGTCCCAACTATGTATTGGTTTCCGAAGCTACACAAAACACCTTACAAATATAGATTTATTTCGTCTTCAAGCCATTGTTCCACTACTAAATTGTCTATTCTTCTTACCAGTACACTTGGTACAATCAAAAACCTGATAATAAATTGTTCAAATAAGGCCTTCGAAAATAGTGAAATTAGTTACTTTTGGAGTGTCAAGAACTCCTTTGAAGTACTTGATAAATTGCATGCTTATATTGGTGATTTTGAATCTGTTCAAAGTTTTGATTTTTCTACCCTATATACCACATTGCCTCACATTCTCATTAAGAAACAAATCACACACCTAATTAAATGGACATTTTAAAAGTCAGAGTGTGAATATACAAGTTCAAACTCTTTTAAGTCATTTTTTAGTAGCAACAAACAAAAAACTATGTCAATTGGACATGGCTTGATACTTTATCTGCCCTTGAATTTATAATAAAAGAGATGATTTTTCATATCCTATCGTTAAGTATCCATTTTTAGATGGTGACTTTCCCTTGTCACCATCTTACGGTGTTTATGTATCTCAAGTTGCTCGTGTATGTAACAATGTTTTACATTTTAACGAGAGAAATTTATGTATTACTGAAAAATTATTACACCAGGGTTTTCGATATCACAAACTAGTCAAAACATTTACTATTTTTTATCATCGGACATCATTCGTAAATATAGCTCAACATGCAGACTTCTTATACGTTCAGGTATTTCACATCCAATTCTTTATGGAAATATTCTTTATAAAGCACAAAAATGTCAGTATTCACCTCAGAAGCTTACAAAACCTTTAAATAGGCTTATTAAGAAGGGATATAATTACGATACTGTTGTCAGGTCATTACAGATTGCATATTTTGGCGTTGATATTGATTCACTTATAGGGTCTTTGCAACGGAACTAAACACATTTATTTAAAAACCAGTTGCTGACATGCCACGGGTTATGTTCTTCCCATATATGTTATGATGGTATGCTACCAAACCCCTAACGGGAAGGATTGTGCCTGATATTCATATGATGAAGACATAATCTTTCAATCAGTTTAATTGAAGTGCTGGTATGTCAGTTAACTGCTAGTAGTCTGTTGTCATTTTGTTTATTTTCTTTGGTTACATCTTCTGACATCAGACTCAGACTTCTCTTGAACTGAATGTTAATGTACGTATTGTTATGCGTTTACTTTTCTACATTGATCTCATAAACATGTTTAACACCGCCGCATTTTTGCGCCTGTTCCAAGTCAGGAGCCTCTGGCCTTTGTTAGTCTCTCCGGGTGCGGGAATTTTTCGCTGTATTGAAGACCTGTTGGTGACCTTTTGCTGTTGTCTGTTCTATAGTCGGCTTGTTATCTCTTTGACACTTTCCCCATTTCCATTCTCAATTTTATTATATGTTACCTTTTTAAATATCATTGGAAGCTTTAATGAATAATGGCTTCTACAAGTTAAAAAACAATGCCGTTGAAATCTTAACAATGACCAACATCAATATTAAAAAAAACACGTTTTACTCAAAAAGATAAACTGCCCGTACGTCTTTCACATTCGATTGGCTACCCAGGATAGGGACCAGAATGGAAGCCACAGAGTGAAAAGTGAAGTAACACGTGATTTATTTGGCTAATTCGAAGCTCTTTTCTGGACTAACCTTTACCAGGAACATCTCCATATTTGAAAGCCATAGATTTATAAATACGTACCAACGTTGAGAGCAAATGTTACAGGTGTCGGACCACCAATTAAAAATCCCTATCTGTTCAACCAAATTTTGCAATTTTCACAGCTTTCTAAATATTTTACCTTAAGTTTAACTTCAAGGAAACCAGGTATATCCTGAATTGTACATGTATCACCTTCCTACATGCCAATTTTCAACCAATGTTTAAAGTCTTGTAACAAATTTCTGATTTACCAAAATAACTCCCGGTTTTCAGGAAATCTTAAATTAGTGTACTATGTAGCGCATTAATCCTGAATTTGTAATGCAAACTCATAGACAAGTGAAATTTGGCTCAAATGGTCTAAATATATTTCCCTTTCACCAAAAGTTTCATTTCTGCAAATTTGTTGGTTAGTTTAAGTAAACAATGACATCAAAAGCACTATTTTGTGTCAAAGTAGGACTACTTTTACATACGTTCTAAATTGGAGGGAGTAATTGGTGGTCTGACACCTACACCATCAACAGACGAACGTATCACAATCGCATTTGCCAGTATTTTTACTTATTCCGTCATCAATCATCAGTAGAACTTCTTAATTTATCAGTTGATAATGCCAATGTTAAAAATTATCATATGACAATGAGATCTATTTTCTCATGACTTCTTTGGTTTCTTCTAGTAATTATTAACTAAAAACTGATACATTTCAAAATGAATGTATAATGATCGTTTAAAGCAACAGAGAGAAAGAGGTTGTTTATTTATTTACCGACTTCAGTGAACTTAATTGAACTTCCAAATATCTAATCAATATGTCAATGAAATTTACAATTGGTTTACTGGTCTTGAATACCTAAATTATTGGTCCTTTGTTTATGTTTCAAGAACACAGTAAACAGTGTTAATTGGCACGAGATAAATTGCGGTGGATATATAAGAACATGATTGACGGAAACTTTATATTGCGTTGAAACACTAGTATTTACACATAAGGCGATATCAACAAATCAGATGGTGGTTTATTTGTCTGTTCTTGATTGAAAAACTGTAATGATTAAAACAACGAAATGCTGTATGTGAAGTGAATTTTTATTTTCTATGCAATGATATAACGGCAAATTGAACGAGGACTTTGAATCTTTCCATAATGTTCAGGAAAATTTACCTCAAAAGCAATAGTTTTAGTGGGCATCAAAAGCAGGGAGACAAGCCATTCAAATTGAATCGGACTTTACCTTTTCACAGTAGCAGCTTTGATGGCGATGTCCGTCCTTGGACACAGTAAGTGATTGATTTATATTTTCTTATGTACATGTTATATTCCTAGAGTCTTTCTACTATGTGATACGTGTACAATGTTTCGCTGATTATTTAGATGTTGTCATCATCATTAAGTGAAAATTATCTTTCATCACAAAACCGTTTTGATTAAATTGAATGATTCTCAATTATTTAATGCTTTGCGTCATATATATATATAAACAACAAACTGTGAACGATTGTTCAAGTTGATGTGACATAACCTCACCGTTGTATCACAACAGAAAACACCTGTGTGTATAAAACTGTTAACATAAACAATACAACTTGTAAGTTGGGCTAGTCTAGATGTCATTGAAAGATCACTAAACGCGATTATCTGTATAAGGGATAAAATGTAAAAAAAATCCATTAAAATAAAATGAAAGAAAATTATGTTACCTTTAAATAAACAAGTTATACTTCTTGTAGTCGAGTTAGAATAACACACTATTGAAATTGTTGCAAACTCATGTTAAGAAATAAAAACAACATTAGTATACCGCTGTTCAAAATGAAACTGTTTGGTCAATGATCTTGAAATGAAACTGAGAATGAAAATGGGGAAAATGTCAAACAGGCAACAACCCGAGCAAAGAGCAGAAAACAGCAAAGACCAAAGATCGAAATCCCGCACGCGGACCCGGGTTGCATGATGCCCCTAAAACAAATGTTTACTAGTTTAATGAAAATAGATGTCAAAATAAACCCCGAAAGATATAAGTACACAAAGAAGTTTTGGCTACATGTTTGGTACTGCATAGGGTACAAAATTTAATAAGAAGTAAAATCACAAAAATACTGAACTCCGATGAAAACTCAAAACGGAAAGTCCCTAATCCAATGACAAAATCAAATGATAAAAAACATCAAACGAATAGACAACAACTATCATGTTCCTGACTTAGTACATGCATTTTAAAATGTAGAAAACGGTGGATTGAACCTGGTTCTATAGCGCTAAACCTCTCACTTGTACGACAGTCGCATCAAATACCATTATATTGAAAATGATGCGTAAACAAATTGTCACAAATAGGGGTACAAGAATAACACGAACCCCATAAAAAACTGGGCTTGATTTCAGGTGCCCCGGAAGGGTAAGCAGATCCTGCCTCACATGTAGCACCTGTCGTGTTGCTCATGTTGTTACAAAACTAGCAAATAGTCTCATTCGGTAGGTCACATTCGTGAAAAGGGAACGGAATGACAGTAACGGCAAAAAGGAAATATCCGATACCATATGTATAACGGATATTCCATAACAGTCAACCAACCCGTGATAGCGTCCGTAAAAATTTACGACGAGATGATTTCAACTTCACCATTTGGAACTATTATGAAAGATTGTTCATCACTATAACAATAAGTTTTTCAGAAAATATCCAAAATCTCTAGCGTAAGGGTTAATGTTAAGAGCATTTTAAGAATGCTGACTAAAGATTTATGCGTGCACATCGTGTGTAATCTTTTTTTTTATGTTCAATGGTGAGACCTCATGGTTTTGTAAACATAAATTGTACGAAGTCACTAAGTATTGCCATGGCGCTAGCTGAAAGTGAACGATCACAAACACAATTAACAAATACAAAACCTTGACTACTCTCTTAGTTTAACACCGTTCAGAAAAAAAGATAATACCATGTACACCTTTTTTCTGAATCATTAATTTAAAATTTGGTGACAATATAGTGGGAAAATATAGCTAAAAAACTTTAAAGTGATAACCATATTTGTATTTATAAGAAAGAAGTTGGTAAGATGTCAAAGAGTACATTGAACATGACATGTGTCAGTATGAGAGAAGTATTTCAAAATTGAATAAACGTAAATTTGAACAAAAGATAGTGGTCAAGATGGCTAAAAGCGTGACAATAAAATATAAATGGATAAAGAACTGTGGGGAGTCATTACCAATTTGATTAGAGTGTATTGCAATGGATGGAGGTGTTCAAGATCGCCGATAAAGGAGAATGTCGTGAATGTCGTGAAATGTCATCATATAGTGTACAGACATCGAAACCAGATTATAATAAGAATCGTGTGTCTGACATTTCTTACTCCGTGTAACCTTCTGTTCTGGTAATTATAAAATTAGCGGATGAAATATAAGACTTCAAATTTTAAAGGTTTGTATTAATCCGACAAAGCCCAAGGATCCTGAAAGGACTTAACAACCGAAAGTAGATCGGAGCGTTTTCGGATCCTTGTTAGCAAAGATTGAACTTAAAAGAGGGACGAAAAATACCAAAGGGACAGTCAAACTCAAAAATCTAAAACAAACTGACAACGCCATGGCTAAAAATGAAAAAGACAAACAGAAAAACAATAGTACACATGACACAACATAGAAAACTAAAGAATAAACAACACGAACCCCACCAAAAACTAGGGGTGATTAGATATGCATTTCAATCAGGTTGAAAATATCCTGTCCTGGTATCCTGCATCTATTATGAGCACACGGTGATATTTGAATAACTGTTTCTGTCAGGGTCATTTTGTGTATTCATAAACAGTTGTAATCCTTATGATATATATATATATATATATATACGAGTCTAAATTGAAAACTACGTTCAAACCTATGATTGCGTTGGATAAAAACCGCAATTTTTATACGTGTGCATGTTAAACAAATTTCGTTGTAGAAAGGTCTAAAAACAGCACAAACAACATTTTCCAAAAGACCAAAAAAGTGAAAAAGTATATTTAAACAAAACGCATTTGACTAAAAGGTCGAACAACTGATGTTCTTTAACCCTGCTGACTGCCATTGATAATTGCCAAATAAAATTGATCAAAAGATGTAACAAAATGGATCTTAATATACATTTAATGGTGTTCGTGTTGTTTATTATTTAGTTTTCTATGTTGTGTCATGTGTACTAGTGTTTTTCTGTTTGTCTTTTTCATTTTTAGCCATGGCGTTGTCAGTTTGTTTTAGATTTATGAGTTTGACTGTCCCTTTGGTATCCTTCGTCCCTCTTTTAATACTAAACAGAAAAATTTATTTATTTGTGGCCACGATGTTATGCCACAAACATAAGGTGTCAATATTTTTTTAGTATACCAGATCCGGATTTCGACAATAAATGTCTCTTCAGTGATGTTAGGCATCGAAACGGTATTTGGAAGGCCATATAAAAAGTACCCTCAATTTTAGAAAAAGTACCCTAATTTTTAGATAAACTCTTGAATTTTAAGAGCCAATATAAGATGAACGGATCATATAAACCGGAGGGAAAATATGATACAAGCCAAAACGAAAAAATATAAACGAGTCTAAATTGAAAACTACGTTCAAACCTATGATTGCGTTGGATAAAAACTGCAATTTTTATACGTGTGCATGTAAAACAAATTTCGCTGTAGAAGGGTCTAAAAACTGCACAAACAACATTTTCCAAAAGACCAAAAAAGTGAAAAAGTATATTTAAACGAAACGCATTTGACTAACAGGTCGAACAACTGATGGTCTTTAACCCTGCTGGCTGCAATTGGCGATTGCCAAATAAAATTGATCATAAGATGTAACAAAATGGATCTTAATATAAATTTAATACTAAACAGAAAATGTTTTACTTGTGGCCACGATGTTATGCCACAAACATAAGGTGTCAATATTTTTTTAGTACACCAGATCCGGATTTCGACAATAAATGTCTCTTCAGTGATGTTAGGGATCGAAACGGTATTTGGAAGGCCATATAAAAAGTACCCTCATTTTTAGAAAAAAGGACCCTCATTTTTAGATAGACTCTTGAATTTTAAGAGCCAATATAGGATGAATGGATCATATAAACCGGAGGGAAAATATGATACAAGCCCAAACGAAAAAATATAAACGAGTATAAATTGAAAACTACGTTCAAACTTATGATTTCGTTGGATAAAAACCGCAATTTTTATACGTGTGCATGTAAAACAAATTTCGTTGTAGAGGGGTCTAAAAACAGCACAAACAACATTTTCCAAAAGACCAAAAAAGTGAAAAAGTATATTTAAACAAAACGCATTTGACTAACAGGTCGAACAACTGATGTTTTTTATTCCTGCTGACTTCGATTGGCGATTGCCAAATAAAATTGATAACAAGATGTAACAAAATGGATCTTAATATAAATTTAATACTAAACAGAAAATTTATTTACTTGTGGCCACGATGTTATGCCACAAACATAAGTTGTCAATATTTTTTTAGTACACCAGATCCGGATTTCGACAATAAATGTCTCTTCAGTGATGTAAGGCATCGAAACGGTATTTGGAAGGCCATATAAAAAGTACCCTCATTTTTAGATAGACTCTTGAATTTTAAGAGCCAATATAGGATGAACGGATCATATAAACCGGAGGGAAAATATGATACAAGCCCAAACGAAAAAATATAAACGAGTCTAAATTGAAAACTACGTTCAAACCTATGATTGCGTTGGATAAAAACCGCAATTTTTATACGTGTGCATGTAAAACAAATTTCGTTGTAGAAGGATATAAAAACAGCACAAACAACATTTTCCAAAAGACCAAAAAAGTGAAAAAGTATATTTAAACAAAACGCATTTGACTAAAAGAGGGACGAAAGATACCAAAGGGACAGTCAAACTCATAAATCTAAAACAAACTGACAACGCCATGGCTAAAAATAAAAAAAGACAAACAGAAAAACAATAGTACACACGACACAACATAGAAAACTAAAGAATAAACAACACGAACCCCATCAAAAACTAGGGGTGATCTCAGGTGCTCCGGAAGGGTAAGCAGATCCTGCTCCACATGTGGCACCCGTCGTGTTGCTTATGTGACTAATATATATATGAGGAATAAGTCTGCATGAACATATTGTATCGGAGCTTTAAAGTATGAATTTACATCGTTTACTTGTGTGTATGCAACTTAAATAGTATCATATGTATATGTTATATACGTATATACTGGTACAGCATAAATTAAAAATAACGAAACTATCATCAGTATACAGTAAGATTCATTGTTCATCACTATAATAAAGGTTTAAAAAACAATTTAGAATATCTAGCTAAAGGATCAATAATAAAGTAAATGAAGCAAGTTGAGTTTACGGATGCCGACAAATCGTGTGTAACATATTTTAGATGTAGTTCAAACAATTGTAAGCAGTTGCTGCGTATTGTCATAGCGCTAACCCAAAGGTAACGATCACAAACATAATTGAAAGCTACAGACCTTTTTAGGTTTATTTTCAGAAATCATGACTACTCTAGATCTGTAAATTTTAAACCACTGAGAAGATATAAAGGTTAAACTATGCGTCAGTATCTTTTCTTCAGAATCAACAAAGTAAATGTTGGTGATAATATAGCTAAAACACTTTTAAGTGATAATCATATTTTGTATTTACAAACAAAAGAAGTGGGCAATATGTCAGCGAGCACACTGCAACATAACATGTGACAGTACAAGATAAGTATTTGAAAATTGAATAAACGTAAATTGCAAGAAATAGAGTGGTGTAGATTGATTAAAGCGTGACGATACGATATAAATGGATAACGAACCGTAGGGAATCATTACCGATTTGATGAAAGTGTATTGAAATGGATGGAGATTTTCAAGATCGCCGATAAAGTAGTGAATGGCATTAAATGTAATCATATAGTTTTGCAGACATTACACACTGATTAAAACACAGATCTTATGTCTAAACTTCGCTTAAAAGGATCTGATTTCACTCCGTTTTTCCTTCTATTTTTGGAGAAAAAAAAATTAGAGGAAAAAATTCAAGCCTTTAAAATTTTGAGGTTTTGTATCAATCCGACCAAGCCAGAAAGACCTTGAAAGGTCTATTACACAGAAGTAGATCGGAGATTTTTCGGATCATTTTAAGCAATGGCTTGGACATAGGATCAGTAATTCACGCATGATTGAAGATAACAAGTCATGGGTACCTGCCTCTGTTAGAGAAAACGGCGATATTCAAACAAAAGGTTCTCTTTGGGTTCATTTTGCAGATAAAAAATTAGTTGTATTCCCCATGAAACTTATGTATGAGAGCAATATCTCTGTTGAGACACATTGTATTTGTATCTTCATATGATAATTTATTTCTTATGTAAATAAAATAAAATAAAACAAATAAAACAAACACAGAAATAATAGTACACAAGACATAACATAGACAAACTAAAGACTAAGCAATACGAACCCCACCAAACACTTGTGGTGATCCCATATGGTATTTGTGTTAAATAGGGAAAATTGTATGGCTTTTTCAATATCATACCTATATAAACCCGAGATACCAATATAGTTCCAAAGCTCATGGCGAGGGAACATATTGGTTGAGAGTGGGATTGACATATCCATTAATTAGCTGTATTATATACATTAATTATATAATTTTTAAGTAAATGACGGTATATTCTTTGTAACCGTGACTGATTTATTTTAAGTAACATGACGTAAAATATTCTGTATACCCGTAACTGATATAATATAGATTATGGTATGATAGATATTTTGATTATGTGAATGATACCGACATAGTGACGTAATACAGGTAAAGGATCCGATAAAACCTTTGCGACCGTGATTGATATCGGTAGCACCACGAATTGCTGATACAGTACTGTTGCCGTTGATTGTATCGTATATATTTTTAGATTCAGTTTTAGAGTACAAATTTTGCTTTAAATTATAAAATTAGTCAATTCATTCTATTTGATAATGCACCAGACACTAATTTGCCTTATTTTGTCGATTTGTAATTTTAAAGCTGAATCGTTTAACCTATTTACTTATTGTGCTGGTTTTAAAGCAGAATTTGACCAGAGTAGCTGTCTATCTGATTAGCAGTATGATTAAATATCTATAGTTATACATCAAGTTACCAATTATACCATATGAAATTGTCACTTTATAAATCACTTCCTTTCCTACCAGACTTTTCTGATGATCATGTTTTACGACTTTAGTAATTGGTCAAAGACACAGTTGATATTCGTCTGTGTGGGCATTAAGTCCCTCGATTGACACAGTTGTCACTCGTTTTATCGAGGTCTGGATCCATTCTGCTTCATTTAAAATAGTTAGAACCCATTTAGGGATATAACATTTATCAATTAAATTGATCATAGACTAGTTCAGATACCACTGTGTACAGTTAAAAGAATGATAAAGTGCACATACATAGGGTTAAACATGTCTCATTTATTGTAGGTCTGTCCAAAGACAGCGTACTGTTATCCAGTGTTTGTCTATTATTGTTATTAGGCCCTTTTTCTAAAAAAAATATTATTTGTTTTCAATATCGCCCGAATGGTGCTGCTAATATAATATGTGTTAATTAAGTCAGATTTAATCATGTGGTATTTCATTTAATTCGCAAAGAGTATCGTATCTATTTCCAGAACTTAATATAAATTAACATATAGCTTTACGTAAAATAGTATTCGGTTAATCCGATAATCGGAGTTATTACATTATAGATAAGTATCATATTTCTGCCTGAAACCTATACATATATATACATATAAAAGCCATGCCTGTTTTTGTGTTGTTTATGGTCTAGTCGAATTACGAAACCAACCATCGAACCTAAAATATAGAGATCACACACAAAAGTACATACACAAAGCACCAACAAAATATACCAAAAGAACCAAACAAAAACATCACATTCGCCTTAGCTTGTATGAATTTTATGTTTAACTTGTTCTAATCGACACCCAAAATACATATATATCTTTTTGTATACAGCATCTAGTTGTGTTTTTTTCCAAAATATAGTAACATAGCTATATTTTGTATAATGTCATTTTCATCATGGAACACTGTCTTCACAATCAGGGGTTCATTAAGGGATGAAAATAAGTTTGACATTTATGTTACGAATTAAAAAGCTATTAATGTATTAGTTTAAGTTGCTGTATAAAAACAATATTAGGTCAATGTCATAAAAAGATAAAAATTTTTGTACTCGGCGCAAAACTGGGGAAGGGCTCGATAGAACCTCGCTATTCTTTATAACTTTTGGACTATCTTAAATCTCGGTCTATTTGTAAAATTTATTCTTTCATACTTTTGATTTTTTAACCCTGCATGCTAACATTGCCTATGTAATTTTTTTAATTTGTTTGTATGGACATTGAACGACAAATCTATGTGACGTATAAAATGTTCTGACGTCAGACACACAAATCAATGAATGTGTTTGTAGATAGATGTTTATGTGTTCTGTTAAATTGTTCCTTTTAAAATTGTTAAAGATGATGACTGCTGTACCCATATTTTGACTATTTTATTTATTGTGTCTGTTTAGTTAACGCATCAATGTAAATATAACGGAATTTGATGAGACTGTCATCAAAGTGAGAGGGTTAGCGCTATAAAACCAGGTTTAAACCACCATTTTCTACATTTGAAAATGCCTGTACCAAGTAAGGAATATGAGAGTTCTTGTCCATTCGTTTTTGATGTGTTTTGTTATTTGATTTTGCCATGTGATTATGGACTTTCCGAATTGATTTTCCTCTAAGTTTAGTATTTTTGTGATTTTACTTTTTAAATAAGATGATCTCGATCGATCTTGTTTGTGCAATGTTAACGCGAACAGGTCTTTCAAGATCGATTCAAATAAAGATCGATTCGATTTCGTTGCCAGTGTAAACGGGGTCTTATTGAACAGGTTCCAAAATTGCACCCTGTAAATTTGAGGCAATAGTATTATAGCGCTCTTCAATAGTCATAAATGATTAAGCGAAAACAAATCCGGGTGCAGTTGATTATGCCACCTGACTAGTAGAATCCCCGCGGACGGTACTGTCCACTAGATAATATTCTGAGTTGATTGTAATAAATAAAAGTAGGATACCGCATTTCAATAGTCAAAGATTATAAAACTTATTATTATTTCTTGATTTATTTATTTGCGCATTCTTTCGTTTTCTATTTTGTATATCATAAACCTTTCATCGTTTACTTTTGATTTTTAGCAGGAATACTTTTCAAATTACTGATATTGTTACTTATTTTAGACGACTCTTAGATAGGTTTAGTATCTGTAGACTCTATACACTCTGGATAATGAATTAAATACACTAATACAAAAAGAAAGACTAAGGAAGTTCCTATTTTCTATCGTTCATGCATATTTTTCTTATTGAAAATTAAGTAAACCATTATGTATTTTTGTGCACAATTCTTTTAGTAATTGATATTCCAAATAAGAAATCAAACACTGAATTGTCTGTTATAACAATATCGTTATCTTTAACTTCAAAGACATAAATTAAATTTTATTTCATTAAGATTTCAAAATTCTAAATTCTGAAATTTAACGACAATTTTTCTTCATTAGTGTAGGTTTCCTCTTTTAGAAATGAAATTAAAATTTCAAATTAATTTGAATATGTACCACTGTATTCGTTTATTGAAACTGAAGTATCTCATTTTCTGTATAATGTAATCTTAGTTAGCAATTTCACCTGAGCTTCGTATCTGATGAATACTGCAATCTATTGTGACGTAGTTCATAATGTCCATTACAGTGGGTAGTTTTATTGTTCCCAAAGTCAACATATTTACACTTCGATAAATTAGTAACTTAGTCTATATAATTCTGCATCAACCACATAGTTGATCATCCAGGAAATCGTTTTCATTCTTGAAATGTATACGGACTGAATAATGTGATTGATATTGGATAAGATTTGTGTAACTGACTGGATAATATCTGACTGTCATAATGAAAGCATACAGGAGATTTCGAATAAAAAGTACAAGTTTGGAGGATACAGGAATTCCTGTTAAGCCATGGACAAGGTCAGTGCACTTTTCATAACATCAGGGCTGGTAAGCTTAAAACCACTAAATTTAAGGTTCTAATATTACTTATTTATCTTAGGGCATGCTGGAAAATCCGTCCGTTCTTCAATAGTTTTTTTTAAATAGCAATCATAGTAATACTAATAATAAAGATTATAATGATGACGATAATTATGATAGTTATAATAATAATGATGATAATAATGATAATGATAACAAATGAAGACATTTACAACACTTTAGAAACACATCAATTATAAAGTGTATTTTTTATGAATTTTTCTTGTAATAAGTCGATGCCATGGTTGGTAGACTGTAAATTCACAGGTATATTATAACCCTAGACAGTTCGTAACCACTGGACTGATACATATTATGACTGACATGTCTTAAATATTCCTTTAAAAATAGAAATACATATTAAAACGTATCAAATAAAAACATATTTTTGAGACTGCATGGTTAGAGTTGACCAACCTTTGCGACTAAAAAGCTGATATGCAAGTTATCCAAGTTTCAAACCTCCATACACCATCTACTTTGAAGAACCCTTCGTAATGTCGATGTGGAAATCGATTGCTCGAAAAAAAAGCAATATTTTTCAAAGCCATATTGTCTAAGTGGTGTAGGTCAAAAGTCACAATGCAAGTAGATTTGCAACGATGCCATGGGTACAAATCTCGCTGAGAGAACACTAATAAATCAAGTTCCATACAATTATATAAATTGGAAGTATTCATTCCACTAACCACTGGGAAACAATTATTTATAAACATGTAGAATTGTTTATACTCAGATATCCAGTAAAACACCAACCTTGAATTAACTTGCAATGGCTTAGTAAACAACTGTAAAGTAACCCGTTAAGTGAAAACATGTAATTTTCTTCTCCAAAAGCTCAATATGATTAAAACAAAAGGTGTTTAAGATAGAACAATAGAGGCGACAAAACCTAAGTTCTTTAATCATACGTTTACGGAGAAATGATTAACACATGGTGGTTATTTATTGAACTTTATACAACGGTGGTATGTGAAAATCAATTTTATATCGAACGTATTTCCTCTCATCTGATCAGCTTGACATCTTATTCATTTGAAATTAAATACGTTTGCATTGGTTGAATAAGTACTTAATTATGATTTTTAATTAGATACGCTTACTAATCTGTTTAATGTGTTTTTGGATCAAAAACTTCAATGTTTATAGCTGGATTGAGACACTAAAGGTTCGTGTTCCTGTCTTTATCAAGATTGACAGATTTGAGTTGCAATCTTAGGAAGTGAGAGATTTATAAAAATGAAATCGTTTAGAAAATTTCGTCTGAAAAGCACAAGCCTGGAAGGCGAGGGAAGTCATATTAGACCATGGACAAGGTTTGTTTCATATATTGATTATTGATTTAAAATCACAAAATTAGTTATGCAATCAGATGTTATTAGCGTGTTGATGTTACATATAAGCATTTATATAATTTTGTTTAATTTAGAAACTGCATCTTTTATATAAGTTTTGGATTTCAAATATTTTGGCCACGAGCATCATTGAAGAGACATGTATTGTCGAAATGCGCATCTGGTGCAAGAAAATTGGTACCGTTAATTTTGTTAGATAGATTAAAAATTATGTACAATAGTTTGAAATTTTCATTGTTAAATGCATTTGAAATTCTTATTAATGTGTCCTTCAAACTGTTTTTTGTCGACCGTTACTGATGAGTCTGATTCAGACGAAACGGGCGCAGGTCGTAATAATTGTAAGCCTGGTATATTTGATAAATGTTTACCTATGCGTTGATTGATTTTTCCTTTGATATATTACACCTCCTTTTTCCTCAGTTAAATTTCGACATATATATATAGACATATATATATAGACAAGCACGGTTATATATATATATATGTTGAGATCACAGTTTAAAATTAACATTTGCATTAACAATTGATATGATAGGAATTTCATTATATTTAAAAAGATTAAAAAAAATGAAAACAGAAACAGAAAAGTATTACCTTTAAGGGAAGTCATTTAAAAAAGACATTTGAATTTTTATCTGATATAATTACTTGGATTAACATTCTTAATTGCCACGGATCTTACCTAATCGATTTAAATCGAAGTATGGAAATCTACCAACATTTGTAAAAATAAAACAACAATTTAGAATATTATGATTTGAAGTGCACCCACCCCACATCATTGCCTTTTTTTTTATATACCTGTACTGAAAAACACTGCTTTACTCTGTTCCATAACATTTGATATGATGATTTTTCAAGCTTTTAATGCCGAACAAGCACGGTTGTATATGTGAAAGTCATTCAAATCTATATTAGGAATGATCTGTTAGCTTTTTTACAATGACTTTCGTAGAGTTTTAGAGGTTATGCCCAGCCTTAGAGTGAACTTCAGTTCATTTTCTGTAAACGATAGGTCTTTGACTTATGGGATTAGTATTATAGGATTTCTTACTCGTATGCCAATAAAAACACAATATACCTATTTGTAGTATGAACGGTATTTCATTATAAGGTTTAGTAAATATAAAATGTACAACTACAAAATGTTATTTGGAAATAAAGAGTAAGTATATTCATAGAACACTTTAGACGGATGACCGTATACATTGAAATTAATAAATATTTTGCTCTTTGGGGACTAGAAGCATTATAGATAGCCGCCATGGTATTATCTTACTGTTCACATAACACTTCAATAGTGGAAACAAATGGTATAATGCAATAATAAACTGTGGTTCATATTCCATCATGATATAATGAAATCTCACTGTATATCCTGCATTTATTATGCGTTATCATAAAAAGGGTCAAATATCAGAAAAGGATTCCTTTTTTAATTATTAGTTGCATTAATAATCATATCCAAAGGAAATTGGATAAAGACCTTCGGACTAACGCCCCCATGAGTAAATATCAAATATCACTATTATAACAGTTGTTTGCGTACTTTGATTGAATGATGTTTCTTTCGAACTAAACTTAACTCTCGAATTATGTCAATTGTATTCTCGTAATAAATTAATTTGATTATTTAAGGGTTTCTTGTTCTCAGTATTAATTTTTCTATATTACTTTTTGTATACTATTGTTTTTTTGTGTATTTTTTCTCGTTTTGTATTGTAAGAAATCTGTTTGGATATGCCTTTGGTATCTTTTGCCACTCTTTTATCTGAGTGAGAATACATATTAGCCTGGTTGTGTTCTATAATGCCCGCGTCACACTGTCCCGATATTTATATACGATGGACACCCGAATGCGAAAATTGTAAGTTCGTACGAAGTTGGTCTCGATCTTGTTAAAATACTAAAAAGTGACCGAAGCAAGTACGATGAATAACGAAGTTTATACGATGGTGCCGAAATTATATACGATAGCAAAAGATGGACATACGAAGGTTAACCGAAGACGGGTATTTAACCTTCATATCTCAGCCGAAGCCTACACGATGGATCACGAAGGCTACACGATGGATTACTAACTACACGAGGGATTACGATGATGGCGCGATGACCATACGATGTCTAAAAGACAGCTTACGATGTATTTAAATTATATGCCGAAGGTATCACGCGTTTTAAATTGTTTGATCAATATTGAATATATATTATATTGTACTTTTAATTTCTGGTCTAGTCATAAAACGGAAGTCCGTGGGCTTGAAGGGTAAAACTTGACTCTGAGTCTCTGCATATAATGCCACTAAAATCAGGGAGAGTGAGAGGTAGAGGAAGAGGGAGGGGTATGAGTCTAGCAGGAAAGTACTATGCATATTCAATTTACCATTTTCTGCATGTGTCATATAATATAGTGTCCATATTTGTCCCCAATATGTTACATACGAGGGGATGCTACGCTCGGCATTGCCTTGTTTGAACTGTAAAATGTGTGCACTAGTCTGAATAATCACCCATCATTATGCCCATTTTTACTGATCTACCTTACAGGTAAGGTAATGGGTTCGTTGATCCCTTTTATTCAAAAAGGGCTCTTTCCAGGAGAATATCATAATAATATAGACAAAAGGAAGGATGTGGGGAAAGCAACTAATGCGGCAAAATATGACATATAGAAATCAAAATGGTTATGGATTAAACATTCGTGTGACAACAACTCAGACGATACATAAAAAATCAGAATAATGAAGAAAAAGTTGGTTTCCCTATATTCGTGCAGCTGCAATGTTGGTGTGCGAGGCGCGTTTATGATTTTCATTATGTTACTTGATATGAAAAATTGACAAAAAAATAATATTTTACTTGTAGAAATAAATCCTGAGCCTGTAATAGTTGCTCTTCTTGTTCCACTTGAATTAATAGAAACAACGCTGTCGCCTTTCTTGTTCTCATAGAATCATATGATATGAGCTCCATGTTTTGTGAACGTCTTTCTTAACTGTCGTATTAGACTGACCAGTGCATATCGCGCATGGCACTTTAAATGTATTTTAGCGCGAAAATTATCTTACATTTAGCTGGATTTATTGCCGTCGTAGTTCCATCTTGTCGCCTTCGTACTTTTATTCAATGGCAACACGACGGGATTACGAGGTCTTCACGAAGTCGTGTTGCAATCGTAAGACCTTCGGGTAGCTTCGTGATTCATTCGTGTAGACATCGTAATGTCAAACTGCCCGATGGAAACGATGGTGATACGAACTCAATACGAACCCTCAACATCGGACGCACCTTCGAAGATTTTTTGACATGTTAAAAAATTTAGAACCCTTCCCGAAGTTGTCCCCGAAGGCTAAAAAAGTGGCCGATGGTTCTACGATGGTTAAAGATGGCACTACGAATAGCCCGATCTGGAGACGATCAGTCCCGATTTTGAAAATTTCAATAATCGTGTTGCCATCGGCGTAAAAATCGGGACAGTGTGACGCGGGCATTAGGAAATACACATGTATTATTGTAAAACTACTAAATCTACAGCATTTGCCTTCGTTTGCCACAAAAGAAAACTACGAAAGACACCAAGCTGTATTTAGTACACCAGACGCCTGTTCCGACTACAAAAAAGTCTTTAGTGACGGTAGAATCCCAAAAGGAATACAGACCTAATACAAAAAGATTTAACCCATTAAAGACCAAATGACCATAAAGTGTTGCCAGTTACATTGGTCCTTGTTCCTATCAAGAATCATTTACAGTTAAGGTTATACGTGCACAAACTTCAATCGCTGTTACATAAAATTATGTTAAGAGTAAATAAATAATGACAGGAAAAATGTATAAAACAAATACTAAACACAATTTCAAATTCAAAACAGGAGAGTCGACTAAATTTGACAGAATAAAGCTCTTACAATCAACGGAACAGCTGGTATATACAGGCATATGCAGACGAAAATAATAGGAGTTAGACCTAGTTTTATATACTGTCAAATCACCCACTTGTATGACAACTGTATATAGTTCTGTTTCATTGACAAAATTTGAAATTATCTATGCTGGACCATGTTTTTGTACGTTATTTTATGTTTTTGTGTGTACGTTTAATATGAAGGAGGAGTGAGTTGGCTGTCGATGGTGTGTAATATTATACTGTCCAATAAGATGTGTAACTCCTATCGTTGTTTTTATGCACTTATAATATTATTTAATTTCTTACTTAATATTGTTTCTAAATAATAACAGTTTTTTTTTATAAGAGGTCCTGTGGAGTTTTCATTCGTCAAAGCGATTTTTACCTTAGGAAAAGTATCACTTCTTTGCTGTCCTTTTATTGTATACGTTAATAGCTGTTTATAGTAGCATGTTACTCACAATTAAGTCTAGTCTACGTTATCGTTAATATTGTTGAATCACGATATTTAAACATAAAACAGTATAAAACAACAATTGCTTGTATTTTATGATTGCCTTTTTGAATTATTGAAGTGAATATAAGAATTGTGAATCGTTGTTAAAATTAGATTAGACCAAAAGATGAATAATTAAAACATGGAATAGTGACTTGACATTTTTTCAATGTCGTCAGGTTTTAGTCACATAAACGTATATTTCTCGTAATTTTCGAACACATTTATTTTGTTTCTAACTATCAAAAACTTAAATATCATGTCTTAATTATAAAGGCTGATAATAGGTTTCCGCTTAATTCATATTTCATGACATACACCAATTATTATTATCGCTGATGCGTCTCTGTGCTTTTTCATTTTTTTGTACTATGACAATTGCCTATGATTTATATTTTGGGTTGATACTATCTTTGAGCCTTCTTTAATTTGTGCCACTACGATCTTAAGTGAACAGAATTGCCATTGTTTTTGCAGAAAGTCTGTGTTTCTCTTCGGGCACTTCGACTTCATCCAACGGAAAAACTGGCCGTCATGATATAGCCACGAGTGCTAAACAACAACAACCAATTTATCAATCTTATTTCAAATTATCCTAACTAAATGCTGATATACAACCAATATTTCGAATTATCTATGTATCTTCCTTTTATGATGGTCAAGTGGTAATTAAAATTTCTAATCTTATAAGTCGAAATGAACTTTACCATCTTTCCATTTGATTGTTAAATCAAAATTTTTAAATGTTAATGATCTTATATTCGGAAACCTGGATTAATGACTTTTATGTCGTCACTGCCATAGACACTTTACTTCCTACCGACTCTGTGGGTTTATACGCATTTCTATGCATGCTCTGACGTCGTCATGAGTCGAAAATAAAGGTTGCAACGGCAAGAATAAGATTAAAAAGGAAGCTAGTAGGTAGAGACATTATCAAAATAAATGACGTTACTATTCTTATGGGATCTGTAGAGCAAAAGTTAATATGCCACACTGACAAATAAAAAGTAACAGTGAGTTTGACTGATTTAGATCGATAATCGTAGGCCTAATTCGCTGCCCAAAAAAATCTTCATTTGATAATAAAACATGGTACTTATTAGCTTTGTCATTAATTAAGCCCACGGTTTGACGTAGGATTTTACAAACAATATCTCGTGATAGACGAGTTCGTATGTCAATATCCTACGCTACGACAAGAAAATTCATTAAGGATAAAATAAAAGCCATCAGAAAGCACTGAGGAAAAATTTAATGAGAATCAAATTAATTTTTTTATAGTTATTAATTAAGACAAGAACTTGAAAGGTCATCATATCAGTCTAAACAAAGAAAAGTGGGTACTGCAAATATTTGATTATTTACGGAAAACATTAGAAATTTATGTTTTATCAAAGTCTGTCGTATGAATAATTGATCACAAAAACCAACAAGATATTTTAAATGCTCCTTTCAATGGTATTGATATTGTAATATTCTTAAGAAAAGGTTGACCTTGAAATGCGATTTCCAAAGTTATTGGTATTTCATAGCCAGCTTGACCACATATGTACAGGAAATTCAAGCTTTTGTAAGCTTTATGGGATCTTAAGAACGGAAACTAACTGACGGGTAATTAAAACCCGCCATAAAAACTGTCATTACAACAGTAGATGGAATGCTAAACAATAACACAGATCTACAACATGGCATTTATGTTGATCAATATTAGAATGGAATAGAGAAACTATGTTGTATACATTCACGAACATAACACGTTCGAAAACAGAGAGTATCATTTGTTTGTGGTGTAATCTCCGTATATTCTATAATAAAGTATTGCTGTTTTTTATTACTGATTGCGTCTTATTTCCAACTGCAAAAAAACTACTTGAGTTTTCCCCACCGTTTTTAACATGAGTAAATGCCTGGCAGCCGGCTAGTATATGACAGTTGTTCCCCATTTGTGTGATGTGTCTCAGAAATGTAATATAACATACCACTTACATTGAGTCCTTTTGGGTTTGTAAAGCTCTTAAAACTTTATATTAGATTCGGATTTATATTATTACGGCCTCAGGCATAACTCTAAAAGACATTTATTTTCTAAATGCGCATCTGGTATAGTAAAACAGATGCCGATGATATTATTTTACTTATTATTGATTTGCGAAATACGACCAACTTTTTGTTATGGATGCAACGGATAAAAGGATAGTTTTATTATTTGGGAGCTATAGGTCCAGAGTGATTATCAAAAAATGATATTAGTCAATACCGTTGTACGCCGACATTTTAATTACGGGCATCCAACCATCCATTGTCCAAAGTGGTAAAGTGCGAAAAAAAGTAAAATGACAAAAATACCGAACTCCCAGAAAATTCAATATAAAAAGTCCCTAATCAAATGGCAAAATTAAAAGCCCAAACACATTAAACAAATGGATAATAACTGTTATAGTCCTGACTTGGTACATGGATTTACCTTTACAGAAAATGATTGATTAAAACTTGGTTTTATAACTTGCTAATAAACTCATTATAAATACCAGGACCTTACTTGTTTAATTAGTTATCAAAGGTATCAGGATTATAATTTAGTACGCCAGACGCGCGTTTTGTCTACATAAGACTTATCAGTGACTTTCCTGTATACAAAACTTTGAATTTATCGTAAAACTAAGGATTTTCTTATCCCAGGAATAGATTACCTTAGCCGTATTTTGGCATAACTTTTTGGAATTTTGGATCCTCAATGCTCTTCAACTTTGTACCTGTTTGGCTTTATAACTATTTTGATATGAGCGTCACTGATGAGTCTTATGTAGACGAAACGCGCGTCTGGCGTACTAAATTATAATCCTGGTACCTTTGATAACTATTTAACAGTCGCTTACAAATCTTTATATTGACAAAAAAATTTTAACAAACAAACAGACATACTAGGTAAAAATTACAAAAGCAGGGGTAGAGTAGTCAACATTGTGTTATAGTCTTAACCGCTATAAAATCAAGCAAATATAACGAGCCATACAAAATGATCTTATAATCTGTATGTAGGATAAAAGTTATTCTTTCATGCATTCAAATACACATCCATAAACATGCACTATGAGCACACTAGTTTCGAACACCGTAAAGAAGCATTACTAAGTGGATAATTTATCTACAACTCTCAATAAGTACATTATGATTTCATCAGAAGATGTCTCAAAAGTATTATTGTATACGCAAAAATCGTAAATCACACTCTTTTCAATTTTGTTACAGTTTGATTTTTGATATTTCACCACTATATACAACTAATATTCATCCTAAATTAAACAATCGTCTTCGCAAATGCATTAAGCAATGCAATTTCTGCATAACAAAAAAAATCGTATACATTTATTTCTTGTTTTGGGTCTGAAGAGATTATTCTTTATCCGGGTGGATGATTTTTCCCTAGGGCCATTGGTGACATTAGGTCATTTTCTTATTTTTTGTGGGGTTCTTGTCTGTAAAACACAGTCTCCATTTACATTCTCAATTCTATTTATAAAGAACTAAAGTTACCCAACACAACCTCTAAAGATACATGCATAATGTCAATTAATGTTTTTGATCAACATCATACATGTCGAGTTTTGGAAGAACACTTTTGTTTTCTTATAGGGTATATTTGTGCATTTGTACTAGCTGTACTCATTTTGTATTCATAAGATGTAGAATTCTGACAACCCTTCTAAAATAAACATCTTACCAGGGTTCTTTACATTCACGACAAAAATGTTATAATGTCTATTTCAGCAACTGCTTGCATCTTATATATCCTAAATGCTAGTTTTTCTTTATTTAGTCTATGATAGAAAGCTGACTTAGTCTAATTATACCACGTTTTTTCGTGTCAAATAAAGGCAACATTAATATACCGTTGTTCGAAAGTCATAAATCGATCGAAAAAAAACCAAACAAATCCGTGTTTAAAAATAAAACTGAGGGAAACACAACAAATATAAGAGGAGAACTACGACACAACAGAAACACAACAGAAACACAACACTAAAACACAACACACACAGAAACAAACTATAATATAACAATGGCCATTTCCCTGTCTTGGTACAGAACATTATAAGAAAAAAATGGTGGGTTGAACCTGGCTTTGTGGCTAGCCAAACCTCCTGCTTTTATGGCAATGTTAAATATAACATTAAAATGACAAAATTCCATGACAGGACTACAATACAAATAGATTGGAGAACTTATAGGACAGCGAAACACACGCATAATAGCTTTCAAAAGGTACCAGTTTTATAATTTAATACGCCAGACGCGCGTTTCGTCCACACAAGACTCACCAGTGACGCTCAGATAAAAAAAAATCGAAAGCCAAAACAAGTACAAAATGGTGGATTGAACCTGGTTTTGTGGCTAGCCAAACCTCGCACTGCTTTTAGGGCAATGTTAAATATAACATTAAAATGACCACATTACATGACAGGACCACAGTAAAACTAAATACAAGAACATTCAGGACAACGAAATACACAATTAAACATTACAATAGGACATTTCGACATGCTTATAGTTATCAAAGGTACCAGGCGAAACTAGAAGGCCTTTTGTATGTCAGGAGCTTTTCTTTAAATTGAACAGACATAAAACTTAAAGTCAGCGTAGTGACTTTCACTGTTTTAATCCTCTTTTCGTAATGGATTGTGGTGTCAGCAGGAATCAAATTGGGTCTTTTGTCAGTTTTGTTTTATAATTCTGGATCTGGATCGTGATGTCTCACAATTTTGTTACCTACTAATATGTACAGTGTTTTTTGTTTTTTTTAAATTATTGACGAAACATGGATATACTATTTGTACATGTACTCATACAAAAAATATAGTGACATGTTTTGTTGTTATTTTTTCTTCCATTGCAAGACAATTTATTAATTACCAGAGAAGGCAGAAATGTAGAATTATTATTTGAATTCCGTCAACCGAAATGTAAATAAAGAAAGTCAGGGAAAAGATAAACATGAAAGGAGAGATAACTCTAGCAGTCCTACTTAATGAATGATGAATCGATAAATCACCAGTGATAATTAAATATCGATACTGAACACTGTGAACCATAATTCTCATGAGAGGAGAGACAACTCTGTCGCTTTCATTTATAGTTTCAATATTTATTAAGTATTCAAAAGTCAAATTGAGACAGCTTTTAAAACATTCTATTTGGTGCATGTGGGTTTCTTTCTTATGATTATCTTTGAAAATTGAAAATGTTGTAGAATGCTATATAACAATGATATTAATTTTGAGAATTTATTCAGTACCACTTTTTTTCTATTTTTGTCGGTGAATGAATTATGAAACATGGTTATAATGGAACTGAAGATTTATTGGTTTTGTTTTATAACCACGACAAATATATTTGGATCATAGAAGTTGACCTACGGAATAATTATCACACACTGTTTGCTGTCCTCGAGTCTGCTCGAATTAAATCATTTGAAGTATCCTTTTAGTTTACTTTGACGCTTACTTTAGGCATTTTCTTTTAATTAATATGAGTAACTGCTGTGACGATCATCTATTGATGAAATATTAAAAAGTCAATATCAAACCGCTTGTAAAAAATAAACCTGACAGGTACCTGCAGATTTAAATGCATTTTCAACATTAAATCGAACGATTATAGAAATAATTGTTGAATCCCATTCCTTTTTCTTCTGCTAAATTGAAGGTTTTTAAACAATCCCTCTGCAACAACTAGTAGCACACATAACGAATGTCACATTCGGGAAAAGGACATATTTTTTTTAAATACTTGTATACGTCACATTTTTATACTTTTATAGCTTTACATTACATTGACTAGTGATTAAAGATTAAATATTTCTATCTTCGATACTTGTCAAATCATTTAAGATGACATTTTATTTAATTCATATGGATACTTTTGATCAGTTGCATCATAGTCTGGAGCTGGCATACCAGTTACTGATAGAAGTCCTTTGTTTATTCATGTTGATAGTAGTTCTCTGTTTTGAATTACCATTGATGTGGTCATAATTATAAATTAACTGTCTACAAAACTTTTTTTTGAAATACTAAGGCTTTTCTACCTCATCTTTGTAATCTTTGTTGGTCTTTTTAACCTATTTTTTTCGATCGTCACTGATGAGTCTCGTAGACGAAACGCGAGTTTGGCGCAAATTGCAATTTTGGTGTCTATGATGAGTTTATTGTTAGTGAGGCTTTTATTTCGCTGCACTAATTAACATTATTGTTAAGGGCATAATGAAGACCATATCCGGTTGCAGGATTTTTATCGCTTCGTTGAAGACCAATAAGTGGCTAAGTGGTTTTTTTTGCTCTTTGGTTGAATTGTTTTTTCTCTGCGACATTCCCGTTTCCATTCTCAATTCTCTAACAAACACTTTAATAAAATATGTTTACACAGACACATGGCATTATTATGGCTGTAAATGTTACAGGGAATTTGTGAAATCAGGGATTTTAGTAAAATCACTGAAATTTCAGGGAATTTGTAAAATCACTGAAATAATTAGTGATTTTATAAAATCCCTGATTTTGACTAGTGATTTTACAAAATCCCTGAAATAATTAAGATCTTTTTTACAGATTCACTGATTAAATTCAGGGAATTTGTAAAATAAATTTATTCATTTTTATTAAGAATTTCTGTGAAAAAGCCTACAACAGTAACACTCAATAAGTTTGAGGTTACTCTAGCCTTTATTTTAATATTAAGTGAGCTGTTTTCATGCACTATACAACTGACATACTGTAGAATAATGGCTAAGGCATAGATGTCTTTAAATCAAGAACAAACATACACACAAAAAGTTACTTCAAATAATTGAGGTAAATTTAAAAGGCAACATATGAAACCCGTGGGAAAATATGATATCACTACCTTGTTTGAAAGAAAGTTGCTGTTTATTATAGTTTTTTTCTGTAATTACTATAAAAAATAAAACCAATTATATAACAATTTTAAAATCAAATATAGAGATGGAAAATTAGGTTGATTGCTGTCATAATAGAAGAAAAACACATATGTTAGGTATAAGAAATTGAGTGGGTTAGGGTATGTGATTCAGTGGCAAATATTACATTCATATCAGAGCAAGATCATCTTATTGCTGCATGAAATTTGATATATAAAAAGCAAACAAGTGTTGTATTATTAATTTGATGCCTACAAAATAACATTGATATTAAAAAAAAAATAATAATAAAGACAACAGAAAATATAGATAAGAATAATGTGTTTTGTATACTTGCATGTTTATGAATAGGTTCTAACCAAGCAAAAATAAAAAAAAAAGTTTTACTTGCTTTGGTCATATATCAGATACATATATTCTATCACAAAGGGATATAACCTTGAATAAGTGTTTAAACTTTCTCTCTCATGTAGGAATGGAGTTCTTCATTACGGAGATTTGATCAAATCGTTTAATAACGCTATTCATCAGATGAAGATGTTTTAAAAATATAATGTATGTCTTGGAGACAAGTACAGCATAGTTCAGAAAATTGACATATCAAAAGGTCATGGTGGTAGGGACGAAATGGTATTAAAAGTGCGCAAATAGAAAGTGTGCAAATGTTTCTTACAAAGCTTTAGAACTTTACAAGGAACTATGAGAGGTGCTAACTAAAAAAAACCGTAGAGCTGCTACAGTAAACTAAAGGCATTGTCGTTAAGTATACAATAGGCAACGATTTGAAATTTCCGAAAACAAGTTGATTTGATTCAGATATGCATCGAAAAGCAGATAATTTTGTAACAGATGTCACCCAAACTTGTCATGCTAAAATAAGTAATAACAGTGGTCTAAATATCCGTTTATATGCTTTTTTGGTCATTATCATTATACATTAGTGCTAGCTCATAGTGTTTATTAACGAAAATATGTCAAAATCATTAGTGATCAGTAGTATTTTTTTAATTAAAAAAAACACATTTCTAATAGCAAGTTTTACTTAATTGTAATCAGGGATTTTACAAAATCCCTAGCTCTATTTTCAGTGGTTTTGTAAAATCCCTAACAATTTCAGGGATTTTACATAACCACTGGAACTGTTAGTGATTTTACAAAATCACTGATTAGTCCAGTGATTTTACAAATTCCCTGTAACATAAATATGTAATAAACGTATCTATGATGAGCTTTTTACAACCGCTCGGGCGATGTTTAATGCTTGGGGTGGTTTATAAGCGCCAGATCGAGGCAAATGCTGGCATTGTTTATAACCGCTAGATCGAGGTGAATGCTGGGATTGTTTATAACCGCTAGATCGAGGTGAATGCTGGGATTGTTTACAACTGCTAGATCGAGGCGAATGCTTGGATTGTTTATAACCGCTGGATCGAGGCGAATGCTGGAATTGTTTATAACCGCTAGATCGAGGCGAATGCTGGAATTGTTTATAACCGCTAGATCGAGGCGAATGCTGGTATTGTTTGTAACCTCTAGATCGAGGCAAATGCTGGAATTGTTTATAACCGCTAGATCGAGGCGAATGCTGGTATTGTTTGTAACCTCTAGATCGAGGCAAATGCTGGAATTGTTTATAACTGCTAGATGGAGGCGAATGCTGGAATTGTTTTTAACCTCTAGATCGAGGCAAATTCTGGAAATGTTTATAACCGCTAGATCGAGGCAAATGCTGGAATTGTTTATAACCGCTAGATCGAGGCGAATGCCGGAATTGTTTATAACCGCTAGATCGAGGTAAATGCTGGAATTGTTTATAACCGCTAGATCGAGGCGAATGCTGGTATTGTTTGTAACCTCTAGATCGAGGCAAATGCTGGGATTGTTTATAACTGCTAGATCGAGGCGAATGCTGGAATTGTTTATAACCGCTAGATCGAGGCAAATGCTAGAAAAGTTAATAACCGCTCGATCGAGGCAAATGCTGGAATTGTTTATAACCGCTAGATCGAGGTGAATGCTGGTATTGTTTGTAACCTCTAGATCGAGGCAAATGCTGGAATTGTTTATAAACCGCTAGATCGAGGCAAATGCTGGAATTGTTTATAACCGCTAGATCGAGTCGAATGCTGGGATTGTTTATAACCGCTAGATCGAGGTGTATGCTGGAATTGTTTATAACCGCTAGATCGAGGCGAATGCTGGTATTGTTTGTAACCTCTAGATCGAGGCAAATGCTGGGATTGTTTATAACTGCTAGATCGAGGCGAATGCTGGAATTGTTTATAACCGCTAGATCGAGGCAAATGCTAGAAAAGTTTATAACCGCTCGATCGAGGCAAATGCTGGAATTGTTTATAGCCGCTAGATCGAGGCGAATGCTGGTATTGTTTGTAACCTCTAGATCGAGGCAAATGCTGGAATTGTTTATAAACCGCTAGATCGAGGCAAATGCTGGAATTGTTTATAACCGCTAGATCGAGTCGAATGCTGGGATTGTTTATAACCGCTAGATCGAGGCGTATGCTGGGATTGTTTATAACCGCTAGATCGAGGCGTATGCTGGAATTGTTTATAACCGCTAGATCGAGGCGAATGCTGGTATTGTTTGTAACCTCTAGATCGAGGCAAATGCTGGACTTGTTTATAACCGCTAGATCGAGGCAAATGCTGGAATTGTTTATAACCGCTAGATCGCGGCAAATGCTGGAATTGTTTATAACCGCTAGATCGAGGTAAATCCTGGGATTGTTTATTACCGCTAGATCGAGGCGAATGCCGGAGTTGTTTATAACCGCTAGATCGAGGCAAATGCTAGAATTGTTTATAACCGCTAGATCGAGGCGAATGCTGGTATTATTTATAACCGCTAGATCGCGGCGAATGCTGGTATTGCTTGTAACCTCTAGATCGAGGCGAATGACGGAATTGTTTATAACCGCTAGATCGAGGCAAATGCTAGAAATGTTTATAACCGCTAGATCGAGGCGAATGCTGGAATTGTTTATAACCGCTAGATCGAGGTAAATGCTGGGATTGTTTATAACCGCTAGATTGAGGCAAATGCTGGAATTATTTATAACCGCTAGATCGCGGCAAATGCTGGTATTGCTTGTAACCTCTAGATCGAGGCGAATGCCGGAATTGTTTATAACCGCTAGATCGAGGCAAATGCTAGAAATGTTTATAACCGCTAGATCGAGGCGAATGCTGAAATTGTTTATAACCGCTAGATCGAGGCAAATGCTGGAATTGTTTATAACCGCTAGATCGAGGCGAATGCCGGAATTGTTTATAACCGCTAGATCGAGGCAAATGCTAGAATTGTTTATAACCGCTAGATCGAGGCGAATGCTGGTATTGTTTGTAACCTCTAGATCGAGGCAAATGCTGGGATTGTTTATAACTGCTAGATCGAGGCGAATGCTGGAATTTTTTATAACCGCTAGATCGAGGCAAATGCTAGAAAAGTTTATAACCGCTCGATCGAGGCATTGCTGGAATTATTTATAACCGCTAGATCGCGGCGAATGCTGGTATTGCTTGTAACCTCTAGATCGAGGCGAATGACGGAATTGTTTATAACCGCTAGATCGAGGCAAATGCTAGAAATGTTTATAACCGCTAGATCGAGGCAAATGCTGGAATTGTTTATAACCGCTAGATCGAGGTAAATGCTGGGATTGTTTATAACCGCTAGATTGAGGCAAATGCTGGAATTATTTATAACCGCTAGATCGCGGCAAATGCTGGTATTGCTTGTAACCTCTAGATCGAGGCGAATGCCGGAATTGTTTATAACCGCTAGATCGAGGCAAATGCTAGAAATGTTTATAACCGCTAGATGGAGGCGAATGCTGAAATTGTTTATAACCGCTAGATCGAGGTGAATGCTGGGATTGTTTACAACTGCTAGATCGAGGCGAATGCTTGGATTGTTTATAACCGCTGGATCGAGGCGAATGCTGGAATTGTTTATAACCGCTAGATCGAGGCGAATGCTGGAATTGTTTATAACCGCTAGATCGAGGCGAATGCTGGTATTGTTTGTAACCTCTAGATCGAGGCAAATGCTGGAATTGTTTATAACCGCTAGATCGAGGCAAATGCTGGAATGTTTATAACGGCTAGATCGAGGCGAATGCTGGGATTGTTTATAACCGCTAGATCGAGGCAAATGCTAGAAATGTTTATAACCGCTAGATCGAGGCGAATGCTGAAATTGTTTATAACCGCTAGATCGAGGCAAATGCTGGAATTGTTTATAACCGCTAGATCGAGGCGAATGCCGGAATTGTTTATAACCGCTAGATCGAGGCAAATGCTAGAATTGTTTATAACCGCTAGATCGAGGCGAATGCTGGTATTGTTTGTAACCTCTAGATCGAGGCAAATGCTGGGATTGTTTATAACTGCTAGATCGAGGCGAATGCTGGAATTGTTTATAACCGCTAGATCGAGGCAAATGCTAGAAAAGTTTATAACCGCTCGATCGAGGCAAATGCTGGAATTGTTTATAACCGCTAGATCGAGGCGAATGCTGGTATTGTTTGTAACCTCTAGATCGAGGCAAATGCTGGAATTGTTTATAAACCGCTAGATCGAGGCAAATGCTGGAATTGTTTATAACCGCTAGATCGAGTCGAATGCTGGGATTGTTTATAACCGCTAGATCGAGGCGTATGCTGGAATTGTTTATAACCGCTAGATCGAGGCGAATGCTGGTATTGTTTGTAACCTCTAGATCGAGGCAAATGCTGGAATTGTTTATAACCGCTAGATCGAGGCAAATGCTGGAATTGTTTATAACCGCTAGATCGCGGCAAATGCTGGAATTGTTTATAACCGCTAGATCGAGGTAAATCCTGGGATTGTTTATAACCGCTAGATTGAGGCAAATGCTGGAATTATTTATAACCGCTAGATCGCGGCGAATGCTGGTATTGCTTGTAACCTCTAGATCGAGGCGAATGACGGAATTGTTTATAACCGCTAGATCGAGGCAAATGCTAGAAATGTTTATAACCGCTAGATCGAGGCGAATGCTGGAATTGTTTATAACCGCTAGATCGAGGTAAATGCTGGGATTGTTTATAACCGCTAGATTGAGGCAAATGCTGGAATTATTTATAACCGCTAGATCGCGTCAAATGCTGGTATTGCTTGTAACCTCTAGATCGAGGCGAATGCCGGAATTGTTTATAACCGCTAGATCGAGGCAAATGCTAGAAATGTTTATAACCGCTAGATCGAGGCGAATGCTGAAATTGTTTATAACCGCTAGATCGAGGTGAAGGCTGGGATTGTTTACAACTGCTAGATCGAGGCGAATGCTTGGATTGTTTATAACCGCTGGATCGAGGCGAATGCTGGAATTGTTAATAACCGCTAGATCGAGGCGAATGCTGGAATTGTTTATAACCGCTAGATCGAGGCGAATGCTGGTATTGTTTGTAACCTCTAGATCGAGGCAAATGCTGGAATTGTTTATAACCGCTAGATCGAGGCAAATGCTGGAATGTTTATAACGGCTAGATCGAGGCGAATGCTGGGATTGTTTATAACTACTAGATCGAGGCGAATGCTGGTATTGTTTGTAACCTCTAGATCGAGGCAAATGCTGGAATTGTTTATAACTGCTAGATGGAGGCGAATGCTGGAATTATTTTTAACCTCTAGATCGAGGCAAATTCTGGAAATGTTTATAACCGCTAGATCGAGGCAAATGCTGGAATTGTTTATAACCGCTAGATCGAGGCGAATGCCGGAATTGTTTATAACCGCTAGATCGAGGCAAATGCTAGAATTGTTTATAACCGCTAGATCGAGGCGAATGCTGGTATTGTTTGTAACCTCTAGATCGAGGCAAATGCTGGAATTGTTTATAACCGCTAGATCGAGGTAAATCCTGGGATTGTTTATAACCGCTAGATTGAGGCAAATGCTGGAATTATTTATAACCGCTAGATCGCGGCGAATGCTGGTATTGCTTGTAACCTCTAGATCGAGGCGAATGACGGAATTGTTTATAACCGCTAGATCGAGGCAAATGCTAGAAATGTTTATAACCGCTAGATCGAGGCGAATGCTGGAATTGTTTATAACCGCTAGATCGAGGTAAATGCTGGGATTGTTTATAACCGCTAGATTGAGGCAAATGCTGGAATTATTTATAACCGCTAGATCGCGGCAAATGCTGGTATTGCTTGTAACCTCTAGATCGAGGCGAATGCCGGAATTGTTTATAACCGCTAGATCGAGGCAAATGCTAGAAATGTTTATAACCGCTAGATCGAGGCGAATGCTGAAATTGTTTATAACCGCTAGATCGAGGTGAAGGCTGGGATTGTTTACAACTGCTAGATCGAGGCGAATGCTTGGATTGTTTATAACCGCTGGATCGAGGCGAATGCTGGAATTGTTAATAACCGCTAGATCGAGGCGAATGCTGGAATTGTTTATAACCGCTAGATCGAGGCGAATGCTGGTATTGTTTGTAACCTCTAGATCGAGACAAATGCTGGAATTGTTTATAACCGCTAGATCGAGGCAAATGCTGGAATGTTTATAACGGCTAGATCGAGGCGAATGCTGGGATTGTTTAAAACTGCTAGATCGAGGCGAATGCTGGTATTGTTTGTAACCTCTAGATCGAGGCAAATGCTGGAATTGTTTATAACTGCTAGCTATATAGATGGAGGCGAATGCTGGAATTATTTTTAACCTCTAGATCGAGGCAAATTCTGGAAATGTTTATAACCGCTAGATCGAGGCAAATGCTGGAATTGTTTATAACCGCTAGATCGAGGCGAATGCCGGAATTGTTTATAACCGCTAGATCGAGGCAAATGCTAGAATTGTTTATAACCGCTAGATCGAGGCGAATGCTGGTATTGTTTGTAACCTCTAGATCGAGGCAAATGCTGGGATTGTTTATAACTGCTAGATCGAGGCGAATGCTGGAATTGTTTATAACCGCTAGATCGAGGCAAATGCTAGAAAAGTTTATAACCGCTCGATCGAGGCAAATGCTGGAATTGTTTATAACCGCTAGATCGAGGCGAATGCTGGTATTGTTTGTAACCTCTAGATCGAGGCAAATGCTGGAATTGTTTATAACCGCTAGATCGAGTCGAATGCTGGGATTGTTTATAACCGCTAGATCGAGGCGTATGCTGGAATTGTTTATAACCGCTAGATCGAGGCAAATGCTGGTATTGTTTGTAACCTCTAGATCGAGGCAAATGCTGGAATTGTTTATAACCGCTAGATCGAGGCAAATGCTGGAATTGTTTATAACCGCTAGATCGCGGCAAATGCTGGAATTGTTTATAACCGCTAGATCGAGGTAAATGCTGGTATTGTTTATAACCGCTAGATTGAGGCAAATGCTGGAATTATTTATAACCGCTAGATCGCGGCGAATGCTGGTATTGCTTGTAACCTCTAGATCGAGGCGAATGCCGGAATTGTTTATAACCGCTAGATCGAGGCAAATGCTAGAAATGTTTATAACCTCTAGATCGAGGCGAATGCTGGAATTGTTTATAACCGCTAGATCGAGGTAAATGCTGGGATTGTTTATAACCGCTAGATTGAGGCAAATGCTGGAATTATTTATAACCGCTAGATCGCGGCGAATGCTGGTATTGCTTGTAACCTCTAGATCCAGGCGAATGCCGGAATTGTTTATAACCGCTAGATCGAGGCAAATGCTAGAAATGTTTATAACCGCTAGATCGAGGCGAATGCTGAAATTGTTTATAACCGCTAGATCGAGGCGAATGCTGGTATTGTTTGTAACCTCTATATCAAAGTAAATGCTGGTATTGTTTGTAACCTCTGGATCGAGGCAAATGCTGAAATTGTTTATAACCGCTAGATCGAGGCGAATGCTGGAATTGTTTATAACCGATAGATCGAGGCGAATGCTGGTATTGTTTGTAACCTCTAGATCGAGGCAAATGCTGGAATTGTTTATAACTGCTAGATCGAAGCAAATGCTGGAATTGTTTTTTACTGCTAGATCGAGGCAAATTCTGGAAATGTTTATAACCGCTAGATCGAGGCGAATGCTGGAATTGTTTATAACCGCTAGATCGAAGCGAATGCCGGAATTGTTTATAACCGCTAGATCGAGGCAAATGCTGGGATTGTGTACAACCGAAGATCAAGGTGAATGCTTGAATTGTTTACAACCGCTAGATCGAGGCGAATGCTTGAATTGTTTACAACCGCTAGATCGAGGTGAATGCTGGAATGGATTGCAACTGCTACATCAATGCCAAGGCTAGAGTGTATCAAAAACTACAAAAACATGAATTCTCATTTATATTGTCTTGCTTAATGATTAACTGTTTACAAAACTATATTTGAGATATTACAAAAACTACGGATTTTACTACCCAGAAAAGATTATCTTAATTATATTTAGCAAATCCTTTCGGAATGTTTGGGCATTAGTGCTCCTGAACTTCATACTTATTTATTTGGACTTTTAAATTTTATTTTATTAGAGCGTCAGTTATCAGTATTCGAAACGCACGTCTGGTGTACAAGTCTTGTATCTTTTTTGAGGTTTTGCTATAAAATGTAAACCATCACAAAGGTAGTAGCGCTGAAGTAACGATATATTCAATACATAAATCAATAAAGGTAGAACAGCTTAAGGTATTTTATATCAAGATATCTGATATATGTCGCCATTATTTCAACATTCCATACAAGCGTAACAGTTGTGCTTGATTTTACTATAAACGAATATGAATACGAGCAGCAAATGAAGCAAAAA
Source organism: Mytilus edulis (assembly GCF_963676685.1). Classification (NCBI taxonomy): domain Eukaryota; kingdom Metazoa; phylum Mollusca; class Bivalvia; order Mytilida; family Mytilidae; genus Mytilus; species Mytilus edulis. The sequence continues at coordinate 5,629,157 of NC_092345.1, forward strand.
CGATGTTGACAAGTTCAACCTTTCGGTACTTGTAATCTTGTCACGCCATAATATGATTATCCCCCCTTTTGTGTTCACTGATCAAATACCATTTTACCTTAAGAAGGCCTTCTTCGAATATTTCTCTTGGTATGCTCATTCACCTATTTGTACTTCTCAATAACGATGATGGTTGAGAGCACTTAATGTATCAATCAAGTCCTTCGTACTGTAATTGTTTTTTGAAGTAAAAGATTAAAGAATCTGTTCATTTAGATTTAAGGCTTGAATTCTAATTATCTTAACTGATTGGAATTCAAAACACATTGTTGGTTAAGAATTTTAATTCTTTTAATTACATTGATTCTCCTTATTTGTACAACGTTGGATTTTCCAAAGGATTTTCTTTCGTTTATTTACCGGAGGTTGGTTAAGTATCTAATTGATACAAATGTTATTTGATGGAGTTCTTGCGTGCTACTTTGTCGAAGATATATTACATGCAATTCACGGTAATTATTATAATCAAGAAACTTGGGTTTATTGTACTACAATAGCATCTTTCATACTCTAGCAAATAATTGAACATGAAAGACGAGACAAATAATTATATAAGAATGAAAAAGAAAATCTGATTTTTTTTTCTTATATGAAATAAGAACATTGATTATAACAAAAAGTACGGTCAACTATAATATGGTATACCGATATCTAACATCGTCATTATCTTTCAGCTGGCATGATATGTTCTTAACCAGACTATATTGTCATCCTCCGGGATATCATATATCGTTTTTGTTTTTAAATATAGAGATTCATTATGAAGTCTAATTCTACCAATAGGAATAAGATAAAAAGTTTAATATGTTCTTCAAATCGTTTGCATTGGTTTATTTTACTTATTGATAAACAATATACCATTTTGTGTCGTCATTCAGTAACTGCGCCTTGTATTTCTTTTATCAAAATCAATCGTCCTTTTTTTAACAAAGTATTCTGCAATAAAATTCTAAATTATGTCCTAGACATCACACAAGATGAAGTCTTCATGTATAGCTGATGACTTTGTTGTGTCAAATATTGTACACCTCGATCAAAAACTGCAAGAGTTATTCTTCGTTGAATTACAAAGGCCTTAGAACAATCTACAATATGTGTTGAAAATGTAAATAATATGTGCGATTTAATTTTACTTATTTACATATTTTGACACCTTAAACACTAATGATTCGTTTTCTGAAATGCTATGTCAAGGTGCTTGAATCTGATATAGGTTTCAAAAAGGGGCAATAGATACCAAAAGGTCAGTCATAGGATAATCATCATAATGTCATTTCCAATGCCTTTTATTATTAAAAAGTATAAGTTAAATCTGTGCTATATCTGTTTCATGTCTACAGTAAACACTATCTTATATTTTCTTCTTTTAATGATATCTATTTTTACTTCTTCACAGCAGAGAACCAAGGGTACAAACTCAAAAGTGACAAAGTAAACAAATGCATACTATTTTTGTTTTTTGTTTACCGATTTTAATATAAGTCAGTATTTTGTTTGAACTGTTTTAAATTGTCATTTAGGAGCACTTTATAACACAACTTTTTAGAATTTTGGATCCTCAATACTCTTCAACTTTGTACTTGTTTGGCTTTATTAATGTTATGATATGAGCGTCACTGATGAGTCTTATGTAGACGAAACGCGCGTCTGGCGTACTAAATTATTATCCTGGTACCTTTGATAACAATTTTCTATGCACTATGACATTTGGCCATTATTGAAATCCGTACGGATGACCAAAAGTTGCTAAATCTACGTACGTTATTCTCTGATGGAGGGTTGTCTAAATGCAATCATTTCACATCTTTTTTTTTTGTATATGATATTTTGTGGAGTTGGATCTCTGCATTTTGATTTTGTGGTCGTTTAGGTTAGAAATTATTGAAATCAAGTATCCCCAGTAAAACAAACAACAACTTCCAGCGTATACTATAGCATCGAATGCGCCGTTAACATTTTGTAAACGTTCGAGCAATTGCAACATCTGCATGAAATAATGTTTTTGCAAACTGCATTTTCTTTCACCTATCTGAATGCATTACCGAGCTAGTCTTGATGGGAGAATAGTCCAACGAGTATTCTAATATTTTCTTAAATTTTTAAAATGTAGGAAAATCCTTTCCGTGAACACTTAAATCTGTCTCATATGGTGCACTGAGTTACGATCAGTAAAGCTTTAAAAGCCTTTATTAAGAGCAATTTTATGATGAAAATTATTTCTGCTGATGTAAAAGTCTCCTTTATAATTATGATTGAAAGTAGGAACACAGCCAACTACAAATTAAACCTGACGTACAAAGAGGACACTTATTGTTTAATAACCTATTGACGTCAAAACATACACTAAATAATCTTGACGTTATGGATCATATTGACATTAATGAATCATAAATTAAAAAAAAATATGTAAAGTACAGGATAAGAATGAAAAAAGTCTTTAATTCTAGAAATTTTGTGTTTAGTCCATAATTTCGTCGCCTTTAAGTTTGACGCAGCAGGCTTTTGTTTCTGTAGGGAAATTTTTGCAACAAGTTTGTTAGTATCGCATAATTTTAAAACAAGAAAATAAAAGCCCAAATACATTTTATGATTGCCAATAAGACAACTCTCCACAAGAGACCAAAAATAGAAATTTACAACTATAGCTCAATGTATGGCCTTCAACACTGAGTAAAACTCATACCGCATAGTCTCCGAAGTCCATCACCTGTATTTGTTTCCTGAATTGTTTTCTGTATTAGGATTTCTACTTTTACGTTTAACACTGTTTTCTGTCTGTTGACTCGGACAAGAATAAACTTTTGAGACATCTTTAAATAACACATACATTTTCCACTTGCCATTTGTCTGTATTAATTGGACTTTGATTGATTTTCTCATGGTATAAAATGACATTTACTGGAAACTGAATTAACCTTACAGACAAAAGCAATAACCGTATGTAAAAATTCATTTTACCATCGAGTTATATTTCTCGTTTTAAAAAATATATATATGGAATAACATGAGGTTGACAAGAGATATTTGAACTCGCCGTATTAAGCATAAAGATGCCCATGACATCTAAAATCGATTAACAAAAGCATTTTTAATGTTTTAAAGACAAATTATCATCTTCAGAACAATTTAAAAACAATTTATTCTTCTTGCGACTAGACATAACGATCTAGGGACAGTTTAAACTGAAATTTGCGGGGTAAAGTATTTTCACACAGTTTCATATTTTTTCTGTTGCATAACCATACATAAGCAATGTTTTATCGTTATGAACCTATTCTGACTAGCTTTCAAAAAGAAAATGGAAAAATAGAAAAAGAAAATCTGACCTGGAAAGTGTGTATAAAAATGGCATCATCATCATCATTTATAAACTAAATTATCAAAGCATCCCTAATACAGATAAATCAGCATGTTTTAGAGTATCAGACCGTTCGTATAAACCAATGAGCTAATATAGAACATTCACTTCCTGTTCAACAATTTGGCATATTTTTGGAATTTTGGGTCCTCAATGCTCTTCAACTTTATACTTGTTTGGCTATATAACTATTTTGATCTGAGCGTCACTGATGAGTCTTATGTAGACGAAACGCGCGTCTGGTGTACTAAATTATAATCCTGGTACCTTTGATAACTATTGACGCCTATAATTTGGCGAAAATTTATGCACACTATCAGATTTTGTATCTTCGAATAACATAAAATAGGTTAAAGCCATGTTCATGTATTTTAAAACGGATATGAAACGGAAATATTCTGTATAACACTTTCGATGATTATCGCTGTTCCATTTCCGACGATCAATTAACAGAACTGAGGCGATTAAAAATAAATAATGGTTCATATTTCTGATTTATTCTACTTCACATTTGCTAGGCTTTAGCTAAGATTGCAACTTCAATAGATAAATTTGACATTAGACTGTTATGGCGGTTTTGTTGTAAAAATTTAATGTTTTGTCATATCACATGTTTAATATTTTGGTATACACGGGTATAAATCCGTTTAATGTTACCGTAATCAGTTTGCAGATAAAATAGCAGACCTTGTCGACTAGAGAATAAAAGACATAATGAAGGAGAGTCGAACGTTGTTTTCCATTGAGATTCTGACTGTTATACGTCTAGTGAGCAGGTCTTTGTTGATAAAATGTGTATTGAGATGATTTGAAATGAGTAAAATAAAACGTAGGTACATTTTTATCATGGATTTTACGAGAGTCAGTTTATTTTTGACTTCTGCATTTGAATGTCCCTTGAGACTATATTCTCTGGCTCGAGATTAATGATAAAAAATGAAACGGTAAAGCAATAGCGTCCGAGTGAGAACACCTTTTCATAAAAAATGTAAAATTTAACTCATCGTTTTAGTACGGTTCGTGTTGTTAAATTGATGAGACATCTTTGTAAAAGTTTTTGTACTGTTCATTTACAAGTTTGTTGTTTTACATTTGGCCATGGTGTCTGTATTGATTTGAAGTATTTCTATCCATTTCTCCTTTTTATAAACCTCTAATCATTGTTCGATTTCACAAAAATGATAATTATCAGCAACATTTTGATGTTTTTCTTTTTTTTGATTTAATTGCATATATTGTATTGAATTCATGTCTATATGTTTTTACTGAGATGTCGTGAGCACTGAATATCTTTATTCACTGTCAAACAGAACGCTACACAAAAAATAACTATTGGACAACACAACCCCTATCAAAAACTTATTTTGACTGGTAAATGTAACGTTGAATAATAATAGAGTAACAGATATATCGGAATAAAGAAATAAGTAGATGTGATAAGATTTCTAATGATACAACATTCCTCAAAAAGATCAACACAACTGAAGGTCACTGTATGGCCTTCAACAATAAGCAAAGTCAACCATGTACTTAAAAAAATGACAATTTGCTGAAAAAGATTCCAGCAAATAAAAAAGAATAAAATTAGAGCCTGATTTGTGCTTAAAACAATACACGAAAAACAACATGGAGGACACAGCGACAATAACTGGATAAAGTACAGGCTACTTAACCTGGGACCACCGCGGTTCACAAGGAAACATCAAAATAAAACTGTTAAAATCAGATGCAGTAGTGTTGACTTTTCAGATCTGCATGAATCACAAAACAAATTTAGCAAAAATAAAAATTCTATCTGAAAGTATTGGCAATTACTAAAGCTAATTCACTGCTAATAAATGAAAAATGTTTTACTAGACTTAAATACCGATCATTATATATCCTTCGCATGAAGAGTAAAGACGCCATAAACAGTCTGAGAAATAAATAACATTTTGCTTCGAAAAATCGACTGAATTTAGTCATTTCGGGAATATTTAATTTTTGTTCTGTTTTGAGGAGATCAATTTGAAAATTTAGAAATATGAAATATATTGCAGAAACGACGCTATTCTCCTTAATTGAAAATGACAAACATATGCTTGCAATTAAATTTTTGATGCTCTCAAATCACGAGCCACGTAGCGTCAGGTTCTAATAGAGTGTAATTACATATAATTTAGAATTATTGTAATTTCGTATGATTTAGATTCGTGTTCATATACTACCTTGATACAGGAAATGACAAAACAGTTACCACACAAAGTAATAATGTTCTTATATTAATGTATAACTTCTATCCTTGATATTAAGACATACCATCGATTAACTGATTGATTGCACTGCAGACTCGTAGAACCAGAGTATATATCGTGTAGCAGATGGCGTGAAATTGGTGTTTTATTTTTCTTTTAGTATGCCAGTGTACATTAAGTAGGATCTCCATCTTGTTGTTACTTAATTGAATTGACATTTGGTTGTTCATGATATGGTTTATATTTCATTTACGTAGAATATATTGGCCTGAAATTATTACGTTAATCTGAACATGGGTAGTTATTTGACCACTCTTTAGTATAAAACATTCTTGTGAAATGTCAAATGTCTGTTGTTGAAGTAGCATCGTAGAATTGAAATTTTTAAACTTGAACAAAGACCATTCAAATGGCATTTAAGGTACAAGAAGGAGAGTGACAAAAACTCTACAACATTGAAATGAAAATAACAAGTTAAAATAACTAATTTTCAGCGTCACGGAATGCATCTGCATCAGTGTTTTTAAATGCTGCCTGGAAGCGGCGTCTTATTTGGAAGAAATATAAAAACGCATTTTTTAGTGTTTATTACTAAGTGTTTGTCTTTACATCCTATTTCCGGTTTGTAAACATTCATGACCTATTGTCGTTGGGAATCAATCAATAAATTGTCAACAATTATTTATTATATAATAGATATTAAATACTGTTAAATCCATTTCAATATTGCAAAAACCATAGCTTATTAATCCCAAAGGAGCGGGACCAATTGCGTCGACTGGAGTAATGTTTTCTTTAATGCACACATCTTCATTGTAAATTTAAAATCAGTAAACATTTGGTTATTCTTTGAACTGAAATGCATAAATGTACTTACCTAAGATGTACTACGAATGGACGGATTTTTCATTTTCTACAATAAAGTAGTACGATTGAATATTATAACTTACGTGGTATTATGCATATCAGCGCAGACGACTATACTTGTTTCTAAAGATCTTAAGTTACTTTATAGGGACTAATTGTAAAAACAGATACTTTTCAATAGAAACGTTCTATTTAATTTAATTTATGTTAATATAGTAAATTGGTTCATGTTCTGATCGTTCCTCAATTGAGATGAGTTATTGACATTATGAGGTTTTTGATAAGGGTTGCTGTAGTCTCCAGAAAGGTTTCATATTTTGTCATGTCGTGGATTGTTTCACGCCGTACAATGCATAACATAAACCTTCATCAACGTCTTTTAATCTTGGTAGTTTTGTGTCCATATAATTAGTTCACATTTTTCAAGGCATGACCTTTTATAGATTACAACGGTCTGTTTTGATATTTGTTGAATTGTATTTTTGTCTAATCAATCAACCTATCATTTCATTGTATACATTTATGTTCACCATTTATGTAATGTCAATATGGATTTGTCTGATTAAATAATAGATCTTTATGTATTGTTGATTTAGACTTAGTGAATTTACAGTTACATTTTCGCTGGGGTTTTAATTTCGTGGATATTTAAAATTAAAATAAACGAAATTAAATCCCCAACGAAAATTTCTGCTTTTCCAGTATTTAATTTAAAGTCTTAATCGATTTATGAATATTGAACAGCAGTATATTACTCGATTTATTTCACTTGACTGGGCGGAGTTTAACCTGGTCGGTCATAATAGACCAGTCCATCTATATATATAAGTGTTTTAGGATAAACTCATTAATGAGTCATTCTTTTGTAAATTCCTTTGATGACACTGATAGGTGATTAAAAATCAGTAATGATTATAACGGCAATCATCCTTATCACACACATCTTCAAATAGACTGTCCTTATGCAAATTAAAACGTAAGCTCCGCCCCATCAGTTGAAATAACATTGGTAATACTACTGTTGTCTTTATTAAAAATATATATATTAAAATATTTTAAGTTAAGAAGCCATACGTCCATTAGAAGATGTCGTCATTCATCTTTAAGATTATCTTTGTTACTTCAATTATTTTTTTTTAATTATGTTTAGCATTATAATGGTATTGATCTTTGCGTTGCATTCTTAAAATGTGTAAACACTTCTTTAAATCGAAACATAGACCAAGGACTATATCATTTGCTCCCTTTTTAAAACAACTACTTATCAATTTTTCTCTTTTCTTGTTTAAAAAAATTGAAACAAATTTTAATCTTCTGGATGAGGAAGATTTGGAAAAACCAATGTACAATGCATAATGTGAAGTGCACTTATACGGAATTTTATATATTGATCAATAGTACAAATTTCTTTGCGTTATAAATCACTGAAAATTAATTTTATATTATCTTCTTATCCTAAGGAAATATGATTCACAGCCTTTTATTGTAATATTTCTTTTGATATCGTTTTTTTAACCAATTGAAGTTTTTGTTTGATGACCGGGACATCTGTATATGCTAACATACCTAACAATGCACTTAAGAGATACAAAGTCACTGCCACTCTGTCATAAAAAAAATGCTGAGCTTTCACGTATTTCAGTATTCAAAAGTTAAATCTTGAATTCGAAATCAAATCCTTACAAACTGACTGATATTAGGTACCTTTACAACAATGTTATCCACCATTTCACTTTAAGAGGAAACACCTGTACCAAGTGGGGAATACGACAGTGGCTTACCATAAGTTGGATATTTTTGAACTTATGATTTTTCCATTTGTTTAGGGACTTTCTATTTGAAACCCTTGGAATTCGCTAGTTTTGTAATTTAGCATTTTTTACCATTACAATTAATGGACAGTTACCAAATTGATGATGCATTTGACATTGGAGTCTTTCTATCTTATTCATTCGTATTTTTCCCGAAAATATTCGCTACCAGTCAAAATATTTCCGGATAATATCTAGATGTTATTCTCATCATTCATATGTTTGTCAGCTATTTGACGCTTGAAACAGTATGATTCAAAGGAAAACAAAATGAAACTTAGGAAATGTTTCGCGTGCGTAGATTCATTTAAAAAGATTTAGATAACTCATCATTGGTATGATGTCTTGTTGAGATTAACAGTTTTAAATACTTCTACACATGCTTTCCTAATTTGTTTGTTTTTTCTTGTGGCAACATTTAAGAGTGCAAAAAAGAGGCAAAAAATACCAGAGGGGCATTCAAACTCATAAGTTGTATATAAACTGACAACACCATGGCTGAAAACGAAAAAGAACAACAGACAAACAATAGTACACAAACACAAAATAGAAAATAGAAAACTAGAGAATAAATAACACTAACGTCCATCAAAAACTGAGGGTTATCTCGTTTGCTTCAGGAAGGAAAGCAGATTCTGCTCCACATATGTTACCCGTTGTGTTGCTTATGCTAATACAAACCCGACAATAAGTCTAATACGGCGGGTCACATTCATAAAGGGACGGGATTGTATTTGCGATAATACAATAGAAATATTGTAGAGAGCAAGATTACTTAATGGTCACACTGAATGTGAAATCACACCATAATGGTACCTGTAATGGAAGACTTTTCAGTTTATAACACATATTTAAATTGTACATTAATGCCTACTATTTATACGTTCATGATCAATCTGAAGTTTTATTTAAGCTAAGCCTCGTCTGTGATATTGCTCATCTTATCTACGCTAGCTCTTGATTTCTATGTTCTATCGTATGGTATGAATAAAAAAAAAATGTGTGTTGGATATTTCTCAACGAGACAGAAACGAAATCACGCAAAAAAACTGAAGTTTTTTTATCCACGAAATATTTAACAAAGAGTTAACCCGCAAGGCAGTTGGAATTTGATAATTTAGTCTAAATGATATTACTAAATCATTGGAAATTTCCAAAAGGTGAGAACAGTCCGTACAACTAAAATGCGTTATTATATTTTTTTAATTTGTCTGCACTTTTTGGGATTAAATGTCGTTTTTTCTTAAATGAGTAATTAATCATCTTGAAACCTTCAACAAACTCTTGTACAAGTGTTTGAATATTATTGCGTAAATTAATTACGAGTAGAATTACGTAAACAGACATTAAATTTTAATAAATGGTTTGAAAAAACAATAACCAAATCAACTACAAAAAGTAGGGAAAAATTCAAACCTCCATTTGTTTTACAGTTCTAATCGGATACTGTTCAACATTTATTTGCACCTAATTTGGTATGTGCACAATGCGGTTATCCGGTCCAACATTTTGCTTAAATGACAAATTTTAATTTTAATTGTATTTGATCTACGGGAAATGATTCAACATTATTCGTTTCTGCATTTCTGTTCATAGGCGGCGTAACAATTGCCATCAATAATCAGGACTGGTATATATTTTAAGTAAAAAGTTATCAAAAAGTCAAATGAGCAATGGTAGAATTCTTAAGCTTAGAAGCCTTTATATTTGATATAATCATATTTAAATTTTGAGAATACATAGTTATATTAGTGAAGAGTTAAGATATTCTTTGTTACTTGATGCATGTAAAACATAAGATCAAAGAAACCGCAAAGAGTGACATATTTCTAAAAAATAAGTTCATGTATTGGCAATTAAAGCGAGTAATGCCTTAGACGAAGAAAATTGTTTAAACTTTTCCAATTACATGGGTTTTTGTCAAAGGTGCGTTAATTTTAACATTGATGAGCATGCCCTTTATGAAGAAATGTTTTTATTGATTATCAAAATCCTCTCTCTCCTTCATTATTGGTAGTTGATGCCGTATTATCACAGTGCATCAAACAATACTGCATCGGATAAATAGGGAACTATAAGGTTAAGAAACTTTACAATTAACCAACAATCGATATAGGAAATAAATAAATACCATTCATAGATATTAAGATGGATCAATGGTTTTCCCTTTGACAGTTAGAGACTAGTGTTTGTATGGTATAAACAATTTCCGTGTAACAAGTACAAGTGACTTACTAATAATGTCGTTGAAACCGGGACCAGGTGTTAGTTTATCAGCATCTATGCAAAATCTTGACACTTTCAAAGATGAAGAGGAAATAACATTTAAAGATAAAATCAAAAGAACTTTTTCATCAATCAAAAGGCGTCACAAGAAGCAAATACAGTGTGTTAAGATGCCGGAACCTAAGCAGTTACAACCGCCAAAAATATCAATTGATTCTAAACAATTGCAAGCACCGTCGACTTCAAACGGACACAAACCGCTTCGTGCTGTCAAATCAAATCCTTTTCCTTCAGCAGAAAGGTATGTTCTTCATTTGTCTAATTTGTTTTATTTTAAACTTATATTACCGATTGGACGTCATCTATGTAAATGGTTACATAAAGATACAATTTAATTATAACACTTCAGTGTTGACATAAATATCAAATGTATGGTCATTTTTATAATTTCCTGTTACAAAACATGGATTTTTTTCGAAAAACTAAGGATTTCCTTATCCAAGGAATAGATTACCTTAGCCTTATTTGGCACAACTTTTTGGAATTTTGGGTCCTAAATGCTCTTCAACTTTGTACTTGTTTGGTTTTATAACTTTTTTTTATCTGAGCGTCACTAGTGAGTCTCATGTAGACGAAACGCGCGTCTGGCGTACTAAATTATAATCCTGGTACCTTTAATAACTAATGATATAATCTATCACCATATTGCTTACTATTATGTTAAACACAACCGGTAAACACTTAAATCTTCTCAATTTACACATAGTTTATGTGGGATTCATACGTCTTCTTTTTTAGTTGTCGAGTTAAGTTTTATTTCGTTCTTTCTTTCTTTTTTTCTATGTTTTTTCGACTTATTTAATTTTACATCGACTTTATTTTACCTTTGTTTGCATCGGATATCAACCGTACTTGCAACACGATGTAAATTGTAGATATAAAAAATGTGACATTTCATATACGGCTATTAAAAGAACAATGTTAACCGTGTACTATAGAAGTAGCATTACATTATTATTGATAATATGTGCTGTTTCTTATAAATTTGATTTAGACAAACGATCATTATGATGCAAATTTTGACATGTCCTTAAGTTCGTACAAGAAATTGAAAGGTATTTTTTCTACATTAGAAAATGCCTGTACCAAGTCAGGAATATGACAGTTGTTATCCATTCGTTTGATGTGTTTGGACTTTTGATTTTGCCTTTTGATTTTTGATTTTCCTTTTTGAATTTTCCTCGGAGTTCAGTATTTTTGTGTTTTTACTTTTTACAATCTTGAAGTTTTAACGTAATAAATAAATAGCCTTGTATCTGGAATTGAAGGACTTTAGAATATTTTTCAATCCAATGAATTTGGTTTTTCTTTGTTGATATGTATTTTTGTTTTCTGAATGATTAAGATTTTAATCCAATGTTGACTGCTGTGCCGCCTGTAAACCCAGGTTTAATGCACCATTTGACAGTTTGGATTTTCCTTGTATTTTGATATTTTTTGTCATTTTACTTTTGGAAGTTTTTGAAATAGTATTTTGAAATGAACTGACAGAAAACAACGGATGAATGATGATTTTCTTGTAGTGAAATATCTTCACATTGCTTAAACATATCCAAGATGACAAAACAAATGGTTACTACCGTATTTGTTTCAACTCAATATACAATAACTAGAAATAGTTTCATCATTTATCGCGCGTACTCAAGTTATGAAAATTAGAAGAGTGGTAAATAAATATTGTGCGTCCTACGCGCTTTTCTAGTTTTACATTAAACAAAAACGTTAGTATTGTAAGTTCAAGTATGCATAACATCTTAAATCAACATGTGTATATGACCTCAAAGCTAATGAAGTTAATAAGTTCAATAGGGTCTGAGGAAGGGAGCACATTGGTTTCTTTGGTATTTATAAATTTATCAAATTTGTATAAAAAATTATCAAATTTGTATATAAATTATCAATATATCACCGGTTCGATACCTCTGCTAGTATATTGTCTGTCCCCAAGGGTATTATTACCTTCAGTATTGGACGTGATTTATTACAATCCATTCTAAAATTGTCTGTTCTTAATTTTGAAATTATAAATAAATTAAGGTTTTAACTCCCTTAGTTATAATTGGCCTTAGATGGATTTTGCCATTTTATGACGTTATTTTTGGTTATATAGCTCTTTTATTGTTTCGCTATACTTATACATCCTTGACTTTTATATATTTAGATTCGAGCTGACCGGATGAAGGTCATTTTAGACTAGCGCTTCTGAAGAGTTGCTGAGGTTTTTTTCTTGATATAGAACCATTAAATCCACTATTTTCTACATGCAGAAATGCATGTATCAAGTAAGGAATATGATAGTTGTTTTCCGTTTTGTGTATGTGTTTGAGCTTTGCCTTTAACCATTTGTTAATGCTGTTTCCGTTTTGAATTTACCTTTGAGTTCTGTATTTGTTTAATTTAACCTTTTTCATTTCTTAACATTTAATAATGTAAGCTTAATGGTTGAATGTCTAACAGTAGACAAAAGTCTGGTATATCTGGTGAATTTAGATAACCATAGAGTAGATATCATTCCGATCATGGTTTTGTTTACTAGGGAACACCAGTGATCATTTTGCTGAAATTGGATATCATTGATACGGCCATTTCGTTTAAATTAATTATTCATAACATGTAAAAGACATTAGAAACGGTAGGTGTTTGTTCTCGCAATAATATGTGGCATTAGAAGGAGAATGCAAAATATTCAAAACTTTTTTTGTTGCAATGCTAACAAAAAATGATGGGCAAAAAATAATAAAAAGTATATGTTGTCATTTTAGCGGTATATTTATTATTGCCATAAAGCGCTAGGTTTGGCTAGCCACATAACTAGGTCCAACACACCAATTGTTTCTTCAAATGTCAGTATCCAAGTCAGGGCTATATGATGTGTTTCCATCAGTTTAAGATTTTATAATATTTGCCTCGAATTGATTTTGCTCTAGAATCACATGTTATTCAGATGGAAATATACATCAACCATTTATACTGTATCAATATACATGAAATAATTCGTTTAAAATTTCATATGCCAGATAATCCCTAACACATAAAGAATCCTTTGATGTCAGTTGACATGGTTACTGTAATAACGCCTTATTTTTTTTCTAAAATCATAAAAGATACTATTATTGAAGAAGCATATAATTGGTTAACATTATAATGATTATCACTATCTCAGGTCTATTCTAGTAGGGATTTCATAGAATCTACACTTTTACGAAAAGCTTTTAATAGTGCTCAGATTTCAAAACGCTAATCATCTGTCTGTAATTGGCGGATATACATCTGTTTGAAATGTATTCGATGGATGCATAATTAATTTATACATTCAATTTGAAATATTAGACATAATTTGTATGACTTTCTCGATTTGCTATCGATGAATTTTGCAATTATTAAGCGTACTTTGATTTGACAGACATAGAACCTTAGGGTAATCTAATGAGCATCTCTGTATCAGACAATCAAGTTCGATTTAAATTCAAGAAAAAAATATATGTTTTGGAAAACCAACCACCAATGTGATGGCAAATTAGTTGTAAGCAAAGTTTTCAGACATTGAAATGTGTATCTCATAATTTAGTGCGTATAATAACGACCATTATAAAAGGATTTGACAAATGGAAATGGGTCACAGAAAGTTATGTGCTGTCAAGTCTAATCCCGAAGGAGTATTTGGCTGGAAATGGTATGCATTAAATTAGTCTTTCTATTATATTTGTTTATCAACGGTGTCTGTAAAGTAGCTAAGTTTTGAGATATACATTATTTCTATTTAAAGTGTGCTTCGTGTTGAATATTCGGTAATTTTGAATGTTGACACAAAGAAGTCAAACATCTGAGTCTTCAAGTCGTATGCATTCTTAAAAAATATAGTAATTATGTTTATTTGAGAATGTAGCGATATCAGGAATTCGATTTTTGATAACCATTATATATCTAAATTGATTTGGTCGGTCAGTCGTTGTTTATTTGATGTACATCGTTATCTTGTTCTTTACCAACCAAATATTTTTGACCGAATTAAAACAAAAATAGGTGATATCCACGTCCATTAAAAAGACTGATCAACACAAACTAAAATCGAGGGTTCATTTTGAAGCTCTTGACTAGTCCTTAGTTCTTGCTCCATATGTGGTACCCGTCAGATTGGTAATGCAAGTACAATTCCGATAATACGTCTCATTCAATGATGTCATTATCAAGTAAAGAGAATTATAAATACCACAATTAGAACATCTCCATGGTTATCTGTGACGAAAATATTCCAGAACAGTCAACTCTAAATATCCATAAAACATTTGAAGGGATGACTTTAAAACATGAACCTGATAGTTAAATTGCTTAAAAAAAAGTTTTGCTCTCAACTAACCCTCATGTAAATTTCAATATACTTTATTAAGTCTGTGGTATAGATTGTCATACACTTTAGATCATTTTGATGCAAAAATGAGGAAAAAACCCCCAAAACAAATGGGGTAAGGTTGCCAATATGATATTAACCCAACAGTTACCAAGGAACAAGACTGTAAACAACTAAAGGTCAATGTACATCGCGTCTCCAACAATGAGCAAAACGTATACCGTATAGTAAGTTATGAAGGCCTTACGATGACGAATTGGATACAATTGAAACGAAGAAACTAACAACATACATTTTATGTAAAACTTAAAATAAGGTCAGTATATGGAAATAAATAAAACAGTATTCTAGTGGGTATACTTTGACCTATAATGATTTACTTTTATAAATTGTGACTTGGATGAAGAATTGTCTCATTGGCACTCATACCACATCTTCTTATATCCATGCAAGTATAACAACTAGCACTACAAAAGTCTAAAAGTCTGAAAAGACCAGTTTTGTCTTAATTTGCATGAACTTTTATTCGACATTCTCCAAAAGTATGACTTGTGTCTTATTTTTTCTTGACAAATTCTCATTTATATTAAATTTGTATGAAATTTACTCGACATATTCTTGACATTCTGAATATGGTCTTGAAATTTCTTGACAAATTCTTGACATTTGAATACTGTTTTGAAATTTCTCGACATTCTTATTTTTTCTCAGTATGGCTTGACATATTCTGAACATTTTGAATTGTGTCTGGAATTTACTTGACAGTTCTGAGCTCTACAAATCATGACCAATATTCATAATAAAACTTTAATCTTGATTTCTCTTTATATGATATACTGTTGTTTCAAGTAACACTTCTTACAACAAAAATGAAAGTTTCGGCTTATAAAATAATTTAAAATTTGGGTATTTAAATATTTTTACAAATGTAAATATGGCTATGAAATCTAAAGGATGAAATAATTTAAATATGGGTTTTTAAATAAAGACAAATTTTGATTCCTAAATCTTATAAATTAAATGATTAAAACCAATCATACCGTAGACATATTTCATTCAACATTCATAATATTCAATGTTTATATGGTAAATAATTATTGTACCAAAATGTGGTTTACATAAATAGCAAATCATAATGATATACAAATCATTCATTTAACAGAAGTAACATTTGTGTAATGTCATCTGGACAGGATGTTCCCCATAAAATTAAGGTATTCCACACCCCTGCAGAGTACACACAACTGTCAAATAGAAATTAATGCTTTACCTGTAATCAGCCATACAACTTATCAGTTGACTGACCATGCCACTACAAATTAAAAAGTTTGTTGATAGATGAAAATTAAAATCATCATTTTGATGATTAAAAAAAAAATTGAATTAAAATGGATTTTCTTCATCAAAATTATGAAGTTAATTATTCTAACATAAAAACAAATTGAATAATTCACAAAGATTAAAAGAAAATTATTATCTACTCCAGGAATTATAAGTCTGTTCACATTTCAGGCGAAATTAATACTGTTAAGATAGTGTCAAGACATATTTAAGACTGTCAAGAATGTGTCGAGACATATTCAGACATTTTTTTAGAATGTCAAGAATATGTCAAGACATATTCAGACATTATTAAGAATGTCAAGACAGATCGAGACAAATTTAAGACAGTCACGAATTGGTCGAGACTAATCAAGACACTTATCAGATGATACAGGTAGTGTCGAGAAATTTTCAGACAATGTTCATACTGTCAAGACACTTGTCAAGAAAAATCAAGAACATTATTAGATAAATTCATACTATGTCAAGCTTTTTATAAAAATATTTAGACAAATTAAGAATGTCGAGTAAACATTCATGCAAATTCAGACAAAAACTGGTCTTTTCAGACTTTTTGACTTTTGTAGTGTAGGTTGGTGAAATATGAAATGCTTATTAAGCATACAATTTATATTAAGCTAGCTAATATCACTGTCGTCATTACTACAACAACAACAACAGCAAATATCGTCACTTTTATATATATTTAGATTAATGTGCTACCCTATTATACCGATTACAATCAGGCTCAGTATGAATCAAACGAAATCTGCCTTGTTTATGTAGTAATTATAAGCTGCGAGTGACAATATGTAGGTTTTGTCAAGTGTTAGTGCCAGGTTAATCACGTTGGCCGTCATAAAGATCTGATTAGTATTTCGTGAAGGACCTGACATCTGTATAAAGGCCTTAAGGTGACCGACGATATTAAAGATTTGGATACCACAGAGCTACCAAATAATGGAGATCCGTTATTGATTTCCTAGACAAGTTTGACACGTAATCAGTTTAAACCATTGCCAAAACGTATAACTTTGTTTAAAAATCCATTTAACTTGACTTTAAGTACGTGTACAATTTAGAAACACAGATGATACATAAGCTCAGTGTCGCTGCACGACAACTGAAAATTATTCAGAGTAACAAGTTACTTAATAAAGCATTTACGATTCTTTAATAATTACTGGTGCCGAAACAATTAGGCGTCAAACACTAACTTTATGTAGAAATCTGAAGCCTTTGTCAATCATTTTGGAGACAAACGTCTTATTCATTGCGAATTATTTGTTTCGAAGCGTCACACTATTATTAAAATTACAAATTTTATTTTAATTGACAATTCATACAGAGGATTATACGTCATGTTTTGGCAACACAATATAACATTAATGTTATCAAGCCAACCAATACCTTGTGAAATATAAACCGACAAACGCAACCATAACATTGCATTGTTGATTTGCTATGACATCATTGTTGCGTTATATTCCACATATCGTACATTTTACACTTTGGGAAAAATGCCATATTTTCTTGATTCTGATTTCTCCAGTTTTGACAAATCTTAATGTTTTCAACGAGGGCTTTTATATGATATATATATTTGAAATAATCCTATAGCCAATTAAAAGATGTTGTACATTTTCTAAGAAATGTAATAACATAATCGAATCAATATACCACAATTTTTTCTTAAGATCTACTTGACAAATATCTGATGTCAATAAGGTTTTCCTTATTATATCATTGAAGAAATATACAAACCTGTGTATAATATCCATAGCAACGCAACATAATCTAATATCAATTTGCACAAAGACTTATGTTGTAAATGTGAATTTATATCTTTTCTTGGTTTGTTTCATCATTTGATTTTAAATAAAGCAAAATGTCGGTTAGCATATAAAACGTGTTTCCTACTACTATTTAGATGAAATAGCATTAAGGAAGCAATTTTCAGTATTTAATGGTGCAATTAAGCATCTTTAATTATCAAATGATGCGTATTGTTTGCTAAGATATTTAACCGTCAACGAAACAAAAGATAAAAAGAAACTATGTTTTGTTCTAAGCTGTAAGTGATTACATAATAATGTCCCTTGTAATTGGCCAATAACGCAGTCTTACACAGATGAGCCCTTTATCATGGAATCATTTAATTTAGATCTGCATTAGAAATTGTCATTGATTGATTTGAATACATTTGTATAAGGATTTACGATTACGATTTGTATCTCAAGCATGAATTAAATGTTTTTGAAATTTGGAATTTGTTTCTTTTTGACGGATGACTTTTGATTCTCTGCTATACTCTTGTTTGTGGTATTATTCATGCTATCAAAGGTATGATTGTCGCCTTCTAACAAGCTTGATAATACATAACCAAGCTAACAGGAATTAAAAATATAATATTTCATAATACAAAGGAGCATATTATACACTCACAGAAGACTCCATAGAATAAATTTGTTCGTTTAACACCAATGGCATATACTCTACTCTTAAAATATTTCAGCGTATATAAGAACGTTTTTCAAATGAAAATACAAAGCAATACGCATACCACACAAAACATCAATGAAGTGTTCAAAACACAAACAAGTATAGATTGAAGCAATTAAACACATTTTATCTTGAATCTGTATCGTAAGCAAATACAACATCCACAGTTTAAGGGGAAGTGTCAATTAACACTTATAAGTTGAACTGCAGTGGTCTGAAAGTCAAGGAATTCAAACCGGTAAAAAGAACATTCTGACAATAGTGCAATTAGTCCCTTGAGTCAATGTAAGTGTATTTTTGTTCGATGTTTTTACAAATTAATATTAAGTCAAAAGATATTTGAGCTTTTTTTTATATAAAAATTATGTTTCATCATTGTAAATGAATTCGATTCACTAACCTCTATTTAACTATAGATTCCCTTATCTCTGAATATCAAAAAAACATATTTCAAATTGCAGAAAGAGTCTGTGTTTTAATCTATGTTTTTGAAAAGAAGAAAAACAAATTATAAGTAATATTTCACATCTGAAATTAATTGAACCACTTATATGCTGGTTTGAAATTGCAAACAGTCTTTAACATGGCAGAGGCATCCTTTATCACATAATATTTTTTTTTATAAAGTTTCTACCACCAATAGTAAATAAATATTGATATCTACCTACCAATTTTTCTTTTTATAGAAAGAATCAAACGCTGAATACAAATGGTAACTTATAATACATCAATTTGGCTTATGATACTTATCTTAATCTATATATAAGCAAGGGACATAATAAATCACATACCTTGACAACTTTTATATGAGTTCTGAGCATAAGTTGCTTAAATGATGATTTCCATACAATTGGTGCGTCCAACGCTTTATTATTGATTTGGTCTTAGTAGGAAGGCGAAAAGAAAAACAATTTATACATTATGATTTTTGATGTAAAATTCTTAAAAAACAAGGGTAGGAAGTTATTAGTTATTTATGTACTGACGTACTTGTAGGTGTTTCTAAAATGACCATCAACTTCTGCATAGTGGTGTGACATTCTTGGTAAATTTAATTTCTCAGATAATAAATCGCCATGATTTTTTAGGGTTTTTATCTTTATCTTAGCTGAAAAAAAGATTTTTTGTCACGAATTTGCCAAACAGATAACAGTGGTAGTCTTTAAATTAATAGAAATCTATAGTTCGGGTGTGTTAAGGTTTCAAAAAGATTTCCAAGATATAATTGAGTGTGGCTGAACTGCAAAACAGCTGGTGTTTCTTGTTTAAGAAGTAGATCTACGCAACAGGACATGAATCTTAAAATCATTTGTATGATAGTACGAGTTGTTTTGAAAGAAATATTGGAAGATTATAAATAACACAGATCCAATTAATTCTGTTTAAATATTAAGCCTTAAAATCATCTGAAAACTGACTGTTAAAACTACATTACTAATTAAATGAATTACATCCCTTTAAAATGCCCTCCCACTTTAAATTCAAGGAAGAACTTAGTCTTTCTTACCTTTCCAAATATCCCTTTTCTGTCTAATTACTTTGCCATTTTCTAAATCATGGTTAATGTTTGCTTTGTGACGTATTTAGTCCGATACATTTATAGTTTCTTTATGTATATAAAACAATATGATATTGGAATGTATATGCCTACATAGAGAAATGGCTTGAATCAATACATTTATTTGATATAAAGTTACACGTATAAACACTTGAGCGAAAAACGGATATATGTTGCGGGCATTGATTAGACTAAAAAATGTGAAAGCCTTGTTAATATATAACCTTATGTCAATGGATCAGTTAAAACATGCATTTTAATATAATCACTAAATTCTGTAAAACGATGTTAAAAAAAGAGAAATATTATTCCATCAAATTTTACGTTGATGCCGAGCTAATAAATATGTTATTTTGAATAAAATATAAAATATGCATGATGATTCATAACACCACAATAAATAATTCATCCGTGTCTAGTATGTTTATTTTGTAGTTGTATTTACAGAGGATTTTATTTATTTCGGGTAAATTTCAAGTATTATCCTTTCTAGATATTAACTTTGATTGATAAAATTTCACAAATTATATTTTTTACTTGCTTCAAATGTATAATTATGATTTGAAATGAAAACTTTCTTTTTTATTTTGTCACAAACCTTACGGGTTAACCAATGTAATTGAAACAATTTTTTTTTATTTATTGCATAATTTGAATGTTGTAGCTTCTTTGAATGAACAATGTATCTATCCGTTTGCAATTTACATAAAGGATATCGTGATTTTATATTCATACTGACGATATCAATCAAATGTATCATATATTAAGATTTTCTAACTTATATTTGTTCTGATTATGTCTTTTTCCCGATTGGGAAATTTTTCATAAAATCTGGATTATCATAACGGGTGTTGGATGCAAAACATGAGACGCTTACTCTGTCAACACACCAAGTCTCATTAGTTTTGGAGTTCATGCATGAGGTATTGTTTGTAACTTTAATTTGTACATTCGTAGTCGATTCATGTGATATGGACATCGACAAACTTATTTTGCCTCATTATAACTTTCATCAGAAATGATAGAGACGAAACACTACTTTCTTTCTTCCAAATATCTAGGACAACTTGCATATACGAAGTATATATGTACAGATTAGCACATCTTTCTCGTACACGTGTTTCATATCTGTCATGGCCTGATGGATATTACAAGGAAGTACTGACTCAGAAATTAGAAATTGAATACCTTTAAAAGTTTTAATGGCGTTAGTACAACTTAATCGATCAAAACGAAATAGCAGAATTATACAAGTCAAATCATATTTTCTATTTGTTATAGATGAACATAATTTTACTGATTTGACGTTTTGACTGAGATTGAGTGTTGCTCAGTATTTAGTTTTCTATGTTATCTATTGTGTCTTACTGCTTGTTTGTTCGTCTTTTTCTTTTTTTAGCCATGTCATTGTCAGTTTATTCTCGGCTTATACGTTCGAATATCGACCTAGTATATTTCTCCTCTCTTTTTTCATGACAAGTGATGCATGTAGACACATCTGATTTCATTCCGTTTAGAGTGCATACAATTCTATTAGATTTTGTTTGGTGCCTTAATTGGTATTTTCCATATCGATTAATGAGTTTTGAACATAGGCAAATCACTGTTGCCGAAATTGATTACCTACAACTTTTATCAACGAATATGCATACGTCACGTGAAACATTAAGAATGTCACCATTGAAGCAAGAACCTCTTGCTCTACATCATCAGGTGTATTCACTAATTGAGTATGGTGGATTAGTTGTCATCAGACTATGAATGCATTGTAGAATCTGCTATTACTTTTTACTGTTTTCGTCAATGGTATTGTCTATTGCCTTACTTCACTTTTGTTCTACGAAGCCCAACTCGGGTACTAAGCACTGTTCTTGTAGTATGTGCATGTACTACAGTTGTCTGCATATAAATTACCATTACAATTGAGAAGTAAAAACGTTTCCCCCGACTTTGGATGATTTTATAATAAAAATAAAAGGAGATTTTATTTAAAGTTTTAGAGACGACAGACATAACGCGTACGTCACACGACCGTCGAGAACATACAACAGACTTGATAGAAATGAAGAATACGCATGTTTATTTATGACGTAGCAATCAACCATAGACTAAAAATGTCTCTTTTGTGAAATCAATTCCGATAAATATATATTTTATTTCAATTCAGGTTTTTGAATCTTCACAAATTACAAAAAGTCAAGAATCTTCAGATGATGTTATTGCACATGTATAATTTGGAAGAAGTTACATTAAAAGATCGATAAATAAATTAAAAATAAAACTTTTAGTGAAAATTTCTAAGAAAATTTTCTCACGCTTGATTGATTCTGTGCCGGTTAGTTTTCGTTGTTTGACAAAGCCGGAATAACCGAAGAACACCAATGACCTTCGGTAGGTTAACAATCAATTCATGTCAATAAGGATAAGAGTCAGAGCTACTGATACTTATTTCATATGGTTATTTTTAATTGTTGTATACAGTTTAGTTTCGTAATCTTATTCTTAACGATCAACTTTTTCATTTTTGTAACGAACCTTTACCAGTCTTAAGTCAGTAAAATAACATTACATGCAATATTATCAGAATTTGTTATTAACTGGATTTTAATTATCGCAAAGGCATCTCATCCTTTTTATTAGCAATAAAGCAATTATAGTGTCAAAGTTGGATGCATCAATTTACACGTTATTAAACGTTATTTCATTACAAAATACAGAATGAAACAAATAATGGAAAAGGAATAAATGAACTATATGAATAGTTTTTCGGTTGTCAAAACAAATGTTCTATTGATTTAATGTTATTATCAATTACAAAAAACTGCAACTCCATTTTACTCGAATAAATTGGCAAAACTATTTGTTTTAACTCAATTAATATTAAAAAATGAACATTGCTTTCAAAATTAGGGAACGTTTCATTAATTTAATAATATTTCCTTTGCAATGTTTCTATATAATGTAATTTATCAACAACATCCATTAGAATAAATAAGATTAAGAAAGGCAAGATTTGCATACATGTATCAACAAATAAAATTCTCTTTAACCTTTATTCAGAAATTACAATTTAAAGATGAGGTTTGTATCATGTAGGTCTTGATGATAATCATGACACACATTACTGTGCTGTGTGTTTTAAACATGCACCACCATAGAGTAAACCTGTGCATTTCTGACTTCTTATATAATGATTAATAAAGAAATGCATTGTTTTGCAGGTGTAAAGGATTACAAAATTACAAAATACTTCTAATACATTGTCCGCACGTATGTTCATTTGTATTTGCTTGTAACATTGAATACAGAATTATCACTGATAAATAATAGTTTTTCAATTGATTGTACCCTTTGAGAAAACTATGATTATCGTAGTGGATTGTCGTTCATTGTTTTGAACATAAATCAGGCCGTTATTTTTTTCGTCTGAACTGTTTTACATTTGTTATTTCGGGGCCTTTTATAGTTGACTGCGTTATTAGGGTAATTCGGCTCATTTTTAAAGTCCGTAAGGTGAACATTTGTTGTCAACTTCTATGCCATTTGGTCTCTTATTTAAAGTTGTCTCATCAGAAATCATAACTTATCCCATTTGTATATATAAATGTTTAAATAAAGGCAACAGTAGTATACCGCTGTTCGAAATTCATACATCGATAGAGAAAAAACAAATCCCGGGTTGCAAACTAAAACTGAGGGAAACGTATCAAATACAAGAGAACTACGACACAACAGAAACACAACACCAAAATGTAACACACACAGAAACGAACTATAATGTAACAATGGTCATTTACCCGACCCGGCACAGGGCACCCCATGAAAAAATGAAAACGTTCTGTTAATCCGTAGAACTCAAACAGCTCCGAATTTAAATTCAACTTTGTTTATTTCACTCGGATACTTTGAATCGTTTTCAATGATCATTTTACTAGTCTTTAGTTTTCTATGTTGTGTCTTCTGTACTATTATTTGTTTGTTTGTCTTTTTATTTTTAGCCATGACGTTGTCAGTTTATTTTCTATCTATGAGTTTGACTCTCCCTCTGGTATATGTTGTCCCTCTTTAACTATTGTTCTAATGACAGCGCCATCTTTGACGATTTACATATTTTTATTCCCAATGGAAGGATGTAATTTTATATACATAATTGCATCAGATATCGACCATCAACCATACTAGACATTACAAAAACAATAGGAAGCTGAATACAAATAGGGTATTACAATGTAATCCAATAATGTATACGTATGTATCTAAGGTAATGGGTAGACAAAAGCAGGTTCAACCACCATTATTTCTTAAAATGTCCTGTACCAAGTCAGGAAATGCCTATTGTTATCTTATAGTTCGTTTATGTGTGTGTTGGATTTTAGTGTTTTTGTTGTGTCGTTGTTCTCCTCCTATATTTAATGTGTTGTCCTCAGTTTTATTTTGTAAACCGGATTTGTTTTATCTCAATTTATTTATGAATTTCGAACAGCAGTATACTACGTTGCCTTTATTTGATATACATTTTTCTCTCATGTTGTTTCTATTCAAATGGCCTAGTTCACATCAAAATGGAAGGGTGAAAAAAAATTATTAATATGTTTAGTAACCATTATTTATAATCTGATATACGATTGTAATTACAAATGGAACTGTGATTCTGTTTTGCTAATTTAAGTATGAATAATAAAAATGTGTATTACATATGTATGATCAATAGCCTGTTCATACTGAGTTCGTGAGCTCAAATACCGTTCGTGGAAATGTGCGTTCGAATGCGATTAAAATTAAGTGCGGTTACCAGTTTTCCTTCACCAATGACAACTGGCCCTCATGAAATTATACCAGTATATTTCTGCTGTCTTCATAAATGTATAAATGCATAATAAACAAATCAGTCTATTTCAGTTATAATTTCGATGTAAAATTCCGCAAAAATATATCATCCTCTTTTATATCTTAACAATGTGTTAACTTGGTGGTCATGCTGCGTATAAGATAAAAGGAAACATGTTCTATGTATTAAAACGAAATATGTGTCTTGTGACGTTATATCATTTCAAATACGAATCTATAAGATTATTATTTAAAAAAATATGTATTTATGATATCATTACGACTCAGCTCTGCCTTTCGTATTAACATTTCTAACAAAACCCTGGCCTCTGTGTGGAAATTTTTTTGACACGAGGCCAAATTGAGCTTGGTATCTGCGAATCAGAATCTGCCTACCCTTATGGAGCACATGAAATTATCGCCGGTTATTTGGTCTCTTGTTGCTCAGTCTTCAGTTTACTATTTTGTATATTGTTGTTTGTCTTTTTTGTCTTTTCTGTTTTTGCCATGCCATAGTTTTGACTCATAAATTTGAATGTCCCTTATGTGTCTTTCGTCTCTGTTATAGAACCAATCAATTATTCTTAAATGTTGCTTTACTGTTTTTTTCATGTTTTAAAGTTATGATTTCCGAACTATTTTGGTTTCAGACATCAATTGCTCTTCTAAGTGCGCATCCGGTGATACAAATTGAGTATCATATGATACTGATCTTACTGTTTTCTAGTTAAACATAAAGTGTCACACGCAATAATGTCCTTGACAACATATTATCCTATAAACAGTGATCATAATCTGAAATAACCCATTCTAGTCAAGATATGAAAATTTTATTTAATTTTAGAAACACTATTTCTTTTTATCGATATTACAACATTGTATTTATGGTAGCATTAGCAAAGTCCGAGACAACCTTGAATATGATTTCAGTTGATTGAAGACTTGAAATGCATTCTGTGAAATTGTATCCGCTGTAGCCTTTGTCGTTATTTGTTTTAATGCTTAACTCTGCAAGGACGATAAAATTTAATAGAAAGGTCAAGATTCTTTCTGATAATTAACTATGAATAATTTATTTTTAACATAGAGATATATGTCGTGTAATTGACAGGAGGACATCATTATTCGTGCATGGATCTGTTCAATTAAATTAGCTGGAACTACAGTGTAAAATATTGGACTTTTCGCACGGTAAACGTTTGTAATGTGCTCTCTTGTGAATCAAGTGAAAAAGGCAATTACAAAATTTTCTGATAGAGATAAAAGTAACTTTTTATCAGACATCAATTAGTAGGAAACTTTTCTACTCATCTGGTTTACACCTTTACAACATTTGTACAAGTTGTGATGAAGATATACATAGTCAATAGATAAGAGTAGACTTTTTTTTACAACATTACATTTAATACTCTTATCTATTTATACTGACCACCAGGTTTGTCTGTTTGAATGATAAATTATTTTTTCAAATTATTTTTTCTAAAAATTGTTGTGTATGAAAAAAAGTGAAAGTATTTAACATTTAAAATTTTGCTATTGGTAGTTTTTTTTAATGAATTAAATACAGTTTAATTTCGATTTGATTTTAATGTGGATTTAATGTGATTTTTATAGTTCGTTCTTATGTTGTACTGTTATACCACTGTCCCAGGTTAGGGGAGGGTTGGGATCCCGCTAACATTTTAATAATCACAATCCCGTCTTTTTTTTTAATGTGTGACTAGGATTGTCTCAAGATTTATGATATCCACATTAACATCATTTTGTAATTCATTTGTATCAAAAATAACCTGTAGACTCAGCTCTGCCTTTCGTATAAACATTTCTAACAATTTCCCAAACTAATGCTCTTTCCACATTTTTAAAATAGTTTGCATAATATAGCTTACACACTAATGGCTTTTTCTGAAGGCATTTCCCTTAACTCTTGAATGTAACCACATTTGTCCATACCAACTACAAGTTTAGAAAACTATAAATTACGAAGAAGCTCATGTCATCAAGATGTAGCATAGGTTTACTTATGTTAAAATCTCGTCAATCAATTTTGGATACACAGACATGTTCATTGTGTCTTTTTGTGTCTGGATATATGTGTACCCGGCCACGTCCACTTGTATTTTTGTCCATCTGATGAGTTAAGCCTTTTTCAACTGATTTTTATAGTTCGTTCTTATGTTGTACTGTTATACCACTGTCCCAGGTTAGGGGAGATTTAGGATCCCGCTAACATGTTTAACCCCGCCACATTATTTATGTATGTGCCTGTCACAAGTCAGGAGCCTGTAATTCAGTGGTTGTCTTTTGTTTATGTGTTACATATTTGTTTTTCTTTCATTTTTTTTTTATATAAATAAGGCCGTAAGTTTTTTCGTTTGAATTGTTTTACATTGTCTTATCGGGGACGTTTATACATGACTATGCGGTATGGGCTGTACTCATTGTTGAAGACCGTACGGTGACCTATAGTTTTTAATGTCTGAGGACAGTTGTCTCATTGGCAATCATACCACATCTTCTTTTTATATGTACAAGGTTAACTAAGTGATATAATGAACTAAAATGGACTCGAGACGGCACCCGCGGACAGTGCGTTAACGTCATATACACACCATGTTTAATATACCATTCTAGAGTTACTACTATTATATCACGTGTTTGTTTCCTGAAATAAGCTGTATTTGCTTTTCTAAAGCTATTTCTGGTTGTGTTAACATGATAATATATGTTGTCAATTAACTCAATATACTTTGTTCTCAATAACTGCTTCATTTCATTTTCTTTTCTTTTGGAAAAAATAAATTGTGGAATAAAATATTGCATAGTAACCTATACCAGCTTTCCTTCATAATTTTACAACTGATACTCTATTGACTGTATTATATGAAAGATAACAGATATGTTTGTCTTTGTTCTGCTGTATACCAGTGCTGTTGATAATTAATGTTTATAACTAAGTCATAAATGTCAGTGATTATTTGTTCAGATAAAGCATACTGAATTTCATTTGCAAATGAAATAATATGACATTTAATATCCCTTTCCGTTTGATAACCTTTTATTTGCTTGAAACAGACCACGTTATAGTATTCTTATAAGAACATGAAAGGTATCCCTTGACTAACTTCAGGCCAGTTTCATAAGTTGATCACCTAAAATATCATCCTCATGTACACACACGTAAGAAAGTATATTGACCTCAAGATTTGCAAAGTTACTGCTTTATAGGATTTAAACTAAATAAATGTTTACCATAATATTTGAAGATCATCTAATGAAATTTTCAGTAGAAAAATGAATTTACATTTCTTAGATAATTGGAAGTTTCGTAGATATTTAAAGACTGAGACACACAATTTATTATTATTTTTTATATGGTTAATAACACAAAACAACAATGTCGACATCTATAATCTAAAGTTAACGTGATGGTCTTGAATAGCATTAAATGCCAAGGTCATATGTCCAACTCTCACCAAACCAGAATTCAAAAATGGCATAAAGGACAAGATAAACTGATCATTGCAGGCATAATTTCGAAAATCAAAATGTAAGTTAATCTTTCAAAAACACCTGTCAGGTGTTCTTTTAAAAGAAAATCTTTTTATCAGGTATGCATAACTGTTCGTTTAATATATTTGCAAAAGGGAGGCAAAATATACAACGGGAATATATCCTAAGAAGATAAACTGTTAACGCTTTAGCAAGACGAACCCAAACACAAATTCAGTGTTCTGGAAGGGTAAATAGATCTTGTTTAACATGTGGCAACCGTCGTGTTGTTCAAATTAATTAAAAATTAGTTTTAAGTCTGATTCGGGGATGTTGCATTCCAGGGAAAATTGGACTGGGTTGTGGTTACGACAGTTGGTTCAATATGACGACGTCAAATAAAAAAAAAGTAAAAACACGACGTTTAAACAGACTATATTCCAGGTATTGATTACCTTAGTCGTATTTGGCACAAATTTTTGGAATGTTGGGTCCTCAATGCTCTTCAACTATGTTCTTGTTTTGCTTTATAACTATTTTGATCTGAGCGTCACTGATGAATCTTATGTAGACGAAAAGCGCGTCTGGCGTATTAAGTTATAAGCCTGGTACCTTTGATAACTATTTACACTACTGGATCGATGCCACTGCCACTGAACGTTTCGTTCCCGAGAGTATCACCAGCCCGGTAGACAGCACTTCGGTGTAGACATGAATATCAATTATTTGTTCATTTTTATAAATTTCCTTTTAACAAAAGTATGTATTTTTCAAAATACTTGGGATTTTTTTATTCCAGACATAGATTACCTTAGCCGTTTTTGGCACAACTTTTTGGAATTTTAAGTCCTCAATGCTCTTCAACTTTTTTGATCGGAGCGTCACTGATGAGTCTTATGTAGACGAAACGCGCGTCTGGCGTATTAAATTATAAGCCTAATACTTTTGATAACTATTCCTAATTTTCTAATTGATTTAATGAAAATGTATTGAATTTACCTACATCATGACTATGTATACGTGTATATGTGTATATACCTTAAGAGGGTTATCATTGTTTTAGTTGAACTGTAAACGTTTAAAAAGGGAAATAACAAAAGAACCGAACTGTATACGGAAAATACAAAACGGAAAGTCCATTATCAGAGGTAGCGTCCTAATTTTGTCAAAATATAAGCTACAATTTACATGTAAAACATGGCAAATTAATTACTTTTACATTAGTAAATAAAGTATGTATAATTTTTTGGTGCTTCATGTGAAGCATGGCTACCATTTCTGAACACTCCAATTCACACTTGATTTTTGAGGAGTATTCTACGTACTATGAAGTGTATTTTGTTTGTCTTCCGTGGTTTCACTGCCATTTGTATTTTTGAGAGTATATCTGCAATAACTTAATTTAACTTCTGTATAGCAAACAATAAAACTTTACTAAAACAAAAGTAACTTGATATAACACGGAATTTCATGACTTTAATGAATTACGATTATTTTATGTGAGTATTTTGAATTCAATTCAAAGAGAAAATATATAATTCCTCGAGGATATGAGCGAAACAAATTATTCTTGAATTATTTTAACATTCCGAATTTGTCTTTGACTCGATAGCATATACTTATAACTAAATATTTGTAGATAGCATGATACAAACCTTATATTTGGCAAAGTATTTCATTTAATCGCAAACATCACCAATATTAATAAGAAATGAAAAGAGCATTTAATCAAATTCTAACGGTATAACAGAAGACAACACCATAGATACATTAAAACACAAACGTGTGAAACAATATGAAATACGGCTCCATTGGAGTTTTTTTAAACATGTTGACGATTTGCAATTAAATGGTGTTTTCTTAATTTCTTATAACGATTGCAACTCTTCTAGAAGAATATCATGCATTGACGTTACAAAATGTGTATAGGAGAACCAATTAACTAACAAAATCATTATATTAGAGCAATAATTTCAATAACAGAAGACATCAATTCATTTATCAGAAATTCTGAATCTATAGTTTTGGACATGAAAATAAACACATAATTTTTTTCAAACAGTTGTTACTTTTGAAGACATCGAGCATTATTAGTCAAAACACTGGTAGAATATCAAATTAGTGGTTACAGACTAGAATCCTGGTAGTTTTCCCTGTAGACTTATATTATAACAAAGAATTGTCTGCTATAATGTCTTAAATTGAAAAGCAATAACTATCATCTTATTGTAATTAAAGCAGAAAACAAAAAGTAAATAAATAAAGATTAACGCAGCCTGTCTTGTGTACTTCTTGATTCTTACCACTTTTAAAAAAAAAATTCATGAATGCCGCACAAAAAGGACGATACCATAAAAACTGGTGATAAGTAACATCGGTTGAATAAGGTCAACAGTAGTATACTGGCTTGAATTGTTATAATTGGATTTCGTCAAAACGAAAATTAGGGTAACAAACTAAAGTCAAGGAAACACATCAAATATAAGAGGCAAACAACAGGACTACAGAAACACTTAACTTCAATAAAAACAAACACTAACATACATAGAAACAGACTGTTCATAAATAAAGGCAACAGTATTATACCACTGTTCAAAACTCATAATTCGATGGACAAAAAACAAAATCGGGGTAACAAACTAAAACGCATTAAATATAAGAGGAGAACAACGACACAACATTAAAATGTAACACACACAGAAACAGATACCATATTCCTCACTTTTCACAGGACATTTGTAGAACAAATGGCAGATTCAATCTGTTTTTAAAAGCTATTAAAAAAAAAAAACACCAGACGGAGAAATATTTGTTTTCAGTATGCAAATATTGGCAGCTATATATGTTTAGGTCAAATATTTTCCAATGTAAATGTTTTTCCTTTTGCCATGGAAAACTGCTTCTTTCTTTGACAGTTAACACTTAAAGTTGACTTTTGCAGTATTCTAGGTATTCTTTACCATGTATAAAAATAAACCATGTATAAAAATAATTACTAAAACCATAATCAAACTGAACTAAGTATTGTTTACAATATAGTGATAGGGATTATTCTTACACAGAATCGATTTTATCGACATATGTAAATGGTTTAACACTACTTAGTGATAAGTACAATTCGTGGCAAAATCGGTTAACTAATGCATCCTACGAAGACTTTGCTATACATCAACAAAAGAGGGACGAAAGATACCAAAGGGACAGTCAAACTCAAAAATCTAAAACAAACTGACAACGCCATGGCTAAAAATGAAAAAGACAAACAACAGCACACACGACACAACATAGAAAACTAAAGAATAAACAACACGAACCCCATCAAAAAAACTAGGGGTGATCAAAGTAGCACATATCAATATGTTGAATCCGAGTGCTTTTCTGGCCAAATCTTAATCCTACACATTCAAAACAAACAAAAAACAAATTGAAAGATAACAATTATCAAATACTTATATATAAAACCCAAAAATGAAAAAAAAGATTACCAAATCCATATGACATCAATTTTGTCTAAGAGGGTTGGAACATTAGCTAGTAATACAATTCAGCATAATTGATGGATAGAAGTACTATGTATATTAATTTTTCGATGTTATAATTTGAAAGGAACAAAACATTTACTTACATATTATCACGTTATAAACAGAGTATATATATTGAAGAATAAAGGCAACAGTAGTATACCGCTGTTCGAAAGTCATAAATTGACTGAAAAAACATCTGGGCCAGACAACCAAAACCGCGGAAAACTTATCAACTATGAGAGAGATATTAAACTTAAAGGACCAACTTTGAGGTTTCACAACATTCTCTTTATTCAATTATTGCCTGTTAATTCAGAATATTAGCGATGTTTTTTTATCGTTGCAATTTATTCGTTCAACTCGATTACCTGAATTATCATAGCATTAATTAAAACTTCCATGCTAACATATCTTTATATGCAGCATGATGAAATATTAACAAATAAAAAAAAAAGAGTCTATATACTAATCATAACTAGATAAAAAGCTTTTTTTCATATCGTTCATTGATTTACTAACATGGTGGTCTGAGAGTGATCTTAAAACCTGTTAACTATACATTATTTTTTCTCCAGAGTCCGTTTACAAATACACGTCATCACGTTATATGTCCATTTTTGATTAAGGTATTATATCTAATAAGCTGTACTATTAGATTATGTTGTCACAGCGGACAATTGTATTGCTAGACATTGAAATCCTCGATTAATAATAAATACTCAATCGATATGACAAAGGACGGCTAATGTCCGTCGAGACAATGAAATCCTCGATTAAGTTCTCACAAATGACACATTGTTTTGCTTTCATATGTGTTTTCTGGTAAGTTAATCACTGGAAAAATGTAGATCAACATATGGACTCTTTAACCTTCAACCGCAGTTCAGTTGAT
Organism: Mytilus edulis; assembly: GCF_963676685.1. Taxonomy (NCBI): domain Eukaryota; kingdom Metazoa; phylum Mollusca; class Bivalvia; order Mytilida; family Mytilidae; genus Mytilus; species Mytilus edulis. The sequence goes on from NC_092345.1 coordinate 5,662,218, forward strand.
TAATTTTGATTGCGATAGGACTACATTTTGACAGTACACATTAGGTTTGAACGCTGGAGCTCAATTTTATTATGACTGACACGAAACAAACATTTAATGTTGATTTAGCAATTGTTAAAAAAGAAAATTTCCAACAGACAAACAACAGTACACATAATGTAAACCTAAGCATTATGAAACCCAACTGGGGTGATCTTAGGTGCTCCGGAAGGGTAATCAGATCTAACTGCACTTTTTAATTGAGGTAATGTAATGACATAGTTTCTGATATGCGTTATTGATGGTGCATATGTTAGTTGGTATTAAATTGGATATGTTTATTTTCAGTTTCCATATAAATTTATCTCCCTTATATGTATCTCCCATACAATATATGTATCATCCATATAATATTCGTATAAGATAATCATTTCCTTAAATTTCTTTTGATTAACAATTAAGTATAGGTTGTTCATCTGCTATATTCATAAAAGAAGACACCTCACATTTTTATTCAGGTTGTCAATTCATAATTTAATATTTTCAATAAACTGAAAGAAAGTAAAATTAAATTGCAGACAATTTTAGCATTTATTATCGGTTTTGTAATTTTCCTGATTTGACGTCAATTGCTACTAAATTTGGATCGTATTACTGGTGATACATGTATAAAAAACTTTAACTGTCATCTATAGATACAATAGGTCAAATTCTCCTCTATTCCTCTTAAATCTGTTCTTATACTTAATCTAATCATTTATTTATATGTCTGAACAAAAGTTCACGTTACGAAATCGATTGCATAAAGTGTGCAAAAGTATAAGTATGGCAATATAATATAAATCAAATTGTTATCACGTGGCACAGAGAACGACGCTACTCCTATCGAAACACTGGTCTTATTTCTTGTTTCCATTAACATTCCCCAAGCTTTTATTCTTTTTATTTGTTTTTTTAAATGGTATTAAGCGATTTGAAAATAGGTAAACTATTGTTGCCCATAATCAAAACAACATCATTTAAACTACTGTTGTTTAAATCTTGGTATTCTGCGGGAGGTAACTCAAAATCAAATTGTCATACTATTGCAACATGACTAAAATGAAAATGGTTTTAGAAGTTGAAAACTTAGAAAAGGACATTACATATTTATCATCTAGTAAAAATGATTTATACTCACAGCTGGTTCAATATACAGTGTGTTATTTGGTATCACAAGCCTAGTAGTCAGCACTTCGGTGTTGACATGAATATCAATTATATGGTGAGTTTCATAAATTTCCTGTTTCAAAACTTTGACTTTTTCGAAAAACTAAGGATTTTCTTATCCCAGGAATTAATTACCTTAGCCGTATTTGGCACAACTTTTTAGAATATTGGGTCGTCAATGCACTTCAACTTTGTTCTTGTTTGGCTCTATACCTCTTTTGATCCGAGCGATCAAAAGAGGTATAGAGCCAAACAAGAACAAATAATAGTTATTAAAGGTACGAGGATTATAATTTAAAACGCCAGACGCACGTTTCGTCTTCACAAGACTCACCGTTTTAAATTATAATCCTCGTACCTTTAATAACTATTATTGACAAGGTTTTAGTACGATCCATGGTGGCATCACATGCCCAGTAGTCGGCACTTTTTGAAATACAATTGCTGCGTTCAATTTCTGGTACATGTACTGTTTATGTAACATTTTAAAAAATCGATGTTTTCTACTGCGTGTATGCATTGCCCTGGCCGTATTTTGCACAAATACTTTTAAAAACAAATCGTATTTGATTTGGTTTTTGCAAATAAATCGCATAAACCTTCATTAGTACAATAATAGTATTAAATAAATGCTCTGGGGTATTATATCTGTTGATATAAATATTATCTATATTGCTGAAATAATGCAACATAAAAATGAAAGATTAATTATCAATAATATAAATAAATCAATTTTGTCGCATTCAACCAAACAATTTTTCTTAAAACGTCCTGTACCAAATCAGGAAAAATGACAGTTGTTATCGTTAAGTTCGTTGCTGTGTGTTTTGCGTTGTCTTTGGATGTTTGTTGCACTTCGGTTTTTTGTTATTTTATTGTTTTAATCTGATAATTAACGTGTTTCCCTTGGTTTTAGTTTGAAACCCGGATTTGTTTTCTCTCAATCGATTTATGACTTTCGAACAGCGGTATACAACTGCTATAATTATTTACCCAAAGCAATCCATATCCCACATTCTACATAGCTGTCAATGCATGAAACTGTGCTATCTGTATTTGCAGTTCAAGTTCCTTTCATGGGATTATGTTATGCACATATTACAATATGAAGATGGTGTATGATTGTCAATAAGAGTTTGAACTATTCATGAGTGAAGAAACCCAAAGGTTCAACAAAATTTATCGATGTTCAAAATTACTTCATTGCGATTACGAAGACTAACCAAAGTAGCCAACATAAATTGTATGAACTCCAAATGGAGCATAAGCGTTGACAGGGACAAATTAGTTTGAACAGATATATTAAACATTGACTTGAATACAGTAGTTTCTATAGACTGTGCAGAAGAGGCAAAAATACGATTGATCTGATTAATGTTGAGAAATAGCATCGTATCAACATTTTGTAGTTGTTATTTACAGCTTTCGAATTAGAGTTATCCTTCTTTTAACAAATGTAGATAATTTTCTTTATGCTCTAAATTCACTGTGTTCAAACGAACATGCTAAATCTCTCTAGAATTTGGTAAGCACATTCAGACATGTACCTTTATACGATAAAGGAATAATAGAAAACTAAATACCTATTTAGGTTCTGTTAGGAGCAATGAACATCTCAATCTTAATAACTAAATGTAGATCCAGAGATCACAATATTTTCTATATCAAACATCATTAACAGTTTATGTTTTGAATACGGAAACCATGCATCTACGAACACAAATCCTTTATAAACATAACATAATCTCGATTTGATCAACAATAACGATAAAAGACAGCAATCAAACATCTACAAAATATAAACAAAACATATTAATTATTTACATACAACTTCAGTTAATTAAAAAACAGATTTCGTAAAGAAATTAAACTTCAATACAAAATAAACGGACGACAATGGTCACTGCCCAAACCGTGATAGTTAAATTTCGTGCAAACTTTCATTTATTCTGACTGTCAAAACCGGTTTACAACTATTGTGAAAGCACAATAAAATAAATTACATACTTCAAAAACCATACGTGAACCTCACATAAATATATTTAATTATGTATTAATTATCAAATGGCAGTGGATCATTGGTGTTTGTTAAGTTTAGATATATTGATGAAAATATAAATAATAGTTATGATAAAATCATGATTCATATTATACCATTTGGTAACCTATGATACTGGATTTTTGTTTAATGTATTATTTGAATATGTTACAAGTTTTCTTCTCTTTCTCAATTTAAACTGCGTTTCAACACGATATAATTTGTTAATTAAATATTTAACAATATTTTTTTTTAACCAATAAAATATATATAATATAAAATTTCAATCCGGGTCTCTATGATTAGTTAATTATTAATCAGCTAGACAACCAACATATACATTTTCCAAAACTGATATTTTAGAGTTTTTTTGTTTCTGGATTGAATAGTGACTTTGTGGAAGTGTGTTTAAAGGAAAATCACAAAAATTCTGAACTTAGAGAAAAATCTGATCGGAAAGTTTATAACAACATGGCAAAATCAAAAAACAAAAAACAAAACACATCAAAAACGAATGTACAAGAATTGTCATATACCTGACTTGGTACAGACATTTTCAAATGTAGAAAATGGTGGATTAAACTTGGTTTTATAGCGCTAACCCTCTCTTATAAATCACGCTCTATATCGTTTGTTGTTGGAAAACCTACAAAAAGTAAATAATAAAAATACCGGAATTCGAGGGAAATTAAAAAAAAAACGTCCGTTATCAAATGGCAAATTCAAAAGCTTAATTACATCAAACAAATGGATAACAACTGTCATATTCCTGACTTAGAAAAACAATTTTGTTATGTAGGAAATTGTGCATTAACCTTATTTACTAGCTATCTATAGATTTTTCTTTAATAATTTTCATTTAACATTTTTGAGTGATAAGTAATGAATTTTAGTATACTGACATCGGTTAATTAATTTCATATCAAATTCGATATTTTTACAAGTGTTAATTTATATTAATATATACATTTAAAATGTACATGCCATATTCCAAATATGTTTTAAGTAAAATTGAGACACTTTGAAATACACAGCAGCATTTAATAATGAGTATGGAGATAATTGTTAAGCTTATCACAGTATGCTTTTTCAGCTGTTAAAACGTTCAGTGTTAGATCGATGGAAACTACTCCCAATGGGGGTTTCATCAGATATGTGCAATCGACTAGCTTTTATCGCGAGCCATCAAAATGGAAAATTGGTGTATTTAGTATACGAAATATGATTGCATACACAATGAAGTGATAATGATCTCTGTTATTGTTTTATTTTCGTGAATATTAATTTTCAAATGTGTTAATTCACATTTCTCTCTACATGTAACAACATAAATATCTTTGAATACGATTTAAATATGATAGTATAAAATTTAGAATGGAAATGGGGAATATGTCAAAGAGACAACAAACCAACCTAAGAGCAGAAAACAGCCAAAGGCAATCAACGGCTTTTCAACACAGCGAGACAATGCTGCATCCGGAGGTTTGCTTCAGTTGGACCTTCAACAAAAATGTGTACAAGTGATAATGGACATCATTTTAATTTCCAAAATATATAAATGAATTCAAATTAAACATCATACAAGACTAGCAAAGGCTAAAGGCGGAGTTAACATGTTTTGCCAGATCTCAACCCTCTCTTATACCTCAAGCCAATGTAAAACAAAACCCAATACACACAGGAATACACACAGTAAACATCAGTTAAAAAGACGTCAGAGTCAGATGTCAAGAGTCGATTTCACAAAAAAACATACGACTAAGGTTGATCGTAAGCCATGAACAATTCAGAATACTGAAGATCAATCTTAGTCGTAAGTTGTTTTGTGAAATCGACTCCAAAATAGGTAACAAAGAAACTAAACAAACTGACAATGATATATGAATTAGAAAAAGACTACCAGTAGTTACTGCCATGCAAGCTATAGACCTCAATTAAAAGGTTATGTTATGGTGTTATATTTGTTACTATCATCGGATTTTGTCTAATGCTTAGTCCGTTTCTGTGTGTGTTACATTTTAATGTTGTGTCGTTGTTCTCCTCCTATATTTGATGCATTTCCCTCAGTTTATCCATCGATTTACGAGTTTTGAACAGCGGTATACTACTGTTGCCTTTAATTATGTCTTTATAAAGTCAAACATGCAATCTTTAATAACCTGATCAGTATCGTAACTATATTTTTTTTTTTTTTTTTTTTTTTAAATTATACATACTTTATTGAAAACTTTCACATTTGTTAGTTTGATACAGAAAGTACCGGTACCTTATCCCGGCCTCGTTAAACATTAGATTGTATATTTAGAAAAATTGTTAGTAATTGTTAGTACTCAAAATTACAAAATATATATACAGTATATTATTGTGTATCAATTATTTCAATATTGATCAATAAAGTGAGAATTTTATTTAAGAGAGAATGTGAGAAGAGAAGAGAAAATAATAAATAATTAAAACACAAATACAAAACAAAAAACAAAAAATAAAAACTAGAGAAAAAAAAAATAAAAATAAAAAATAGAAAGTCCTTGAAATTTGGAATTTGGCAGCAGTATTTTTTTTGGCAACATTAAATAGATTTGGCAAAGTTGGTTTTCCATTGTAAATAATTCATACAAACACAAAATAGATATTAGAGAATGTATATGCATTTTAGGCACAAAACAAGAACAAAAGACAATAAACAATAAACAACATATAACAGTATATTAAATAAAAACATATATGATGGTGTGAAAAGGCTAAAATAAAATGCACAATAACATTACATAGGGTAATGCTAATTAAGTTGCTTAAGTGTAAATTATTCTAATAATGGAAGCCAGGGGTCCCAGTAGAGGTTGGCAATTTGAAGAGGCTTTGTTTTAAAAAATATATTCTTTTCTAGTATTAGATTTTCTTTTAGATAGTTTTTCAGCCCTGCAAAATTTACTTGATTTTCACACAGTTTTGTTCTATAGATAAAGAATTTTGATAAAAGTATTATTAAGTTTTTTATTTTATTATTTTCTGTTTTTCCTAAATTTCCAAATAAAATTATATCCATGTTAAATGGAATAATTATTTGTGTTTGGTTATAAATCCAGTCCATGAGTCTTATCCACAGATCTGCTATTTTATGGCATGTCCAAAATATGTGTTCAATATCTTCAGTAACTTCACTGCAGAAAGTACATTTATCGCTTTGTTTTATTTTTATCTTAAATAAAAATTTATTTGTGCCCAATATTCTGTGTATTATTCTATATTGGAACCAGTGGAGTTTTGAGCTTTTTGTGGAGTAAAAAGACATATTATGCACAGTTTTCCAATCAAAATTTTTGTTGAGTGTTAAGGACCATTTTTCTTCACATCTAAGTTTAGTACTGCTTTTTTCAAATAAAACATTATACATATCTTTCGAGCCTTTTCTTGATAAAAAAAATATTCTTATATTATTTGGCATAATTGGTCCTAGTGTTTTATAACAATTGTTTATGGATATATAGTTTTTTAAAGCCTTTTTATATGATTTTATTGATGAAATGACCCCATTATAAGTAAGAAAGTTTGACTTAATTTTATAAATGTTTTGGAATTGTTGAAAAGTCATTAGTTTTCCCTCATCGTTTAATAAATCATTTATCAAAAAGATCCCTTTATCTATCCAGTCTTTATAGAAAATGGATGTTGTTCCTATTTTTATGTTTTCATTATTCCAGAGCGAATCTGATAAAAACTCCTCTTCATTTTTTGGTATGAATTTATTTTGTAAATCTGTCCAAGCTTTAAAAACTTCTTCCCAAAAAGGGTTTTTACATCTTTTTGTTGGGCCTAAATAAATAAGGTTTTCAATACTAATTTTTTCAGTACTTTCTAATAGCTTATTTAGTTTTGGGTTGTTTTTCAACAACCGTCTTATCCAAGTTAGTTTCAATCCTTTTATATATTTGTCAATATCTATCATTTTCAGCCCTCCTAATTTGTGTTCAGAACATAATATTTCTCTTTTTATCTTGTCAGGTTTGTTTTCCCAAATAAATGAATAAATTTTGTCAGTTAGTTGTTTTAAAGTATTTTTGCATGGTGCTTGTAATGTTAAAAACAGATGGTTCAATTTTGAAATAATTAGTGTCTTAATGATAGTTATTTTTCCAACTGGTGTTAATGTTTGTTTAGACCAAATTTTTATTATATTTTCAATTTCTTTAATTCTTGGACCATAATTCAACAGTTCCATTTCATGCAAATTGACAGAAAAGTTTATTCCTAGTAATGTAAACCTACTGGAACCCCATTCCAATCCCCATTTTACACACATTGTGTCTTGACTATATTTTTTTTTGCCTATCCACACCACCTTTGTTTTGTCCAAGTTCATATGGAGACCAGACATTTCAGCATATTTTTGGAGTAAGCGAAGAGATGCATCTAGAGATTCAGGTGTACCGTCAAGTATTATTGATGTGTCATCTGCGTATTGGGAGATAAGATATTCTGTGTCATCAATTTTAATTCCTTTAATTTCTTTGTTTTTTCTGATTAAAATTCCTAGAATTTCAGCACATAAAAGAAAAATATAAGGTGATAAAGGATCCCCTTGTCTACAGCCTCTTTGAATCTGAAAGAAATCTGATAAAAAACAGTTTTGGGATACTGATGAGCTTATATTTGTGTAAAAAGTCTTTATCCAAAGTTTTATAGAGGGTCCAAAATTGAAAAAGTCTAATACTTCATTTATGAATTTCCATGATACCGAATCAAAAGCTTTTTCAAAATCTATGAGAAGGAGAAGACCTGGCAAATCATTTACCTCTGTATAGAATAAGATATCATATATGAGACGAGTGTTTTCTCCAATATATCTTCCAGGAATAAAACCTGTCTGATCATTGCTAATAATAATGGGTAGAACAGATTTCATACGCTCTGCTATACAACTTGATGCTAGTTTATATGTTGTATTCAAAAGACTTATTGGTCGCCAATTTTTCATAAACTGTCTAGGTTTATCACCTTTTGGTAAACAAGTAATAATACCCTGTTTTTGAGTTATTGATAATTCCCCCCTTTTGTAACCATAAATTATAGATCTGAAAACAAATTTTCCTACATTTATCCAAAAGAATTTAAAGAACTCATTTGTAAAGCCATCTGACCCTGGACTTTTCTCATTTTTCATTCTACGCATAGCTGTTGTCAATTCATTATAAGTTATCTCCCCCTCTAAAGATTCTTTTAAAGTATCATTTAATTTTTTAATATCAGAATCAGGTATTTCACTATTAAGATTTACTTCACTCAAGCTTTCTGTTTTAGTATACAGTTTTTTATAGTAATTTTTGGCCTCTTCTAATATTTTATCTTGTTTACAAATTGTCTCCCCTTTTTCATTAACTAGTTTGGGGATGGTTTTATTTATAAAATGTTTAGTTTCCATATTCAAAAAAAAACTAGATGGCTTTTCCCCTTCTTCAATCCATTGCATTTTTGACCTGATATAGTATCCCCTCATTTTTTCTTTCCTTATTATTCTAAGATCAGATTTATGGTGTTCAATTTCATTTAATATTTCCTCTGTTAAGATGCTTTCCTCTAATTTCTGAATTTTTTCTGATAGTATTTTTTCCTCTTTATCTCTTTCCTTCTTTTTATAAGATGCATAGGAAATAGTTTTTCCTCTGATTTCTGTAAGTAATATTTCTAAAAAAAGTTGGTCATTTATTGTAAAGTGGATGTCTAAATCATTAATTTCTTCTAACATTTCTCTATTATATACTAATGATGCATATTGGTCTTTTACTTTAAGTATAGTGTCTTTTATAGTTTTGGAGTATTCAATATCATGTAAAAGTGAGTTGTTAAATTTCCATAATCCTTTTCCAAGTATGAAATCATTCATCTTCAGATTTAATATTATTGGGGAGTGATCTGATCTATAGCTGTTGTGATTTTGTACATCAACTACATTTTGATTAAGGTCTTGGGATATTAAAAAGAAGTCTAATCTTGCTTGTTTTATGGGATTAGCTTTTCTCCATGTGAACTGTTTTAAATCTGGATTAATTTCCCTAAAGGGGTCTGTTAAATTATAAAGATCTTTTAAGTCTAGAACTTTCTCCTTAGCTTTTGGGTTATTAATATTTTGATAATTATATGTATCAAGACTTTGGTTTTGTACTAAATTATAGTCTCCAGTTATAACAACTGATGGATTGTTTAAAGTTTCTATCATTCCACTCAGTTTTATATAAAAATCTGGTGTATCTTTGTTTGGACCATATAAGGTTATTAGGGTCATTCTCTTTCCTTCGATTTCCATATCAATTCCTAACAAATTTCCTTGATCATCTTTTTTTACTTTATGTATTTTATACTCAAAGTTTGTTGTCAATAAAATTGCTACCCCTCTTTGATTTGTAGCAAATGAATTAAATATGCACTCTCCTCCCCATAGATTTTTTATTGATATTTCATCATTTTCTGAAAAATGTGTATCCTGTAAGCAATATATATTACAGTTTTTTGATTTAAGATAATCAAAAACATCTCTTCGCTTCTCTATTGAATTAAGACCTTGACAGTTGTATGAGAGAAATTTTATACTATTATTACTCATTTTCAAATGATATTTCTATTTTAAAAAACAAAAATATGTATTTTGTTAAATGCATAAAAGAAAACCAAGAAAAAACCCATACAGCTGTGTACTTAAAGTGTGTGAATGTGAAAATATCTTTGAGATGTCTGATCTCACCTGCCATGTCTGAGAAGAATTCAAATTGTAACCAGAATACACCAACAATGCTGCATAATATATTATACATTACTGTGCCAATAACATGAAATAGAGAAAAAAGACATACAATTTGTAAAATGTAAAAATAGAAAGAAGAAAAAAATGAGATCATATATAATCAAAAAGAGACAAAGCAAGAAAATCAAATGGTTAAAAACAAATTATGTCGTTCAAAAAGCAACATATCCACTATTGTTCTATTTTCTTTTAAATAACAGAAATGATGTTCTCTATGTGTAATATCTTTATCATTAAAACTAGCTAGAGATGATTATCTCCCTTACATCATAAATCAATATAATGATTTGTGAGAGTCATTGATTGATATGATAGTTAACTTAGTCATTTAAATATATATATATATATATATATTTCTTATCTTAATTCATCCAAATATATATCCAAATACATTGTAGTAAAGTTAAAAGTTAAAGATAATGAAGAAAAACAATTTATTTCTTTTTTATATCAAAAATCAGACATCTATGTATGATTTGTGTGTACAGAGATTTTACTCTTTTGCCCAGCTGTATATGTTTTAGAGAGAAAGAAAGCTGGTACTTTATGCATTCAGGTTCATAGTTTGTTTACCCGGTACTGAATATTTCTTATCTTAAAACAATATATAGTTTGATTTTGACCAGACTATAAATAGTGCAAGTATATATGTAGTCAAGAAACTTGCAAAGTAGTGGCTCTTGTCAAATGCACATGTTAAACCTAAGTACAGCAAAATAGTACTAAATAGTTAAAGTGAAAGCTAAACATACAGCATAAGGAAGCATTAAATTATGTTAGAGCAATGAATAGAATTTCAAAAATCCTGTTAAAACTAATAATTCTAACAGTATATTTTTGTACATTTGAACATACATGTATCAAGGAGGAACATGGTTGGTACATACAGTACTATGTAGTCTTAATTTTGATAAAAGGGTGCAGATGCTGATGTAAAACATACTAGGTAAAGAAAATTTAAAGTTTGAAATATCAACAATTTAGTCCAAAGAATATATCTCTTTCAAATTCCAAAAACACTACAGATTTAACACTTTGTGTTTGTTTGATTTAAGGCGTGTTGTTGGGTTGTTGTCCCTGTAGTTTAAATCTCACAGGATTGGTCATTATGAAAGCACTAAATATTAGAATGCTAAAATATTGATCTAAGTTTATTTCTTTACTCATCTATAGATAATTTTTACATCATTTATTTTTTCCTTTTTTCCTTTTTTAAAACATCTGTTTTTATAATGGACTCATAAGGCATTTTCTTCAGTATTCGGGTCTTCCTGCATGTACCAAAGAAAGATGATAAGTGACACATGTATTTATGGTTTAAACTAAAGAAGAGAAAAAACTAAGCTTAAATAATAAGACTATGAACTAACATGCAGTCTATGTATATATACATTGTACTTTATGATTGCAACTTCAAACAAAAGCATAAATGAAAATAAAGCACACAAGCAAAAAACAGATGCACAAGCAAAAACAAATTCAAAGCAGCAATATACTTACTGACAAGCAAGTCCTACAAAAGATTGAACAAATTTAATATGTATAAGTTGTATGATAAGTATTTCAGTCATAGAAACAACAAAGAAAAGCACAATATACTATCGTGTAGCCTGTATTTACAGTTTCCATAACTAGTCACAGTCATACATGTACTCGTATCATCTCACACAATTAATTGTTTTGCGCGTGTTCCACACATCCTTTGAGTTGAGTCGTGTTTCTAGGACCAGGACTATGCCTCTTACTTTTATTCTGGTTTGTAATTTCTCGTCATTTCTTATTTTAAATGCAGCTTTTGCGAGATCATTTCGTGCCTCTTTCATTATGACAGGTAAATCATCAACTATTCTGATTTTTTTATTTGCAACTTTGTATGCATTTTGCATTATCACTTGTTTGTCTTCGTAATGCATAAATCTCACAATAATAGCATAATCGTAACTATATTTTACTCTAAACAAGCCAGTTCAGAGGTTTTTGAGATGAATGCCGACATGTTTGTGCTTTGTAAAGAATGTTAGTACCATAAAAGAAAGGATGTGAAATATATGAACGTACATGTTGATATATATTTACGATCGATGCACTTGTACCAATGATAAAATTTAGTAACTGTTTTGACTTGCTTGCGATAGGTCTACCTGCAATGGTCTTCGGCCTAACTGTATTCCTTGTAAGGAAAGTTTCATAATCTGAGATAGCCATAATGAGGTACAAATTGAAGACAACATGCATTTGGACTAACCCAAAGTTTGATATAAGAATTGCAATAAATTTTAATAAAAATAAAAACAGAACAAAAATGCAAAAAAAAAACTACCTAAACATGAAATTTGAGATATACAACATCATAGACTTTCAACTCTTTTTATGATTGGGTCTTTAGTTTGTTTTTATTACTACACTGGTGGGTCTGATGAAGACAACACTACCGTCTGGTCCATCAAATAATTCACCTGGTAACGTTGATGAGTTTTTGTATATACATCTTTTTAAAAGAAAAGTAAGATTTAAATTCTTTCTTTTACATTATTTCTGTAATTAATATTAAAAATCTTTGACAATTAGTGATATTTTGATCTGATTGCTGTTTTGTCTGCTACATTGAATAATATATAGATTTTGAATTAAAAAAAAACAAATACCAACACAACTCATTGAAAATTATCGAATGAACGAACAAAATTGAAATGTCAACAAAGAAAAACAATAATTGAATTAGTTTTATTACATCAAATGTGTAATGTGATTCTCACAATTCGTTATGGTTGTAATTTGAGTCAAATGCCTTCAATTAAAGCGCTAAATTTGATAACATCATTGGGGGTAATAAATATCATACAATGACAAAGTGATGTTATAATAGAAGATACAATTGTTGTTCAATCATGAATTTAAGCAATGCACCATTAACCAGATAGAATCACTATCCTGTGAAACAATTGTTATAAATTCAATGGTGTTTTGTTATCATTCATGTCTTAAAGATCAAAAGCATGCAACAAATTGTATTAAGGCGAGGAAATTAAAGTAATTGTTTAATACATTACATGTTGCCTAATTCAAATCTTATATGCAACAGATTAGGTTTCCGCTGTGAACTCCTACGTTATCAGAAATTGTACTGTAGGAATGTGCAGCAGAAAACAAATGCATCGCGATCATGTAATTGAGTTAACATCTGTATAAACCAATTTGCGATGTTAAAGACAAATAAAAAAAATAATGTTTATCTTAGCGCTGATATTATAGTGTATCCCATTTTATAGTCATTTAAAGACAAAGCCCCAATTGCAATTTTTCCTTTATATATTATAAATTTTGGCTTTCTTCTTTACTTTTCATCTCTAAACATGGATCGTGTAGAAAATACGATTAGTAAATATCGTTATATAGTGATATAATCATAAGAGGAATAGTACATCGCCCAAACTTATTTTTCAAATAACTTGAACGAAGCCATATAGCATTGAAGCGAATAAACATGCCTACGTCAGTAATACGACTTCAATCATAATATATTCCTTTATGCAATATGGGTGTACTGACATAAGAGGTATCGAAGCACATTAGCTACAACTGGACCTTTCGTTAGTATAAGCAAAAAATAAGTATGTGTATCAGCGGAGGAAATTTGAAAGCATAAACAATAAGTTAGGTACGGTAATAATTTAATTGTGGATGAAACGCGTCTTCTTATTGGCTGACGCCGTTTTGTTTATCAGCTCATAGACATAATTTAGTCGTGTGACCGTGACGTCATCAACGTTTTTTCATGGTTTACTCCGGTTCAAAATAGAATTATAAGAAATAACTGTAATATTTTATCTGACGAGTGTCTATTTGAAAATTATAAAAAAAAAATGTGATGCACACTTTAAAATAACCCACTACGCGAGTTATTCAGTGTGCACCACATTTGTTTATGTTATTCCTTCATAGACTGAAAAAAAGATTACAGTCATTCCTTAAATGATGGTAACCCGTGTTTCAATTAAATAAAAAAATCATTGAACCTGTTTAGATATCAACCATATATCTGATCGTCCGAATAGCGGAACCGCCGGTCAACTCCGAACCGCCGGTCAACTCCGAACCGCCGGTCAACTCCGAACCGCCGGTTAAGTTGGAAACCGCTGGTTTACCGAACCTCCGGTTACGATGGTTACCTTTTCTATATAAATAAGGTACAAACATTAATCTACCATTCTGCCTCTGATTTAGGTCTCCATGGACCGAAACCGGTCAGGCTATGAAACATCACCATGCACTGTAAATTATGTGTATTGGCATATACTATATGGTTTATGCATGATATTTTCCTTTATTCAACTAAAGCTTGCACTTTCAAGACCAAAGAAGATTATAATGTTGTTTTTTTCTTTCTTGACCATTTTTGTTTCATACCTTCAAAAGTTTTCGATCTATCTTAGGCGTTCAAATGTTGAATTCATTCTTAATAGTTTCTGACGAAGATTAAAATTCGGATAAACATTCTGAACATAGCAAATACACTTCAACTTTGTTCTTACTACAATACATCACTTTAAAAAAAAAACAGTAACACATAACTGTAGATAAAACAGAAGAGCATTTTATTGTTTTTCTCGACAAAAGTTTCATTGTTATACATATATTTGATGAATCAAGTAGTTCACTCTATATCTGATGGACAATTCAACAGATTAATTCAGTATTTGACATTAATTTATTTGTTCGTTATTTTTTAAACAGTATTGTAATTTATCCGCGACAAACACATTTATATATTTTATTAATTGGTTAAAGTTGGGTTGCAGTCTTACCTACAATGCACCCTTTTATTCTCTGATGCTTTGCATGAATCGTTGTTCTTATTTCTTGGGTTTATTTTGACTCCATTGTTTAGAGATACCAGTGGAATAAACAAGCGTTAAAAAAAGGACAACAAAGAGTAAAACGAAAATGCAAAAGGTATTGATGAATTCTCCAAAATAATAACCGCCAAAATTATTCGTGTACCTTATCTTATAAAAATTACGATATTTTACACCCGCGAAATTAACCCGCTTAATGGTTCTTTATAAATCTTGGTATGTACGACAATCACTCTGATTCAAACAAAAAATTCTCTGAAACTGATATTATCAAGTGCTTGATTTCTTGATTGACAACATATTTGTTACGTTCGGGAGACGTGTTTTTCAACAGACTGTCGGCATTCCAATTGGAACAAACTGTGCTCCTCTACTTGCCGATTTGTTTCTTTATTATTATGAGGCTGACTCCATGCAAGAACTTCTTAGGAAGAAAGATAAGAAGTTAGCAATATCCCTAAACTCTACTTTCCGCTATAAAGATGATGTTCTTTCACTAAATAATTCAAAATTCTTGGTGACTATGTGGAACGCATCTATCCCATAGAGATAGAGATAAATGATACTACAGATACAGTAAATACGGCCTCATATCTTGACTGACATCTAGAAATTGACAATGAGGGTCGGTTGAAAACAAAACTTTACGACAAAAGAGATGATTTCAACTTTCCTATTGTGAACCTTCCATTTCTAAGTAGCAATATTCCAGCAACACCTGCATACGGGGTATATATCTCCCAATTGATACGATATTTCCGTGCTTGCATTTCCTATTATGATTTTCTTGATAGAGGGTTGCTGCACACAAGGAAGCTATTAAACCAAGAGTTCCAAATGGTGAAGTTGAAATCATCCCTTCGTAAATTTTAAGGACGCCATCACGAGTTAGTTGACCGTTATGGAATAACCGTTTCACAAATGATATCGGATATGTTCCTTATGTCGTAACTACAACCCTTTCCCTTTCATGGATGTGACCTACCGAATTAGACTATTTACCGGATTTGTTATCACATAAGTTACACGACGGGTGCCACATGTGGAGCAGGATCTGCTTATCCTTCCGGAGCACCTGAGATCACCCCTAGTTTTTTGGTGGGGTTCGTGTTATTTATTCTTTAGTTTTCTATGTTGTGTCATGTGTGCTGTTGTTTGTTTGTCTTTTTCATTTTTAGCCATGGCGTTGTCAGTTTGTTTTAGATTTATGGGTCTGACTGTCCCTTTGGTATCTTTTGTCCCTCCTTTACTAATCGCACACTGTCGATTTTTGTTGGGATATTAAATACAGCCTGGGATTTAACGGTTCTTTTGTGTTTGTCATCTCAATTGTATCGTTGTTTAAAATTATGCATTCGGTCTTTTACTTTTTGTGCAGTGTGTTGTGGTCCTGTGGACTTGTTCGTTACTTCGCCGTTTTTCGATTATCGCCATGGCGTTGTCGGTTTTGTTTTGACCTGTATAAGTTTTCAATGTTCCCTTGATATCTACCGCTTTTTAATGTGAAAAATATTCCAGTCAGTCAAACATATGTTGCCATAAAGTAATTTCACACATTCCATAACAGATAATTTTAATGGTATTCTTGTAACATTCCGTTACAAACCTATCGGGAATTTTCGTAGGGAAGACGAAGAATCTTTTGAAATTGTAAAAATAATTTAATTTTCAGAAAATAATTCGATTACAACGACTTACGCACATACAAGAATTATCATTTAATATCTGATTACATGGTGTCTTTGTAATTTCCTGGTCCGAATACCATTTACGATTTTTAATCCGTTTACAACCTAAAGCGTCGTCCATTTTATGCAGCTGGAAAATATTTTCACTAGCTAAACAAATATAACACATTGCAAATTTCGAAACATTTAATTGAAAGAAAACACTGTAAACTTTAACATGTAAACATTATAAACGTTACAATAAAACGATTAAATGTCTTAAACTCAACTGTTAAATGTTTGTGATTTGGGAAAAAAGGGGGCAGAGAGAAATATGGTTCAATGCAGGTCATCGACTTAGTTAGCTCCTGGTCCTCATCGGTGTGTATAGAACATATATTGAGCAAGTTTCCTTCACAACTTGTGAACTGGCTTTGAAGAATGTTGTTGTTAAATTTAGTTTGTCTTACAGTTATCCGATCCTTAAGCAAAACTTTATCCTTTTAGAAAAACACAATGCTTTTGTTTTGGGAGAACGAAAACACAATCTAGCACTATTCATTAATTGTGTGGTGACAGAAGACGTTCGAAAACATATTGGCGTTTTTGAATATGAAATATTTCATAGTGTCACTTTTAAAGTAGCATCTTTTATACTTCAAAACGTTTCAAAAGTACTGTGGTTGTGTGAACCTAAAATGTTGTGTTTTTTTAATTTATAAAGAACCACCTATAGTTCAGGTGAAAGATAGAGGCATGTGACAGTCCCGTATTTACCTTCATCTGAAATGCTAAAACGAATAACTCGAACAGCCAAATGCATCAAAGATCAGCTTTGCCTTCAGGGAGTTGGAGCCTGAGAAAAAACAAATCGTTAATTTATCAACGAGAAAATTTTCTATTTATAAGCCTATAGTGTCTTTAATTATAGTGTTTTTGTAAATCATGTCTGTGCCAACGTACTGACTACGATCTGTAGATTTATAGAGTGTAGGTGTAACGATCTCAAAGATCTACTTGAAATAATCATATGGTGTAGGTTGGTCCTTTGAGAGCACTTCTAGTACAGCATATCGCGATAAGGCTCTTAACATGATCTATATCCATATTGATGATAAAATCTATGTTTGGCAAAATAAACATAAATATTTTGTTGATCTTAAGGATTATAAAACTTATTTGTGTTTTACTGTACAATTTCTATTATCATACAAACTACAAAACTTGCGGCTATTTCAGAACACATTTAATAAAAATCCTTTTTGTTTTAAGGAAAACTTCATATATGAATTTGGATTTCATATGCTTAAGTTCAGAACCGATAACGCGTCGGCTTAAGTAGAAACAACCATTCAATGTCCAAGGAAATACATAATTCATGTACGTGATCTAATCTGTTAAAGACCAATTTCCAAAAAATAATTATATGCATCAGATCAACTGTCTTGCTCAACATTCCTCTTTCCGATGCGGTCACATGCAATATGATTTTAACGGACCAGAGTCTCGATAAACCGAAATAGGGAGCGAACCCTGTACTTTATATCAGTAACTACTATCACAATTATGTTTTCAATCGGCCTGGGTAATAAAATTTAGTTGTTATATTTTTTCCGGGGAATACATCAAATTACTGTACTTTTTTATGAACAGCAACTGCAAAACAAGTATTCTAACATGAATAGGTATAACAGGAAGTGTGGGGGAACAGGTCAATGAGACAATGCACGACCCCTGCCGCCACCCTCCCCAAAATAATAAAATAGAATAAAACAAAAACAAAACAAAGCTTATTTATTTATGAACACTTCTTGTCTTTCATGTATTAACATTTCCACCAATTGCATGTACCACAACTTGTTTTCGATTCGCTTTTTATTTCAACAGACAAAAAAAGTGATCATCTCATGATATATTTATATAAAAACAGTTGGTCATTGATTCGAAATGTTTGCAATGAAAACCAAATATATATCAATCAATCACATTCATTTATCAAATTCGTGTTAATTGTCGTATCTAGATGTACAACTGTACAAAAAATACAATCATGATTGATTACATACATAGACATTAATTGAAATGAAAAAACTGGATTCCTAGGAATTTTTATATTTTTTTTAAAATCAATAGGTCAATATAATTTTAAGATCACGTTTACACTTACGTTTGAAACGAAATGATTTGTCAGCTATGTACATACTTTGAATTAGAGCATCAATGCTATATGACCTAAGCAGAACAGTCAACGAGCATCTGGTAGTTGCAACAAAAGTTTTTTGGTCAGTTTGGTGTCTGGCGGAGAGTTATCTCATTGGAAATCATACCTCATCTCTTTAATATTTTTTTCTTGAAGTACAATTGCATAACTTATCGTAAAGCAATATCCAGTAAACACATTTATATCGATAATGAATATTTTAGGTAGGAGTAATGTTTGTCTCTTAGAGCAATATAGAGACATTTACAGCCTTTCATATACAGAATCTCATATATTACTATTAAACATTTTACTTTAATTGAAATAGATAGTCGAATATGTACTTGAACGGATTGAGAATGACCAGATAACTACGCTATAAGAGCTTAAACACTTATTTTATATTTCACTTCCTTATAATAAAGTAATTTAGAATGGAATCAAATGTTAACGAGATTATTATATATGTCTATGTAGGAAAACATTGCGTTTACTACTTAAAATGTACTTTTACATACCTAGTTCATTAAAGCATTAAGCCTTTTTACGTAATGTTAAAGAACAGTGTCACAGTGTTTAATGCTAAACGCGTAAATTATATTTTTTAAAATGTGTCTTCGTAGCAAGTAATCCTTTGTTATACAAAGTGTCAGTACAAAGTAAGGAATTGACGATTGTTTGATATTAGTAATTCTTTCAATAAGGAAAATGTAAAATAAATAAATTTTGTTAAAATGTATCGGTTCAAATCATAATGTTACTTTAATGCATCCCAACAAACATACATTGTATGTAAAACAAAAACAGATTTATGTGCGGGGCAATTATTACGAAAGCATGGTATTATTCGAAGAGTCATTGAAGTTTTGTTATATAATTAAATCTTATTAAAAAAAAACCTGCTAAATATGGAATTCTCCAATAAAGTTGTCTTTTACAGAAAATGTATAGTTTAAATAGATGACAAATCTTTAGATTTTGATAAATCTCCTCAAAATTAAGTCAGTTTTCCGCTTTTGCCTCTTATAATGAGTCTCTTTATTTACGAAATATCATTGTTGCAGCGAATTCGCTGCAACGATGATATTTCTAAAGAATTTTCTATATACATCTCTACAAGATATATATGTATACTTTTTTATAAGAACACCTGGCCTGGTGGACAATGTCTAGCGAACCAATATAATCCATGGCTATTACATAAAACAAATATATCGATGATCATTGAAGTAACTGAGATGCGTGACCATCTCGTATGTAAAATAATAGCTCGGATAATCAAACAAATTTTCTTTATTTTTATGTTTATCTATAATTCTATATATTTATACTTCATTGAAACAACTTTCGAAAGATGTTTGAATACTTTTCGACGTCACACTGTAATCCATCTGGCAAACCAGATTAAAGTTTTTGCATGGATGAAGCAAGGTTTTGAAGACACAATATAGTTGATCCGATCTTTCGTTGTGTCACATTTTTATATATATTGATAACTTGCATAAGTCAAACCTTGTTTGTAAGTGTACATATACAAGACCGAAAGCAGATAACATTCACATCACTGATGCCATTGATAAAAATTCGATCAATATGCAACCTAATATTTCGTGTTTTTATTTACAAATGTAAAGGTAATTCAATGACCTAGGTTAAAAGTTTTCAATTTTATAACAATTATCTTTAAACGATCAATAAACACACGTATTTCTTTTAAGACGATCGAACTAAACAACATGTTGTGAGGGGATATAGGAAACTATATTAATTCGTAAAAATTCATTGCGCATTGATTGCGATATTTTCAACGCCTAGAATATTTAACTCTCAATAATAGATGAATGGCTTAGTAGACTTAAGCCTGGAGTTAGAAGCACTTTAATAAGATGACAGAAATCGTCTCGGTTTACGATAATACTGTCTTTACTTGATGTTTGATTAAACTTTTCAACTGGAAAACATGGATCCTTTCCGAATGCGATCTAAATCATGTTCAAACCATAAACGAAAGCCGAAACATCACTGCCATGCTCTAGAAGTCCTTGTTCGGAACACCATTCCCGTGGATCCTTCGGAAGACAGTTTTAGGCGACGCTCTGTCAGGTAGGCAAAAGTTAATAAATCTCATTTTTGGCATAGGTTATAATCATAATAGTAAATAAATCAAAATCCATGATTTTTTTAATGATTGAAATGATTTGTTTTTTGTTCTCATTATTAAATCATGTATGAAGAATTTAATATTTATAAAAGACAAAACGATATTGATTTAACTCTAGTTCATTTTTTCCGGATGCACAGATTTGTCTGTTTATCTCATTGTTTGTATTGTATTATGAAAAAATTATTGATGTTGTAATGTTTATGCCCTTTGGGGCCCATAATTGGAAAATAAAATATCTTATCTTATCTTATCTATAGAGTAAATTTTAAGGTGAAAAAGCAGCTATTTGAGCCAGAGAGTCAAAATGAACCTTAAGCAAACCCTTTCGTCATGTGTCATTCTGGGATTCGATAGATACCATTCTAGGTTTTTTTTTTATCTGATCCTGTCGATGGACGACATTCCATATTTTAAGGAGTCTGTCGATAGGTGTCACTCTATGGTTTGAGCTAACCCTGTCGATAGGTTTCAATCTAGTTTTAAGCAGACCCTAGCTGTCGATAGGTTTTAAGCAGACTCTGTTTTGTACATAAATCAGGTCGTTAGGTTTCTTTTTGGGTATCTTGTTTGAACTCTTTCACATATTTGTTTGAAGCTAACCCTGCCGATATGTTTCAATCTTTGTTTGAAGCTAACCCTGTTGATAGGTTTCAACCTAGGTTGTAAGCAGACCCTAAGTGTTTTAAAATAGGTTTTTAAACAGACTCTGCTTTGTACATAAATCAGGCCGTTGGGTTTCTCGTTTGAATTCTTTTACATTTTGTCATGTCAGGTTCTGTAAAGCTGAGTATACAGAACTCGACATGACGGAATGGGTTTTGCTCATTGTTGAAGTTCGTACAGAGACTTATAGTTTCTTACATTCGCGTCATTTGTTTGATTGGTAATCACACCACATCTACTTATTTGTATATTAAAAGTGACCGTTTTAATGAACGTTTTAGACATTAAAAATTATAAACTCGGGTCGACATTTCATTTTCGTCATTTAATTTTTTTTGCTAAAGGTGCTGCTCCGTTCACTCATTCTAATAGAGTGAACATGTATTGGTTTCGAATGCACGGGTTTGCAGTGACGTCTCATATTTTTATTAATGTAAGATTTTCATGTCTAAAAACCTTTACTGCTGGCATATATGCAATCAAACTAGAAAGGGAGAGGAGGTATATGTGTGGCCATTGAAATGGACAAAAGGTGAAAGTCTTCAAACCTCTTGAAATATGATGATATTATCTATAAATAATTACAGGAATGTTATTTGCCATGATAGTCATAAACATATCGAAAATCATATATTTACCCTAAAATGACCATTCTTTTTGGACAAATAAATATGAGCGTAGGCCTCACCACAAAAGCATTAATACAGAGTTGCATGGCTCTACGATTTGTCGATACCTGTATCTTGGCTTAGCAAAATGTCATGTCTTTCTCTGACTTTTTATAACGTCTTTACACTAAATTCATTAGATTTTGGATATGGACTGATTGACAATTTAATCTTAAATGCATGGTTCTTTTATTAGTTTATTTTTGGATTTGAACTAGCTGTCAGTAATTTCGAGTACTCTCAGGTCTTAGTGTCTTTTTGTTGTTTGGATGTAAAAGTACCCGGTCACGTCCACTCTCGTATTTTTTTTATATGTTTGTATTTCTATTTGTATTCATCTGATGAGTTAAACCTTTTTTAACTGATTTTCATAGTGTGTTCTTATGTTGTACTGTTATAACACTGTTACAGGTTAAGGGGAGAGTTGGGCGCCCGCTATCAAGTTTAACCCGTCGATCTCTGTATGTGTCTGTCTCTAGTTAAGAGCCTGTAATTCAATGGTTGCCGCTTTTTGCTGTGTTACTGACTATGTGGTATAGGCTTTACTAATTGTTGAAGGCTGTACGGTGACCTATAGTTCTTAATTTCTGTATCATTTGGTATCTTGTGAAGAGTTGTCTCAATGGCAATCGTACCATATTTTCTTTTTTATATTATTTGTTTTTCACTTCGAGATGTTTTTGAAGCCTCCCATTGATCAAGTTGTACTTGTTAAAGGCTGGAAAAAGACGGTTTTATCCCTGGATAAGTTTATATGGTGTCTAAACTATAGAGTTTGTGTAGAGTTTAACATATTATATATAATATTTAGAAAGATATTTGTGTTTTTCGACAGCGTTAACTGTCTTGACCTTTAAATTTCTTTGGTTTTTATGGATCGTTCGGTTTTCGACTCGATGACATTTGTCCCCTCTCTTTTCTTTATTTAATAGATTAAATTAGATGATCCGGTAGGATTTCTAATGACACAAATCCTCACCAGAGGCCAAATGACATGGAGGTTTACGACTATAGGTCATCGTTCGGCTTTCAACAATAAACGAGACCCATACCACATTTAAAGTAAGCTATATATGATCCCGAAATAACAAATATAAAATTGTTCATACAAGGCAAATTAAAGCCTGATTTATGTACGAACAAATATGATATACAGCAACAAACGACAACCACTGTTTGTTTAATCGGTAGATTCATCGTTCGTAAAATCTTAAATGTATGGACGACCTGTGGTGACATTCTATTGTTGTGTATCTACACTTTATAGTTACAGTTGATCAAAACTCTTGTTCACTTTGTCGATATAACAGAACTATAAACAACAGTACTGTCCTACCAGTGGGATGTTTAGGTAGCGAGAAAACCAGGTTTTACCTTACATGTTTTGGAGAAAAGGAGTAGGTCCGGTAAGGGCCGATTTTGGCCTCAAATGTCAGGTTCATCTGACGAAAGATTTTGGACACTTTTTAAACACTTAAGTGTCTATTTCAGTTGATTCAATTAGTTTATTTGAAAGATTTCAACTGATTTAGTCATTAAAAACTCACCGATTCAAGCTTAAATATGAAAAATCTATTAAATATGCCAAAACATGTCACTTTTTTCAGATTTTTTGTCAAAAATGAAAGTGGCCGCATCCGTGTTCATCTTCAACCTTTATATATGTTATGTATTATCATTAAATACAACTTACATTTTAATATAAAAGAATGAACACAAATGCGGCCACTTTTATTTAAAACGGAAACCGTCTAAAATTTAACTAAAATGCTAAAATTGTGACGATTTCAGTAATTTAGCATGACTTACTGATGCTATTTCCGATATATGTGCATTGTATTGTAAAAAAATATATTTATGTAGCGGAAGCATTCATCTTTCCAATAAATAACTAAAAGTTTACATTTTAACAATTTTGTAAAACTGCTCTTTTTTGGGGTCAAAAAAGGGTCTTACTGGACCTACTCCTTTCTTTACTTAGTTATGAATAGACAGTTGTTTTTCATTGGTTCTGTTGGTTGGTAGCGTTTGACTTTGTCAGTTTTTTTTAGAACTCTGGAATTCTTTCTCATATACTTTTTTCCACACAACATTTTCTCAGTTGAAATGAGACATTTCAATAGGTCCGACTAAGCATTTCTAAAGGAGTAGGTCCGGTAAGGACCGATTTTGGCCTCAAATTTCAGGTTCATCTGACGAAAGATTTTGACCACTTTTTAAAAACTTAAGTGTCTATTTTATTTGAATTAATTAGTTTATGTTAAAGATATTTAACAGATTAGTCATTAAAAACGATCCGATTTAAGCTCAAATATGAAAAATATACCTAATATGACGAAAAATGTCACTTTTCAGATGGTTTTTGGTAAAAATGAAAGTGGTCGCGTCCGTGTTCATCCTCAACCTTTATATATGTGATGTATTATCATAAAATACAACTTACATTTCAATATTAAGGATGAACACGAATGCGGCCACTTTCGTTTTACACGAAAACCGTCTAAAATGTAACTAAAATGCTAGAATTATGAGGATTTCAGTAATTTAGCATGACTTAATGGTGCTAGTACTGGAAATATGTGCATTGTATTGTCAAAAACAGCCCATATTTATGTAGCAGAAGCATTCTACTGTTCAATAAATAACTAAAGGTTTACATTTTAACAATTTTGTAAAACTGCTATATTTTGGGGCCAAAAAGGGGTCTTATTGAACCTACTCTTTTGAAATTAAAATTAGTTTGTATATAATATTCCTTTTGAATGGAAAAATATATCAAGTTTAATCTTGCCATTCTACGTGACCTTATTTCATATTCTAACTTTTCAATGTCATTTTAAACGCGATGTATATGCCTGTATCCATTGGGCAGCAATTAATTGTCTATGTTTGTTTACAAGATACATTGTGTACTTGTAACACTGACAGAACTTCCAACGGCATGTGAAATATATGAAATCATTAAAGCTTGTAATCAAACGTTTATCTTTCGAATTCGATTTTCTCAAAAAGCAATAAAGTCAACTATTATATATTAAAAGAATCTAATATAAAAACCGACTTTAAATTGATAACCTAAAAGACACAATAATGTTCTTTCCAAAACTTTTATAAGAAATTATTTTTTTATGCAGACAGACAGTTTACACAGATAAAGTACAATCGGCTTAGTTTGATGAGCCGGCACGATTTAGTGTATGTAAAAGAATTTTTCAGAAAAAAACAACAAGTCATTTGATGGGGTTAACATCCTAAATGTCCCAAATGATTGTCATGTAACGACGTTACAAGTCTTTTAGACCAAATATATAGATCCAGTTGTCAAGTTGTCAACAAGTACACGTGTTTACTTTCTGTGTTGGTCTGTGTTGTTTATATAGGGAATGTTCTCATGTATTTCGTCGTTACTTATCTTCACATAATGTCATTGAGAGAGATAAAAGGCAAATACGTATGCTTTTTCGGACGATTTGTAAAACCTTGAGTTTGATTCCCAGAATGCATATTTGATATACATGTATGTGTGAGTCCAGTCAGTTGGTATCAATTTTAAGATCATATTGTAACAAATAAACTTGATGATAGTGAAATTAAAAAAATCTATAATTTACTATACATCAGTAGCGCATTAGTTAAGGAACAAAATAATCTAAAAAGATTGATAAGTAATGGAGCTCCTTTTTGAAATATCATTCGTTTCGTCAAAAGGCTGGAAAAGGCTGACTCGGACTTTTATCCTATTATTTGCATTGGCATTGGTATAATTTGGATCTCACATCGAAAAATGAAAATCTAGGATCTACTTAAATTTGGTAAAATATCTTTTATAAGCTATGGATTTAAAGGGGCAAAATGTTTTACCCTGTATCGTAGAGTTTGAACAACTGACGAAAAAGGCCGAAATGTAATCTCATCTCTTTTAATTGATTATATCTACGTCGTGTAGCCTCTGGTGAATGGGTGCTTCATTGGTAATCATACCACATCTCCTTATATTATAACAATAAAAACGTTAAAAATTGAAATTATGAAGATGCAAGAGTTTTTTGTCGGTTTTGTCCGCTCTCTTATGTTTTTGTAGCTTAAAGGTTGTCTGTATTTATTCCACTAATCATTTGTCCTTGGCACCTGCTGTTCACTGTAAACATGTTATGTACAGTAATATTTTTGTCTAAAATCAGTTCACACATTGTTATAAATAAGGAAATTATGCTTCAATTGATAATATGTATTTCATAACAACAAAATACCTGGACAATTTGTTGTGTAATATAACTTGACACGTGGACGGACATGCCTTGGATTTAAAAGAAGAGTTGAAGTATAATCCCTTACAGTAACACATTAATATTCCTGAGGTATAGATACCGAGATTCTATGTTGAATTGTAGTAAAATAGCAACTCCACGACACAAACAACAAAAAAACATGTTATATAGTAACAAATAAACTTCGGAAATACCCAAGTGTTTAAATGATATGATAGGCTCAAAATCGACCGGTGTATAAATAAAATTGTGTAAAAATCTAACATTTACCAATAAATTTAGTGATCCTGTATCTCGTCAGTTTTTGTACTATGAGGATAATTCGGTGTAGGGTATAGATTGTTTGTACTCTATTTTCATTTGTTAAATCACATGGTGCAATTTTTTTTAGAGAGTTGCGTCGTTTGACACTATGTAGGAATCAGAACATATTTTTACGAACTAACCTCTTGAAGTTAAATGGTCGTTCCCTAAGCCCATTGTAATTTGTGTACACGCTCTCTTTTTTCAAGCAACACACAAAATTCTTTGCTTTGGAGATATGTACAGACTTAAATCATACATATTTAGTTGCCATTATTTCAAACATTTTTCATAATTTCTGGTCAATACAAGAACTGGTTAAAGTAGTAAAGGCAGACCTTGTCAAACGAAGGTAATGACATTAAATTTCACAGTACCAACATGAATTGCTAATCGAAAATTGTTGTCTCTTAAAATCTTTTAATCTATAAAGCGTTTATAAGATTTTCAAGTCTTTCAATCTATTAAGCGTTCATTAGATCTGAAGAAGTACATCGACGTGGTTTGACAGCCAATGAGACAACGATTCACCAGATTTAAAATGACGTGGATGTGAGATAGTAGCTGTCATCGACTATTTCTTAGCATTCGACAGTTAAACGTGTAGTGTTAATATATTTATATAAATGATTGGCCCCTTTAATAATAAGGAAGTGGTGTCTTCAAATATAAGATTATTATTGTTACCTTGAACCACTTTTAAAATGCAGTTATTGTGTTTGTTTTAATAGTTTATTCGTGACATCCGTATACACAGGCGTTCATTCTCCTCTCAATTGAACCATTGCACTTATTCTTACAAAGACTGGTTGGTAGTTTAGAAATTTTTACGTTCTGCAAATATAAAATAACAGGCTTGCATGTACGCATACTGTACACATATTGTATAGCTAAAACAGACAAACCCTGTAATCACTAATATTTAATCATCCCATGCAGCATTGTACATAATAAAAGCAATAAAACCCGTATAATACGCTTCAGAAGAGATGCTAATGTACTATTACAGTCATTCCTCTATTGATATTTACAGAACCACACAATCAACATACCATCATTTTTCAAATGCCATTAAAACTGTATAATCTTTTACATCAAGGATATGCTTATCTACTATAGTTTTGAAAATAAGAGGAAGTTTTCCGGGTACAATATCTTCGAAGGGCGTATTGAAATATCATAATTAAAGATTTCAAAGATATCTGTTCTGTATTTAAAGTTCTGATTAAACGTAAAACAATGGTTTTACTGTTGCAAATTTAGTGGTCCTACATAAAAATGCTTTGACCATTAGTTTTTTTAACTTTTATTGTCTTTTGGTCTCTGGTGGAGGGTTTTCTCATTAGCAATCATACCACATCTTATTTTTAATATTTTAATATTTTTAAACCTAAGAACACTTTAAAAAAAACGGTGAAAATATCTCTGAAATACTTCGGTAAGTCTGGTATGAACTTGACAGTATATTTGTCTTTATATAAAAAAGAAGATGTGGAATGATTGCCAATGAGACAACTATCCACAAAAGACCAAAATGACACAGACATTAACAACTATAGGTCACCGTTCGTCCTTCAACAATGAGCAAAGCCCATACCGCATAGTCAGCTATAAAAGGCCCCGATAAGACAATGTAAAACAATTTTGCATATTTTGATAAACGATAGACCTGATTAGTGCATATCGAAATTGACTTTGTGTCAGAATATGAAAAAAAAATCAACAGGAGATACTGTTGTTAATCGCCAAAATTGTCTTTGAACAACTTCGCCTTCTTCATTTTGTTCCATAGTAACATAATTTCACAAACTTCGAAGCATTGGCAATCGATCAGACTGCACTATCTAGGACTGGTAATCATTTTAACGTACTGAATCAGTTGTGTTAGTATCACAATGGGCACCATGGTATGTGTTTATACGGAAGAATCTTAATTAAACATATTGAGGAAAACGAACTCATCAGGGATAATCTAAGAGTCGGGAACATATTTGCGAAAACCTGTGTTTGACTCAGAACCGTTTTTTTTATTTATCCTATTAATTTTGAAAAAAAGATTATACTGATATGTTCATAAGTTCATGGACAAAAAAAAATACATTAGAATCCTCCATCTCGACCAAGACAAAGACATACATTGTATTTCAATTTAACAAGTAAATTCGTCCATTAATCCTTTTCTCATAGTAAGTGACTTTTTCATAATTTACCCATTCCTATCTTAATGTGGGTTTTAATGATTCACTTTTTCATTATTCATGATTATTGAATTATACAACATGACAAAATGTTAGACTATGAAAAATTATCAACTCAATCAATTGCACTCATTTCGATATCTGGAAATTCTTGTTTCTTCACAATGTGTTTTATACAAATTAAAAATATTAATCCATTGTACTATTACACGTTAATGATTTGATTTTACAAATATGACCTGGTATACCATGCATGAGAATATTCTTACGGTTAACGCAAACAAGTGTAGATTGTACCAAGTACATTTAGATGTTTTATCTTATTCAATTCCGACCAATATCAAATTTGATTGAAAAGTTAATTAAAAATAGATTACGGTACAAAACTAATTTATTCTCTTTCCGACGTAAGTCATGTAAGTGATCAAGTCGAAAAAGCAAAAACAAATAAATAAATACATTCTTCTGTCGACTGGATACTTATGATATAAACATTTTTATGTGTATAGTAAAAGTTTAATGTACTTTATGCAGACAAATAGAATTAACACTTTTTGATTTGTTCGCGACAATATCAACGATCAGTTCAGTTTCGACGGACTTTATATAGTACCATTGAAAGGAAAATGGCTGCAACAATATTAATTGAAAAATGAATAAGCCGATATAGGACTAAAATATTTAAAATAGTATCGCAATATTTAAATTAAATTCGTATGCTGCAATAAGGATTGGCTACTACAATTAGTTTTATGTCAGAAGACAAAGGCGGATTAAAGAGACCTATGCATCGCTATAAGTCGCACTTCATAAGAAAATAATCGATTCAACCACTTCGAAGTTACTGCCCCGGCAAAGGTCAATAACTTCTATATTGAGTTTATAAATCCTTTCTGATATATATATTCTATCTGGTATAGAGTTTATTAAAATAATCTGACTACCCGATTTGTCTTTTCATGTCAACGTACCGTTTCATTTCGTATAACAAAAATTCAACACACTTTCATGTATGCTTTAGACTGGTACGGTTATCGTCCAGTGGAAGATTCCTTATTTCAACTTGACTTTAGCAACAATCTATCATCAAAATAATGGATTCACGTATAATAATATTTAATTGTGTAAGATGATGTGATAAATGTCATAATTTCATCAAACGGAGTCAGTTGTTGTCAACAAATCATCCATTGATTTCTCATCAGCAGCGTAATGATATAAAATCTCCGACATCCATCGACACTTTACCTTAAGGAAATTATATGACTGATCTATAGTGATCTATCGTAAGGAGTCTATATCACCACATACTGATCTATATTGATCTATCGTAAGATACCTTCAATATTTCTTTATTGACTGATTGATTTTCAATAAAGTTTACGTAACCTTTCATCCATTTGGGGGCGCTATAAGTCGTCAGTGTTAGAGATTGTAAACTGTGATTTCTAGAAATAATGAACGGTTTTAGACTCAGATCACAGTCTCTGTGCAATTTCAAAAGGAGGCGTCCCAGTAACTTTAGACTTGAAACACTAAGCCGATCGACATGGTCCAAAGAGGACTATTTTAGACGACGCGCTTCAAGGTACAGTAATTTGTATGTTTTTGTTTCGAAAATTGTGTGTTTTGTTTGTTTAACAAATTCCCTTTCTTGGCGGTTTACTCGTTCAAAATATTTTTTATAATGAGAATTTTATATTTTATCTTTTTATTTGCTAATATGTTTGATTCTGCTGTCACCATTTTTATTTAGAGAAGGTCCTCTGGTATCATCTTTCAAGTAGCCTTCCTTACAAGTTGTACGTCATATAAACTAATGTGGTGAAACTCACAGATCGTTATTTCAGGAAGTTAATCGCTATACACAACATACATCCCTTGAGCATTTTCATTCTTAATTTGTTCTATTATTTATGTTTCCCCCTTTTAAATTAATGTCTTTACATTATCTAGTTTATAAAAGGCATTTTTTTGTTATGTATAATGTACACTATACATGTACTAATTGTGCGGACATTTTTTGTAACAACAATGAAGTGTACATGAATGATATACATATATATAAAAAAAATAGATATATCAATGTAAGGATAAGTAACAAGAAATATTGTTGATTTATCTAAAGTCGATTCGACTTATATGAAAAGAGATATTCAGGTTGTTTAAAAAAAAAAGTGATAGAATAATTCCATTTAGAAAGCAACACATCAACATATTACTAGGTTTTATTCCACTAGTTGAGGATACCTAGTTTTTCTAATAACAATCCTGACATCGGCACCGAATTCATAAAGGGGCAAAATAAGAGCGAACATCAATAAACACCACAGTTTTTGAAAATATATGTTCCAGGATTCAAGTCACCAAAATGCTTCTTTCTAGTGTTTCGTACGGCTGTTTGTGTGACCTTGTTTTGGTCTCTTTCTTTCGTGTTCTAGCCGCTAGATTCCTGCTTAATTAGATTTTGTCACTTAGATAAAAAAAAAAAAAAAAAAAAAAAAAAAAAAACCAACGTGTTGCTAATGACGAATTCGACACTTACCTACGTAAAGTTCATAAGAAAACATATATTATTTTATTTTTGTACATCCAGTACCGTTAAGACTTTTCCGCAGTCAATTCAGTAATGTTCAGTAGTTTTTCAGACAATTCAGTATGTTGTTGATGTGTACATGTACAAATAAACAATTGTACATAATTGAACTGACTGGACAGATCTTAGTTCACGGCTGGCTGTTTTAACATTATGGAATTTACCACAATGTATACAATTGACTGATAGCTTAGAAATGTTTAAATGATTTAATGAGCTGTTAAGGATACACTGACCGTTCTTGATCAAAATTAGTTTACTAGTGTTACCCAGTATACTTACATGGTACTCAATAATGGTCTTATTCGATGAACAGTTGAACACACTATGAACCGAACGATTGAAGTTTTTGATTGTATATTACATATGGTTATGATGAAAATAGTTTACATGTCATAGTTGTCGTTTATGATTGTAAGAAACCCCACTGTTTTGATAAAAAAAATATGTAATAAACAAGTAACTAGTACTAACATTAAAGTAAGTAATACCATGGAAAAGTACATACACGTCAAAAAAAAATAATAATAAAACGTTATTTTTAATTTTAGTTTCTTGTGTATAATTCGGAGTTTAGTATGACGTCCATTATCACTGTACTAGTATAAATATTTTTTTTAAGGGGCCAGCTGAAGGAGTTTCTCGCTACATTGAAGACCCGTTGGTGGCCTTCGGCTGTTGTCTGCTCTATGGTTGGGTTGTTGTCGCTTTGAAACATTCCCCATTTCCTTTCTCAATTTTAAATCTAATTCAAACAAACAAAATTACCATACTTCTTTGCTATTTATGAGTGCACTATTTAACCAGGTCACATCCAGTTGCCTTAAAAAAGATATGTAAACACCTAGAATACTGGATGCATCAAATCTTGTTATGTAACTTTAATCTCTATAATGTTATTACAAGATCATGTACAATTTTGCATGTTGAAACAACTATCATTAGTGCATTGTTATAAAACTGTTCCAATACAAGTGTCATCTGGGTAATCTAAATCCGGAAATGTAAATTCTTTTACAAATAGGGATCACATGTAGTTCTTATTCTAGAGAAAATCGACCAACTTTGTAACGACTTTGACCTTTTCATGTTACAAGATTCATCATTCTTAAACAAAACAAGAGAAAATAAATGAAATAATACTCCCAGAGGTATCTTTAGATTTTGCTACAGCGATGTATTTAAAGTAATACTCCACCACGGCTATCATAAAGAAGCCCATGAATCTAATGCTATTCTAAAGTCAACAGTATTGTGTCAACAAGTTAGAAATAAATTAATTCTGTGTTGTAAAGATCTCTCATAATTACGACATTAATACTTAATTTTCTTTCTTTCAGTTCCCCGGCGTCCGATTTAACATTTCGACGTGATGTTTTCAGCAGAAGACAGTACGGATCTGTTGAACTGGTGAGTTTTATTTTTATGTTTTTCTTCATTGTTTATAATCCGACTTGAAACTAATTTCATACAAAACAACTTTAACAATTGATTGATGGCTTGTTTAATAAGCTTCTAATTGTCTCGTCCCCTCAACAGCGATAAAAAATAAATGTAAGAACTGAAACGTACAACGATAAACAAACTAAGCAAGCTAGGGCTATATGCACCCTTAACTAGAGATAACTTTGGAAATAGTCAACATTGTTAAAGATTGTATCCCAGATATCCAAATGTTTCAGATATATCATTTGGTATAAACACGTTATTTTGTAAACAACTGCAATGCGTCTTACATGTGTGAGCGTTTAATGTTGTAACTCCATCTCTCTAAACGTTTGGAAATTGAATATGAAGTTAGTTTAAAATCACAATATTAGAAACAAAAGACTGAAATATGAACAAACTACTGAATTAGATGTTGGAAAAATGAAGTTAACTTAATATGGTAGTTTTAAAGTGGTGTTTACTTTACAAAAATATACTTATATGTCGGTATTTAAATAACATTTTATCTTTTCTTGATCTATTTTTTTTCTTTAGAAATATTTAGTCTAAATGCTAAAAAGTACTAGTGTTAGAAAAATGAAATATAATTACCGTATTTTTGAAAGATTTGTTTATTATGCAAAGACATACATATATTGTCGGTATCTAAACAATTAACATTGTATCTTTTCTTGATCCAAATTATTCCTTTTAACTATGTAGTCTAAATGGTGATGGCAAATAACTTATAATCTCTGTTTAATTTATTCATAACTTGTATTGACTTGGGATGAATTACAGATTATATACAGTTGCCCTATGTTAAAGACAACAAAACTCCACCTTACAGGTCTTTTTGTCATGAACATGGGTTTACACACTCAAATATAACGTCAAAGTACCCAAATTGAACCAAGAACCCCAAATTGCACTTCTGTAGCTAAAAAGCAGTGGAAATCGTACACATTTTTTTTCAAAAACTTAACAGTTTACATTGTTATGAATTGATATTATGCACGTCTATAACACCAATAGTTATATGTAGATACACATAAAACTTTCGCAGTATTTATCAACAGATGAGTTTTCCCTGGGAAAACGTAGAATCTATGTAAACCTCACCGTATGACGTTCACAAAATGTCAGAGCAAAAAAGTATGTTAAAAGCATCAATTTAAACAAATTTTAAAGTAAGCATGGGCTAATGTCAATTTGTTTTATATTTGAAGAAATAAAAGAAAACATCTGTAATGCGATTATTGATCCATAGATTGGAAAGAAAGAAAAGGAATATAAGATTGTTTCAAGAAACTGTTTTTTTTATTGGTTATTAAATATCAACCTTTTAGACAGTACATTTGCACTAAGAGATGCATGCTCATCAGATACATTGAAACACTATCTAACATCGTATATACCACATTGAAACACTATCTAACATCGTATATACCACATTGAAACACTATCTAACATCGTTTATACCACATTGAAACACTATCTAACATCGTATATAACAGTCTCAGTAGATATCATGTATATTGAATTATCGCGGTCACATCATTATGTCTTTGAAACAGACCCTTCACGCTAAGAAATTTATTTTTAATACTACGTGATACGACGATATTTCCACATTACAACTATTATAGATCATAAGGTAAAACCACACCTAAACAAGACGTGACTTTTGAAATTATGTTTTCAACAACATTTCTTTAATTATCGAATTGAATGTAAAAAAGATAAATTAACACGACTAGTTTGCTGTAAAGAATATAAATCTTTCTAAAGTAGATATAAACAGTAGATTTAATTGACAGTAAAAACCAAAGATTATAAAGAATGAAGATTGAAATATCAAGTTCCATTTTAGTTTAATAGCTTTTCATTTTGTTTTAATACGTTTTGGATTTTCAAATGTATTGGCCACGAGCATCGCTGTAGATATATTTATACTGTCTCGTAATTACGTTTGTTTTAAAAACCACATAAAATTCAGAATATAAATTAGGATTATGTCAAAGAGAAAACAACCATAGAGCGTGAAACAGCCGAAGGCTACAATTGGGTCGTAAATGCAGCGAGAAAAATCGACACCGTAGCTGGCCCCCTAAATAACTATGTGTACTTGTTCTTTCGGACGTCATACTAAACTCAAAACATATAAACTGACTGAAAAATAAAAAAAAAAAATATATGCAAGACTAACAAAGATAACAGGCTCCTGTTTTGAGACGGACACAAACATGCGGCGGGGATAAATAAGTTTTCTGAATCTCAACCCTCCTCCTTTAATTTTAGCCAGTATAGAAAAGAAAAACACACAGCAACACGCACAGTGAAACTGAGTTTAAATGATATCTGAGAACGAAGTAAATATAGGTAACATAAATAGCTAAGCAAAGTGACAATGATACATAAATTATCATATGAAAATCAAGCACAATTCCTCCCATTAAGGGTATAATACAAATCATCATAACATATATGAGAAGAACAAACCCCGAATCATGACACAAACTGGTTTTAGAGTAAATGTGTTTATATCCGATGCAAAGACCCTATGAGTGAATCAATATTAATACCAAAATATGCCATTCTTAATGACCTGACAACAGTATATTCCTTCTGAAAAAGTCTGTTTAAAGTTTTGGTTAGCTTTTGAGGTGCATGTCGACGTTTTTGTCTTTTGTAAAGAATATTATCATGAAGTACTGAATGTGAAATACCTGAACGTATAAGATGTCTGCATGTTGATTCATTTTTACAAACGATGTCCTTGTACTGATGATGAAATTAAGTAAATGTTTTGACTAGTTTGTGTAATAAATGTTCAGTAAAGAATACATAGATTTCTTTCGTTAAAATCAAGATCGTTGTTACATACGTATGCGAATCGAATAAGATGAGATATAAAACCACCATAAGATAATGAGAAGGGAAAAAGTAAATAGCTAACAATATGAAAAGACAAATCATCTTTTAACAAAATCTTCGGTATTTAACTTCCTGTTAAAGATATTGATATCAGGAAAGGGCAGTGTTTATTATTATCATAATAACTAATTAGAACTTTTTAAAGTCAGTTCGTTAGGATAAATCTTTAAAGTATGCATACTGAAGTCGTCATTTAATACCAAGTCGTCATTAAATAGAGCCAATAATATACTTACAATTAATGTTATGATGATGAACTAATTATGAATCATTGTAATTTGTAAAACTTTGGATTGATTCCAGGAGTTGTATTCAATACATAATCTGGTCATTGTGATTAGGTACACGATATAATCACTTTGATTTGGTATTTACTCTTTTTAAGAAGAAGACCCAATATTATTTGGTTATAAATATAGGCAACAGTGATTAACTGATTTTCGAATCTGCTTCTGTTCATTTGTAACCGAACCACAATGCGATTCAAAAAGTCAGACTTAATGACCTTAGTGAGACTGTTGTTTTCGGGTGTCTCCAAAGACATGTTTTACTACAGGCCATCACATTTTCAGAAAAGTTTTAAATTCTATTCGACTATATCAGCAAACTGTTTAGCGTCAATCTATTTACATTTACTAGGTGCATATAAATCTTAACAAAATCAATTTTCGGATAATTGTAAACGGGTACGATATAAACATTGTATACAGTTAGATATGCCCAATGCCCTACTGGTTTAACGACTCAACAACTGTTGGACGAATTCGCACCAGATAAAGTTCATACAAAAGACAAGTGTTATCTGTTCTTCAATCAGTATTATACAATTGTAGTACTGTTCTCGAATGCACTACATACATGTTAACTCTGTCACAGTATACATCTGTCCATTATATCATATATCTATTTTTATCTATATCAACTGAATTACAATGGCTGCAAGTATATTGTGATATGTTCCAATGGTTTTTACGAATATATAAAAGTAAAATGACAAAAAATCTGAAAAGAAAAATCAAATCGGCTTGTCCTTTATCAAATGGCTAAATAATAACACAAACACATCAAACAGTTTGAAAACAGCTGTGATATTTCTGACTTGGTACAGGCATTTCTATCTGTTGAAAATGGTGGATAAAACAAGTAATGATATTTGAATTGTTATTCTAATATTTCGTTTACTTGGTACTTCTATTTAATACGAAACCATTCCGTGAAAAAATGGTCAATCCATCGTTTTGACTTCCTAAACAAGAAATATCAGAAATATTATATTTAGCGTTGTAATAAAAGCGCGAGGTTTGGCTAGCCGCAAAACCACGTTCAAATCACCATTATTTCTTAAAATGTCCTGTACCAAGTCAGGAAAATGGCAGTTGTTATTTAATAGTTCGTTTCGTGTGTGTTGAATTGTCGTTTGGGTTTTTTGTTGTACTTCAATGTTTCTGTTGTTTCGTTGTTTCCCTCTTATAGTTGATGTGTTTACCTTCGTTTTAGTTTGTAACCCGGATTTGTTGTCTCTCAATCGATTTATGACTTCCAAACAGTGGTATACTACTGTTGCCTTTATTTACTATATGAATATCTGACTAGTGACACTCAATCGTTCAATGTAACATTTCTCTATAAAACTTCGTTTTTCGACTCTTACTAATTTATGAAGCAGACCATATGTACCCTATCTACTGATGACAAGTCGTTGCAGTATTATTATTATTGATTGCAAAAAACCTTAACCTTTATTGTACTTTTATACAACAACGAAATTGAGCTTGATACAACTTTAAGTTGTAGTATAGTTCTAGTACTTCGAGAGCATATTAAGTCATTAGTTAATACATTAAATAGATATTGTTCTAGAAAGATCTCGTTATTTAAACGAACATGACTTTATTTAATACAGTAGATGATTATTCTGTGTTTACAAACCAGATGCTATTGCAGCAGTAATCGTTTCATGACACGCCAATAAGCACGTTGATTAGGTTTAAACCATTAACCCTCTTTACAAAATACTTCCACATGGAACAGTAAGGAAACTTAATATGAAGACAACGACAATCATATACGAACTAACAGCTTATCGCCTGGATATCAAGGAAATTCTTTTTTTAGTGGTACACATACTTTTAAATGCCTTTCGTTATAGGAAATGTTAACTTGAAATGACTAACAAAACGAACACGTTTTTTTTAAAATGTTTAATACATGTTTGGTAAATGGCCCAGTAACAAGCAAAACCACCAAATTACTGAACTCCGAGGAAAA
This sequence comes from Mytilus edulis, assembly GCF_963676685.1. Taxonomy (NCBI): domain Eukaryota; kingdom Metazoa; phylum Mollusca; class Bivalvia; order Mytilida; family Mytilidae; genus Mytilus; species Mytilus edulis. The sequence goes on from NC_092345.1 coordinate 5,700,456, forward strand.
TTCAAAATGGAAAGTCCTTAATCGAATGGAAAAATCAAAAAGATCAAACACATCAAACGAATTGATAACAACTGTCATGTTCCTGACTTGGTACAGGCATTTGTCTGATGCAGAATATGGTGGATTAAACCTGGTTTTAAAACTATTTAAAACTCTCACTTGTATGATCGTTACATCAAATTCTGCTATTCCTAGTTCTCTTACCATTTCCAATCGGATTTTAATTTCCGTGATAAGCACAATCTTTTCAATTAGAAGAACCAATTGGCCACATGAGTTCATCTTTGGGTTTTATTGTGCTTTCAAATTCTATATTTAAACACTGATAATTCAAAATGGAAAGTCCTTAATCGAATGGAAATATCAAAAAGTTCTCACACATCAAACGAACGGATAACAACTGTCATGTTCCTGAATTGGTACAGACATTTTTCTAATGTAGAATATGGTGGATTAAATCTGGTTTTAAAACTATTTAAAACTTTCACTTGTATGACAGTTACATCAAATTCTGCTATTCCTAGTTCTCTTACCATTGCCAATTGGATTTTAATTTCCATGATAAGCACAATCTTTGCAACTAGAAGAACCAATTGGAGCACATAAGTTAATGTTTGGCTTTTAAAATTTTGAAATTTTGAAATTCTATATTTAAACACTGAAAAGCTGCTTCAAAATAATAGGGAGTTATCTTCCCTATACTCTTTACTCAACAATGCAAACTTTGGGTTATCTCTTATCAAAAAAGAATATTTTTGTTCACTCACAGAAATTACATAGCTTACGATTCCTTATACCGTTGAACGATTTTTCTCGAATTATTTAAACAGACCATATATCTGTCATTGGCCGTCTCAGAATCAAATGGGTTATAAGTGTTCATATAACGATAAAATCACGTCATTGGTTGAATTTCCACTGTAGGGTCATTTTATCCAACACGCCGTGTTGCTTTACACTTACGAAAATATTAAACAGAATGCATGAATATAAGTTATGTTCACAAATTGTTGTCAATAAATTGAATTATAGCAATTGTTAAACAAGTAAGAGTTTCAGCTAGCTATAAAACCAGGTTTAACCCACCACTGTATTCTTAAGGAAACGCATGTTTCAATCAGGAATATTTGTTTGATATGCTTGAGCTTTTGATTGTGCTATTCGATAAGGGACTTTAAGATTTAGAAATTCAGTATGTTCGTAATTTTACTTTTTCCTAAATGACGAACCGAGCAATCCTCAAAAGGGACAACCATTAATTGAGAAAATATATATAGGATGTATCATTATATGATAATATTGTTTCAAAAAGATTATTTTCTATTTCCTTTTGTTTCAAAAATACCGAACTATTACATAATAGATAATTCTAAATATGAAATTTGAAAACACTTTAAAATTGGTCTAGACAGATCTAGTACAGGTAAATCATGCACCTGATTGCCTGAAATAATAACAACAAAAAAACTTAACAGGGAAGTTGGATAAGCCACAATGAGGAAACAACTCAAAATCATATTGGACACTACCCAATCATATTCATGATTTTAAACACATTGGTTGATTCTAAATTAAGTTAAAAAAATTTTCAAAGGCAAGTTATATAAGTAAAATTACAGACATGCATATACTAAAAGCTGCACTTGATATAAGTCTGGAAACAAACTGTTTGTTTCTTCCCACAACAAACACAGAATGATATCGGTGTACTACGATTCTGTGATGTGTTTTCCTTAATAATGCAGTGTTTGGTAATGAAAGAATGGAACCTTGTCAATGTTTATCGTCTTTCAAATAAGTTTGTTTTTTAAGGAATTTGGTGTTGATGACAGACATTTAAGTGTTGTTTTGTTTGGATTTAAACTTTATATACAGTCACTGGATAATTTAAAGATACCAAATGAGCAAAATTAACATTGAGCTTATTAGTTCTAAATTTCAGATTAAACTTCTGTTTTGATTATAGTTGCTATCAATATAAAACAAATGTGGAAAAAAAATGGTATGTGGTAAGTGAAATGACTAATATTGCATTTAACTAGGATTTTGTCCCCTCCTAAACAGTAAAATAACAAAAAAACCGAACTCCATGGAAAACGCAAAACGGAAAGTTCATTATCAAATGGCAAAAACAAAAGCTCCAACACATCAAACGAATGGATAACAACTGATTTGAAACTGAAATTTTCTTATGTAGAAATTGGTATATTTAAAATTTATTAATAGCTAGCTAACCTCTCACTTGGGTGACATTTGCGTTAAATGGCACTACATTGATATCAACGTGTGAACAAAACAAACGGACATAATACGTAAAAATGACAAAAACAGAAGTACAGCAGTCAACATTTTGTTACACTCTTAACTATTATAAAAACAAATAAATATGTCAACAAATAAAAATAAAAATGTATCATGTGAATTATTTCAGAATTCAGGGCTTTATTAACACAAATAAACATATGCTCCTTTTACATATAAGCTGAAAGGTTACACAAGCATATAAACAAAAATGAAAGACAAGAATTAAAAAAAGTTTGTTGGCAATGAAATTACCCAATATGTATAAGGATATATGCTAAGATAAAGCATAGCAAGTAATTGATAGAATACATTGTGTATTCAAAGAAAAATAACCATCAAGAAGCTGATGATCCCTCTCATCATGTGAAAACCATTAGATCAAGTTGCATTCGGGTAGTGTGCTCACAACGAGTAATGTTAAACCATTGAAAATCCCTAGTCTGAAGAGTGAATCCTCTTCCACTTAAGCTGAATTTATTTGATCGGATCCCAATTACATTAGGAATTGCCTTATAACATGCATAAATGTGAAACTTCATAAATTTTTTATGCATGTCTCTTATGTTAATTTAGTTATATGAAAATTAGGGAGCGTGTAGTTTTTTGCTTTATTAAAACTTGAATTTACTAATTTATCAAACCTGAGCAGACCCTGTTTAGTGGTAAAAATCTAATGAATCGAATGATTTTAATGCTTAAATCACTGTACTAAAAATTTAAGGCTTGCTAACTGTTTATTTATTTCTTCAATTAAATGTAACAAAATAATTTAATCATGTACTTCCTCATTTTGTTGTGATTCATTAATGACTACTTGAATCTGATTTGTTATTATTAACAGCAGTGGTATCATATGTTACTATCCGATTATAAACTTTTCTTTTCTATATAAAATTTTTCTATTTTTCATTCCAATAAAAATTAACTCCTACTATTTATAACAACGAACATTCCATGTAGATTTTCTCGTTATATATAAAATATTAGTTTGTTCGTCTAATTCATTTGAGATTAGGAAAAGCCTGAAGCAATTAGAATGTCCCACGCATAATTTGTCAACAGGATCTTAATTTGCTAAGATTAAGTATTTGTTGACATTATCTGTAAACCGAACTCAATGTTTTCAACAGTGAAAATTGACCATTACACTGTAAGAAGTATAGTGATTTATATAATTTTACTGTCCATCTAACCTTTAGCATTGTCTGTAATCCGATAGAAAAGATTTAGGACCCATTCCATTAGAAGGACTTTATATCTGTTTTCTAAGCTTATATATACTCTGATGTCATAAGCAATTTCATCTTCTTATTCAATGGTTTTCTTTTTACCATCAATTACATCAACTTATCAACTTATAATCCTTAAAATTAATAACGAAGAAAATCCAAAAGGAATAGTTTGGTTTCGTTTTTGATTATAAAAATATTGTGTTTCTTTTTTGCAATTGCCATTATGAATTCTAATGAAATACAATATTTACATTTCATTGAGCTTCATCCTGTACATGGATGTACGCAAATTTGAATATGGATTATTCTTTAAGCACGCAATTTGAAAAAAAATGCGTAGGATTACATTTCAAGTTATTCCTTTTAAAATGAAATTTTGAAATGATAAAAGAATTAGTAAGGGAATTATGATCACCGTGTATTACGCACTAGATTTGTGGTCACTGTGTATTACGTTTTAGCATGATGAATTCTGTTTATCACGTATAAGAATTGAGGTCAAAGTGATATCAGCTTCCGTGAACACGACACGTATTTTTAGAATGTCATGCACATGGTTCATTGTCGTCAAATATTTCGATACAAAAACAAACATTAATCGTTGCACATTTTGTCATGTTGGGGATTTTTATAGCTTACTTTGCGATATGGCCTTTTCTCAATGTCGAATAGTGAAGTCCATATTTTCATAGGATTTTTGCTATAATAATTGTTCCTGTGTTTTCCTCTTATAGCTGATGTGTTTACCTCTGTTTAAGTTTGTAACCCGAATTTGTTTTCTCTCAATCGATGGATTTTGATTACCGATATACTACTGTTGCCATATTTTTATATCTAAACCAATACTGAACTTACATTTAAAATGTTGGTAACTGTATAGCTCGCTATGTGTTTTGGGTTCTGCTCATTGATGAAAGCCGTTCGGTGACCTATAACTTATAACGTTAACGTTATTTGGTCTGCCGAAAAAGGTGGTCTCATTGAAATTGATACCACATGTTGTGTTTCAAATTGAAAAATAAAATCAAAATTGCATTGAGTTAAATTATACTATACTACTGTACAGCATTACAACAATACCTTGAAACCTGAAAGTGATTTATTGTACATTACATTATATGCTGACACTTTATCAATTAGGATTTAGATTTCCGTTCGAAAGATAAATATTCTATGGCTTTTCTCGAGAAAAAAAAGAGATAAAGCAATATCACCAAACGGGACATAACTGATGCGCCTAATCCATCAGACCTTATCTGTGGGAAAACGAACCCCATAGTTTCTTGGTAATCCTTAATTTTCTCGCGGGGTCTTTCAAGAATGTATGTTATAATGTTATCAACCAAGCGCTAATTCCGAGAACTAATCAGCACTGGTATCGTCCACGTGCTAGTAATGATGTAACTTCTAAATATAAGATTTATGCAACCAAACATTTTTATGTTTTTAAATTCAGCTTAAAATGACTTTTGATAATGCCTGTACTAAGTCAGGTATATGACAAATGTTATCCATTCGTTTGATGTGCATGAGTTTTGATTTTGCTATTTGATTTTCGCTTTGAATTTTTTGAGTTCAGTATTTTTGTGATTTAACTTTTTGCATATCAAATGCAATAAAAAAACAAAAGAGCCAGGTTGCTGATGAAAAAAACAATATCCCCTTACATTACATTAATCAATGGTATTTCATCTTCGGAGAGAACTAGGCTTACTTTAACTTTAAAATTGGCATGCAAATATGAAATTAAGTATTTGTAAGAGCACTGTAGAGATTTGTATATCATGAACAGTGGGTTTCGGACATTATATTTACTTGGTTAATTATAACTACATGACTTTCCATTTTTAGAAAATTGTCTTAGATTCCTGTTGATTCGTTTAAAAATCTTAATGAAGAAAGAAATAAACTATCAACAGGCTAGAGGGAATCGATTTCATCAGATTGTTTCTTTATATAGAAGTCGTTTATGTTTTATTCATTTTGTTTTATGCAGTGTTTTGATTCAGAAGGTTGATAAAAGCTTTGAATTGAAATAAAATCTATTAAAACGAAAATATACTAATTAGTCGTAGATAACATTTTTAATTCCTGTCTGGTGCCGTCAGATTGGCATAATTAATGTTGTTTACCAAACTAAAAGTTATTAATACGGTACAATAATATTTTTATGCAGTATTTAGATGATTATTGTGACGTCAATTTTTACTGAACTAGTACACAATTTCAATTAGGGGCCAGCTGAGGACCACCTCAGGGTTTGGGAATTTCTCGCTGCGTTGAAGACCAAATAGTGACCTTCGACTGGTGTCTTCTTATTAGTTTGGTTGTTGTTTCTTTGATATATTCCCCATTTCCATTCTCAAGTTTAGTATTTATTTCGTTTCATAATCCAACAGCTAAGTCTAAACGTATCGGTATGAGTATGTATTCTGTAAGTATCCACAGCACATCAAGAGTCTGGCTCGACCAGCCATTTGTCTTAAAACTAAAAAAAACTTTAATTCAATAAACTTCATCTGGGAAATAGTCCTATTGCCTCGGGATCAAGAAATTATAACATAGTGTGTGGCTTATAATTAGACAATTTAAATGTCTAGAGATGGTAAGGGTCTTTACTTATTTTTTCTATTGGTTATTAAACTAAAGACTCCAATATTTTGTTCGGAAAACAACTGACGAGAAATTGCACATTAGGTACATCAAATTACTCTAGGTATCAAGAAATTTTGTTTAAATTATATTGCAGAAAAGCAGAAATCTTTTGCTCTCCAAATCATAAGAGGAGTCAAATCTAATTAGCTTTTAAAATACCACAGTCTAACAACCTCTTCTCTAAATAACAGTTTAATAGGCACTTTTAGATGCACAATACGGCGCATATTGTTAATTTAAAGACTGACAAAAACGGTGTGCCGATAAAAGAGAAATAAAGAAAAATTACAATTAGAAAAATCTGATTACATTAACGGTACCAATGTTATATTTCATACAATAATACAACTAGGAGAACACAAGAAGATCGACGTCGGACGTTTGAAATTAGTCTGTTCATTCACGTGTAAATATTTCGCATTTGCGTTCTAATTACGTGCATCAGCTAAATTACTAAAAGCAATAGCTCCTTTGCAAACATGTAAAATATATGCATAGAATATATTTGTTAGGATATGCGGCTACTAATTGAAGTTTGATGTAAATAATTGTTAAAATTTACATTTGATCTTTGTTTTTAAATAAAACATATTGTTGTTTTTTTACAATTTATACTTGTACATTTTCGATGAGAATGTTTGTTGTAGTCGATTTACATCTCGTATTATTTTGGAGTTAATAGCAGATCCAAGCTTTTTTTTTTAAAAGTACAGGTCCAAAACTAAGCAACGTTTAACCATAATGTTGTGCCATTAAATCCGCCTCTGATGTTTGAAAACCTTAGCTTGTTAACATGTAACAGTACAATATCCTATCAGAGACCTGCATAACATATTGTATTTTCTCTGGTCTTACCGTAACGTTTTGTGATACACATATATAATATTACAAATTTATACATTTGAATATGACATCTGTTAGGATGTATATGTGAGGATAAATGAGTAAAGAATGCTTATCAACAGATACTCTAAATCTGTTCTTAACATTTTGTTTTGTCCTAACTTAATTTTATTTATATGAGTACAGGAAGACATTATTTCAATAACACCAGATACACGAAATCTTTCTACGCATTCTGTTTCATCATACATTAACTTTTTGTGAGACGATATCACTTAGACTATACATAGAGATTAATACATGGCCTTTTCCATATCGGCCCGGGTATCATCCCGAGACCCCCATATCAGCCCGAGATATACTTCTGACAATTGTTCTGTGTATAGCAAATTAACAAATAAAACAACTAAAACAGTCAAAAACTTTATATAAAAGTTAAATAATGAATCAAACAAATACACTATAATTGCGCAACAATAATGCTGAGTTCACAAGTAATTCGAATACGATTCGCATTAACTAATTCGAATAAGTTTAATTCGCATTCGAAACATTTTATGTCCTAACGTCATTTAATTCGAATTACAATGCGTCAAATTCGCTTTACTGTCCAAACGACGTTAACTTTTAATTCGTATTCACAAAATCGTATTTCTAATGCGAATTAGATAATTTGAATAAGCCAATTCGAATCAATTCAGTGTGTGAACGCGATTTGCGATTTCGATTCGCATTCGATTCGAATTCAATTCTAGTTAAATGTCCGTGTGAACGAGGCATAACCTCCATATTTATTTTATATTACTATTTCCTATAGAGGCATTTTGAAACATTGGAAATTTGGAAGAGTTATATGATCATTATTAGAGGGTTATAATTGCCTATGTACATTTGCTACTTATAACTATAGACTGAACTGTGCCTATTATTGCTATTTTATACAGTTTTATATGAGTATTAGTATTCTCTAATTGTGTAGACGTTCTTCTCGAGTATAGTATAATAGTAACTTCTAAACAAATTGTGTCAGTCCTATGCAAAATTTTGGTGGTGAAATCCTGAGGACTGACAGTTTTCGCGAACTCTGGGTGATACAGCATGCGATACGGATTTTGCCATGTATTATTGTATATATATGCCATTTAAAACAGTGGCAATATAGGAATACAATGAGACATTATTTCAATATCACCAGAAAATCTTTCTCAACATTTTGTTTTGTCCTATTTTGATGAGTCAACAATACTATATACATTTGTATATGCCATCTTTTTAGAAGTAAATATCGTTCATTTTAAGCTGTTTTATTTGTTGTAGCACAGATCAATGTGATTTGGCATTTCTATAAAGTTCAAAATAGATTGATTGCTACATGTTTGTAGACCTGGTCTTTTCAATCTTTCTAATTATTTTTTTTGTTCCCTCATTGTTATAATCGGTTAGATTTTGCCTGTATTTATCTAATGTGTTGTATTTTTTTCAGTTATATTCTGAAGATGGAGAGGGAACGAACACAGCTGGAAGATTCCGAGTAGAAACTGGTGAACATGATGGAGATGAGGTATGTCCGTCTATTAAACATGTACTCGAGAAGAACGTCTACACAATTAGAGAATACATATACTCATATAAAACTGGATATTAGGAGCATATCTATAATGAGAGAATCTTTGTATTTAGTCAGTAGTGATAGCAACAAAAAAAAAACCCAAAAAATATATGCTATGGGAGTTTTATTTTTTGCTCCGACATATGATTGTTACAAATCAAGATTTTAATGGGTTTTAGTTCCCCGCAGACTTAGCAATTATACAAAGTATTTGTTTAGAACAAAAATGACAACCAGACAGCAACCAAACCCCCAAATAAACCAAACATTCTTGATGATAACACATGGTTTTCTTGTTTTTCTTCGGTAAAAGGCTGTACCAAGTCAGAGATCGATATTTGTTTTCCGTTGGTTGACATTTTGTCAGTTTTTATGGATCTCCTCGTTTTGAATTTACATTGAATTTCAGTATTTTTGTTACTATAATTAAGAATCTTTACAAAATTCTTAGGTAAATAAGGTTGTCCTTTGATTGGTGGATAAAATTCCACTTTCAAAATATTCATACCATATCACCAGTAACTCTGAGGAAATCAGTATACCCCGAGTAAAACATTAACAATTAAATCGTGCACATATTTAGATATTAACTTTAACAGCAAGCGCTTGTATTTAAAACAAAGCATGTTCCATGAAATATTTTTTTTATAGCTGTAATATTTTGAATGGTCAAATCCCATAAGAATAGACCTCATTGTTTTTAAAACAAATCTGAAAGGGTATGCTCTCAATAGCCACAATGACATTCATCTACTTGTTTCATTTATATTAATTGGTCTGCCTTAGGCTATTATACGCGGAAAGTCTTTGAATGATGGTATTATGTGGGTGTTCTATTAAACAAAACACGTTTTGCGATCTATTCAAGTATTTTCTTGATGGTTAAGAGACATTTAGGGAAAAATAACTATTGAATTTAAATAAATTTCTATAGAGAAACATATAACCGATTTTTCAAAAAAAGCGAATTCTCAAGGTCACTCATAAATTGGTAAAATCAAAATTAGTATTCATTAAGATGTGTTAGAAATCATCGCGTTATTAAAAAAATTACTGTGGTTTTAGTTTTAGTTTATTAGAAAAAGACGACAGAATGACAGAATGTATAAATCTACATGTATTTATCTTATGATTATATTGCAATATATCTGCTTGGAAGAATTAGCATGTACACCTTTTCCATGACTAAAACCATCTTGCAGAGAACGACATAAAACGTCATTCACGCATTCGCTAAAATTTGACACTGATATATTTTTGTATCTTAAAATATATCACAAATATTTTGACATGTCAGAATTTCAAAAATACTTTAGAATTTGGAGAATTTCACTTTTATGAATACAAATTTAATTTGCAAGTAGACACGAAGGAAATTTATGGCTATAATAGGAAGTTCCATATGTGAAAACCAATTGTCAACCTGTACAATGTAAACGTTAGGCCTCTGTAGCTGTGTAGGCTAAATAATTCAACAATTGTATCACTAGCCTGTCAACATTGATTGTGAATTCGAAATCCAGTTGTTTTATATTGAGTCACACTTTATGTTTCTTTCCTCTCGCACTTTGAATGTATTCGACAATTTTATTGTCATTCTTATTATTCCTTATCTCTGATTTTCTGATATATCAAAAAATCTAACTTAAACTTAAACTTAAACCTCGATATGTCTCAATAAATGCAAATCTTGAAAAGAAATATTCGACAAAAGCTAACACTCACGCTTGACAAATTCAACAAAGTGCATGTGTGTTATTTTTTAACATATATTTATTTCTATCATCAATTGCTATGAGAATGCATATGACACATGCATTTGTGTCGAAATATTCTTCTCATGTCTTCAAAGATATGAATGCATTCAGAAATATTTTCAGGTTCTCTAATTTATAGTTTGGAAACCCTGTTTTTCATCTGGTACATGTTGCTCAATCTTTAGGTTTTTTTTATGTCGGTTTTGTGTACACGTGTTTGTCTTTATTTTTTTTTTTGCCATGACGTTTTCGGTTTATTTTCGATTGATGAGTTTGAATTAACCTTCACTTTGGTATATTTCGGCTCTCTTAATATGTATGTATAGGAACTATAAATCAACCAACTACGTGATGCATAAATATCCTATGTGAAAAAAAAAATATGTAAAAAATATTTATAGATAATTTTAAAACCACTCAGGAGTCATGTTGTAACTTACTATAGTACATCATTTATGACCATCTAAATTTTAAAGTCACAATATGTCTTGTCTTACGTTCAGCAATATCCGCAGGAAATTTTAAAGACGAAAAATAACATTAACATGCAATGCAATGTCTTACATACATTATTTTATGATCAGCCACATTTAGAAATTATTGTTATGTGAAAAACGAGAGATGTTTACAATTTCGTCGTCGTTTCCTTTAAATAGAAAATATCATTAACAATGATTGAATTGACCTTTTTAAAACGCATCTATTAAAACATTTTTCAGTTTTATTGCTTGTTTTGGGGTTGTTGATTTCCATTAAATTATAAAAAAAGAGCATCACGATGAAACCCGTCAAAGTTCTTCGATATGAAATGTCAAATAGTCGCATTTCGTAAATAAACTTGTTGCCAAAAAAAAAAAAATTAAAAAAAATTAAAAAAATGACTACATGAAAGGAATATAAAATGGTTTTACAAATTCTCTTGATTATTTTACATACATGAATTGCAGCGAAATGTGAAACGAGGATTTATTTTCTTTTGTTAATCGTTTCAAAGATAATAGCTATTCAAAAAATATCTTGATTAGATTGGTAGTACTATAAAGTCACAATTGTTCAACTTTTTTTTTAGTAAAACACAATGTAAGATAATCGGAGCATAATATAAAAAGTAAAATGACAAAAATACTGAACTCCGAGGAAAATTCAAAACGGAAAGTCCTAATCAAATGGCAAAATCAAAAGCTCAACAAACAAAACGAATGGATAACAATTGTCATTTTCTTGACTTGATACAGGCATTTTCTTATGAAGAAAATGGTGGGTTGAACCGGGTTTTAAAGCTAACCAAACCTGTCACTGGTTAGACAGTGGCATCAAATCCAATTATATTGACAACGATATCTAATTCACCCGTTATCGATAACCTTCCAAGTATACCAATAGATTGACGTTGTATATCGTCTTGATATGATAAGCCTAAGCTCAGCAACCCTACAGCTAATCGATGTACTTGGTTCCATTCCAAAGTACATTATTGTTATATAGATATAAAACAATGTAATATGAGTGCCAATAAGACAACTCTCCATCCAAGTCACAATTTATAAAAGTAAGTCACTATAAGTCAAAGTGCGGTCTTCAACACAGAGCCTTGTCTCACACCGAACAGCAAGCTATAAAGGGTCACAAAAATTACTAGTGTAGGACCATTTAAACAGGGAAACCAACGGTCTAATCTATATAAAAAACGAGAAACTAGAATCATGTATAAACCACATCAACAAACGACAACTACCGAACGTCAGATTCCAACGTATGTAGAGTGAAACCAATTCACCTTGTTTATATTAATTAAGAGTTCCTGTCTTTCTGAAGTATACATTACATCTCCTTTTATCAAATGTATACGACAGTTAGACAACACAATGTTTACTATATTGAGTGACCAAAAGAATACCGAAGAATCAATGTAACAATGATAAATTCGAAATACCATGGATAAGCAGGTCTTCAAAATGAGAATGTGTTAAACATGTGTAGGCATTTTGTAAGAATAAGTTTGCTGTTGTTTTGCCACGGGGTATCTTATTTTTCTGACTATTATAAATGTTCACAGTGAAACCTTTAAAGAATTATATAGAATAGCATTTGTACCAGGAAGTGAATAAATAAATAAATGAACTGAATAAAGCATATCGATGTGTGGTAGCTAATTAGAACTTCAACACATTAAAACAAAAAAATTGAAAATTGAAATAAATCGTGTAGGTACAAGCCAGTATTAATGATATTTAAAATTGTGTCTTAATGTCAGAAAATATCAATGTTTTATATGATGCTAAGAAACTGGAAATGTTAAGTCGGCATTTACCGGAACCTTCAACTGCTTCGTGCGGAATACAAACAAAGTTTTCTTAAATTGACGGTTAGACCCTATTTTGAAGTTATACTGCAGCTAAATATGACTACAATTATAGTTACGAAATGTTAACAAAAAAACTATCACTAGATCTAAATTTCTAAACGAACTCCAAATTATGAGGGAAAGTGACGAATCTAGAAATCGACATTACATGAAATACGCCTTTGCTACGTACTTTAGCTGGAAGAAAAAGACGACGGGGAGTGTTCTAGCTTCAGTGTATCTTTTTTCATCTGCTTATGATAATGTTTCAGAAGGAGACGGATGGTCATTTCAACCTATTTAAGAAAAAAAAAAAAGAAAAAAAGTGATAATTATGTACCTGCAAATTAATCTACAATTTTACATAATTACATAATTCTTTTCCGAAATTAGAACGTTGTTATGAAATGTTAAGCACATTGCTCTTGAAAAAACCCAAATCATTCACGAAAACCGCGTAGAAAATCAAATGAAAAAAAAAATGGATGACATTGTATTTGCACAGACAATACCTATATATTTACTTCCCTTAAATTGTTCTCGTCTCTTCTCTTTAGTGACTGTCATAGTATTATCTTCATGTTGTTTCCCCTAAGGAATATAATGTTGATTATAGAATGTTAATGTCTCTATTATGTGTATTCTCTAATCGTCTATACTTGGGGTGATTTTGAGCCTGCTAGAAAAGTACAGACTAACGTTATTTATCTTTTGACTTTTGTGTTGTTGAGTTACTTCTTCATACACGTTATAATCAAACGATTTTAAAAAAAATTCATATCCTGGTCATAAAAGATACTCAAATAAAGAGAAGATATTTCTTAATCAATTTTTAATTTTCTTTATGTTCTATATTTTTAAATAAAATTGAGAAAGGAAATGGTGAATATGTCAAAGCGACAACCACCCGACCATAGAGCAAACAACAAAGTATTTTATATTAAGTACCAAGCCCTGTTAATGTCCAATATATGTTTTTAAACATATATTGTAAGGTACTAAGCTCGATTAATAGACCTATATGTTTTATAAAGGGACGAAGCCGGGTAATAGTCGAATATGTATTTTTAAGGTATCAAGCCGGGTTAATAGTCCTATATGTGTTTTGAAGGTACTAAGTCTGGCTAATAGTCCAATATGTTTTAAGGTACCAAGCCCGGTTAATAGTCCTATACATCTAGAGAATCCAGAATTCCAAACCAGATGGTACTTTAAATATTTTCTAGGAAAACGTAAGTAACCCTCTCTTTTTTATTTTCGTAATTCAATGGCTTCTGTTTGTTTGGAGATTAAAACTTAATATATGTTAAGAAAGTAAAGTAAAGTTCATATCTTAAAAATCAAATTACAAAAATTAATGTTGAAACCATTCAGATGTAATGCCGTTTAATATTTCTGCATTTAGAGAAAAAATGTAACTCTGTTTGTTAAATTGAATTATTTATCTATATTTAAATAATATAACACGTTCCATTAATTATTTAATTGTTTTTCTTGCTATTTTTGTCACATCAAAATTGATATATGGCTTTTTATAGAAATTTGTGCAAGTTTTCTGCATATTTGTTTTTAACAACAGTCTCTTAATGTGATAACATAATTGAAATATGGTTTTATAGAATTTTATGCAATCTTTCTACTTTTTTGTTTTTATAACATTCTAAGTCTGGAACATTTGTTTTCTGTGGCGATGTTTCCTCGCAGGTGATTGCAACGCAGTTGACAATCAACAAAGATAATCAAAATCATACATTCATGCTTAGAGCTAATTTGAAAGATTATTTTCCTTCGGAAATCTCAATTTCCTTGACACAAAATAAGATAACTATAGAAATTGATATTTCAGTTCACCAGAATTATGTGGGCACAGATATTGATCGAGAACCATTCCTACTTTCTGTAGTTGTAACTGATGTTAACAATCACAATGTGCAGCAATATAGAGCTATATTATGGTGCAAAAGTGTAAGTTTGTATGTACTAGAAATTATGGTAGTCTTAATTGACAAGAGGAAAGGAAAGCGGAGTGTTGCATTTATGACACAAAATAAGGAGGGGGAGGACAGGGGGGTACCCTTCTCCCTTCTCCCACCCCTCTTCTCCTTTCTCCTACCCCCGTTCTCCTTTCTCCCATTAGAATAAAACATCTCCTTTTGAGATATTTTTTCTTGAAATATTAGAAAATTTTTTAAAAGGAGAGATATTTTATTTTTTCTCCTTTCTCCAACTTTTTCTCCTTTCTCCTAGCCTTCCTCTCCTTTCTCCTACCCCCTTTCTCCTTTCTCCTAGCCTTCCTCTCCTTTCTCCTACCCCCTTTCTCCTTTCTCCCACCCCCTTTCTCCTTTCTCCTACCCCCTTTCTCCCTGTCTCCCTTACCCCTGTCCTCCCCCTCAATAAGGCTAGGATTTGACCATAACGGTTATAGGAGCAGGCAGGTTCTGAGTATACACATATGTTGTCAAGGTTCTGAGTATACACAAATGTTGTCAATAATGATAATAAGAGAATACGAAGAAAAGAATAAAATGTATATGAAATGTTTAAAAAAAAAGTACATATTTTTTTTCTATAGAAATATTATACATGCCTTTTTTCCTTTTAGATTGCATTGAACTAATTGTGTGAATACTGTCTTAATTATTATAAGATAAAATGAAATAATAAAAAAAAGTTTGAAAAAGGTGATTGAAAACAAGATTGACACTTATTCTGGTTTTATATTGTTATAAGGTTTATTTCTTAAGTCTTTTTAAATGATTTTTTTCCCAGTTTAATATAACTTTGGATATTCAGGGCTGTATACTATGTGTTGATGAGTAAACACGTATGATGCTACAATGACCGATACCATTAGTGCAGCAACTCAATCCTTTAAATTGGCATAATTGATCACTTTATGGTAAAATATAGAAACTTTGCATTACGTTAGTTAAGATGTCAATAAGCATTGTAGGTTATATTTCATAAATTGTTGGTCTGTAGCATGCGCAATAATGGGTTTTAAAGTAACAAAAGACAAGCGCCGTGAAATCGATATCAATTGTTTAACGTTTCAGAATTATGGGATCGAAATTCTTAAAGCTGACTTCACCTGGAAAGGTATGCTCCCCTTTTAACTGTAAAATTTAATTATACACTTATATAAGATTTGTTATATTTTAACAGGGTGCTAAGAAGATATGCTTGCCTTACAATCAAAGTAAACCTCAAACAGTGAAAGGTATTTTAAGGTGCGTCTTGACTGGAAATAGTAAGATAATATACTAAGAATGATTAAATGTGGAAAAATGAAGCCTTCACGCAATCTGTAACAGTTGTATTATTAACTCACTTGTACATGATGTATAATATAGCTTGATAACAAATTATTATAGCTAACGTATATCAAATTTGAATATTGTATTTGACGAAAAGCTGCATAGATTTAATGTTCATTTAGAATTCGCACAAAATAACCAAGAAATTATATACGTCCTTTATAGATGTTTATCCAAAATAAATGAGGAGTTATACTTCTATTCGAAAAAAGCATATACAAAAGTAGATGATTTACGTTCAAGGTGTTCTTATATAAAGTACCATTCATAATTTACTTTTAATAAAGTTATAACGCAGTTAGTTTCCTCTAAAAACGTATTTCAAATATCATTTTCTTTTTAGCCATTTTAATGTCCATAAAACAGAAAGAGGACCAAAAGAAATTTTTGATCCTGAAATTCAGAAAGATTTACTTGTTTTGGAGGAACAAGAGGTTAGTGTTTAAGTAATTTATAGGTAGAAAGTAGAAAATAAGTAATGTATAGGTAAAAATTTAGTTAATTTGAACAGTTGCCCTTTCATGTAAAGTCTGCAGATCATCAAACTTGATTTGTTTCTATTTTGATGTCGTTATGATTTTTGGTTGTTGAATTTTAAGTTTGATGTGATATACATATATATTAAGTTTGGTGCGTTCCAAATTCATGTATTTGGTTTTGATGTTATATATATATGTTATATTTGTTATTCTCGTGGGATTTTGTCTATATGTGTTACATTTTAGTGTTATGTCGTTGTTCTCCTCTTATATTTAATGCGTTTCCCTCGGTTTTAGTTTGTTATCCCGATTTTGTTTTTTGTCCATGGATTTATGAGTTTTGAACAGCGGTATACTACTGTTGCCTTTATTTATAAACTGTAGGATTCGGTAAATTTTAATATGTCTGGTGTGAAAAGTAAAATAACAAAAAACTTAACTCCGAAGAAAATTCAAAACGAAAAGTCCCTAATCAAATGGCAAAACCAAAAGATCAAACACATCAAACAAATGAATAACAATTGTCATAAACCTGACTTGGTACAGATATTTTTGTATGTAGAAAATAGTGGAGTAAACCTGATTTTGAAGCTAGCTAAACCTCCCACCTTTATGCAAGTTATATCAAATTCCATTATAATGACAACGATGTGTGTACAAAACAAACAGACATATACAGTGATATTAAATTGTAGGGTTCGGTGAATTTTAAGTTTGGAGTGATATATGCCAAAGAATCACAGACATGTGATGATGAATTTTATAGCAACGGTAAGGAAGTCATTTTTCTATACTTCTTTTATAATGCTTAATGTGTTTTTTTGCTGTGTTTTACATACACGACATGTTATTAACGCCTATACATACTTAATGTAGCCTGAACAAAAGTTAATGATTAGCAAAAGGATTGATGCATGTAATAAGAAGAATGTGCGTACTTTCAAACGTTAATGAAACTATACTGTCTGACAGACAAATTAATAATGTCTTTGCTAACATTCACCAGATCATTCCGTACAGACTAAAAATAAACTAAAACTAAAATACTCCAGGATAATTGATGGCTGACAATTTTTTATTAATTTTGTTCAATTACGAAATCGTGCAAAACATGTGATCGGATGTTTTAAAAGGATATTTTGTTTGCTTTTATAAATATCAATACTAAAAATACGTTAATGAATTACCAACGAATTTGTCAAGCGAAATTTCCAAAATGGCAGACTAGACCCTTGGTTTTCCCGTTTGAATGGTTTTACACTAGTAATTTTGGGGCCCTTTATAGCTTGTTGTTCGGTATGAGTTAATGCTCAGTGTTGAAGGCCGTACATTGACCTATAATGGTTTACTTTTATAAATTGTTATTTCGATGGAGAGTTGTCTAAAAGAGATGATTTCAGCTGTCCAATTGTGAACTTTCCATTTCTAAGTAGCAACATTCCAGCAGAACCTGCATACGGGGTATATATCTCCCAATTGATACGATATTCCCGTGCTTGCATTTCCTATCATGATTTTCTTGATAGAGGGTTGCTGCTCACAAGGAAGCTATTAAACCAAGAGTTCCAAATGGTGAAGTTGAAATTATCCCTTCATAAATTTTCCGGACGCCATCACGAGTTGGTTGACCGTTATGGAATAACCGTTTCACAAATGATATCGGATATGTTCCTTACTACAATCCCCTTCCCTTTCATGAATGTAACCTACCGAATTAGACTATTTACCGGATTTGTTATCACATAAACAACACGACGGGTGCCACATGTGGAGCAGGATCTGCTTACCCTTCCGGAGCACATGAGATCATCCCTAGTGTTTTGGTGGGGTTCGTGTTGTTTATTCTTTAGTTTTCTATGTTGTGTCATGTGTGCTGTTGTTTGTTTGTCTTTTTCATTTTAGCCATGGCGTTGTCAGTTTGTTTTAGATGAGTTTGACTGTCCCTTTGGTATCTTTCGTCCCTCTTTTGTCTCAATGGCACTCACACTACATCTGCCTATATCTATTGACAAAGTATTACTGAAATATCAAGATAATTTCCTAGTCTTAATCATCTATTTTCAGAACACAACACGAAAGCCTTTAAGAATTTCCTTGAACTTATTGGTGCTACCATTGTTTTAAAAGGATGGGACAAATTTAAAGGTGGCCTTGATGTTAAAGGTAACTATTCATTTGTGGTCATAATTTTTATGTCACCGATCGAGATAATAAAACAGAGAAGTACCGAGGTGCTTTGTCAAAAATAATAAAAAGCCAAAAAGACACTTTATAGACGTTGAAAAATATAACACTGAATCAACCCTACAATTTGATATATACATAACGTAATAAACGTTACCAACGGTAGTGTCGCCAAGGACATTGTTAAAACGTCGCCTGAAGATTGCCAGAAGGCATGAAAGCGCTAGTGACAATATTTTAACGAACTGTTTTTATTTGATGTGAAATGTAGTTTGCGAATTTTGTTTTTTTTTAATATATATATATAAGTACGTCTGAGTCAGTGACAACTCTACAACAGATGTATTCATCGAATCGCCATCAATGATGGTGATACATGGCTGTGTACATAATTTATATACAACTCGTCTAAACATCAACCCAACAATGTTAGATCTACAGATTACAGATCTAACATTGTTGGGTTGATGTTTAGACGAGTTGTATATATTAATATTAATTTTCGAATTGGCACATAATACAACGAAATGTCACTCTTGCATACAAATGGCACATCAATATAATTAATTATCTGTGAAATCGTCCCCCACCTTCAATGATGATTCTAAATTATAAATATAACCAAAAGTTGTTTATCTATAGATAGTTAAAGTCATAAGAAACGAGTAACTGGTGAAAAAAATGTTCATCCAATTCTTAAACCAATGCATGTATATATCATAAACTTAGTCCTCTTTGCACGATTTTATCATTTTTTACGCAAATATATCGTATAATCTTCAATTTTTTTTCTATCTGTCTGTTATGATTTAACAAATATGGCTACTCATTAAATGCCGTGTTTTGAAGCCGAAGTTTACCGATTGTCACCTTATAAAAAATAATCAACAAAAAGCATGGGTATTTAGCACGTGTTTAACATATACAATCAGGTAATTGTTTATTTTAATGACAGTTTCATGCGTATTGCGACCACCGGATTTTTACGAGGAGGGTCACGATTTATATATAGTAGGTCACTATGCATACGGAAAATATGTCGGAGAATTGCTTCCTGGCAGCAAGCAATTAAAAATAAGTAAACTTCTTCTAAATGTGGACAAATTAAAGAATTTTCCTCAGAAAAAAGTATATGTACATAAGTTGTATAATGAAAACTATCCATTTAGTTTTAAAAAACATATGCATATTTTTGTTTCATATGATTTTAAGACTAATGAAAGCTAACCCAATGTAAAAATATTTCTTTGCAATTTTTTAAAACTTCCTCAGAAAAATACTCGAGCCACTTGACTTTCATAGCTCAAAATTAACGTTTTTACACAATATTTGAATAAAGTAGTTGAAGATTATTCGCTTCTCAAAGTGTAAGACGCAATAAAAATCGTATGCTTGCACCATCCTACCGAAATACGGATTTAATTAAGTCCTGAACATTTCGACATTTCTTCGTATATTTTGAACAAAACCGGTTTTAACCAAATCACAAGTACGTGTTAAGATCCGACTAAATACCTATTTTCCTATATGGTCAGGTAAAGTTGCTACATTATAATAAAACTTTTATCTATGTTTCGTGCCCTCTCTTGTAAAGTAAACATTATATAGGAAGGCCTATCATATCTATGACGGGATTATTAGGCCTCAACTTGTTTTTGTTTATTTTGCTTAAGATATTTTAGAGATGAATGTCTACTCATTACATATTTCGTTGTCATTTTACTTTACGCGTTTTTATTGTAAGTTTTGTTGATAAAGTAATCTATTTTTGTTTTACAGCTGATTCTACAGGTACGGAGTCTGTGTACACAGTTTACGAGGGACACGAAATAATGTTTCATGTATCTACAATGTTACCACATTCCAAAGAGAATAAGCAACAGGTAAGATATCTTACAAGCGACATACCAGTAGTTTAGCTATTATTAAATGAACAACTTAGCATAAAGATAATTTGAAAAGAATAATTAAAATAGCAAAGGTGTTTACTACTATACATATGTTTTGGTCAATATAATTAAAACATTTTGATCTTCTAAAAGTTCTTTTCAATCTATATAGTAATTGGTGAAGTACAGAATTATTTTTTGGTAAAGAATTTATGTTCTAATGGATTCTAACGAAATACGAAATGTCTTAAACACTATATGTTATTGTATGGAATGTTTTTGAATTACTAGTACACGATATTGTTTTTGCATTTATAGTATTTGCAGGTTTCTATGAAATACTATTTTCTAATCATTGCATATTTTATAGGCTATCTTTTAAAAATATTCTCAATTTGTAGTTTGACATTTCTGTTTAGAAAGGTTATAATAACAAAACGATATCTTATTTCAAAAGCTGGAGAATTATTCGTGTTATTAACATTTGAAATTTACCATACAATGACTTTATGTTGCACATGTTAATAAAAGCAGACCACTTTGTTTTGAAAGAAACACATACACCAAAAACATATTGAAACAAACACAAACTCAAACACAAAAACATAAAAATGAATTAGACTGAATACAATAACAAATAAAAACTTTAATTAATGTTTGATATCATTTTCTTTTCTATTTTAGGTTGAACGAAAACGTCATATTGGAAATGATATTGTAAATATTTTATTTTATGAATGTGATTCACCCCAAAAGTGTAATTTTAAACCTTCTATGATGAAAACTCGATTTACTCGTATCCTTACAAAACATAAATACACCTAAACAGTCATAATTTGAAAACTGTAAGTAATTTGATATATTTGATTTGTATAGCAATGTATAGTGTGAAGATTATAATAATTATTATGTGTAGGCTGGCAATTCACTTGTTCATGCTTCTGACTTGAAAAGTTATTTATTAGCCCACTTTGAGTGTAACTTATAATCAGCTAATCATATTTTCGCAACATGATTTTTGTAAAGGAAATGACAAGAAGCGAAATTTTTAAGAAAATTAAAATAATGTGTTCCTTAATAGCAAATTCAGATATATTTGCTGTTGTTTGCTTTTGTAAAGACGATTTAACATACAGGTAGGTAACATAAGATACATAGAAAACTTATTTTATTTGAATACAAAAGGCAACTTAAATAGAACGATTCTTTGGTATCTCTCTTGTTGATATTAACTAATTAAAGAACTGTTAGCTTTGCTATGATATGCTTTGGTATGGATATTCACAAAGCACCCACCACATTTCATCACTCATATGACAAGGGAAATCCACAAGTATATTGATGAAGAAAATATCGATGTCAAAGTGAGTGTGATAAGTTTTAATAATACGAGTGTCAGTACTACTTAAAGTTTAGTAGCAATAAATAAAGGCAACAGTAGTATACCGCTGTTCAAAACTCGTAAATCGATGGACAAAAAACAAAATCGGGATAACAAACTAGAACTGAGGGAAACGCATTAAATATAAGAGAACAACGACACAACATAAAAATGTAACACATACAGAAACGGACTTAACATTAGACAAAATCCAATGAGAATAACAAATATAACATCAAAACCAAATACATAAATTTGGGATAGAAAAGTACCGTGACACGTCTTAGTAATGTGAATTCACACATATTAATACGATAGTTTTGAAAGAAACGGCCTGTTAACATGTCAATCTAAGAATGTGTTAATTTGACCAGAGAATTTAAACTGACGTAATACAACAACCGCTTTTACTGTGATATGTTTTCTTGAGATGTCAATTTTACGGAAACGACTGTGATGTCTCGTAATGGCGAACAAATAGTTATAAGATGTTTGTTGCGTCCATCAAAAGTCTTGTAAAGATCAGCAATAAGCAGAGTGTAGAATATATCCTGCGTATGAACATGACCGAAGAAACAAAATATGGACAAATATACACTATTCGTAAATAGTACAAAATATTAAAATGTAACTATAAAGTGAAGCTTTTTTTTCTTTTGTTTCTTAGTAAGCACAAATAAATTTTATATTTTCTTACAATTGCGAATATAAATTCTTATTTTGCACACTTTTAAATTGAACATTGACGGAAACAATAACTTGTATATGACCGTTCTCTCACAATAGAAGCATGATACACGTAGATCATACACGTGACTTTATCATGTTTATGTGCATCTATTTGTGCATGCACGCGTATAGTAAAAAGATTGATTGAAGATAAATAACTACCTGTTTTGTTTATAAATTGTATTATATATACCACTCACTTGATTTGGCCTTCCAACTGTTTTGTTGTGATGACCAATGATTGGTCTTATGAAGACGGAACGGCCTATAACGTTCATGACTGGTATCTTTGATGAGTTATTATGACATCAAATGTTTTAGGGCTGTTTTATTTCCCTTCCTTATTCGTATTATTTCACAACTTTGTCGATGTATTGCCAATTAAGTATCTCGATTTCAAGCTTTGCAGTTCATATTTGAATGAGAAGAAAAAAGACAATTGCTATTGGGTTGAATAAAAATAAACCGACCTGGCACTTATGTATTTGTTGATGATAATTGGATGCTTTTAAGATTTAAATACAAGTCTAACGAAGTTTTGTCTTTACTTTCACAGCTCTTTAGTGATTATAAGATATCATTGCTATGTCAAAGACAATTATCAGATAATGACATGTCTTGGTCTATAAATGTCATATTTATATGGTGTTTTAACAGCTTTTAACCTTTTCTAAAGGGTTCTAATTAAACACATTTTGAAGTAAACAGTTCTGCTTGTTAGTGCTTTGTGTCAAACAGTTGTGTTTCTTTAATTTCAAAGTTTGAAGTAAAACTGACATTCGTAATATAACAACTTATCACACTCCATTTGGTATCATTTTTCCGCGTCAAAATAGTTCATGATGTTCTATGTTGCAGTTTACAGACTACTTTGTCTTGTATATTTAACTGGAGTATAATTGAGTTATTGAGTCCTTCATATACTAAGTAAATCATTTTGTATTAGTTTGAATGATATAATTTCTTTTCATCGTGTTTCTCAAATTAAAATTTAGGTTATGTTTGATTTCATGTTACGTTGGCAAAAGCACGTGTACTTTTTATGATATATTATTTTGATAATAGAATTATAGGTTTCAGTATTTAGTTATTCATTTCTTTCATTTAATTGTCTTAACGTTTTTTTTGCTTTATTGAAGCCATTTGTATATTGTTTATATCTTGTGACATATTTTGTAGATTAAATGTATTATCAGAGGAATCTGTGCCCTTATTCGGTCCTCCACTGCCAACCCCAGCTGTCTTTTCGGATCATCAGGAATTCAGAGATTTTCTATTAGTTAAATGTAAGTGTTGACATTAAATAAACGTAAGTATGAACAACCATAATGCATTAGTGTTTTTCGATCTCAATATGCCACATTTACACAACTGTTCTATCGTTATAAGATGTCAAAAAAGTATTCTTAAAATACCTATCTAAAAGGCACAGATGGAAATCCATGCAAATGACAAGTTCATGCGTTTGCAAAGCGATATACTACTCACTGCTGCCTTTTATTATCAAACAACAGAGCGAATGAAAGAAAGATTCAAACGTTTCGTTAATCTAAGAATAAAAGAATTTACTGAATATCTCTTGACATTATGTCTTGTTTATACGCGTTTCTCAATATTTAGACATAGCGGGGGTTGAATGAAAAGCTTGCTTTCATAAACACTTATTAAGACTACGAAAACTTAAATTAAATTGGTTATTTAGACGAGTTATCGTAGGAATATAAAGAGAAATCTTCATTGATTTAATACTGCAATCGGATATTGAACGGATATCTAAGTCTGATTTTGTATTAGATGATTACTTATTTTTTGTTGTTCAGATAAGACGATCAACATTAGAATATTTAATGTATTTTGTCATTGATGTGGTCATTGTTTTTTGTCGATACATCACATAGATGAATCAAGCCAGCAAGCTATTAAAATAAAGATGATTTCATTTAATTTTCATAATAAAAAATTCATCCGATACATTGTGTTAAGGGGTATTGACAGTCAGATAAACATGACCAACTGGATCACTTAATTGGCAAAACATCATTACAAAATACAATAAAGAAGATTTTGTAAGATCACTGGAACAAGGCAGCAACTTTGTAAAACACAAACAAAATGTTTTCCATGTTTTGCTTCATTTTAACATTTCCGAGTAGTGTTTCGTTTTAAATATGCTTACTAGTATTGGGTACATGCATATTGTGCAGTTAAAGCAAATTTTGGGGAAAAAAGGAGGGAAAACTACCGTATACAGTTTGTAATTTCATCTCTTTGTTACATGGATTTCGCTTGCATATTACTTTATTTTCATTCCAAGGAAACATTTAATATAAAACAAATACTTGTGAAAATACGTGATTGACAGAAGAAAACGTTATTTGATATTTAAATATCCAAAAACTCAACAAAATAGACAAAAAATATTGATTAAACGTATTACACATTTCAACATCCTTCTGTATTTCAACATAGTTGGCATTGTACTACAACAAGAAAAATGGTCTGTTTTTTTTCTATCTATTTAGATGGTTTTTACGTTATCCTCTTTTTTGATTAAATGACACGACAACCATAACTGAACATTATTTTTATTTTAATAGTAAAAACATAAAGTTATTTTTATATTTCCGAAAAACGTCTAATAGATATAAAAAAAAATGTAGCGAAAGAAAACAACATAAGACATGTCATGCGTCCGTATCTGTTTTCCAGATTTAACCTCCACCAGGAACGCTTTATACTGAATTTTTATAAGCTAATGATGTATAAAAAAATAAACGATCGAGATGAATGACAAAAAGAAACTGTTACTGTACATTGTATCAGCAATGAAGAATTTACATGTTCCCAATACATTTTATTTCAGTGATAAATGGTGAAAAAGCAGCAGTAAATAACCCACTTTTCACACAAAAAAGAGAACGAACGTTAGACATGCTTATTAAAAACTTACATCAAGAATATATGTCAGAAATCAATAAGGTAAGTATATAACTATAGGTAGAAAATCAACAGATGGTCAGAAAGATTATCACTATAAGCGAATTAGCTGTAACCACAAAAGAAAGTATGATTGGGAATCAATAGGTACACAGTAAAACAAATAGAACTTCTTACAACAAAGTAATTATATTCAAATTAATCTGTGTACGTTATTGTATTTTATTTTACGCCATTTAGTCTCAGGTTAGAGCAATGTTTTACATTCCCCTTTTTTGTTTGATTAATATTGTATTTATGTTGTGTCGTAGATCAAAGAATTTTGTTCGGTGTATGTTTCCTTTTCTTTGTTAATATGTCTGTTTGATTGTGTTAAGCATTTCAAATAATATTTGATAGTTATCAAATGTACCAGGATTATAATTTAGTACGCCAGACGCGCGTTTCGTCTACATAAGACTCATCAGTGACGCTCATATCGAAATATTATAAAGCCAAACAAGAACAAAGTTGAAGAGCATTAGTGTGTCTTTCTATGTTGTAATGTTACACCACTGTTTTTGGGTTAAAGTAAAGGTTAGTTGAATTTGTTTGCATCTTTCATAAGTCAGGAGCCTGTTGTTCATTGGTTGTCGTTTTTTGATGTGTATCATCAGTGTTTATCGTTTCACTTTTTTATAAAGATTATACCGCTTGTTTTTATGTTTTAATTGTTTTACGCTTGTCATTTTTATGCCTATTTATCTGGCTGTTCGACTTGAGTCAAAGATTCATATTGAAGGCCGTAGTTTGACCAATAATTGTTTACTTTATACATATTGTGACTTGGATGACGAGTTGTCTGATTGGCACTCAAACCACATGTTCTTATTTCTATAAACTCTTTTTTGAAGTAAAACGCATTGCTATAATATCTGCGTCACATTTTACCATATCCCCATATAATAAACAAATTATGTGCTTCTTTTCATCATCTATGACATCATAGAAATGACACCTGTCAATTTGCTTTGCTTGAAATAAGCAGCTCAACGGTTGCAACTAGTGGAACTGAAAATGTCACTTACTGAAACTCCGGGGTTACCCCATCGAATTAAATGGTGTTCAGATTACGTTTTTTTATGTTATCTGTGAAGTGTTTTTGTAGTCTGTATCTTTGGTGTTTTCGTTTGACAATAGTGTTATCTGTGTTTTTAGGGACGGATGGATTGTAATTGTCCTCTGGTTGTTTTCCTTCTTTATAAATTTTTCTCAAAGGAATGGCAGCAAAAGAAGACGTTAATCATTCATCGTGCATTTAATACCCCTCTGGCTGTACCACATAGGTTATTAGGCAATTCATTCTAGTGAAATCATTTATCGTCTAAACGGAAATAATTGTTTTTTTCAAGGACATATGTATTAAAGAGTGTAATTGTAAGTTCAGGTAGTTAAGTCTTAACGCAGCAGTCTAATAGCTCACATTCACAACGAGTTGTAAGAACCTACCATAGTAACGGATATCGCCAGTCATTATCATCATGTTTTAAATATTATACTTAAAATACATAAAATGTGTCAATAACTGTCATTTTATATCATATCGGGCATTTACAAGTTTAATTCTGAACAATAGAATTAATTGACAATTTGACATCATAAATAATAACGATGAGTGAAAGTAAATGCCAAAGGTATGACACGACTTTTAGCCAATATTTCAAATTAAGCTGAAAAAAGGTCTAACATATCCTGTTATCTCTATGGAATGTGTTATAACATCTACAATACACTGCATGTACAATCAAACTTAATCAATCACTGATGTATGTGAACTATTCAAGTTTATAACGTGGAGCACACTTGAATCAATTTTTAAGTTTATAAGGAGACAGGATTTGTCGATGTGAATAGTAATCACACACAAAAGTAACACAAAGCAAGAAACTCTTGTTTCGATATACAACTTCTCGCAAACGGAGCACCTGAGATCACCCCTAGTTTTTGGTGGGGTTCGTGTTGTTTATTCCTTAGTTTTCTATGTTGTGTCGTGTGTGCTGTTGTTTGTTAGTCTTTTTTCATTTTTAGCCATGGCGTTGTCAGTTTGTTTTAGATTTGTGAGTTTGACTGTCCCTTTGGTATCTTTCGTCCCTCTTTTTAAACACTTCTTTAAGGACATTTCTAAATACTAATTCACCAACGTTTTTCAAGAGTAAAATATAAATCAGTAAGTATGTAACAAGATTATCAGTTATAAACTGGTTGCTAGAATAGCAGTATCGACATGACCAGAATGTTCAACTCTGTTGATCAATACATATCTATATATGACAAGTGTATTAACATCAGCAACAATTTCAGTTTAAATGCAGACAATATTAATGTTAATATAAAATGTCAACAAAAAACAAATTTGAGTTGCTTCCCTCTGAAAGGCATCGTGATTCAAAATATTTTAAAACTATTTTTCAATCGAGCTGAGGAAAACTCGGTAAAGTCTACATTTTACGAAAATACGTTTTTATACTCCCTCTAGGGCCATTCTCTTTATCAATCGTTCATTCGTCTGTTTGTTCGTCTGTACCACTCCAGGTAATCTTCTTGGTTTAGGTATTGTTTTGATGATTTGGTCGTCCAATCATCTTGAACCTTAATACACATATTTCCTATGATGTCATTTTGCTAATTTCTGTCCATAGAAAATGATCATGCGACTGAAGCACTTGTGTACTATGATCACATTCTTTATATGTTGAGTCTTTGTATCTTTGGCAATTTCATTTACATTTTATAACTACTAAGCAATGTGTAATTTATTATATTATATTATAGAATAATCTGCTGTATCGTCGTGCATTTAGTGACGTCATACAAGATGTTCAAAGTTCACGGAAAGAAGAAGCTAGACGTTCGGAGTTTGTACGTGTAGGCCAGGTAAGGAATTGAATACTAGTATACCGTATTTATGTGCATAGATAAATATAATCTACCAAATTTAAGAACACATTTTTAGAATTGTCACTTCATTTATAAATAATTGATCTTTGTAAAATGATGATTTGTCTTGATCTAATATTATATGGTCATGTTGAAAAAAATTTAAAAAAAAAAAGCCACTGAAAAGACCTTAAATGAAATGTTTAGTTATATTTTCAAGTTTAATTACAATAAAGATTAGAGCTAAAGTAATTCAATACACCTGTACATCAGACAGGGGTAGTCCATATGTAATTGTCTTTTGGTTTTTATGCATGATTTGTCACAAGATTCTAAAGTTGAACCCATCAGAAAGAAATATCGACAAATTTACAGCAATAAGAAAAAATATTGCCAACGTTACACCCATAAGAAAAAATATTGCCAACGTGACACCCATAAGAAAAAAATATAACCAGAGGTATGACAAATAAAGGCAACAGTAGTATACCGCTGTTCAAACTAAAATAAAACTGTTTATCAAGTTAAAAACTTTTTGTATAACATAATTGATAAATCAATATATAAACCTTTACTTTATATACTAGCATTTAGGTTTTGCTGTGACGCATGCATTTCTCATGTTGTCTAAATATGTTTTAATCAAACCTTTACAGACTTTAAAGTTGAAAACAATTATAAAAGGTGACGCACCAACAAGTACAGTCACCACTGGTATATTGAAAAGAGAGGTTAGTATTGCTTAAATGTTTCAGGTAATAAACCTGATTACTTTGAACAGTTGATTTATCAATATGAAGGATTTTCATATCCAAGGAGTATATTACCCTAGCCGTATTTGGCACAACTTTTTGCAATTTTCGATCCTTAATACTCTTCAATTGTTTACTTGTTTGGCTTTGGAAGTTTTGGTCTGAGCGTCACTGATGAGTCTTTATGAAGACGAAACGCGCGTCTGGTGTATTAAATTATAATCCTGGTACCTTTTATAACTATTTGACAATTTTTTAATATATGATAATAAAAAAGATCTGTAATTCGTAGTTGACTGACTATATCACATATTCAGTAAAGAATACTATTTAAGATATCTATATCGTTCAATATTATTTAATCAATACAGTTAAAGTTACAAAATAAAAATTTTCACTAGTTATCGGCAGGAGAATAGATATTTATATAATATCTTCCGCCCCTGTTTTGCCTTTTTGTTGTATGATCAATTCTATATTATTATATTGAATATTTATTGATCAAAATGCAAGAATCAAGAACTGTGTTCAATACAAAGAAACACAACCCTGTTAGCGTTTTTGAATTACTAAAAATCTTTAGAAAACATATCCAGCGTGCGCGCAGTGATAATTCTAGAAACGGATCTGATGAATTTAATAAAAGCGTTGTGCATGCTTCACCTTTCAAAATAGTAATATAATATTAATACCGAATTCCAAGGCAAAATCAAAAGTTCAAACCCATTAAACAATGGAAAAACAACTGTCATATTCCTGACATATGGGTTAAGACAGTTCTTATGTAAAAAATAGTGAATTTAATCCTTGTTTTTATTATAGCCCAACGTCTTGTTTGTATGACAGTCGCCACAAACTTCCATACATAAAGGCAACAGTAGTTCACCGCCTGTTCGAAAGTCATCAATCGATTGAGACAAAATAAAATCCGGGTTACAAATTTAAGCTAAGGGAAACACATCGACTATAAGAGGAAAACAATGAAACAAAAGAAACACTAAATTAAACAAAAAACAAACGACAATGCAACACACACAGAAACGAACTATAAGAATCACAATATTGACAACATTTCGTGTACAAAACAAACAAATATTATAGGTAAAATTGTTAAAATAAAAAGGGTACAGCAGCCAGCATTGTGGTAGAATCTTAATTACTATAAACACAAACGCATATGTCAACAAAGAAAAATAAAATGACATAAAGACAAAGCTGGTTATGGAAACAAGAATACAAAAAATGACCAAAACACAACAACACAATGACATGATGTATTGAACAACGTCAAAAAGAATATTACCATAAAATAAACTAAACAGCAAAGGTTATTGATGTACAGAGACAAATAAAAGAACACGATACATAATTACAACTAATCTAAAGTTTATTGATTTACAAATTTTTAAAATAGCTGTTTATAAATAAATTACTTTATATCAATGGTTATCTTATCTTTCAGCCATGGGAACCTCAGGAATGTTTCAGTGAAATAAAAAATCAAATTATATGTGGAGATTCATGGGGTAAGTGGAATTCTATCAACTCAGGTACTTTGTTTTGGCTCTCAAATACAAACGGAAACTAAAGAAACAACAATTGAAAACAATAATATAAAAACCAATGTAGAGAGGCAATTACAAAAAAATAAATAGTACATGGTGGTTGGTTTGGCTTGGTTTAATGGCATGTAAAACCGACTATGAAATAGCGGATGTCCGTCCGTCGTCCGTCAATCTGTTCGTCTGGTATTAGAGGCGCACTTCAATAAAAAAAAAACAGGTTTTAATGATATTAATATCATACATTTACACCAGCTATGAAAACAACAATTAATTTACCTTATGTGCCCAACGCTTTCTTCTGGATTTATGGTCATCGGGAACGGTCGACGCCAAATATCTTAAAGCTTCGGAGACTCATTACCGAATATGTACTAACATGAGCAGTACAACACGACGGGTGCTAAATGTAGAACATGATCAGAGCAAATGATATCATCTGACATAAGTCAATCAGCAGCAGGATGTCAGAAATGTTTTAAAAGTTTTTGAAGATCCAATAAAATCTATGATTAGCTATTTCCCTTGGACATATTACATGTTTGCAACAAGAGGGACATTAGAATTTTGTTCTTTTATATCTTTAATATCAGACAATAGTATGACAATCAGGAATGTGTTCGTCTTAAAAGCAAATCAATCTAAATGTACTAATTCCATTTTTGCAGCCAAAAAGTGACATTACAGATATATAGTGAATACAGCTGTTTAATAGTCATAAATCGACTAAGCAAAAACAAATCCGGGCAACAAAGTAAAACTAAAGGAAACACATCAGCTAAAAGAGGAAAACAATGGAACAACAGAAACATTGAACTACAACAAAAACAATCGCCAACATATAGATACAGACTGAAAACATACATATATTAAAAACATGAATCAATACTCATCTTTCGGCGATGTGTACTGTAAAGTGTTAAAGCCATTTGTTTATATCAAACTACATATAGTGGTGTCATGCAATTCTTAATTTACAAAATTAATTGTGAAACTAAAACAAAATCATTGATTTATTTGTGCAGGAAATGAACATGATGCATGAAAACCTTTAATTATGCATAATCCTCATTTAAATACATGACTCATTCAAAACTAAAATAAACAATCAGGAAACAACACTGGCATAAAATTATAATTTGACGTTTTCACTATTACAAGTTTCGAATCATATTTTTAGACATTGTTCAGAGTTACACAAATATTCTTTATTTGCGTATTTGATATATTCGATTTAAACTGTAAAAGAAAAACAAAAACAAAAACAAAAAACATAAAACTAATCTGTAACATGACATTTTCAGCAATGTTCCTACTTTTTTTCTTTTTTAGGGGATAAATTATTGATAGTGACAGATACTGGTGTGCTTTTGTTAGAAGGTCGGTATAGTGTTGCTATTAGAGCATTTGCATTATTCAAGTATTTGCTGGCGTATCCGTATCGACGTATCGTATAACACGTATATGAGGAAAGGATAAATTAAGTCAAGTTGGTCCCGATGAAAATATGATGTAATGCATTTTATTTTAATTGAGATTGGGATAAAATCATTATTGTAAACAAATCTGTTCGATACGTATACGTCGATCCGTGCACGTATACTATTACGTGAATAATGCAAATGCTCTATTAATAATCATATTTAAAACCTGATCATGTCGTATTTCACTACTAATGTAATGTTTAGTTCTCATTGTTTATTACTGGCTCTGTTGTTGACGAATTTGGAAGCCTCCAATTCACTGACTAATATCATTATCAATGTTTTCAAATCAATTCAATCAGAAAACAAACAGAAGAAAGGAGATGTGAGGAAAACGTCACAAATTTAATGCACATGCAACGTATGTTTATTATACTATTTAAATGTAATTGAAAAATACAAGCAACTACAAAAGTAAAATAATAACACATATACTTTTAGGAAACAACCTCATATCAAATTACCTTATAGAAAATTCTTTAACATTAGTAGATTGGGATTTGAAGTTTGAGTTAGTGGAAATGGAAATGTCAAGAAATGTAGAATATCATTATCTTTTATTAAACTGAAATCATCTAATTGCTGCCTTTGTAATAGTTCGACCGAAACCGTCACAAGTATTTTACATTGTTATTTGATTGGTCTTAAGTTGAGTGACATTATTTACTTGCCGTTAGATATGTTTTAATGATGTAACTATAAATCATAATGTTATTTTTAGGGATAAATAAGAAATTATTTTATTTTTTAATCTTTGATAAATATGTTTTTTTCAGATGGAGTGCAGCCACGTTTATTGTTTGATAAATCCGTATCAGTGAAACAGTTAGACGTGGTCGAAGAACTCGAACTTGTATTATTAAGAACAGATAAAGGTTAGAACAAGCGTATACATTTGTTTTGTGGCAGCTGTTTTGTTCATCTTATATTACACACAGAGGATCAATGAATGAATACATTAAATGTGAGGGGTGCATGGTGACTAAGTAAAGGAGGGGTGAAAGATACCAGAGGGACATTCAATCTAATAAATCCAAAATAAACTGACAACGCCGTGGCACAAAAAAAAAACCGACAACCTACAAAACAATAATGGCATGACGTACAGCAATCACTAGTATTCCACACTGAAGTTTGAATCCTGCTTATTGCAGGTACATTCGACATTATTGACGAGGATTGCAATTTTTCCTGTCAAAGGATGTCTCTTCTCTCCGCGTACTGTCCGCTATTATATACAAAAGGTGAAGTGCGTCGAATACCAATAACCTATGACATGCACGAACATCAAAGGAATAAGTGTCCCCCATTGTTCATATATTTGTTTTGCAATGTGACCGTAACGTTTTGAATTATATTTGTATTAGTTCTATACTTTCGTTAATACCATATTAAGAACTCAACAAGGCTTGAACGAGGACCGCGAAAAGAATAAGAGAATTAGCAGTGATATAAAAATTTGCTCAACATAGAAGCAGGACAATGCGAAAATTTAAAAGATTGAAAATGGAAACGTTGAATGTGTCAAAGAGATGTTGTCACTATAAAAAATATTGTTAAACAGCTTTTTACCTTTTTTTTCTCATAAAACTATTTTTTGTGTTTTTACAGGTAGAGACGGGAAGGTTGCAGTTTTCCGATTAACTGATTTTGAAGGTGAAAAGAACGAAACTTTTGTAAGAGGACGTATTGATTGTAGGGACCATAAAATAGAGAAAACAAAAGGTATTATATATATACTTCTTGTCACTTTCCAAAGGGTGTCCAAATATGATCAACTGTTTTGAATTTCATCATGATTTTGAAATCTTTTCGGTATTTTAACATCATAATCGCATAGAAATACAATGACAATTTGTTTTCATACATTAACTCAATTCAAGCCCCATCGAAAAATAAGGATGATCACAGGGGCTCTGGAAGGTCCAAATTATTCCGATACATCGACAACGTTTTATTTAACTAAATATTTACACAAAACGAAAATATTGACTTTTTCTTTCATTAATTTATTTTTTGACACATAGAGGTGCATACGAGTTAATTGAGTCAACTAACTCTCTCTTCTTAAATTACTAGTTTCAATCTGATTTTTTATTATATATTTCATTTCTAATTAAACAATTACATATACATGTATATACGTCGATCTGGCTTTTGAATTATATAAGAAAATCAGATCGAACGCTAAATTAAAGAGAGTGATTTGCCATTACAAGGCGGACGATAAACTTAATGTAACACAATTTAACTGTCTATTTCAATAATATTTTAATTTGGTAATTCTAGGTTGCCATTTATATGCTCTGTCCAGGAGTGGAAGTAGCCACTTACGAATGGTAGTTGCTATGCATAAACGACTGTTATTGTTTACATGGAAACACTCGGCTGCTTTTACGTCATGGTGTCCGACAATGGATATTGACATATCAGATGGCTTTACATTTGTGAGGGTATGTATGCATTTATATATTTGTATAATACCTTCCAATTTAAACATTTTGTTTTTGTGAAGGAGGGAAATTTATTTCCGTGACATATACCAACGAAAACAAATTTTCTGTATTAAATTTACCATCTTTTTGTAGTTGCTGTGTCATTTACATACCCTCCATAGTATCTTTCGTAAAAAAGAAATAAGAAGCTTAATTGACGAAAAAGACTTTAAATTTTGAACACGTTTATATATATATATATTGTTTTCAATCCATATTATACATTCTGTTTATTTGTCATTCACTTGAAAATAAAAGAATGTATTATATCATCAGTTGATGCCATGGTCATAGAGTGATAATTCGTTCCAAAGAGATTCAAACACAATACATTAAAGCACTTTTGTCTTTAGGCAATTAGGGTTTCTTTGTTCGTCATACTTTTTATATACATTGCAGCGAAAAAAAATTAAAAAGCAAAATTTTTATAATGATCCATTTTTTCACCCTCAGGAATTACAATCGTTTGAAGTGCCTCAGCTTATTACTCTTGTTGATGAAAGTAAAGGAGACAATCAAATATGTGTTGGTTATAAAAATCAATTTGACCTTATCAATGAGAAAAACGGTGATACATTACAACTGTACAGCGTTGACAATAATAAGGTAAGAAAACAGCCATTGTATTTTAATAGGTTGTCAGAAAGTAGTTTTATATCATAATCTTTCTTTTGCACTGTGATTTGCAAGAATATTGATGTAATGATCTGTTCTTCCCGATCTTACAGTGTCAAACTATTGTCAGTTTTTCGTGCAGCTCGAGAAGGGAATTGGGATTCTATAAGAATTGGATTTATATGAACAGTAAAACCACTTGAATTAAACCAAAGAGTTTATACAAATAAAAAATGATAACGTATATACCATTACAACTATAACAATCCGCTAGTCGGTGACGCCTTCTCACCGGCTATGGTTCATCATTGGATTGAACAAAAGTAACACGAATATTGTGGATCTTCGCCGATTTTTTTTGTTTGGTTCGTGTTGCTCAATTATTAGTTCTATTAAGAAGTGCTTTTGAACTGCCTTTTCATTTTTATTATCGTCGCCATGGTCTTTTATTTTCAACTTATTCTATTTGTTTGTTGAAGCCTTGGATCAGAGTTCAACTAGGTTTTGATAAGGTTCTGAAACTCTATTATCTGATAGATATGGTGTTATATGTTCGTGTCCGAATTGTGGTGACTTACCGGATAAGTTCCCAATTCTTATTTGACATGAATAAAATTATAGCTTATGCGTAATCGTTTTTTTCCTACAATTTTTCTTTCTTGATATTCTAAAATATGGTGAAAGAGAGATGAAAGATACTAAGCGAGCATTCAAACTCATAAGTCAAAAATAATCTGACCAATCCATTGTGACAAAATAAAAAGACCAACAGATAAACAATAGTCTATAAAACACAACAAAGAAAACTACAGACTGAGCATTAATAACCGTACCAAAAAGGGGAATGTTCTCATGTGCTCCAGAGGAGTATGCAGATACTGATCTACATGTGAAATTCACATGTTTGGATTGAAAATGCTCTCAAACTATAATTTAAAATCTTACTTATGTATTACTATAATGCATGAATATCAATCTTGTTTTATAGTGTTATGTTTGTCAAAATATAATAGGCAATGTATTCTTTAGGTAACACTGGTGTCAGCATTAGATATATGCGAAGACGAAGAAGTAGAATTATTATTGAGTTATAATTGTAAGTAATTGGTTTTCTGAATTCAAAAACGTTTAACAAATATATTTTTTT
Source organism: Mytilus edulis (assembly GCF_963676685.1). Lineage (NCBI taxonomy): Eukaryota > Metazoa > Mollusca > Bivalvia > Mytilida > Mytilidae > Mytilus > Mytilus edulis. The sequence continues at coordinate 5,737,087 of NC_092345.1, forward strand.
GGAATTCAAATCCAATATTGGTGTCTTGCAAATTATGGGTTGCTTCACATGCAACCATGTGAGGTATCTATACGTCATTTGCATCAATTATACATCAAACAAGTTGTAATCAATCTGTTTCATTTTCAATATCAGCGAAAACAGAACCATATATGCATGCATCTTATTCATTAAAAATGTTCAGACTATACTTTTCACCAGTAATTTTTTCTCGCCAACCATTTATAAAACAATGTTCCCTAAAAAAGTTGCAAAAACGATCAAAAGTACCTTAGTAAAGGTTGATATATATCTGCTTCAATATGGTGAACTTGAATCTTCTGTTAAAATAATCAAACTGTTTTTTATGTTTTAGATGAAAGTCATTTTCAAAAATTGTCCGAAGAAATATCGAATGATTTTGATTTTCATTGGAACTCGGAACCGAAGTCTATTGGTAAGTACATATATCAGCTGGTTTACATATGAAAACAAATTGTTCTGGTTCTGGATAAATAACCCTCTTATATCTTTCGCCCCTTTTTAAATTTTAAGATTAATTTCTATGTTTCGAAATTCTGCACTGTTATTTGACTCTGTTAAAAAAATATTAGAATAAGAGAGTTGGGCAAGATACCAGAGATACATACAAATTATCAGTCGACAACAAACTGACGAAACAATGGCTAAACAAAAATTATCAATAGACAAACAATCTTACGAAAAAAACACAACACAGAAAACTGAGCAACACGAACCCCATAAATAAATTGGGTGATTGCAGGTGTTCCTGATGGTTAAGCAGATCCTACACCACGTGTGGCAGCTTTCGTGTTACTCATGTAGTACAAATCAGGTATTAAGTCTTGTTCGGTTTGTCACATTTGTTAAAAGGGGACGAATTGTAGTTAAGACATTAAAAATAAATCCACTATTAAGATGTTCCTGTATTATTACCCATAAAGTCATTTGCGGTAACATAACTGGACAATACTCTTTCGACATGTTATTTGATTGAACAGAGACGGATGACCACTTAAAATGGTTAACAACATACAATGTATATTATAGTAGGGGCCTTCGTCAACTTGTAGTTAGATTTTTCCTCCGTGTTGAAGGCCTTACTGTGAAAAGATTTTGAAATGCTTTAAAAATATTTGAAGTCTAGCACAAGTTTTGAAAATAAATATGAATGAAGATCGGTGGTCAATTTCTGCTAATAAAATTCCTTTCTTTATATCATTATTTGTATATAAAATATTTCATTAGAAACTATAAATCCAAGTTTTTGTTTTCAGTATGTGCCTTTCCGTATGTGCTTGCTTTTACACAAGACACAATTGAAATTCGACTAATAATCAATGGGAATTTAGTTCATACCATGACCATGCCTGATATTAGCCTCATTACATCGAAGGTACGTTGATAATGTTAGTAAAATAGTATTTAATAAAGTAAGTTTTATTACGATTCTATACGTAATTTGTTAGTCGGGGTTAAAACTTGTTAGTTTCATAAACAGAATACCTTGACTTTTCTAATATTCCTTCGTCAGGAAAAAAGTGTTAGACAATAAAAATGGTCAGCTATGCAAGATCTACATATATGTTAATGTGGCTGGCCTTATCAGTTCGGACAATTGTCATTTCTCACAGATTGATGACCTTTTTAGCGTTTCTGTCTGTTATCCGGAAAACATTTATAACTAGACAGATATGATCTTAAGTTAGATTGATCAGCAATACATGACCTAAACAACTATCAGTGTAACGTTTTTCATAAGCATCATTAAGATAACTAACCTTAAAGGACAATTTATAGTATTTCCTACGTTCAAATAAAAAGTTAGAACTGTATAAAATAACAATGGCCAAGAAGGGAAGATTAACCATTGGGACATATGTTGGAAACTGTATATAGATTGAAGAGTTCTCATAAAACTTTTCATTTCAAATTATCCCAAAAAACATTGTATCAATATTATAATTCTTTTTCATGGTTTTCATATCAATATAGATATTGGATGGCTGTTGTTTGCTCTTTGGTCGGGTTGTTATTTCTTACACATATTCTCCATTTCCATTCTCAATTTTATTTGGACTAATATTGTTAATAATTCCAACTTGTATTACGAAACTGATGAAAGTAAAAAATGATGATGCAGCGTGTTCTATTTTAAGAATGATATCTACTTTGGGAGTTCAGCAACTGACAGAAAAGATAAAGACCACTCATCAATAACCCTATCAACACCATCATGTAAGTTGTTTTTACTCATTATATATTTTGTCAATATTAGATGAAAAAGTAGTATTATCATGTTCGGTGAACATAAATTAGACAGAAATAAAGCAAGTCAATAATATTGATATTGTAAAACTCATGGTATATTTTACCCAAGAAAAGGAATACCGTAGCTTTGTTTATTTTGGGTTCTCAGTGCTCCTTAATGTCGTAACTTAATATTTTTGTTCAATCGAATATAAGTATTATTGAAGCATCCTTTGTGGACACAATTTTAATCCTTTTATCTGTGATGAATTCATCAAAAGAGGGACGAAAGATACCAAAGGGACAGTCAAACTCATAAATCTAAAACAAACTGACAACGCCATGGCTAAAAATGAAAAGGACAAACAAACAACAGCACACACGACACAACATAGAAAACTAAAGAATAAACGACACTAACCCCACCAAAAATCTAGGGGTGATCTCAGGTGCTCCGGAAGGGTACGCAGATCCTGCTCCACATGTGGCATCCGTCGTGTTGCTTATGTGATAACAAATGCGGTAAATAGTCTAATTCGGTACGTCACATTCATGAAAGGGTAGGGGATTGTAGTTACGACGTAAGAAACATATCCGATATCATTTGTGAAACGGTTATTCCATAACGGTCAACCAACTCGTGATGGCGTCCGTAAAATTTACGAAGGGATGATTTCAACTTCACCATTTGGAACTCTTGATTTAATAGCTTCCTTGTGAGCAGCAACCCTCAGTCAAGAAAATCATGATAGGAAATGCAAGCACGGGAATATCGTATCAATTGGGAGATATATATCCCGTATGCAGGTGCTGCTGGAAATTGCTACTTAGAAATGAAAAGTTCACAATTGGAAAGCTGAAATCATCTCTTTTGTCGTAAAGTTTTGTTTTCAACCGAACCTCATTGTCAATTTCTAGATGTAAGTCAAGATATGAGGCCGACTTAACTGTATCTGTAGTATCCTTTATCTGTAGCTCAATTGGATAGATGCGTTCCACATAGTCACCAAATTTTGAATTATTTAGTGAAAGAACATTATCTATGTAGCGAAAAGAAGAGTGAAAGGATATTGCTAACTTCTAATCTTTCTTCCTAAGAAGTTCTTGCATGAAGTCAGCCTCATAATAATAAAGAAACAAGTCGTCAAGTAGAGGGGCACAGTTTTTTCCCATTGGAATGCCGACAGTCTGTTGAAAAACACGTCCTCCGAACGTAACAAATATGTTGTCAATTAAAAAATCAAGCATCTTGATAATATCAGTTTCAGAGAATTTTTTGTTCGAATCAGAGTGATCCTTTACAAAGTAGGATTTATCCCTCCCTTAGACAAGATACTTGTATCTACGTTGGCCATTGTGTTGTTCATTATGATACATGGGATCTAAAAAAATTCTTAAGCTGTACTATTATGCATTACATGAGGGAGAGCCGAATTAAAGTTCATTTTCCTGTATTAATAATTATGATAAATTAAATCATTATAATATTTAACTGTAGTAACAACTATTTCAGTTTTAAATATTACTCTAGCCGAAATTTTTTTGCTTAAAGGTATTTAACAACCTGTACGTGTGTATACTATTTTGGATGTGTTGGGGTTTCGTTTTTAGTATTGAATAAGATAAGCGTTTTTGAGAATACGTTTGTCAGCATTGTCAGTTTCTGACATTAGTTACACAAACTATTGTATGTAGTATATATGATCTTTCGGTAAATCAGGTTGTAGATCTTCCTATTTTAATTATAACAGTTAACGTATGTGTTAATACTGGTAAATAAAAATGTCAATGCTTTACAAAGCAAAGAAATGATTTAATTCCATTAATTATACCACTTAGTTAAGATTTGTTAGAAGTGAAAATGTTCATCTCTTTCTTGCATATTGTGTTAAAAATTACTCTAATTGGTCACAAATTATGACTCCTTTCATAAAGATCACAATGTAATGAAATTTATATTCATAAATATGATCATGAACAACAGTTCATATTAACATAATTGTTTTCTTCCAAATTAAGCCATCATCACCCATGCTTACTAAATCCAACCTGGAATAATTTGTTGTTTCTGTTGCAGCAAAAAAACACTTACACACTTCATCCTCTATATGTTATGTGCTTGTGTTGGTTATTCATGATTTACACACTTCATCTTCTATATGTTATGTGCTTGTGTTGGTTATTCATGATTTACACACTTCATCCTCTATATTTTATGTGCTTGTATTGGTTATTCATGATTTACACACTTCATCCTCTATATGTTATGTGCTTGTGTTGGTTATTCATGATTTACACACTTCATCCTCTATATGTTATGTGCTTGTGTTGGTTATTCATGATTTACACACTTCATCCTCTATATGTTATGTGCTTGTATTGGTTATTCATGATTTACACACTTCATCCTCTATATGTTATGTGCTTGTGTTGGTTATTCATGATTTACACACTTAATCCTCTATATGTTATGTGCTTGTGTTGGTTATTCATGATTGCAGTTTGTATTTCAGGGTCCAGTCAATCGACTATATACAAAATTCCTCTATCGTGCCTTGCCGGCCACATTAGTAATGACAGGTTAAATCAGCGGAAACCGTCGTCGACTCCATTACTTGCCCCAATTACAAATGGAGATAAGACACAAGTAAAACGCAGTCCATTGGTGAGGTCTAAAGGTGGACTTAATCCACCAATTTATTTAGAACAAGTAAGTGTAAACATAAATTACATCACAGAAACTATTAAAATAATTTACAAATAAATTACGATTTAAACACAGATCATCTTAATTTTCTAAATCTTTTGCGAGTCTTAATATAAATCAATTTTATATAACTCTGGCACGCATTTTATGTTATATTATATTGTTTTATACGTTTTGCCTTTACATTTTTGTTAATATAAAGTTACTTTCATTGAACATTTACAACAAGGGAACAAAGACTTAAAAATATCGTACAAATATTTCCGAAATTGGTATAGGTAGACCAACGTATGAAATCAGTCCACTTTAAGAAACACAATGAAGATAAATTTCTGTTTATATAAATATAAAATTTAACTGTGTAGACATTTACTGCTGCTTGTACATTTACCACATTGATACAGCTATACAAAATGCAATTCTCACGGGAAATGACGAGAACTTAATGAATAAATACCACACTTACGGATGATTATTTGTAAATTTCAGACGAAAGAGAGACACGATTCATCCAGTTCAGATTCAGGAATTACAATTTTAAAACCGTCAGATTCGAGTCCACCAGAAAGCCCGTATCAAAAATACATAGGCCATATTGTGTATTCAGATGTTGATACAGACATTGTATAAGAAGTCGTACAATTACATTTTACAGTTTCTTTAAAATTCCTATGTAAACATTCTAAGCTAATCAAGATTTATGCATCGTATACAAATATTTTCGTGTTATTTCAGAGTGTATCCTTTAGCTAACACAAAACACAAACCTGCATATTTATCAACACCAATCTAGGAATAATGTGAATATAGACAAACTGCAAGGGAGGTGGCGAAAATGACATTGGTCATTGGTAACAATCGTATAAACCACTTGTCAAAAATCTGATATGAACACACTCTGTGATATAAAGAAATATTAGACGATATAGAGTAACAAGGATGAATAACTTTGAACTATATTCAGTGATATCGTGATATAGAGAGACAACCCTTACAGTGTTATAACTGAACTGAGATATCTTTACAGTATATTTTGGATTATGTGTAAGCATACATTTTATGTATTTCTGGTGCAACTGAGAACAAAAGAGATCTGTTGTTTTCTATGAAACAATTGGATTAATCCGTGATGGAAAGTTGATGAAAGTCGAAGGAAAATATTTGTTATTTCAGGAACAGCACTTGAATTCTTACATGAATAGAAAACTATATACTTATTTTTGATTTTTTGGGGGTTGTGACCAGTGTAGGGCTATCGAATATATCAGATGTTTATTATAAAGGCATGGTCATTCTCAATTTTATTACATTATATAAACATCTTGAAATAATAATGAACATATCTATACCAAATACTATTTATGAAAACTGTAGAAACAAAGTACTGAGAAATCCTTGTAAAATAAATCCCGTTCAACCTATACACCTTTGGTTTGTGAACACATCACATGTACATGATCACAATTACAATGATTGTTATTTATAAAATGAATCTTTGTATACTGTTCATGTTTTTAACTCGATCTAACCTCGGTTTAGACGGGATATTATGTAGTTGTTACTTTCCACATGTCATTTTTGCAAGAATTCACTATTTTAATGTTGTTCTCATTCAATTACAATTACAAAGTCTTTAGATTTTATTACAATAACAATTATATATTATTTCCATGCTGATTCAATTAAGAACATTATACCTAAAATGAAGCTGTATATGCTAATGAGGCAGATTTATAAAGAATAAGTTACTTTCGTTTCTTTTATAGCTCTTTCAAGTGTTTAGTAATTATTGCAAACCTCTGCTTCCAGTGAAAACAAAAAGTTCAATATAAACATGACGGAATTGATTGTTCGTTAAGTAACTGAGTATTCTTACTCCATGTGTCCAGGATCAATTGCTCTGTTAACAACAAATGCAAACGTCCCCCTTGTTTTGTTTTTTTTTGTCCCTGAATTGCTTTCTAATCGATGTTTATTAAAATATTGTATATGTGTTATCCAAAAGTATCGATTTGTCTAAACTTTAAACAAGAAAATAACAAGATATGTCGGGGCCTTTAATATCCGGCTATACGGCAAGGAATTTCCTAATATTTGAAGGAGTAAAAGTTAACTGCTTAAATCTGCGTTATTTATTTTCTGTGTGATGGTTGTTTCAAGGACAAACATACCATATGTGCATATAAAGTATTACAGTAGATAGATAAATATGTAGGACTCAAAACAATGGTGGGTTCCAAAACTATGGCAGATTCCTAATCTATGACATCCCAAATCTATAACAGAGTGTTTACAATCCTAATCTATGGCTAGTTTTGTAGTTTCCTAATCTGTGGCGGACTTTGTTGTTTCTAAATCTATGACAAATTTCATAGCCCTTGTTCATCTAGGTTCGACCTGTATAGCGCATTTCATCCCTCTTTCATTTTTCATGATAATAGGTCATATCTTCCTTTAAACCATCCGCATATTGTTATCGAGGAAAATACCTTCATCTGGAATGGATTTCAAATGGATTCCGCCATCGTATGCGACTGTGACAATGTTATATGGCGTTATTCAATTTTGACGTCGTACGTAACGCTATCCCGGAAAAGTACGCAATTTACAGATCTGCTACAGATTAAGAGAAAACAAAATATCTACCATAGATTTGATATGTTTGACGTTTGTAACGTGACATTTGCTATAGATTAGGAATCTGTTATAGATTTGAAAACTGTCATAGATTTGAGTCCTACATATTTATATATATATGTTCCAGACCATATGAGTATTTGGACCGTACATGTGATTGGATCATATGGGTTATATTTAAACAATTTATCACAATCTTTATTTTTAGTTTTACAAATTGTTATTATTATAACAGTTAGATGGATAAACTGAACAAACGAAAAATTGAAATTAAACATTTGTTTAATTGTATATCTGAATCCTATTTTGGCACTCTCGCCCAAGGTGACACTTGCTACAACAATTAACGTAATATATTTTACATTTAAAAATGTACATGTTTGCAGTTCATGCATGTTCCTTTGCATTTGTATTTTTTTTTTGGTAAAGTTGCTAAACATTCTTAAACAACTGTCCTCCCATATTATGTTTACTTAAGATATCTTCAATGTCAGTGATCATAATTTAATTAATGTATAACTGATCGACATGCTAAATACAAGAGATTAACAGAGTTGATTAGCGTGATTTGTTTAAATAGTTAGAATAGAAAGTTTTTATTTCAATTACAATTGAACTTTTTTATATTAATTTGAGAGTTACGTTATATTGATCTGTAATGTGCATTTGTATCTAATAAACTTGACCAACTTCGTAATATTAGTCAGACCGTACGCGTACGTATGAGTATTTTGAAAAAGTGCGCATACGGTCCAGACCGGACGCTTACGATCCAAATACTCATACAGTCTGGAACATATATACATATGACCGTCATGTTTATTACTTAGAAAATATCTTCTTTTCAAGGCGTTAAGGCTTAAATGTAAATGTCATGACCTGATATATGCCTTTTTGTGTCTCTGAAGCACATGATCTCTAAGAATTTATATCATTACATATACAAAAGAAAACGTATTGCAATTAAAATTTTTATATTATAATGTTTGTAAATTCTTCTAAGATATTGTAAAACTTCCTATGAAATGATAAATTGAATTATATTTTGTGTTGTAATTAGCACAAATGAGACTCACCAGAGTGATTTGGTGTTGCTTTTCTTCCCCTTTGGTGTCAGCAATGTTGCTGTTCTTACATTTTAATATTTACAGGTTCAAGTTACGGGTTCTCATCGTGTGTCTGTTTATATATGTGTTATGTTTCATTTACCATATATGTTAAATATTTTGGTTTTATTAATGTGCGACTGCCAATTTTTCTATCGGTCACTCCATGAATGAAATTAACAAATAAACGTGTTACCACAATTCTATTCAAGTTATCAATTTCACATTTACAAGGCATAACATATTTATCAGAATAAAGTAGCATGTCATCATCAGTGGTGATATCATACGATCGGACATAAACGGACAAACACCATAGCTAGAATCACATACAACTATATCCAATTGGATGGACTCCTATGAGTCAAAAGGGATATCATCCCCTACTGTATGCATGCATTACTGCATGAAAATTATCTAACGAGAGTAAATTACCATCCTGGATTTTATAAACAAAATGACGTGGTTGACCGTTTGTATATATATAGAAGTTCTGTTTCAAATATTTTTGTAGGTATTGATTGAGACGGGTTTCATCCAAAACTCTATGACAAACGTGATTGTTACAAATTTTCAATTGTCAGTTTTCGGTTTGTTTAGAAACGTCATTCTTACTTTAATGTATGCAGTTAACATATCTCAAATACGTTCCATTCGTACATGATTACGTTACAGTAATTTCATTTATATGGATGTGCTCCTGACACAAAACTGTTCCAATAGTGTTATGAAGAAAAATCGATTATAAATCGAATTGCAGTGAATAAGAAAAATAAAAAAGGGATTTTCATTATCCTATAATTTTTTGCATAGTTTTTATTGATAGCAAAAACTTATCCTTAAATTACTTTATCTATTTCTTTTCTTTAAACACTTGATGGATTTGACAAAAATGCCACTTTTTCACCACTAAAATAACAAAAACGAGCACATGCTCTTTCATATAATGTACCGGTTACAGAACAACTTATATGAAAAGCTTATCAGGTAAAACATAGTACATTTTATTCATATTTTAACTTGCAAGTACTTAATATGTGATTTATTATTGTATAATTTGATCCAAACCATTGCTGTTATTTATCCAATGTTTTATTGGTGCTTTTTACAAATTTGCGTTGTTACAATTTGTATTTAATATTATTATTGTTTATAATTGTAAATATACGTTATTATTATAATGTTTTGCACCAGAGGTTTCTATTTTTGTCGATTAAATTTGAATCTTTTCTGATTTGTTCTTGTTCCATTATTACCGATTAGTGACATTTGAAAGGACTATTTATTAATTTTTCGTTGATTTGTGTATTATATTTTTAATCCATCAGTTTAAATACACTAAAAGTCTTCGTAAATCAAGTCTACATCACGCCTTGAGATCGAGTAACTCTTATATGAATTTAAAAAATAGCAGAAGATATATAGATTTTCATTTTGATTTTTAGCATTTGATGGCCCCGCCACTGGTAAAAAATGAAAAAGCATACCACGTTAAAGAATTAAACGCCAGTGTCCTAGTATAAATTAAAAAAAGATTATTTTAAACTTCGGTAAGCTTAATGACTACAATAGCTAGCGCCTTTACTGTAATCTTACTTGGGCCTTTATCGTACAATCGCTAGTGCATTTACTGTCAACTCACTTTGGGCCTTTACTGTAATCTCCTTTGGGCCTTTACTATTCAATAGCTTGTGCATTTAATGTAATCGTCATTGGGCCTTTACTATTCAATAGCTTGAGCATTTACTGTAATCTTCCTTGGGCCTTTACTATTCAATACCTTGCGCATTTACTATAATCTCACTTGGGCCTTTACTATTCAGTAGCTTGTGCATTTACTGTAATCTCATTTGGGTCTTTACTATTCCGTAGCTTGTGCATTTACTGTAATCTCACTTGGGCCTTTACTATTTCGTAGCTTGTGCATTTACTGTAATCTCACTTGGGCCTTTTACTATTCAAAAGCTTGCGCATTTACTGTAATCTCACTTGGGCCTTTACTATTCAAAAGCTTGTGCATTAACTGTAATCTCACTTGGGCTTTTACTATTCAATAGCTTGCGCATTTACTGTAATTTCATTTGAGCCTGTACTATTCAAAAGCTTTCGCATTTACTGTAATCTTCCTTGGGCCTTTACTATTCAATAGCTTCCGCATTTACTATAATCTCACTTGGGCCTTTACTATTCAGTAGCTTGTGCATTTACTGTTATTTCCTTTGGGCCTTTACTATCCAGTAGCTTGTGCATTTACTGTAATATCACTTGGGCCTTTACTATTCAGTAGCTTGTGCATTTAAAGTAATCTCACTTGGGCCTTTACTATTCAAAAACTTGCGTATTTACTGTAATCTCACTTAGGCCTTTACTATTCGAAAGCTTGCGCATGAACTGTAATCTCACTTTGGCCTTTACTATGCAATAGCTTGCGTATTACTTGTTTGGCTTTATAAATAATTTGATATGAGCGTCACTGATGAGTCTTATGTAGACGAAACGCGCGCGTCTGGCGTACTAAATTATAATCCTGGTACCTTTGATAACTATTTACTGTAATCTCAATTGGTCCTTTACTATTTTAAGCTTGCGCATTTACTGTAATTTCACTTGGGTCTTTACTATTCAAAACCTTGCGCATTACTGTTATTTCATTTGAGCCTTTACTATTCAAAAGCTTTCGCATTTACTGTAATCTCACTTTGGCCTTTACTATTCATTAGCTTGCGCATTTACTGTAATTTTCCTTGGGCCTTTATTTATTAATAGCTTGTGCATTTACTGTAATGTCCTTTCGGCCTTTACTATTCAATAGCTTGTTGATTTACTGTAATCTCACTTGGGCCTTTACTATTTCGTGGTGTTGAGTTTCCATTTTAATCTTATATTTCACATGGCTACAAAAGAGGGAGGTTTGGCATGCTACAAAACCAGGTTAAACCCACCATTTTTTCCTTTAAAAAGGTCCTGTACCAAGTCAGGAATATGGCCATTGTTATATTATAGTTCGTTTCTGTGTGTGTTACATTTTAACGTTGAGTCGTTTGTCTTCTCTAATTTTTGAGTGTAAATTCACATTGCGATAAGACGTGTCACGGTACTTGTCTATCCCAAATTCATGTATTTGGTTTTGATGTTATATTTGTTATTCTCGTGGGATTTTGTCTGATGCTTGGTCCGTTTCTGTGTGTGTTACATTGTAGTGTTGTGTCGTTGTTCTCCTCATATATTTAATGCGTTTCCCTCAGTTTTAGTTTGTTATCCCGATTTTGTCTTTTGTCCATGGATTTATGAGTTTGAACAGCGGTATACTACTGTTGTCTTTATTTACTATTCAAAATCTTGATCTTTCACAGTCAGGAATATGACAGTTTCTGTCCATTCGTTTTTGATGCGTTTTGTTATTTAATTTTGCCATGTGATTATGGACTTTCCCAATTGATCTTCCTTTAAGTTCAGTATTTTTGTGATTTTACTTTTTTTTTTATATCACTTGGGCCTTAACTGTACAATCGTTAGCACATTTACTGGTATCTCATTTAGGCCTTTTCTGTAAAATTGATCCCTGGGTCGTTACTGTAATCTTACTTGGGCCTTTACTGCACAATCGATGCATGGCAAACATTATAAAATACATTGCATATGAATATCTTGTTTTGTTGTTGTATAATATTGATCAATGAAATATTGAAATAAACTGGAAATATATTCAGTATTTTTCGCCGATTATGGTTCTAAGAGAGAAGTGTACGATACCAGAGGAACATTCTAACTCATATGTCGAAAATGAACTGACAACGCGAGGGCTTACAAAGAAAAAAAAAACAACAGGAAAACAAAAGTGCACAAAACACAACATAAAAAAATAAGAACAAAATAGAACCAGGCAACAAAAACCTCATTTACAACTGGGGAGAACTATTAAGAGTTAGGTCATCTTTTGTCTCTCTGTTTCAGACCAATTTTCTTTATTTGTGTGTACTGTTAAAATAGCTGGTCGATTTTGAGAGTATTCCATTACAATCCGTCTTTTTTACCATATAAACCCTATTTTGATAAAGGTGAACACGTATACCTCTTTAGGGGCTCTTACAATATCCCTAGTATTTTTTTTAAACCTTGATTTGTATCATTATAAAGAATTAATTAAGGTAGATAGGGTTTCTTCCTCCATCTTGGATTTGGAAACACCAGAAAACAAGGTCTAGATCTTTAATAGAATGTGCAAATTTTGAGAATAGTAGGAAATTCATGTGTAAGAACTTTTATTTCAATATAGAAAATGACATGTTTTATCATATTTATGATTGTATTTTACAAACAGAAAACTTTTGTTTTGTTAAATGTTTTCCAACTTTGCCACATAAGGGGAGGCAACTCAAATGCAAAGGGCAGATAATTCAGATAAAGTTACCCTGGTGTATATATATAAAATTTAGTCCTGGAATCTATGATGAGTTAATTTACAATAGAATGTGTTAGGAATTTACATATTTTATAATGTAGCAAGAAAAACGGGTCCGGTGACCCCATTTTTTCTTTTTCTTAACTGAAAGCATACTATAAAAGCTATTTTCTTAAATGTTATCTCAAAATTCTATGATGTAGTTTATGCTTTATTGCAGAAAATTGGGTTTTCCATGCATAGCTACCTCTTTACAAGCAAAACCAAATACAATGAAAGTCCCAACTATGTATTGGCTTCCGAAGCTACACAAAACACCTTACAAATATAGATTCATTTCATTTTCAAGCCATTGTTCCCCTACTAAATTGTCCATTCTTCTTACCAGTACACTTGGTACAATCAAAAACCTAATAATAAATTGTTCAAATAAGGCCTTTGAAAATAGTGGAATTAATTACTTTTGGAGTTTCAAAAACTCGTTGGAAGTACTTGATGAATTGCATGCTTATATTGGTGATTTTGAATCTGTTCAAAGTTTTGATTGTCCTACCCTATATACCACATTGCCTCACATTCTTATTTAGAAAAAAATCAAACACCTAATTAAATGGGCATTTAAAAAGTCAGAATGTGAATATATATGTTCAAACTCTTTAAAGTAATTTTTTAGTAGCAATAAACAAAAGAACTATGCCAATTGGACATGCTTTGATACTATATCTGCTCTGAAATTTTACTGGATAACATTTTTGTTCGCTTTGGAGATTCCGTATATCGTCAGGTTATCATAATTCCAATAGGGACTAACTGTGTACCACTGAATGCGGACCTGTTTTTTTTTTATTGCTATGAGTTACAATTTATGACAAAAATCAGCAAAGACCCATCGAAACAACATCTGATACACCCATTTAATAATACTTTTAGATATTTGGATGATATATTGACTCTCAATAATGACGACTTCAGTATGTATACTAAAAAAAAAATATCCTGTTGAACTTACTTTAAATAAAGCTAATACAAACAATGACCACTGCCCTTTCCTCGATCTTGATATCTATATCATTAACGGAAAGCTTAATACTAAATTTATGATAAAAGAAATGATCCTTCATATCCTATCGTAAAGTATCCTTTTTTAGATGGTGACGTTCCCTTGTCACCATCTTACGGTGCTTAGATATCCCAACATGTACGATTCGCTCGTGTATGTAACAACGTTTTAGATTTAAACGAGAGAAATTTGTGTATTACTGAAAAATTATTACACCAGAGTTTTCGATATCACAAACTAGTCAAAACATTTACGAATTTTCATCATCGGTACAAGGACATCATTCATAAATATAACTCTACATGCAAATCTCTTATACTTTTCCATTCTCAATTTTAATTCTTATACGTTTAGGTATTTTACAAGCAATCTTTTATGGTAATATTCTTTATAAAGCACAAAAATATCAGTATTCACCTCAAAAGCTAACAAAACCTTTGAATAGACTTATTAAGAAGGGATATAATTACGCTATTGTTGTCAGGTCATTAACGATTGCATATTTTGGCTTTAATATTGATTCACTTATAGGGTCTTTGCATCGGAACTAAACACATTAATTTAAAAACCAGTTGATTAAATGACACGGGTTGTGCTTTTCTTATATATGTTATGATGGTATGAAACTAAACCCCTAACGGGAGGGATTGTGTCTGATATTCATATGATGAAGACATAATCTTTCAATCAGTTTAATTGAAGTATGGAGCTGGCATGTCAGTTAGTCTGTTGTTTTTTATGTATTACTTTCAGTTTGTTTAGTTTCTTTTGTTACATCTTCTGACATCAGACTCGGACTTCTCTTGAACTGAATTTTAGTGTGCGTATTGTTATGCGTGTACTTTTCTACATTGGCTAGAGGTATACATGTTAAAGGGGGAGGATTGAAATCTCATAAACATGTTTAACCTCGCCGCATTTTGGCGCCTGCCCCAAGACAGGAGCCTCTGACCTTTGTTAGTCTTGTATTATTTTTAACTTTAGTTTCTTGTGTATAATTTGGAGTTTAGTTTGGCGTTCATTATCACTGAACATTATCTTTGACACATTCCCCGTTTCCATTCTCAATTTTATAATCTATACAAAATCTGTCCATTTTGAACACCGTGTATTACCAATGTGTTTTCAACTGATCGGGCGGAGCTTATGTTTCTATTTGCATAAGGACAGTCTATTTGAAGATATGTGTGATAAGGATGATTGCCGTTATAATACTAATTGAATTCTAATCACTAATCAGTGTCACCAAACGCATATACAAAAGGACTGATTGTATGATACGAGACGAATAACTGGACACTTCATTGATGAACTTATCCCAAAACTCCTATCTATAGATGGACTGATCTTAAATGAGCGAACTTCATAAACTCCGCCCAGTCAAGTGAAATAAATCTAGTAATAGCGTGAAAATAAGCCGCGTGACCCATTCTTTTTATTATCTTTGTTAAAAAGCATGATATATTTTGGCAAATTATTAGAAAATTCTATGGATTATAATTTAGACACCCCATCTACCCTAAGTACTGGTATGTTGTCGAAGTTGTATTTTAGTTTGATAACGGGTAGCTTTTCAGTAAAGAAATCGGTGCTCATATGAATGGTTCATTAGACGAAGTTGACCCAGGCTGACAAGTTACATTGATGGCATGTTTTGATGTATACAATTATGTTACACGACGATATAGGAGATAATTGTATTGTAATGAGTTACAGTTGCATAAATATGAGACAATTTGAATCATCTTACAGATATCAGACCTAAGTTACTACTGTAATCACCAGCCAGTCAGCATGTTCAAATTGTCTTACTACTAGTTTGTTTTTGTTTTTATAGTTTTCTAATGTGTGTTAACACATTGTTCATGAGGATAACATTTTAAATTCTTTTTAAAAATGTTTAGTGCTTTAAAACTTTAGCACCGCTTTTGAGCTATTTCATGGGGCCAGTTTTGATTGGTGGAGGAAGCCGCAATGCCCTCTGAAAACCCCCAACCTTCGATAGGAAAACTGGCAAACCTAGTCAATTAATATTGGAGGAAGAGCGAAGAACTATTTTTAATTAGATTGAAATAAGGCTCACACATAATTAGATACTTTAATATTCAATCACGGGTGTGTTCTAGAAGTTATATATAAATATATATACTTGAGTTCTAAAATGTAGTCCTTGTGATTCATACTGTAATTCCTCAACAGTTTTAATAAAATGCATAAAAACAAGCAAAAACATCTTATTCTTGTAGTTTAATTTCAATATTAGCCAAATGCAGACTGGATAACACTGGTACAGTGACCACAAGATTTTGCACAAATCGTATTTGAATATGGGTTGGCACAAAAATTTGTGTTAAAGAGAGTACAATTCACTCCGGGTTTATCTTGGCAAATCACTGAAATAAAAGGAAATCATATATTTCAAATTAAATTGCAATAACTGAGCATTATGGCTCATCAATGTATTGGGATATAGTATATAAATATGTATGAAAAGAAGACATGTTTTGATTACCAATGAGACAACTCTTAACAATGGACCAAATTAAAAAGTATAGATCAACGTACGGTCTTCAACAGTGAGTAAAGCTCAAACCGCATGGACAGCTATTAAATGCATATCCAAATATGACAAAGGTCTTAATTGTATGAATATCAAAAGGTGTCACCGGTAGATTCACGTTAACAACAATATCTTTATCATATAGTGTATTTTAAGGTGGAAACAACTTTCTGCTTAAACATATTAGTATACCAATCGATCCTAATTAAGACTATTGCATTAATGGTAAATAAAATCATCAAAGATATCAGAATTGAA
This sequence comes from Mytilus edulis, assembly GCF_963676685.1. Taxonomy (NCBI): domain Eukaryota; kingdom Metazoa; phylum Mollusca; class Bivalvia; order Mytilida; family Mytilidae; genus Mytilus; species Mytilus edulis. Next base: position 5,754,067 of record NC_092345.1, read on the forward strand.
ATATTGTACGCCTGATACGCATTTCGTTTACAGAAAAAGTAATCAGTGACGCTCGAATCACAAATGTTAAAAACGCCAAACAAAGTATGGAGATGTTCAGCATTGAGGACCAAAATCCAAACGACCTAGCCAAACACAACCAATGGAATCGATACCTGAGTTAAATAATCCTTAGTATTTAAATAATATCAAATCTGTATTAACAGTCAATTTATTGTTATAACCATATAAATGCTTATTCATGTCAAGACAGAAGTTTTGACAACTGAGCATGTTATACCCACGAGCGAAACATCAGCAAGCAATTACATCGACCCAGTGGTTGGAAATGAACTCATAAATACATGTACATTTTTTTGTACCAGGATTAAAATCGAATATTCTATATGCGTGTTTAATCCACAAAAGACACACCAGTAACATTAAGAATGTAAAATTACCAAACAAAAACGAAGATGATAAACACCGAGGACCTACATTGCCGAAGGCTTCCCTTATATAGACATCCAATTCAAATTATATATGGATATGAGAACAGAGGGAGGCAGGCCCTTTTTCGGGATGTCAGGATTTAATAAAAAAAAATTAATTCGGGATCTCATGTTTTTAAGACCTGGATTTCGGGAGCAGGACCCCTCCTATCCCCCCTTAGAACATGAACCTTATTCTAACATTTGATATAAATAAAGGCAACAGTAGTATACCGATGTTCAAACTCATAAATCCATGGACAAAAAACAAAATCTGGGTAACAAACTAAAACTGAGGGAAACGCATTAAATATAAGAGGAGAAAAACGACACAACACTACAATGTAACACACACAGAAACGGACCAAGCAACAGACAAAATCCCACAACAATTACAAATATAACATCAAAACCAAATACATGAATTTGGGATAGACAAGTACCGTGACACGTCTTATCGCAATGTGAATTTACACTTAACAATAAGAGAAAACAAACGACTCAGCGTTAAAAGGTAACACATACAGAAACGAACTATAATATAACAATGGTCATATTCCTGACTTGGTACAGGACATTTTTAAAGAAAAAAATGGCGGGTTGAACCTGGTTTTGTGGCATGCCAAACCTCCCCTTTTATAGCCATGTGAAATATAACATTAAGATGATAACTCAACACTACAGGACTACAATATAAATAAATTGGAGAATACAATTGACAAAGAAACACACGAACAACAGCCAACAAAAGGCAACAAGTTGAAATTTTTAATACGCCAGAAGTGCATTTTATCCAGACAAGATCTACTAGTGATGCCCAGATACAAAAGTTTGAAAGCCGAAACAAGCACAAAGTCGAACAGCATCGAGGACTAAAAGATCAAAAAAGTTGTGCCAAAAATGGCCAGGGTTTTCTGTTAGTTACCAGAACATCCTTATCATTTAGAATAATTTATACTTTTGCAAACAGTAAATTTATAAAATTAATAAACAAAAGCTGTACATGATAGAACTGAAATATTAACTTATCACAAGAAACAACTGATTCAGAAATACATTACATAACCAGACATTTGCAACACAATATGTAGACACATCCGAATATGTTTAAACCTCAACGCCAAGTGACGTCATATTTGAAATTGTAAAAAATGACAAAAAAATGATGACGTCATTTGAATTTGTAAAACAGAGCATAAAACAATGAAAAATGACGTCATTTGAATGAATAAGATAGATCTAGGACTGACCCAAGATTACATTTGAACTAAATACTGATATTGCACTTAATAACAATGCACATTTCAATATTTATTAATAGCAAACTAAGGCAGCAATTAACTATATTATAAAGCTATGTCCGATTTGTTTTGAATCTCACTTAAAACTTAAAATATCGCACTGATTACGTTGAACAAAATGAAATCTAATAAATGAATGCGCTGATTAATATTATTTACCATAACACATAAATATAATAGAAAAGAAGTCAACACATTTGACAAAATCCGATGAGAATTACAAATAAAACATTAAACATTTAAACTAAATACATGAATTTGGGATAGAAAAGTACCGTAACACGTTTTATAGTGATGAAAATTCACACTCAGCAAAACAGTCACAATCAGGAATAAGTCACGTTTGGTAATTAAAAGATTAGACGACATAATGACAAACCACAATCTACCATGTGGTAAAAATGTCCTTAGCTAGTTTGGTCAACGATACATCGTATGGATCCACCAATTCGTGATGGTGTCCATAAAATTTACGGAGTGTCAATTTTAATCTGTCTTCCTCATAACTTTGTTGGAGCAGTTTCTGCGTAAGGAGCACACTCCTGTATATGAAGTCCGTATAGTGTGAACAAGCACGAGAATAACGTATCAATTGTGATATGTAAACACCATACGAAGGGGCAGAGGGTATGTTACTGCTAAGAAATGGGAAATTGATAATTGGGAAGTTGAAATCGTCCCGTTTGTCATAGATTTTCATGTGAAGTCGTCCATCTACGTCATTATTGAGGAAAAGATCAAGGTATGCAGCAGTCCTTCTAGTATCAGTAGTATCCTTAATTTCAAGTTCACTGGGATATATATGAGATGTAGGTATTGGCTGAAATATGTATTATTCAATGATAGAACATCATCAATATATCGGAAAGTAAAATTAAAGAATTTCGTAAGGTGCTTTTTCTTTTTGTCTTTTAGAAGGTTCTGAATGAATTCTGCTTCATACGAGTACAAAACAAATCAGCTAGCAGGTGTGCACAATTAGTACCCATTGGAATACCGACTGTCTGTTGAAATATAAATCCTCCAAACTCAACAAATATATTGTCGATCAAAAAGTCCAGCATTTTGATAATATCATCTTCAGTATATTTTATGGAAGATTCAGAGTGATTCTTCACAAAATATGAATTATTGTAACCCAAAACAAGAAATTTGTATCTACGATTCCCATTTTTATAGAAAAAGCTCTGTTTTATGAGATGGTGAAGTCGATCTTTCAACTGAGCATGGGGAATAGTAGTATATAGCGTAGAAAAATCAAAAGTTTTTATGTTGCTGCAAAAATGACGTGTTATTGATTAATGTAAAATACTTTATCAGTTTATTATACTTTGTCACCGATTGACATCCAAATAGTTCCTTTATATATAGTGTGTCTACATGGTCTAGACAAATCGTTTCGGTAAAAAGTTTGATTATGTAACTAATTGTAGTCGGTTTGATACTATTCAAACTGTTCTGATTGCATGACATCTGTACATGGCTTTCGTATAATATGACTCTTAAATAAAGTCGTTTAGCTTGTGTGGGTCCAGTGTCACAAAACAAATGTCGTCAGTCGAGTAGCTTAACAACTCAGCGCTATATAAATAAATCTTGAAAACACGTCATTTATACCTCATGTGTTTATATTTAGAATGAAATTGATGCTTGTTCTCCAGGAGCACATAACGCTTTCTTTTAGAACAAACTCGTCCAATCTCGTCCAATTGAAATCCGTATTTTTCATATTACGCGGCTTTCCGTGCATTATAATAATTGAATTAAGTTGTTTTGTGATAGGATGTAATCATATTAATCAGTATGCAATATTAAAAAATTATAGAATTGACATACTGCATTTGAAAGGTATTAAAATTATGATATTTAACATGTTTTATAATGAAACAATATAATTTTTTGTTTGGATTATTTTTTTGTTTCTTCACTGTCACATGTCTGATAATTAAATATATTGAGTACATTTTTTTTGGAAAATTCTGAAAACTGATTTATCATAATATCCAGTACATTTGTTGCATGTTTGGAGATGGAAACTTTTAGAACACAGTAGAAAAGAAAGTTATACAAAAATTTTACAAGAGAAATTTTAGAACACTGAAGAAGTTTAAATTACGTATCGTAGATTATGATCATTTAGAAATTATGTAGGTCAAATAGACATTATAACCATTCCCTAATGCCCGCGTCACACTGTCCCGATTTGTATACGATGGACACCCGAATGCGAAAATTGTAAGTTCGTACGAAGTTGGTCCCGATCTCGTTAAAATACCAAAAAGTGACCGAAGCAAGTATGATGAATAAACGAAGTCTATACGATGGTGCCGAAATTATATACGATAGCAAAAGATGGACATACGAAGGTTAACCGAAGACGGGTATTTAAGCTTCATATCTCAGCCGAAGGCTACACGATGGATCACGAAGGCTACACGATGGATTACTATGATGGAACGATACGATGTCTAAAAGACGTCGTGTACAGCTTACGATGCATTTAAATTATATGCCGAAGGCATCACGTGTTTTAAATTGTTTGATCAATATTGAATATATATTATGTTGTACATTTAATTTCTGGTTTAATCATAAGACGGAAGACCGTGGTCTTGAAGGGTAAAACTTGACTCTGAGTCTCTGCATATAATGCCACCAAAATCAGGGAGAGGGAGAGGAAGATGGAGGGGTATGAGTCTAGCAGGAAAGTACAAGACCAAAAGAAAAATAGATATAGAAGTGGAAAGTTCGGAATCGGATACCCATAGCACAGAGAAAAGAGACAAAGAACTAGAAGTCCGATCGAAACTGAACAAGAAATCCATAAACAGGACCAAGAGCCTCAAAAGACGGAACAACAAGCATCGATGCCTCCCCTAACTGATAGCAGACAATCTGATTCTTCTTCTAATGAAAATGGAGGTAAATATATGTTTTCCCTTATTCTCATTATTACCAAGCCAAAACAGAAATTTAATTTTTAATGATACATATATATGTTAACTTTACACATTATGAATATGCCTGTCAAAGTTTTGTCTCTTCAAAGATAATAAATTACACATTGCTTTTTCAGATGGTGAAGTCGGCCCTTCGAAAATAAAAGCTGGAACAAAACCAAAGATTGGAAAAGGAAAAGGGAAAAAGGCAAACAACCGGAAGAACCTATAGTACAGTGCAGTTTTACAGAGGAGGAGGAACAGGAAATAGCTAAGTGGCTGGAAACGAAAAAATTGTTTATGACATGAAGGACAAAGATTACAAACAAAAGGCGCTGAAGAGACAAATATGGGAAACAAAAGCCTCAGAGTATGGAGTCAATTGTAAGTCAATAGATTAAATTTTTCCCACTGAAACTAGAATATTGTTTGTCAATGATTATCTCAAAAATATTGTATTATCATATAGTTGCCAGGTTTAAAATGTGTATTCAAATACAATTTGCCCCCTTAAGGGGATTTTATTCACAATTTGTTCATTTAAACGTATTCGTTTATATTCAGTATTCGTGACAAACACATGATAATATATTCTTTGTAGATGCCACTATTCAGAAACCAAACACAGAGAACTCGGTTCTCAAAACTACGTGAGGGTCAACCAAATCCCGAGCCTGTAATAGCTGCTCTTCTTGTTTCATTTTAATTAATAGAAACAACGCTGTCGCCTTTTTTGTTCTCATAGAATCATATGATATGAGCTCCATGTTTTGTGAACGTCTTTCTTAACTGTCGCATTAGACTGACAAGTGCATATCGCGCATGGCACTTTAAATGTATTTTAGTGCGAAAATTAACTTATATATATCTGGATTTATTGCCGTCGTAGTTCCTTCTTGTCGCCTTCGTATTTTTATTCGATGGCAACACGACGTGATTACGAGGTCTTCATGAAATCGTGTTTCCATCATAAGACCTTCGGGTAGCTTCGTGATTCTTTCGTGTAGACATCGTAATGTCAAAACTGCCCAATGGAAACGATGGAAACAAGAATAGAATACGATGTTCAAAGATGTATTCCCGGTGACATTACGATGGTGAGGATGTTGATACGAACTCAATACGAACCCTCAACATCGGACGCACCTTCGGGGATTTGTGTTAAAAAATTTAGAACCCTTCCCGAAGTTGTCCCCGAAGGCTAGAAAAAGTGGCCGGTGGTTCTACGATGGTTAAAGATGGCACTACGAATAGCCCAATCTGGATACGATCAGTCCCGATTTTGAAAATTTCAATAATCGTGTTGCCATCGGCGTGAAAATCGGGATAGTGTGACGCGGGCATTAGTATCCACGATCGTTCCAGTGATTTCTCAACTGCATGATATCATTATGTTCTACACAAATATACATAGTTCACAAATCAATCATGGTAACAACATCTAATAAGGCCATACAAAACAAATTAGGGCCAAATATATTGATGTTATATACAAAAAGAAGATGTGGTATGATTGCACATGAGACAATTTCCCACAAAAGACAAAAAATAACACACAAATCAACTATCGGTCACCGTACGGACTTCAACAATGTTGAACTATTTTTTTTGTCTTTTCCATTTTGCTGCTAGCGTTTTATCAATTTATGGTTTGTTCTTTTCTCCCTTTAAATCATTTCTTTTCTTTTAAGATATGATTTAAAACAAAAGAAACTATTCAAGTTTTGAAAGACTAGAAATACAGTGACACATGATTTGCTGATAAAAGAAAAAAATTTCCAAGCTTTGATTCAAATGATTGAATTAAAGTCAACAACATAACAGATACAAAATTTATATACGTTGACTTACCTGAACATATTCCGCAGAATGCCTGACATCTTGTGCAATACTATACAAGGTTCCAGTAGTAGCTTTACATAAACCGTACATCATTTCATACATAACACAAAAAAAATTGTCATCCTCATCATGAGTGCATGCATTATTTGTTGCTAAAATGTTAAAACGTTTTAGAAAATGAATGGACTGAACAACCCATTCATATGCAAACCGGAAAATACTACATGTAACTTATCCAATAGCGTAACGTAAAGACAATGATAGTTCACCATCGGAAGTGTAAGCCATACATGATGTTAACAAACGAAGGATCATATAAGTTATATGACTATATAAATTATATGACTAAATCAATGCAAAATAAAATATGTGAAGTAATAAGCACTTGACTGTCAAACGATGTACATGTTTAAATACAGCGCGAAAAAAGATACTACCAGCTTTTCTCAACGTTACTATTTGCAATCAATTATTTGTTAGTCTATACTCATTTAAAGATATATTGTTTCCACATACTTTGGACTTAAATACAGGAGGAAGTTTGCTATTTCCAGTTAAGAAAACTTAAGTTTTGGTTCCATAAGATAGTTTTCTTTCCCCTAATTTCAAATTTAAAAGGTTTTTATATACTTTTGATTCAATGATACTAAAATAAAGAGTTTTTAAGTTATGCTCATTTTCATTAGTACACAAACAGCTACTTTAATTTTGGACAACGTCACTTCCGGTCGATATTTGTCATGGTCATATGACACCACCCCTTTGCGAACGACGTTATGTCCACCATAAACCAGAATTAAGTTATTTTTATTTACCTGAAATGTTAGCATATAAATGGCAATAACTCCAATAACATATAATCAAACCACTAAGGACTGAACATACACTTTATTCGTCATAACAACCCAAATATTAATCACCATTTCTTTTATAAATAGATTTTAAACGACCATTTTCTGCATAAGAAAATGTCTGTTCCAAGTCGGGAATTTATTTTGCCATATGAATATGGACTTTCTTTTTTGAATTTCCTCGAAGTTCAGTAATTTCTGTGATTTAACTTTTTAAAGTATAAGATTGAAAGATGTAAAGAAATAAATGAAGGAAGTAACTTTGTCCTTGATTTTTATTTTTGGTGGACAAAGGTCTCTATCGCTTACGGTTTACGCGCTACATAAACATATCATTTATTTCATATACAACAGAATGTTTGCAAACGTCTATTTTTTCAACATTCAAAACTACACTTCAAATTGCTATGAAAACATTCCTACTCCTCACTAGAGACCTCATTCCAAATTGTACGACGGATTGAAAATATCGAAATTCAGAAATTATTGCGTGCATTTGTTATTGCAATTTTTGTCATTTTAGACTAAAATGAGATTCTAATTTTTACGATTTTGAGAAAAATCCGGTTTAATTCAGATAAAATATTTCAAAATACGATTTTAAATTAATGCGTTTACTTCTCAGTTGTATTGTTCGTAATAACAAAAACCTCGCAATAATTTCTGAATTTACAGTAAAAGTTTAACTTCAATTCCTAAAACAAATATGTCCAACCTAAATATAAAATTTTAACCTAACACCTTTAGTTTCAAACACAAGGTTAAAATTTAAAAGATCGTAAGAGTAAACGTACTCTTTCCATCCACATAATTAAATAAGAACAGTATTTGATTATGTGCAGAGGTTGGGTAGAAGGAAGCCGAAGTAGGCCTTATGCAAATCAATATAGTTTCACTATATTATAGCGCAAGTAACAAATGAGGTAAAAAGCAGTTTCGAAATGCAAGGGAAATGTTACACATGTTACAGTTGGCTGTTAAACTTATAAAGAGACGCGTAGAAAACCAAAAGGACATCAACACATCGAAAGTCGAAAATAAACTGACTATGTAGTGACTAAAAAGAAAATAAACTGACTATGTAGTGACTAAAAAGAAAATAAACTGACTATGTTGTCAGTTTGTTTTAGATTTATGAGTTTGACTGTCCCTTAGGTATCTTTCGTTCCTCTTTTAGTGACAAAAAGAAAATAAACTGACTATGTAGTGACTAAAAAGACCAACAAACACACAGAACACAAAACAATAGAGAAAACAAACACTGAATAAATTAAAAACCAATTGTTCAGAGAACAATTGAAGGTCTTTCCACCAAAACAATGTATTTTAATATGAAAGGTGTAAAAATAGGTTTAAAATGTCATTTCAATCGTCAAATGATAGCTTATTGTACGCTGATTCCAAAAATATATGGTTTCTAAACAATATTTTTTTAGATAAGGGAGATAATTTCTTACTTCCGGTTTGAAAAACTCTATTTCCGATAATATTTGACTATTTACTTGACACTGATTCCAAAAAATATCTTGTTTTTTATACTTTTATGTAATAAAGTACAATAAATAGCTACTTCCGGTTTACACAAGGTCACTTCCGGTTGTTTTTTTAAGTTTAAATGGTTTGATACCGTTTGTCAAAAAGTCTCATGACTTTATTATGTATGCAGATGGGGTAAAAGCAAAGGTCAAAATCTAGATCGTCAAATTAAGCTATGACCTTGTGAACAATTTCAAGGTCATTAACCAAGAACCTCAAATCGAAAGACCATAGGTCTTAATTATGTTTAGTTAATGAGTTATATCACCATACGCGTATTTTTAAATACCAAAGGGGAGAAAACTCCCTTTCACATTCAACGTACCCTTGCAATCAAAATTTACGTGTTACGACATGTCACAACAAACGATTTAGAAAAAATAATTTGTCGATATCTTAAACGTTTTTTGGAAATGAGTGGAAATGAGCCATATTCAAAAATTAGAATATGACCTTGACCTTTGACCTTGACCTTATTTTCATTTTTTTGGACCAAGGACCTCAAATCAAAAGATCCTAGGTCTCTATCAATTATGGTTTACCAGTTAAAAATGCAATTCACTTATATCAAATGAATAAGGGGAAATAACTCTCGTATGGAGCATTCATATCACTTCGGTCAAAATAGGACAAATCATGCAAAGGATATAACGAGCAATTTTGTAAAATAAATTTGTCATAATATTTTACGTTTGCGAAGGAGTTGCGCTCACAAGGAAAACAGTGTTTGGGGAGATTACTCCTACAAAGAAAAGTTTTCGGTTACGCAGGGTAAATTTCAAAAGCGCATCAATTGTTCGATATCATATACCAAATATCTAAGCGACATATTGCAAAACAAATGTTTATCGCAAGAACAAAATAAGGCGGAAGAAAAAAAAAAAAAAATTCAGAGAACAATTGAAGGTCTTTCCATCCTTTTTGATATGAAAAGTTGTGAAACTAAGTTTAAAATGTCATTTCAATTGTCAAATGATAGCTCCTAGTAAGCTGATTCCAAAAATATATTGTTTCCATACATTTTTTTTTAAATAAGGGAGATAATTTGTTACTTCCGGTTTGAAAAATGTTACTTCCGATTATATTTAAATATTTACTTGAAACCGATTCCAAAAATATCTGGTTCTATATACTTTTATCTTAATAAAGTACAAAAAATAGCTACTTCCGGTTTACAAAAGGTCACTTCCGGTTGTTTTTTTTTCAAGGTTAAATGGCTTGATAGCTTTTTCTAAAAGTTGTATATCTTTATCATGTATACATATAGAATAAAAGCAAAGGTCAAAATCTAGAACGTCAAATTAAGCTATGACCTTGAGATCAATTTCAAGGTCATAAACCAAGGACCTCAAATCAAAAGACCATAGGTCTTAATTATATTTAGTTAATGAGTTATATCACCAAACGCGTATTTTTTAATACAAGAGGGGAGAAAACTCCCTTTCACATTCAAAGTACGCTTGCAATCAAAATTTACATCTTACGACATGTCGCAACTAACAATTTAGTAAAAATAATTTGTTGATATCTTATACAGTCTTTGGATATAAGTGAAAATAAGCCAAATTCAAATATTAAAATATGACCTTGACCTTTGACCTTGACCTAATTTTCATTTTTTGGGACCAAGGACCTCAAATCAAAAGATCCTAGGTCTCTATCACTTATGGTTTATAAGATAGAAATTCATATCACTTATATCAGATGCATAAGGGGAAATAACTCTCATATGGAGCGGTCATATCGCTTCGGTCAAAATAGGACAAATCATGCGAAGGATATAACGAGCAATTTTGTAAAATAAATTTGTCATAATCTTTTACGGTTGCGAAGGAGATGCGCTAACAAGGAAAACAGTGTTTGGGGAGATAACTCCTACAAAGAAAAGTATTTGTTTACGCAGGGTAAATTTCAAAAGCGCATAAACTGTTCGATATCATATACAAAATATCTAAGCGACATATTGCGAAACAAATGTTTATCGCAAGAACAAAATTAGGCGGAAGAAAAAAAAAAAAATTAAAATCCAATTGTTCAGAGAACAATTGAAGGTCTTTCCATCAAAACAATGTATTTTGATATGAAAAGTTGTGAAACTAAGTTTAAAATGTCATTTCAATCGTCAAATGATAGCTCCTAGTAAGCTGATTCCAAAAATATATTGTTTTCATACATTTTTTTTTAAATAAGGGAGATAATTTGTTACTTCCGGTTTGAAAAATGTTACTTCCGATTATATTTGAATATTTACTTGACATTGATTCCAAAAATATCTGGTTCTATATACTTTTATATTAAAAAGTACAAAAAAATAGCTATTTCCGGTTTACAAAAGGTCACTTCCGGTTGTTTTTTACAAGGTTAAATGGTTTGATATCTTTTTCTAAAAGTTGTATATCTTTATCATGTATACATATAGAATAAAAGCAAAGGTCAAAATCTAGAACGTCAAATTAAGCTATGACCTTGAGATCAGTTTCAAGGTCATAAACCAAGGACCTCAAATCAAAAGACCATAGGTCTTTATTATATTTAGTTAATGAGTTATATCACCAAACGCGTATTTTTAAATACAAGAGGGGAGAAAACTCCCTTTTACATTCAACGTACGCTTGCAATCAAAATTTACATCTTACGACATGTCGCAACTAACAATTTAGTAAAAATAATTTGTTGATATCTTATACAGTCTTTGGATATAAGTGAAAATAAGCCAAATTCAAATATTAGAATATGACCTTGACCTTTGACCTTGACCTAATTTTCATTTTTTGGGACCAAGGACCTCAAATCAAAAGATCCTAGGTCTCTATCACTTATGATTTATAAGATAGAAATTCATATCACTTATATCAGATGCATAAGGGGAAATAACTCTCATATGGAGCGGTCATATCGCTTCGGTCAAAATAGGACAAATCATGCGAAGGATATAACGAGCAATTTTGTAAAATAAATTTGTCATAATCTTTTACGGTTGCGAAGGAGATGCGCTAATAAGGAAAACAGTGTTTGGGGAGATAACTCCTACAAAGAAAAGTATTCGTTTACACAGGGTAAATTTCAAAAGTGCATAAACTGTTCGATATCATATACCAAATATCTAAGCGACATATTGCGAAACAAATGTTTATCGCAAGAACAAAATTAGGCGGAAGAAAAAAAAAAAAAAATAATCAGAAGAAAAACAATAGGTCTTTCCACAGAAAAGTGGAAAGACCTAATAATCAGAAGAAAAACAATAGGTCTTTCCACAGAAAAGTGGAAAGACCTAATAAAGGCAACAGTAGTATACCGCTGTTCAAAACTCATAAATCCAGGGACAAAAAACAAAATCGGGGTAACAAACTAAAACCGAGGGAAACGCATTAAATATAAGAGGAGAACAACGACATAACACCGAAACGTAACACACACAGAAACGGACCAAGCATCAGACAAAACACCACGAGAATAACAAATAAAACAAGAAAACCAAATACATGAATTTGGGAATAACAAACACGTTAGGTTATCTCAGGTGCCCTAGAAGGGAGAGCAAATCCTACATGCTTCAACCGGTCGTGGTGCTCGTGTAAGGACAAACTCGGTGATATTTCTAATTCGGTAGGTGATATGTCAGAGATGACGGCGAGATTTTAGTGGCGACAATTGAGATATAAGATAAGACACTGATTTACAACGCCGCAAAACCTAAAAAGTCATGCTTTCTTTTTTTTATTTATAACAAATCTTACAGAGGGCGACTAGTTTTATATATTGACATTTTGTTTTACATTCTTGAAACCATTTTAAAAATTACGTGGCACTAAATTTTAATCTGTTTTGATAACAATTTGTAGAATAGATTACATGTTGTACTTGACTCTACGTGTATCTGATGAAAGATCTTTTAGAAAGACCTAAAAAGTAAATGATTAATTTAATCTATGCATTTTGATTTTTTACAAATATTAACTTTTTTGAGATTTTTCACACATTAAATACATAAACTTTAAATCACGCTTACCTACAATAGTACGGCGGCTTTGTGAAAAATTGTGCACATCCTGCTACAAGCATGAAATTTGGCATACACCTTCCTCAACTAGTTCTCATTATTTCAGATAGGGAGGCATTTGTAAAAAATGTCTCACTTCCGGTAAAATCCAAAATGGCGGACATCATACTTAAATTTGCCCAATATCAAAGGCTAGTATGTGAAAAGGTGTTATTAACATGCTACTATCATACTATTTGGTACAAACCTTTGTTATATACTACTTTTGGATATGTGATATAGATTAAAAGTCTTCAAAAACCCTACTTCCGGTAAAATCCAACATGGCGGACATTGTACTAAAATAAGCTTATTTTTAGGGAGGGTAATTGAAATGTGTTTTAAAGTATTGCTTCTATCATTATATTGTGCAAGAACCTTTCTTTGGTGCTTCTCATGGATACAATGCATAAGACATATGTCTATAAAACCCTTACTTCCGGAGACATCCAATATGGCGGACATAGAAATATTGATAATTTTTCATTTAAATATTCAACTTTTTTCAAAATGTGAAGAAAATGGGTTTTCAGATGGTCATTAAACTTTTGGTTTTAAGTCATCCTCAAAACCATTAATTCTATTCAGCTTGATATGTTTAAATACAATGTGAGCACTTACGTTAAAAAATTGGCGTAAATTACAAAGAAGGTCCTCAACTCGTTGTAGAGTTTATGATAGATTGATAAAAACAAAATAAAATCACTAAAGTTTTTAAACATCTTTAGAATGACTAATTTATGGACGCAAATGCATGTTTATTCACAATCGGAGAGCTTATTTTTCAAATTTAAAAAGATCGTGGTATTGTGTTTACATCTTTAATGTACAAGCTTCTGATCAGATGAAGAGGCTTCACAAAGAGTTGTCCAAAAGGGTTCCCATGGATCATATTTGTCCTTCGCCATTCATACGCGTCTGGACTAGTTAGCATAGAAACCAATAATAAGCTTGTTACTCATTCGCACCAGCCATGGTATATTGCACGTTTTACTTGCTGAAAAGACTAGACCGAGTCGTGTAAATAGCTTAAATAAGTATTTCCTCTTCCAAAATCACATGTTTTTTTGCTTTGTTAACCCCATCTGATAAGTTTGTTCGATCTTACAACAAAACTACGTATCGATCTATCTATGACATTGTCAAATTCATATCTGGTGATGTTGGCTTATTAATCATCATCCTAAATGATAGAGTCACATCTTTAAACACCATCCATGTCCCTAGCGCAGTTTCTTTTCCAGTAAACGTGTAATCTCTCAATGCCTAGTGTATTTGAAAGGTCATGGATAGATATATATCTGAAGCTTTTCCAAATTCCAAATGCAAATTCAAAGTTCGTCTGCCCCTATGTCACTGAAAAGCGAAACAGGAACTTCAGCAACATCAGTATCGACTGTTCGAGTCATGACTAAGTTAGGTCTGTATTTCACTGCATCAGATACATGCACTTTGATTCAAGTGTCAGCCTCTTCATGTGAACATGGTCCTAAGCTTGAAACATCATCATGTGGTGGATAGCACAGAACATACTGAGCAATTGTTGCTAAACTTCCTTTTCCTCAAAATCTATTGAGCAAGCTGTTGCGAATGAAAACTTAAAAGTTCATTCTTATTGTCATCATTTCTCAGAAAACTTTGCCAATTTTGAGGATTTAGTTTTGCCTCTGAATTCGTCTGTGTATTTCCTTTCGCCTAAATGTAGCTTTTGCTTCTTATAACAAATGCTCATGATATTCTATCTTATCTACCTCGTGATGTATTTCAAGTTTATCACCATGTTCACATTAAGAGGCTGACAATAGAATCATGGTGCATGTGTCTGATGCAATGAAACACGAAATTGTACGAGTCATGATTCGAATAGTCGTTACTGATGATGCTGTCATTACTGTTTCGCTTTTCCGTGACAGGGGTAGACGAGACATGGTTTGTGTTTGGGAGGGCAAAAGCTTTGGATAAATATATATCAATGACCTTTCAAATGCATCTGGCAATGAGTGATAACACACACTTATATTGTGATTCATGTCTTTACCGGTTGTGATATGGTTCTCTGATTGCTTGAAAGGGAAAAAGAAAAGACTACGTGGGAGACATTGATGGCATTTGAAGATGTGACTTTAACATAAAGAATGATGATTGATCAGCATAAATCACCGAGGTTTAACTGTAAGATCACACAAACTTATCAGATGGGGTTAACATGGTTAACGAATCAAGAAAATAATTATTTGCGCAAAAGGAAAGACTAATTGAGGGTATTCCCTCAACTTGGTCTAGTCCTTTCCAGCATGTAAAACGGGCAATATACTAAGGCAGGTGTTTAGGGGGACGAGCTTGGAATTGGCTCTTATGCTACCCAGTTCAGGCGCTAATGGATGGCGAAAAGACAAAGAGAATCACTTTCAAATAACTCTTTCTAAGGCCTCATCATTTTGTCAGAGGTTTGTGCATTGTGGATGTACTGGGATATGTGGTTCAATGCCAAAAAATGCTTCATCCTAAGCATCAGAAACAAAAGCCATAAAGTCTACAGTTTATATGGACACATACTACAAGAAGTCAAGCATAACCCGTACCTAGGCCTACAAATTTCGAAAGACCTCAAATGGACCACCCACATATTAAACGTCGCAAAGAAAGCAAATTCAACACTAGGCTTTCAAAGAAGAAACTTAAAATACTGCCCATAAGATTGCAAAAAACAGCTTACATCCCGGTCGTCAGATCAACGATGGAATATGGAGCCATAGTATGGGACCCCTACACGGTAACAAACATAAATAAGCTAGACAGGATACAACGTCAAGCGGCAATATTTATCACCATAGATTACTAGTCAAGATAGGACGGGTGTGTTTCTAATATGCCTACCCAACTTGAACTACAAGACCTCCAACAATTGCAAGATGAACAAGGTAGAAGTTGACATTTATGTACAAAGTGGTTTAGGGGCTGATTCCCGCTATTGAACCCGACGAATTTCTAAAAACAAGCACGTCCTAAGTTCAAAGAATACCGCGCAACAAATATTATGGAAAAGCAAGTAAAGAATCCCTCTAAGTGTTTTGACATTCCACTAAGCAAAACACTACAATACTCATACTCATTCTTTGTAAAGATAGTGATCGCGTCGAATCAGCTAGACGACACTGTAGTGCGCGCATCAAGTGTAGAGAGCGTCAAATCTGCTCTTACACCTCGTCAATAAATCGGCAGCGCTCTCTCAAACCGTTATATTAAAGCCAGAACTGGTATCGACAACGTATTCATACAGATACAGATACAGATATTGAGGATGTCGCGGTCGTTGTTTGGTGGTGACTGGGAATAAACATGTATTTTAATCCAAATAGTAGTAATTTAAAAAATGGTTTAGTACTTTAGTAATTTTATTTTGTTTTAATCAATCTATCTAAAACTCTAAAAGAAAGATATGGATTGATGACTCATTTTTGAAATTTACGCCAAATTGGTGTTTTTGTTTTACCGGAAGTGTTATATAAAAACTAACAACAGAATAAAATAAGTGGTTTTGAGGATAACTAGAAGCCAAACATTTAATGACAAGCAAAAAACAAAACCCAAAAAAAACATTTTCTTTACATTTTGAAAAAAGTTAAAATAGAAAATTGATATTTCTATGTCCGCCATTATGGAAATTAATGGGTTTTAAAGACATATGTCTTATACATTGTATCCATGAGAAGCACAAAAGAAAGGTTTATGCACAATGTAATGATAGTAGCAATACATTAAAACACATTTCAATTAGCCTCCCTAAAAATAAGCTTATTCCAGTACAATGTCAACAATGTTATATTATATCGGAAGTAGGGTTTTTAAGCACATTTTTACAATTTTATATACACAAAAGTAGTATATAACAAAGGTTGATACCAAATATTATGTTAGTAGCATGATAATAACACTTTTCCACATACTAGCCTTCGATATAGGGCTGATTTAAGTATGATGTCCACCATTTTGGATTTTACCGGAAGTGAGACATTTTTTTTCAAATGCCTCCCTATTTAACATTAAAGAGTAATTGTTGAGGAGGTCTATGCAAAATTTCATGCTTGTAGCAAGATGTGCACAATTCGTCTGATATATGCTTGTAGCCGCCGTACTACAAGTAGGACGACAAGATTATTAGAATCCATTATCGTACACGCCTTGATATGAACGATATAAATTGTTTAAGGTTGTAACGCTTACTATGCCTATCAGAAAAGTAAGGTATAATTGAAAGTGTTAATCAAAATTATACTCGACAAGACGTAAATCAAGGTGGTATTGGGAATCTGTCTTATACAGACATTTATTTTATTTTTAGCATTTCCTGAATTGAAATTATTGATTCAACAAATAAAACAATCAAAAGTTGTGACAAAAGATGCTTGTAACACAAATTACAAACCTTGCAGAAAAGATTGTTAATTAGTAGTAGAAAACAAGGATTTTTCTCATGAAGAAATCTATTAAAAGTTAAAATATTCATGAAAAGTTAAGTATTTCTGAATGTTAGTTATAATATTTGGCTTGTATTAAAATTAATAAAAGTAAAATATTAATAAATTGTATAAGAAAGTCTTACGCCGATTAGATTGAATAAGATTTCATTATCATTATTAGCCTGTCCTCAAACTTTCGTGGTGAATAGAAAATAATGGTCCCAACAAATTCGCAGATTCATCATAGAAATGTTTCAAAAGTTTCTGCTCTTTCATTGACTCAGGGGAAACACACCTTCATTGTTTGATCCAGGTTTGTGTTTACCGGAGTTTGAAACCCTTGTTTTGTGAATCTTATTTTTCTATTTTTGTTTTTGATTATTTGAACGGTAGTGGTGATGTGGCGGATCCACGCCTGCTTTCGATGTTGCTATTACATCCAGACTTTTCTAAGTATCAATTAATACCCGACATATAGACATTATCATTGGTGGTGTTACATGTTTTTAATGATTTACCGCAATCAAATCTTTATTTGAAATTATTTTAGTTTTTTGTAAAATGTCATCCAGTAGATCCGTACTATCTACTTTCTACTGACTACTAGTTCAAACCAAATAACAACTAATAAAAATGTATCTAAGACTAACATATTAATCATAAAACATCAAGCAGCCAATCCGTTTAGGGCAAATATGTCATCATCATTCAGATAAAAACATGACCTTGTGCAATGCAAAATACAGGCAACGACATATTAAAGAGCCATGAATGTGCTAATGTATTTGTTCCCGACCATATGAGTATTTGGACCATACGTGTATTGTTAAGAACATATGTGTATACTCGTATGGTGTGACCGGACCATTCGAGTATTGTACTCCTTTGGTTATTAAAGATTGGGACAATATGATTATTTAGATCATATAAATATTTTTGTCCAGATTGTTAGATAGTTTAGATGCTCCTTTGATATCTTTCGCTTCTTTTTCCATAGAAATTGTCTTTATTTGTGTGTACTGTATAATAATTTCGTCGAGTTTATAAAAACAATTCTGTAAAAAAAAAAACGCTTAGGTTGTCCCTATTTGGTAAAAAGATGACACATATGATATATTCATTATAAACCAGTCGATGTTAGATGTTGTTAAAATTTGGAAATATTTTCGTCCATTAACATCTTTTATGAAATGACATACCTTTTAATAGTTCACATTAGTTTTTGGGTCCTAAATGCTCTTTAACTTTATACTTGATTGGCTTTTTAACTTTTCGATCTGATAGTTTATGATGAGTCTTAAGTAGACGAAACGCACGTTTAGCGTATCAAATGATAGGCCTGCTATCTTTGATAACTATTTATAAGTGCACATTTTTATCAGAACTAACTCTTTAACAGTGTACAAGATCATGCAAATCAATGGTAAATGAGAATAGAATGAAATATACTTATAGACTTTGCAAATGCCGGAGATAAATTTAAACGTTTTCTAAAAGGTTTATCTTGAAAAATTAGCTTAATCATACATTTATAACAATCTTCATCTATTCATCATGTACAATGTATCAACACATAATAATTACATTAGATGTATGTTTCATTGCGTGAACCCTCAACCCTCATATTTATTAGTTAGAAATATGGTCTATGGAGGAATATTCGGAAAATTTCTTTTTGTTCATTCGGAACATTTGTTCTTCTTATCTGTATAAGCTTCCTGCAATTAAGAGCACCTCCATACGGGGTAATTTGTTTAAAACATGGCAATACAGAATTTTACACTGATTGCTAACTCACTTATATGTTATATGATAATGAAATATATAGTTGAAAATCTATATAGAAAAAAACAAAATAGCTATCCATTTGTATAATTTTTAAAGAATAATAATGATTCAAAACATGGACATATTATGTACCTCAGTCTTCCAAAAATTCATAAAATTCATTTAGAAATAATTAATGAGGCATTGCGAATTGGTCAACTAGTAAGATACAATGTACATTAATTAATGTTCCTTACATTGATAATCAATAGGTGTTACTCTCCCACGAGATTGGTTGAGATTAAGAAATAAATTGACCTAATATAAAAACATTATTGAAGAGGCATACCTTTAAAATTGAATTCTAGATACAACGGATTTCATTAATAAAATAGAGTCACACACAAGATAAAAGGGAATGCTTTCTTATTGCCTATGATGTAACGTAAATGAACACAAATATGATCATTGTTCATTTAAAAGAAACGGTTAACAATACAGTAAATTAATTGATACACAAGAATAATCTTCAAAGATTCCCAACAAAAAAAGTTTATAATTGTATTTGTTAAATCATTTCTACGAAACAATGAATTTGGGTTTAATGGACAGTTATACAAACAAGTTATAAGAGCGCCCATGGGTGGTATATTTTTACCATTATGTACATATCTGCATCAAATTAATGGTAATTTGTTATGCTAAACAACGACAAACAGACATGATAATAAGCAAACAAAGAAAAAACAGGCTCCTGATCTCGAACAGGTATATTAAGTATACATGTATAAGCAGCGAATTGAATGTATTTGCTGGATCCAAACCCATTTCTAATGTGGAACAGGGTTTTACGGCATGCAAAAACAAATGTTTAGCAAGTTGCTTTTGTGTTATTGGTAGGAATAAACATTCCATATTCTATGAAACAAAATAAACGTACTTTAACGTTTAATCCCGCTGCAAATGTTTGCACCTGTCCTTAGTCAGGAATCTGATGTACAATAGTTGTCGTCTGTTTATGTAGTTCATACGTGTTTCTCGTTTCTCGTTTTTATATAAACCGTTAGTTTTCCCATTAGAATGGTTTTATACTAGCATTTTTTGGGCCCTTTATAGCTTGCTGTTCGATGTGAGCCAAGGCTCTGTGTTAAATGCCGTACCTTGGCCTATAATGGTTTACTTTTATATGGATGGAGAGTTTTCATATTGGCACTCATACCACATCTTCCTATATCTATTTGATATTTTTTTTAACAGAAAAGTAAGTAAAATGGCTGTTGGAATTAAGTGAAATGTTCCGTCTACCAATACTAACCATAGAAGGGTCATCCATTGGCAGTATTTTGACCTTTCACGTTGGTAAACATTGATATCGAAATAAAAACATTAAGTATCTTCTCATTTTATATTTAACACCACTCTCAACATACCCAAATTGTCATGATTTACAATAAAAAGAAAATATTGTCCTCCACACACATGATAATGAAAACACTGAGATATAATTTACAATTCAGTTGAAATAAGATTTGCATAAAAAAAGAAGTTCTAAGGTTCACGTATTGACTTTTTTTTTAAAAAGCAACTTG
Organism: Mytilus edulis; assembly: GCF_963676685.1. Taxonomy (NCBI): domain Eukaryota; kingdom Metazoa; phylum Mollusca; class Bivalvia; order Mytilida; family Mytilidae; genus Mytilus; species Mytilus edulis. The sequence continues at coordinate 5,774,861 of NC_092345.1, forward strand.
TTATAATATGTTATTCTGATTGGCTACATTGAAATCTCGCGTTATATTCCTTAAGCAACTTCATTACACAATAAAATTTACCATTCATAATAACACGAGGTCCCATAACAAAGTGCACAGGTAAATTAAATAAAAACTTTATAACAATCGTGTTTTTATGATCCTAGCTAAAAAATTGAAGTAGTGAAGATAAAAAAGAAGATTCGGTATGATTGCCAATGAGACAACTGTCCACAAGAGACACATTAACATCTATAGGTCACCGTACGGCCTTCAACAATGAGAAAAATCCATTCCGCATAGTCAGATATAAAAGGCCCCGATATGACAATGTAAAACAATTCAAACGAGAAAACTAACGGCCTTATGTATATAAAAAAAATGAACAAAAAACAAATATGTAACACATAAACAAACGTTAACCACAAGCTCCATTTTGTAACTTCATAAGATTGTAAAGGCGTTGACCGTGCGCACATTTTTATAATGATGCGCTTCATACAAAATGTACTTCTGCAACGTTTTTGCATCCCAATAAAGTGACAACAAAAGCATTCAATTCTTAATTAGAAGCCTATATAAACTTTAGCAAATTAGTGAGATAAATGTGCCATGCTGAAATACAATATTTAAACTAATTATCTCATGAAATGTTAATTTTAATTTATCCGAAAAGTAACAAAACCTGATTTGAAGTGTACATGATACAGTTGTTAGACATTTTAGTATACAGCACTATGAATATAAACATTGAAAAAACTATCATTGCAGTCACTTATTAGGCAAGCGAGGATGTATAGGTGTTAGCGCATCAGACTACATACACGAAGGTTACTGGTTCGATAACCGTTCCGGTGAGAAATTTCAGAGACTACATTTAAGTCTCTCCCTTGACACCGTTTTCGACAATAGACTTGAGATTTTTTTCATAGCAATATATCTTGATGAATATGAGTAATAATTATTTGCAATTAGTTATTAAAGGTACCAGGATTATAATTTAAGACGCTAGACGTTCGTTTCGTCTACATAAGACTTATCAGTGACGCTCAGATAAAAAAAATTATAAAGCCAATCAAGTACAAAAATGAAGAGCATTGAAAACTCAAAATCCCGAAAAGTTTTGCAAAATACGGCTAAAATAATCTATTCCTGATATAAGAAAATCCTTAGTTTTTCGAAATATTCAAAACTGTGTATCAGGAAATTTATAAAAAAATCCATATAATTGATATTCATGTCAACACCGACGTGCTGACTACTGGACTGGTGATACCCTCGGGGACGAAACGTCCACCATCAGTGGCATCAACCCAGTGGTGTATATAGTTATCAAAGGTACAAGTTTTATAATCAATATCTGAATCCAATGCATAACCTATGACACCAATAATTAGAGTTTATGATTGAGGTAAGTTTCCAATAGAAATTATGGCTATTTACCACATGTTAACAACCAACACACTACATAACCATGTATTATAAATTTGTTTACATATACATTGATTATTTGAGCTATTCATGCGAAGAGGGACGACATTTAAAACTTGTAAAATGTAACACAAAAAACACTTGTTTACTGTAAACATGATCGAATTTACTGGCCATGGATGTACATGTAGTTATACTGACTTTCTCACAAAAAAGTTGGTTCATATTGAAAATTGTTTTGTTTTATAATATTTTTTTTCCAGTTATTCTATAAACAATTGACCAGTTTAAGTTCTTTTTTCAGGCCAACCTTATTGTGATTGAAACATATGAAACCTGAATAAAGCAAGAGATTTTGGTGTTCCGAACAACGCAATATACTATGAATTATTGTGTTCATTTTTAAAGTTATATTGTATGTACTGTTACAGGCTAAACAAGGGAGCGAAATTTTAGAATAACTAATGAAAACTCACTTGTCAAATACCGAATGATAACAGCAAATGGCTAAAACTACTACAGTTGTTTGATATTAAAAGGACAATAGTACTTTCAACTGTGAACGTTTGAATTGTTTCACGTCTTGCTATTCCTAGGCTCATGCAACTGAATATGTAATTATGATTCTCATATTAAGGAGATCACTCATGATTATATAAAATTAAATTCTAAAATTTAGCACTTTCTATTTGTACTTTGATTTCAGCATGGTATTCATAAAATACATTATAACAAGCAAAACCATTTTACGGTTTATTTTTAATATTAGCCAAATGCAGACTGGATAACTTTGGTACAGTGACCACAGGATTTGGCACAAATCGTATTTGAATATGGATTTGCACAAAAATCTATGTTGAATAGTTTACAATCCACTCCAGGTTTATCTTGGCAAACCACTGAAATAAAAGGAAGTCATAAAGTTCAAATTAAATATGTTTAATAACTTTGAGCATTACGGCTTATCGATGTATTGAGAAACAGTATATATACATATGTTTAAAAAGAAGATGTGTTATGATTGCCAAAGAGACATCTTTTCAGAATTGACCAAACGACACAGCAATCAACAAATTTAGGTCACAGTACGGCCTTCAAACATGAGTGCAGTCCATACCACATGTTCAGCTATAGAAGGAATATTGTTGATTCATTGATATTCAAGGGTATCAATTTTTGAGGATTGCTTAAAACTTGCATTTTCGTGTATATTTTAATTCTTCGTTTTGCCAATCTCCGTATTAAAAGCCTATTGAAAATATGTTATTCGTTGACCATTTCAATTCGTGGTCCAACTGTACCAACTAAACCCACGATATTGGTATCCAACGAATAATAATGAATCAACAGTATTCAAAACCAATTTTATTATACGATTTACAATAGGTGTTACCATCAGATTCACAATAACATCAATATCTTCATCATATATAAATACTGTATATTACAGTTCCAACAAATTCTGCTAAAACAAGCTATTATACCATTCGTTCTAAGTTAAGATTTACATTTATTAATAAAACCATCATAGATACCAGAATTACAGTATTGTACGCCTGACGCGCAATTCGTCTACAAAACAAGTATGAGTGACGCTCGAAACTAAAAAAGTTAACAAGAATGTGTCCAAAGTACACGGATGCCTCATCAGCAATATCATTTTCTATGTTCAGTGGACCGTGAACATAGGGGTAAAATCTCTAATTTGGCAGTAAAATTGGAAAGATCATATCATAGTGAACATGCATAAGTGTCATGTTGATTGGACTTCAACTTCATTAAAAACTACGTCGACCAAAAACTTTAATCTGAAGCGGACAGACGGACGGACGAACAGACTGAGGAACGGACAAACGAACGAAAGGACGGACGGACGGACGGACGGATGCACGCACGCACAGACCAGAAAATATAATGCCCATAAATGTGGCATGAAAAGGCCAAACTAAGTAAGAACTTGTTGAACATCGAGGAGACCAAGATGTCCGAAAGTTCTTGCCAAACACAACCGAGTTAATTGATTTCGGGGATAGATAATCCTGATTAAGTTTTTTATAATAGTTTTTAATTGATGATCATGACCATATAAATTACTATTCATGTCAACACATAAGAGATGACTACGTGGGAAGTTTTTACCCACGAGAGAAACCTAAATCAGCAGTTACATCGACCAAGTGGTTGTAAATAAACTCATCATCAATTCAAGGATTAAAATATTGTACATCAAACGCTTGTTTAGTCCACAAAAGACTCATCAGTAACGCTAAAAAATAATAATAAAAAAAAACCAAACAAAATACGAAGTTTATGAGCATTGAGGACCAACAATACTGAATGGTTGTCCAAACTCAACCAAGGCAAAATTTATATGAGTTTCAGAAAATGAATCTAAGTTATTCCACGCTATAAATAAATAAGAAGCGGAATATATTCACACTTATAATAAGTTGAGAACAGACAGAAAAAGCCATGGCTGATAACGCAAAAAAAGAAAAAAAAAAGAATTATCAATCATACAATAAAAGCATTTGAAAAAATCCTATTATGATCAAACTAATTTCAGTAAACCATGTAAACTGAGTATTAAACAAATAGACATTTTTGTGTAGGTGACAGCTGCAATCCGCTTCAGGTTGCTTGATTGTCATGCTGTGTTAAAGACCCATTGGTGGCCTTCGGCTGTTTTTTACATTTTGGTCGCGTTTTTGTCTTGTTTGACACAATCCCCATTTCCATTCTCAATTCAAAAATTTGTTGTATAATCAAATTGTTCACGTTTTGTCTAGACCATGACGACATAATACATGCATGTAAATAGAAACCAATTGGATTTCAATTGACGAAAACATATATTCCATCTAAAAAATTAAACACATAAAAACAATGTCACCTTGATAAAAAAAAAGTGGTCTGTGATACAAAATTACTATCTTCTGGAAAATTATGATTAAGAAAACTTTATTTGTAACTAATGGTTTTGAATAAAAACAAATTACAAAACCAACCTGTAGTTGTTGTTACAGATTGAACTTTTGTTGTAGGGGCTGTAAAACAATACAATGAAGCATAATATTTAACATTCAAATTATTCCTTAAAAAAATTACGTATATTTCGTAGCATCAATCGCTTCATCACTGAAACATGAGTAATTCTAAAACACAGTCTGTATGCCAAACAAAATAAGGAAACTATTGAGTTTTGTGCGCGTATGCGACAGTGGCGATATCAAAAAGTGATAAAATATCAATAAGGAATCACATAACCGGAATTTTAAAAGACTGCCAACATAATAACAGAAAGATAAATAACAACATTTCAAGATTATTTTGTTTTGCTGTTGAGTTGCTGATGATAACTTAATACAATTTAAAATATTTACTTTTAAAACTATTTAATCTCTCAGCTCAAATCTGATGACATTAGGAAGACGACACGTAAAATTTTAAACGTGAATTTCACGTAAGGACAATTTGCCTGTGTACGGTTGGAACACTAATCAAACATAAAGATTTATTAGATAATCAGAAATTTTCATCAACACGTTTTACCAAGCCATATAGACATACTATGTAAAAGGAAATCATTTGGTTGTAAATTGGCGAAAACATATCTTAAACCGAAGAAAGAATTTTACAAATAAATGATAACAATGTTACTTTGGAATAGGAATGGTCTGTTATACAAAACAAGTCTTTGTTCATGTGGCTTAGATTTTGTTTTCTATGTTGCGTCTTCTGTACTATTATTTGCCTGTTTGTCTTTTTTTTTAAGCCATGGCGTTGTCAGTTTATTTTTTTTTACTCTCCCTCTTGTATCTTTCGTCCCTCTTTTATCTGGAATCATGATGACGAAAACATTATGCGTACCAAATATCAAAACAAATTACAATACCAACCTGCTGTTTTTGTTACTGGTTTAGGTGTTGTTGTAATTGGATTAGCTGTTGTTGTTACTTGTTGAACTTTTGTTGTTACTGGTTGAGCTGTATTTATTACTGGTTGAGCTGTATAAAATAATAAAACGAAAGATAATATAATTAACATTCAAACAATACCTTAAATGAAGAAACTAATGTCGTTTAATATTTTGGAGTATCAATCCCTTCATCATTGAAACGTATCACGTGACTTTTGTCTATCTTGAGTAATGTAAAAAAAAACCAGTTTGTATGAAAAATGTAATCAAATGAATTCATAAGCTACTTTTGATTTATATAATTGCATTTGTCAGTGGCGACGCAAAAAAATTATAACATATAAAAAAGAAATCATACAATCAAAAATCTAAAAGACTATCAACATGATAATCGAAAGATAAAAATATATCATTTCACGATTTCCTATTTTTGTTGTTTAAAAGATGATTTTTCAGTTTTTGCTTATCCATTAACATCTCAATAAAACCCATAGATAATGCAACACAACTTTATTTGTAATGAACGCATGCGCTCTTTAAGAGCAAGCATCACCTTCATTCTAAATTCATACACACTCTTTTAAGGAGACGCAATACAGCTTATTGATATTTATTCTAGTCCGAAAAGATATAAAATTAAATAGTGTTTTTCATCACGACACAAAACGGTTTAAGTTTTCCTGGGCCTTGTTTTATACAGTTAATTCCTGTAATTAGTTAATACTTCAGTTTTATCATGTACATATTTTGTATAATAATTTTATAAATTTACTGTTTGCAAAAGTATAAATTATTCTAAATAATAGGGATGTTCTGGTAACTAACAGAAAACCCTGGCCGTTTTTTGGCACAACTTTTTTGATCTTTTGGTCCTCGATGCTGTTCGACTTTGTGCTTGTTTCGGCTTTCAAACTTTTGTATCTGGGCGTCACTAGTAGATCTTGTGTGGACTAAATGCACTTCTGGCGTATTAAAATTTTGAACTTGTTGCCTTTTGTTAGCTGTTGTTCGAGTATTTCTTTGTCAATTGTGTTCTCCAATTTATTTATATTCTAGTCCTGTGGTGTTGTGTTGTCATTTCAATGTTATATTTCATATGGCTATAAAAGAGGGAGATTTGGCATGCCACAAAACCAGGTTCAACCCACCATTTTGTCTTTTACAAATGTCTTGTACCAAGTCAGGAATATGGCCATTGTTACATTATAGTTCGTTTCTGTATGTGTTACATTTTAACGTTGCGTCGTTTGTTTTCTCTTATTTGTTAGTGTAAATTCACAATGCGATAAGACGTGTCACGGTACTTGTCTATCCGAAATTCATGTATTTGGTTTTGATGTTATATTTGTTATTCTCGTGGGATTTTGTCTGATGCTTGGTCCGTTTCTGTGTGTGTTACATTGTAGTGTTGTGTCGTTGTTCTCCTCTTATATTTAATGCGTTTCCCTCAGTTTTAGTTTATTACCCCGATTTTGTTTTTTGTCCATGGATTTATGAGTTTAAACAGCGGTATACTACTGTTGCCTTTATTTATAAAAAGTGTTTAAATTATAGTAAACACTTAAAAACAAAGCATGTTTATGAATGATTTGTGTTTCAAAATATAATAATATATAATCTTTCAGAATTTGAAATGTTAACTTTTTGAACTATTTATTTCCTCATCTTATTTCTAATGATTTTTTGCTTTTGTGTGTGTGGATACACATAGGATGAGGTATAAGTGACGTTTAATTTCTTCGTGATTTGAAAATAAAACGTTGAATTGTGTAGCTACTCTTTTGACCACCTTTGTCTGGTGACACTGTACATACACATAATGAAGGCTAAAAGAAAAAAGTAAAATCACAAAAATACTGAACTTAGAGGAAGATCAATTGGGAAAGTCCATAATCACATGGCAAAATCAAATAACAAAACGCATCAAAAACGAATGGACAAGAACTGTCATATTCCTGACTTGGTACAGGCATTTTCAAAATGTTTAAGAGACATATTATTGGAAAGTCATTTACAGATTTCATGAAATCAATACAGTTTGAATTATATCAAACCAATTACAGCAACCCGACTAAGGTTTGCTAGGTAATCAATATTCTCACCAAAACGTTTTATTTAGACCACGTTGAAAGTAAAAATACTGAACTCCGAGGAAAATTCAAAACGGAAAGTTCCTAATCGAATGGCAAATTCAAATGATAAAACACATCAAACGAATGGATAACAACTGTCATACTCCTGACTTGATACAGATTTCCTTATATAGAAAATGGCGGATTAAACCTGGTTTTAAAGATCTAAACCTCTCACTTGTTTTATAGCACTAAACCTCTCACTTGTACGACAATCGCATCAATTTCAATTATATTGACAATGATGCATGAACAAAATGTTACAAATAAGGATACAAAAACAACACGGACCCCGCCAAAAACTAGGGATGATATTAGTGCTACAGAAGAGGAAGCAGATCCTGCTCCAAATGTTGTAGCAGTCGTACAATCTATATAAGGAATATTCCATAACGTTCAACCAACTCGGGATGGCTTCCGTAATATATACGAAGTGATGATTACAACTTCATAATTTAGATCTCTTGATTTATAAATAAAATGGTAACAAGTGGAAGCTGAAATCATCTCTTTTGTCGTAACATTTTGTTTTCAACCGACCCTCAATAGGTGAATACTTATAATGAACGTTTAATAAACTGACAAACAGATTTTACAAATTATGACAAAGTCACTTTGTTTATATGATTTTCTGTGATACAAATGATGCCTGTCTCAAGTCAGGAGCATCTGGCCTTTTTTAGTCTTGTATTTTTTTAATCTTAGTTCATGTATATGTTTTGAAGTTTCGTATGACGTCTATTTTCACTGAACTAGTGTACATTTGTATTTAAGGGTCAGTTGAGGCCCGACTCAAGGTGCGGGATTTTCATACTCTTTGAACATCCATTCGGCTGTTTTCTGCACTTCGGTTGCGTTGTTGCCTCTTTGACAAGTTCCCCAATTCCATTCCCAATATATATCTGACAAGTCACGATGAAGACAACTTAATTTGTACCACCGAAAGAGATTTGTATAAAAAAAAAAACCTGCTGATTTTTTACTGGATGAGCTGTTGTTGAGGCTATAAAACAGTAGAATGAAACTTAATATGTTTAACATCTTTACATCTTTACTAAAACAGAGAATGCCGTTACTTATATCTCCATATGTATTATACAAATATAGCCTTTGTATAAGATCGATACAAGGATATATTGACCTGAAAGAAGTATATTGACTGAGGACGAAGTCCGAGGTCGATATACTTCTTTGGGTCGATATATCCTGTATTGACCTCATACAAAGGCTATATTTGTTATATTATTAATTTCTGACCATATTTGTATCAACATCGTCATTTAGGTTTGTTGGAATTTTATAGATATTATATTGTCTCCTTGATAATAACAACATATTAGTTGCTATTTCATTTACTTTTTTTTTCGACATCTTACATTTTTTCTTATGTATTTGAAGATTTCTTTCGTCAAATAATCGATCACAGATTTCATGTGTTTCAAAACGTTAAACACTATCCTGAAATTCATTACATGACGTCACAAAGTATGATTGGTTTTTAGATATTCTAAAAAAAAACGTGCAATATGCTTTTTGCAGGTCAATATGCTTTTTGTTATCCGCTGTTTTCTCTCTACCTTCGAAATTACAGTTTAACATGTGACTATCCCTAAACGAATCAAATTTGTTGAAATATACGAATTAATAATATAACAAATTATTGAAGTTCGTGTGGTAATTTTTTCTGTATATGTTTGGCCTCTGAATAGCTGCCAGAGGCACTTAATGTTACACCATGATAAGTGTAATTTTTTTTATGAATGAGTCTTTATATAAAAGCTGTACGCCTTTAATACGACCAGATGTTTTCAAACCTAAATATTTCGTTTTTTTGTATATTAACTTCGTAACCCCAATTTTCACAATCGATTGGCATTCCTTTTATTTTAGATTCAGAAGCATAACAAGATCATCAGCATTAAGAACATAATTAAGACAAATGTGTTATACAGTGTACTTACGATTCAGAGATGCTGTAAAACAAAGTTTAATTTAATTGAATGCACATTTTCTTTTCTGTTTCACAAATTCTTATATCGAATGTTTAGCTGTTGAACATCAATTTAAATGAAATGATCTTTCATTAGATTTTATTTTGAGATACCAAACCACAGTTGAAATGTTTCTTTATATTACACACATTGCAAGTAAAATCAGTGTATCGCGGTTTCGTTAACATGAAATGCCCACATCACAATGTCGTTTAATCAAGCAAGATTTCACAAACAAATACATTTTATGATGACAACTAATCGCATGTTCATGTAGTCTGTGAAAAGTTATGTATTGTTTTAAATGTTTGACTACTTTGCAAATAATTTCATATCAGTCAGTAATGTGCAGTTATTTCATAATTCTTCAGCTTTTTTTATGAGTTCTGGCAAAAAAAAAGATCATACAACTGTTAGGGAGTACAAGGATTTTTTAAAACCTCGAAAACTTGTCACTTGTAAATTGAGAAACAGACAATTTATATCGGTCAACTTCTTGATGGAGACTTTAAACTACATAATGTCAACTTCCATAGGTTTTACTCATAAATCGGGTAATATGTTTTGTGTACGAAATACAACATTGGTAAGCTATGTACTATATGCAAGTTTTGTTCAAATATGTCAAGTTTTATATATCTACCGTATTATACTGCCATTTATTTTCATAATCTTCTAGATCATATCATCCTATATATTAAGCTGATGTATATATTATAAATTTGTGGAAAGATTGAACAATTTAACTCTTTTGGCTATCTCGATAATAGATTTTTGAAACCGCCACGTTCACAGTTGCTATTTGCAAGTAAAGATATTTTGAATTAAATTGATAGCCAAACAATCTTACCCAGATATTCTGCACACTTGTTACATGACTTTGGGCATGTAGAGATAACAAAATTCTGAGACACATTAGATGAACATATGTGAAATTTGAACTGAGAACATCTTGCATCATGGTCTATACATGTAGGCTGTGTAGGTAAGGCAGCTGTAATAGCATATAACAATAAATTTATTCCATTGCTAGCAATTTCTACAGTTTCGGATATTTTTTTTTCTATAGACAAAATATACAATTGTTTTCTAAATAGTCATCTGTGTTTATCAAAATGTCTCATTTTGGCAAAAATAGTTAACCGACATTTGAAAATATTTTAAACGTGATTATGTCACATCTATAAGTGGAGTTTTAAAATTCTGTATATACACGTTATCTGGCGGTTTAGGTATATTAAACATTAAAAAATGCATATGCTAATTTTTTTTTATGGTTTAGGTGTTTATTAATGATGATATCTTAAAACAATAAAATCAAATGATCGAATAGAAAACTCGCGTATCGTTTTGTGTTTTAGTGGATAGAATCAAATTTCTGATACAGATTTGTGTTTTTAAGATCTTAAAAAAAACTTTTCACTATTCAAAATAAGAAATACGAATTTGCAAACATTTTAGTATTTTCTTTAATACCCACCGACTGTGTTTTATTCGTTATTGTTGACATTGTCTTTGTATGCTTAATATGAATTAAAGTTTTAAAAAAATGTTGATAGTGTTAAAACAATTATAATACTTATAAACTGACCGAACGAATATTGTTAGTAATAATAAAACTACCATTGCAATAAGTTTTAATGTACAATGTTTACCTGGTGGAGTTCCAGAAGTGTTGTTCCCTGTAAAAAGTTCTATAAAGTTTACTGTAATATATCAACATGTAGAAGACACCTTAAAGAAACAACTTGCGTACAAACGGGAGTTTAACTAGATCTAAAACCGGGTTTAACACACACACACACTATTTTCTTCGAAAAAATGCTTGTACCAAGTCAGCAACATGACAGTTGACTTAACATCCGTTTCGTTGGTTGATTCTGTCCAACATTTGATCTTTTCAGTTTTTTTGGCCTTCTCCCTTTAAAAAAATGTTCTTGATTCTCGATATTTTAACAGAAGAAACAAAAAAGTGTGTACCTGTATTGCAACAAAACACATGTTAGTAGATATTCAAACAATTCTATATATTCTGAATTTTATTTTAGTATCGTGATGGGCTTTTAAGTAGCTGTCTGTAACTGCGAGTAGTCTCAGATCTGTACTAAATATATTTTCGGTGTTGGTATGTACAAGTACCCATCACGTTAACATGTTTTTTGTTATATGTATTTCTTTTTGTATCCATCTGATGAGCTAAGCCCTTTTTTAACTCAATTTTTTTTGTATTTCTTATCTTTGGGCTGTTACACCATTGTCCCAGGTTAGGGGAGTATTTGGAACCCGCTATCATGTTTAACCTTGCACATTCTGTATGTTCGTGACCGTACATGGTCAGGAGCCTGTAATTCAGGTGTTATCGTTTGAGTCTGTTACACATTTATTTTTCGTTAGGTTTTTTTTGTAAATTAATTAGGCCGTTAGTTTTTTCGTTTGAATTGTGTTACATTTGTGATTTCGGGGCCGTTTTTAGCTGCATAGGCGGCATGGGTTTTGTTTAATGTTGAAGGCCGTACGGTGATCTATAGCTGTTCTATAGAATATGTTCGTAATACGAACACTGGTTGTTATAAAACAAATACAACTCCCAGTTAATTTATGCAAATCATGACCAAGGAAAAGTTTGAAAGTTGGTAAAAATTGGAATCATTGTTGTTCAGTAAACAAAAGAGGCATGTCTAAACATTGTTGTTCAGTAAACAAAAGAGACATGTCTAAACATTGTTGTTCAGTTAACAAAAGAGGCATGTCTAAACATTGTTGTTCAGTAAACAAAAGAGGCATGTCTAAACATTGTTGTTCAGTAAACAAAAGAGGCATGTCTAAACATTGTTGGTTTTCAAGAGTCAGTCAACCAGTGACACCAATCGCATACCTTAAATCACTAAATCAAGATAAACTTACCGACAATTATTAAAATGTGATAAGAATGGGGTAGCAATTAGTCACTTGTGTATTATGAGTGCATTTCTTTCTAACACAAACGATGCAAACGGCTAAGCGCGCACATGTTTTAATCATTTGTTTCTAACATACGTTTGCAAAGTTTACACAAACTTTGACAAACTATGCACTCGCTAAAACTGGGTCTACAGTTTGTCGTTCATCGTTTTTTTGTACAAGCGCTACATTTGTTTCTAACTTCAACCTGATTAAACGATGTATTTGTTACTACGTTTGTAAAACAAGTCTGTTTACCAACCACATATGCATGCATTATTGAAAGTTCAAACAGGGTCAGTAAACACTAATTAAACGATGCATTTGTTTCTACTTTTGTAGCGTTTAGAAAACAACAACAAACGCCACACAACGTTGACAAACTTTTGGTTAGAAAGACTCTTTACTAGTTTGAATAAAAAACATAGCTATTTTTATAGGAACAAAAATTTAATAACAAAACACAAAAAATACACAAAAAAATAATACAAAAACTTTTATTCAGAACTTATCGATATATCAGTAGAACGATTTGTATTTTAGCTACTTTCTATTTTGTAGGTTCGTGTGGTTAATGTTATGGATTGTTTCTCTATTTGCATATAGCGTTTTTCTGCAAACGCTGTTTTTTATTTCCATTTTGAAACATCAGAACTTTTTGACAGGCAAAGTACTTGAAGAAAGATATTCATGCTTTGTATAGACCAGTTAAATAGTACTCCATAATCATTTACACATTTGATGATAGAAATATATTGTTATCTATGTTAAAATCGACGAATGATGGAAAATAAATAAGTTAAATAAATAATTAAATCAAATACAACCACACAATTTTTTGTTTGGACATCACTAAGGTTAAAACACATTGTCAAAGTTATAAATGTTGATATTGAATTACCTGCACATATTCCACAAAAGGCTTGACACCTTTTTTGAGCAATATTAAACAGTGTTCCAGTAGTAGCAGCACATAAACCGTACATCGTTTCGTACACAACACAAGAAAAATTGGAATCCTCATCATCAGTGCATGTATTATTTGTTGCTAAAATGTATCAAAATAAATTAAAAATTAATGGAATATACAACAAATGTTTATGAAAAACAGCAAATACTTCTTGTATTTTCAACAAACAGCTGAAGGAGGCTATCTTAAATCCAAACATAGTTGCAGTGTAGTCAATACTTGTTTATCATCGAAAGTGTCGGTCATAAAAGAGGGACGAAAATACCAAAGGGACTGTCAAACTCATAAATGTTTTTTTAAGAGTGAGATTATAAATTCTGCTACCCAATCCATGCAAAAAAGACAAAGTAAATTGCCAAATTATATTTTTCCTTAATTATAGATAATACATATTCTGAGTTCTAGTCCTGTCGTATAACACATAGATAGGTGTCATAATTGATGAATGAAAGACTGGTAAGCGAACGAAAATGACCTTGCACAGGTAATTCTTTCAATGAAGCACATTTCATCTGAACATTTTATAGTCTGTAGTAATTTTATTAAAGAATTACCTATTGTTAACAATAACTCCGTATTAGTACAAAATACATGATAAATGCATCAGTAGCTTTTCGTCGAAGGAAAAAGAATTTGAAAAATTAGCAGAACAAAGGGATATGCACGACTCACAAATAACTTGAAAAAATGACTTACATGATGAAACAGCTGTTACTACAATGGTCGTCGGAATAGACGAAGCTGTTTGGACCATTGAAGTGTTTGTTAAAGCTACTGTGATGGTTGAAATGCCAGTCGTTGCCACTGAAGTGCTAGGTTGGACTGTTGTTGGTTGGACCATTGTTGATTGGGCTTTTGTTGGTTGCACAGTTGTTGGTTGCACAGTTGTTTGTGGGATTGTCGTTGGTGCAGTTGTTGGTACAGCGGTCGTCGGTTTAGAAATGGTTGACATTGTTGTTGGTGCTGTAATAATTTATAATATCCTATGTAAGATTTTTGCTGTTCTTATCCATCCCAGGTCCAGATGAAAATGTACTACGACAACTTTAAAATAGTATAATATATGTTTTCATTTGGGATGGTAAACCCGACAATGTAAATCGGGAGGTTTTATGTCAAGAATACTACAGAGGTGGTTGAAAAATGATTAATTTGAGAAATTTTATACAAGGGCTAAAAATTGATCATGGTTAGCAGATTATTTAATTCAAATGGAAAGTGGTACAAATTATTTACTGCTACACGAAATTTACATTTTATAGAGATGACTTATTTCGGAACAATTCAAACTTAGATAACGATTTTTGAAAGAAGTCATTTGTGCCTGTATCGCTATTTTGAGGAAGTCATATCTTCATCTATATGGAATAATGAGAACATTTAAACTAATAACGTTAGTGTTTTTTTTTTTTAAGAAGTTTAGCACAAAACGGGATATGGACTGTGAATGACCTTCTAAATGAGCAAGGAAATATATTGTCTTATCAAAATTTTGAACTGCGATATACTTTTAAACCCACATTTTATGGTATTAAAGTAGCATTGAAAAATGGTTACAATCTGTGGAAATCAACTCTGAAAGGAAGAAAAAACAACAAGCTTTGTTAACTTTAAATATTAACATTTTCTTAAGTCAAACAAAGGTTCTAAAGACCTGTATAGTATTTTAAATCAAGGTGCGATACCAGTTGTAACAGCAGCTGAGCAAAAATGGAAGGGTGTATCAAATAACGTCGTAGGATATTGGAAAAAATCCAAGCTCTGTTGGTTTCAATACCGAATTATTCACAGTACTTTAGTTAGTAATACTAAATTTTAAAAATAAACCTTGTACAGTGTAATTTATGTACATTTTGCAAGGAAGAACCAGAAAGCAACACATATTGAAATTCCACTAAATGTGGATATAGTCATGTTTGGTCTTTATGTTAGCTATACACTATATTTTATAAAAAAAAAAAAGATATTTCACTAGTAAAATATTTCATATTCAGATCAAAGATGCAAGAGGAAAAACCTCATAATGAGGAACTTAAAACTATATCAAAGAAAATTTAATTTTAGAAAAATATGAGCGTTAATGATTATAACATGTACTGGAACCCCAAGTCATTAGTAAGTATGATAGTGAATTATTATGTATAAACGTGCTTGAAATGTAATTTCCATTATCCATGTTATCACTATTTGATCGGATGAAAATGATATACTTCGTCCACATATATACAAATTGTATTCCGTTATATCATATCGTATTATTAGGTCTTTCAACTTTTCGGTGGAAAAACATATTGTATTTGTTTTAATTATTGTTATTATTATTATTATTATTATTAGGGTTTTCCACTTTTCTGTGGAAAGACCTATTGTATTTGTTCTAATTATAAGGTCTTTTCGCTTTTCTGTGGAAAGAACTATTGTATTTGCTCCGATTATAAGGTAATTCCACCTTTCCTTGGAAAGACCTATTGTTTTGGTTCTGATTCAGGAATTTTTGAATAATTTGGATCGTTGCGATTCGATGAAATTTTATAGAAGTTATGTACCTTTACGAAATATATTTGTTGGTATGTTTTTTTTAACTTGTAAACATCTAACTGTATAACCGTTGAACCTTCCGATTTTAGGTTTCTATGTCCTAAAATGAGGTCAATTTCAAAGGTCAAGGTCAAGTTCTTAATTTGGACTTTTTCTTATTTCTGCATTTTCTCCAACACTTTTAAAGATATATATAAAAGAACATGTGCAAATATTTGTTTTAATGTAATAAAGATATGTTACATTCGGTCTGAAACAATTCAACGGCATCTTATAGGAGTTAATATCCCTGAAATGTTTAATTTTAAGGTTAATTGATAACTACTTCAACTTGGTTTATTATGAAGCAATACGAGCTTTTACAAAAGGTAAGGTGACATATGACCATAAAAATTACAATCGAAAGTGACTTTGAGAAAACCAGAAGTAGCCATTTTTGCAATTAATACATGAAAAAATAATCGGAATTCATAGATTTTGTAATTTAGATACATAAGCTTATCATTTAACACTAGAAATGACTGTTGATCAACCGGAAGTGGCCAATTATTTCCTGGTTTAAAGGCAAAAGTAAATAGAAACTATATATTTTTGGAATAAATGTAAAATAAGCTATCATACGAACCGGAAGAGACTTGTACTCTACCGGAAGTAGCAAAATATCTCCCTAATTTCACTCAAATGAATATCGAAACCTCTTATGTATTGCATCAGTATAAAGTAACTTGCTTCTTTTCAAAAGATCTTTCATGTGGAAAGACCTACAATTGTTTTCTGAACGATTGGTTTTTAATTAGGTCTTTCCACTTTTCTGTGGAAAGACCTATTGTTTTTCTTCTGATTATTAGGTCTTTCCACTTTTCTGTGGAAAGACCTATTGTTTTTCTTCTGATTATTTTTTTTTTTTTTCTTCCGCCTAATTTTGTTCTTGCGATAAACATTTGTTTCGCAATATGTCGCTTAGATGTTTGGTATATGATATCGAACAGTTTATGTGCTTTTGAAATTTACCCTGCGTAAACGAATACTTTTCTTTGTAGGAGTTATCTCCCCAAACACTGTTTTCCTTGTTAGCGCATCTCCTTCGCAACCGTAAAAGATTATGACAAATTTATTTTACAAAATTGCTCGTTATATCCTTCGCATGATTTGTCCTATTTTGACCGAAGCGATATGACCGCTCCATATGAGAGTTATTTCCCCTTATGCATCTGATATAAGTGATATGAATTTCTATCTTATAAATCATAAGTGATAGAGACCTAGGATCTTTTGATTTGAGGTCCTTGGTCCCAAAAAATGAAAATTAGGTCAAGGTCAAAGGTCAAGGTCATATTCTAATATTTGAATTTGGCTTATTTTCACTTATATCCAAAGACTGTATAAGATATCAACAAATTATTTTTACTAAATTGTTAGTTGCGACATGTCGTAAGATGTAAATTTTGATTGCAAGCGTACGTTGAATGTAAAAGGGAGTTTTCTCCCCTCTTGTATTTAAAAATACGCGTTTGGTGATATAACTCATTAACTAAATATAATTAAGACCTATGGTCTTTTGATTTGAGGTCCTTGGTTTATGACCTTGAAATTGATCTCAAGGTCATAGCTTAATTTGACGTTCTAGATTTTGACCTTTGCTTTTATTCTACATGTATACATGATAAAGATATACAACTTTTAGAAAAAGGTATCAAACCATTTAACCTTGTAAAAAACAACCGGAAGTGACCTTTTGTAAACCGGAAATAGCTATTTTTTTGTACTTTATTAATATAAAAGTATATAGAACCAGATATTTTTGGAATCAGTGTCAAGTAAATATTCAAATATAATCGGAAGTAACATTTTTCAAACCGGAAGTAACAAATTATCTCCCTTATTTAAAAAAAATGTATGGAAACAATATATTTTTGGAATCAGCTTACTAGGAGCTATCATTTGACGATTGAAATGACATTTTAAACTTAGTTTCACAACTTTTCATATCAAAATACATTGTTTTGATGGAAAGACCTTCAATTGTTCTCTGAACAATTGGTTTTTAATTAGGTCTTTCCACTTTTCTGTGGAAAGACCTATTGTTTTTCTTCTGATTATTTTTTTTTTTTTCTCTTCCGCCTAATTTTGTTCTTGCGATAAACATTTGTTTCGCAATATGTCGCTTAGATATTTTGTATATGATATCGAACAGTTTATGCGCTTTTCAAATTTACCCTGCGTAAACAAATACTTTTCTTTGTAGGAGTTATCTCCCCAAACACTGTTTTCCTTGTTAGCGCATCTCCTTCGCAACCGTAAAAGATTATGACAAATTTATTTTACAAAATTGCTCGTTATATCCTTCGCATGATTTGTCCTATTTTGACCGAAGCGATATGACCGCTCCATATGAGAGTTATTTCCCCTTATGCATCTGATATAAGTGATATGAATTTCTATCTTATAAACCATAAGTGATAGAGACCTAGGATCTTTTGATTTGAGGTCCTTGGTCCCAAAAAATGAAAATAAGGTCAAGGTCAAAGGTCAAGGTCATATTTTAATATTTGAATTTGGCTTATTTTCACTTATATCCAAAGACTGTATAAGATATCAACAAATTATTTTTACTAAATTGTTAGTTGCGACATGTCGTAAGATGTAAATTTTGATTGCAAGCATACGTTGAATGTGAAAGGGAGTTTTCTCCCCTCTTGTATTAAAAAATACGCGTTTGGTGATATAACTCATTAACTAAATATAATTAAGACCTATGGTCTTTTGATTTGAGGTCCTTGGATTATGACCTTGAAATTGATCTCAAGGTCATAGCTTAATTTGACGTTCTATATTTTGACCTTTGCTTTTATTCTATATGTATACATGATAAAGATATACAACTTTTAGAAAAGGTATCAAGCCATTTAACCTTGAAAAAAAACAACCGGAAGTGACCTTTTGTAAACCGGAAGTAGCTATTTTTTGTACTTTATTAATATAAAAGTATATAGAACCAGATATTTTTGGAATCGGTTTTAAGTAAATATTTAAATATAATCGGAAGTAACATTTTTCAAACCGGAAGTAACAAATTATCTCCCTTATTTAAAAAAAAATGTATGGAAACAATATATTTTTGGAATCAGCTTACTAGGAGCTATCATTTGACAATTGAAATGACATTTTAAACTTAGTTTCACAACTTTTCATATCAAAAAGGATGGAAAGACCTTCAATTGTTCTCTGAATTTTTTTTTTTTTTTCTTCAGCCTAATTTTGTTCTTGCGATAAACATTTGTTTTGCAATATGTTGCTTAGATATTTGGTATATGATATCGAACAATTGATGCGCTTTTGAAATTTACCCTGCGTAACCGAAAACTTTTCTTTGAAGGTGTAATCTCCCCAAACACTGTTTTCCTTGTGAGCGCAACTCCTTCGCAAACGTAAAATATTATGACAAATTTATTTTACAAAATTGCTCGTTATATCCTTTGCATGATTTGTCCTATTTTGACCGAAGTGATATGAATGCTCCATACGAGAGTTATTTCCCCTTATTCATTTGATATAAGTGAATTGCATTTCTAACTGGTAAACCATAATTGATAGAGACCTAGGATCTTTTGATTTGAGGTCCTTGGTCCAAAAAAATGAAAATTAGGTCAAGGTCAAAGGTCAAGGTCATATTCTAATTTTTTAATATGGCTCATTTCCACTCATTTCCAAAAAACGTTTAAGATATCGACAAATTATTTTTTCTAAATCGTTTGTTGTGACATGTCGTAACACGTAAATTTTGATTGCAAGGGTACGTTGAATGTGAAAGGGAGTTTTCTCCCCTTTGGTATTTAAAAATACGCGTATGGTGATATAACTCATTAACTAAACATAATTAAGACCTATGGTCTTTTGATTTGAGGTTCTTGGTTAATGACCTTGAAATTGATCACAAGGTCATAGCTTAATTTGACGTTCTAGATTTTGACCTTTGCTTTTACCCCATCTGTATACATAATAAAGTCATGAGACTTTTTGACAAACGGTATCAAACCATTTAAACTTAAAAAAACAACCGGAAGTGACCTTGTGTAAACCGGAAGTAGCTATTTATTGTACTTTATTACATTTTATGCAGCAGTCCCTCAAGTGTGTTGTTATAAGACTTTCTACATAAAAGTATAAAAAACAAGATACTTTTGGAATCAGTGTCAAGTAAATAGTCAAATATTATCGGAAATAGAGTTTTTCAAACCGGAAGTAAGAAATTATCTCCCTTATCTAAAAAAATATTGTTTAGAAACCATATATTTTTGGAATCAGCGTACAATAAGCTATCATTTGACGATTGAAATGACATTTTAAACCTATTTTTACACCTTTCATATTAAAATACATTGTTTTGGTGGAAAGACCTTCAATTGTTCTCTGAACAATTGGTTTTTAATTTTTAATTTTTTTTCTTCCGCCTAATTTTGTTCTTGCGATAAACATTTGTTTCGCAATATGTCGCTTAGATATTTTGTATATGATATCGAACAGTTTATGCGCTTTTGAAATTTACCCTGCGTAAACGAATACTTTTCTTTGTAGGAGTTATCTCCCCAAACACTGTTTTCCTTGTTAGCGCATCTCCTTCGCAACCGTTAAAGATTATGACAAATTTATTTTACAAAATTGCTCGTTATATTCTTGGCATGATTTGTCATGTTTTGACCGAAGCGATATGACCGCTCCATATGAGAGTTATTTCCCCTTATGCATCTGATATAAGTGATATGAATTTCTATCTTATAAATCATAAGTGATAGAGACCTAGGATCTTTTGATTTGAGGTCCTTGGTCCCAAAAAATAAAAATTAGGTCAAGGTCAAAGGTCAAGGTCATATTCTAATATTTGAATTTGGCTTATTTTCACTTATATCCAAAGACTGTATAAGATATCAACAAATTATTTTTACTAAATTGTTAGTTGCGACATGTCGTAAGATGTAAATTTTAATTGCAAGCGTACGTTGAATGTGAAAGGGAGTTTTCTCCCCTTTGGTATTTAAAAATACGCGTATGGTGATATAACTCATTAACTAAACATAATTAAGACCTATGGTCTTTTGATTTGAGGTTCTTGGTTAATGACCTTGAAATTGATCACAAGGTCATAGCTTAATTTGACGTTCTAGATTTTGACCTTTGCTTTTACCCCATCTGTATACATAATAAAGTCATGAGACTTTTTGACAAACGGTATCAAACCATTTAAACTTAAAAAAACAACCGGAAGTGACCTTGTGTAAACCGGAAGTAGCTATTTATTGTACTTTATTACATTTTATGCAGCAGTCCCTCAAGTGTTGTTGTTATAAGACTTTCTACATAAAAGTATAAAAAACAAGATATTTTTGGAATCAGTGTCAAGTAAATAGTCAAATATTATCGGAAATAGAGTTTTTCAAACCGGAAGTAAGAAATTATCTCCCTTATCTAAAAAAATATTGTTTAGAAACCATATATTTTTGGAATCAGCGTACAATAAGCTATCATTTGACGATTGAAATGACATTTTAAACCTATTTTTACACCTTTCATATTAAAATACATTGTTTTGGTGGAAAGACCTTCAATTGTTCTCTGAACAATTGGTTTTTAATTTTTTTTTTTTTTTCTTCCGCCTAATTTTGTTCTTGCGATAAACATTTGTTTCGCAATATGTCGCTTAGATATTTTGTATATGATATCGAACAGTTTATGCGCTTTTGAAATTTACCCTGCGTAAACGAATACTTTTCTTTGTAGGAGTTATCTCCCCAAACACTGTTTTCCTTGTTAGCGCATCTCCTTCGCAACCGTTAAAGATTATGACAAATTTATTTTACAAAATTGCTCGTTATATTCTTGGCATGATTTGTCCTGTTTTGACCGAAGCGATATGACCGCTCCATATGAGAGTTATTTCCCCTTATGCATCTGATATAAGTGATATGAATTTCTATCTTATAAATCATAAGTGATAGAGACCTAGGATCTTTTGATTTGAGGTCCTTGGTCCCAAAAAATAAAAATTAGGTCAAGGTCAAAGGTCAAGGTCATATTCTAATATTTGAATTTGGCTTATTTTCACTTATATCCAAAGACTGTATAAGATATCAACAAATTATTTTTACTAAATTGTTAGTTGCGACATGTCGTAAGATGTAAATTTTAATTGCAAGCGTACGTTGAATGTGAAAGGGAGTTTTCTCCCCTTTGGTATTTAAAAATACGCGTATGGTGATATAACTCATTAACTAAACATAATTAAGACCTATGGTCTTTTGATTTGAGGTTCTTGGTTAATGACCTTGAAATTGATCACAAGGTCATAGCTTAATTTGACGTTCTAGATTTTGACCTTTGCTTTTACCCCATCTGTATACATAATAAAGTCATGAGACTTTTTGACAAACGGTATCAAACCATTTAAACTTAAAAAAACAACCGGAAGTGACCTTGTGTAAACCGGAAGTAGCTATTTATTGTACTTTATTACATTTTATGCAGCAGTCCCTCAAGTGTTGTTGTTATAAGACTTTCTACATAAAAGTATAAAAAACAAGATATTTTTGGAATCAGTGTCAAGTAAATAGTCAAATATTATCGGAAATAGAGTTTTTCAAACCGGAAGTAAGAAATTATCTCCCTTATCTAAAAAAATATTGTTTAGAAACCATATATTTTTGGAATCAGCGTACAATAAGCTATCATTTGACGATTGAAATGACATTTTAAACCTATTTTTACACCTTTCATATTAAAATACATTGTTTTGGTGGAAAGACCTTCAATTGTTCTCTGAACAATTGGTTTTTAATTTTTTTTTTTTTTTCTTCCGCCTAATTTTGTTCTTGCGATAAACATTTGTTTCGCAATATGTCGCTTAGATATTTTGTATATGATATCGAACAGTTTATGCGCTTTTGAAATTTACCCTGCGTAAACGAATACTTTTCTTTGTAGGAGTTATCTCCCCAAACACTGTTTTCCTTGTTAGCGCATCTCCTTCGCAACCGTTAAAGATTATGACAAATTTATTTTACAAAATTGCTCGTTATATTCTTGGCATGATTTGTCCTGTTTTGACCGAAGCGATATGACCGCTCCATATGAGAGTTATTTCCCCTTATGCATCTGATATAAGTGATATGAATTTCTATCTTATAAATCATAAGTGATAGAGACCTAGGATCTTTTGATTTGAGGTCCTTGGTCCCAAAAAATAAAAATTAGGTCAAGGTCAAAGGTCAAGGTCATATTCTAATATTTGAATTTGGCTTATTTTCACTTATATCCAAAGACTGTATAAGATATCAACAAATTATTTTTACTAAATTGTTAGTTGCGACATGTCGTAAGATGTAAATTTTAATTGCAAGCGTACGTTGAATGTGAAAGGGAGTTTTCTCCCCTTTGGTATTTAAAAATACGCGTATGGTGATATAACTCATTAACTAAACATAATTAAGACCTATGGTCTTTTGATTTGAGGTTCTTGGTTAATGACCTTGAAATTGATCACAAGGTCATAGCTTAATTTGACGTTCTAGATTTTGACCTTTGCTTTTACCCCATCTGTATACATAATAAAGTCATGAGACTTTTTGACAAACGGTATCAAACCATTTAAACTTAAAAAAACAACCGGAAGTGACCTTGTGTAAACCGGAAGTAGCTATTTATTGTACTTTATTACATTTTATGCAGCAGTCCCTCAAGTGTTGTTGTTATAAGACTTTCTACATAAAAGTATAAAAAACAAGATATTTTTGGAATCAGTGTCAAGTAAATAGTCAAATATTATCGGAAATAGAGTTTTTCAAACCGGAAGTAAGAAATTATCTCCCTTATCTAAAAAAATATTGTTTAGAAACCATATATTTTTGGAATCAGCGTACAATAAGCTATCATTTGACGATTGAAATGACATTTTAAACCTATTTTTACACCTTTCATATTAAAATACATTGTTTTGGTGGAAAGACCTTCAATTGTTCTCTGAACAATTGGTTTTTAATTTTTTTTTTTTTTTCTTCCGCCTAATTTTGTTCTTGCGATAAACATTTGTTTCGCAATATGTCGCTTAGATATTTTGTATATGATATCGAACAGTTTATGCGCTTTTGAAATTTACCCTGCGTAAACGAATACTTTTCTTTGTAGGAGTTATCTCCCCAAACACTGTTTTCCTTGTTAGCGCATCTCCTTCGCAACCGTTAAAGATTATGACAAATTTATTTTACAAAATTGCTCGTTATATTCTTGGCATGATTTGTCCTGTTTTGACCGAAGCGATATGACCGCTCCATATGAGAGTTATTTCCCCTTATGCATCTGATATAAGTGATATGAATTTCTATCTTATAAATCATAAGTGATAGAGACCTAGGATCTTTTGATTTGAGGTCCTTGGTCCCAAAAAATAAAAATTAGGTCAAGGTCAAAGGTCAAGGTCATATTCTAATATTTGAATTTGGCTTATTTTCACTTATATCCAAAGACTGTATAAGATATCAACAAATTATTTTTACTAAATTGTTAGTTGCGACATGTCGTAAGATGTAAATTTTAATTGCAAGCGTACGTTGAATGTAAAAGGGAGTTTTCTCCCCTCTTGTATTTAAAAATACGCGTTTGGTGATATAACTCATTAACTAAATATAATTAAGACCTATGGTCTTTTGATTTGAGGTCCTTGGTTTATGACCTTGAAATTGATCTCAAGGTCATAGCTTAATTTGGCGTTCTAGATTTTGACCTTTGCTTTTATTCTATATGTATACATGATAAAGATATACAACTTTTAGAAAAAGGTATCAAACCATTTAACCTTGAAAAAAACAACCGGAAGTGACCTTTTGTAAACCGGAAGTAGCTATTTTTTTGTACTTTATTAATATAAAAGTATATAGAACCAGATATTTTTGGAATTAGTGTCAAGTAAATATTCAAATATAATCGGAAGTAATATTTTTCAAACCCGAAGTAACAAATTATCTCCCTTATTTAAAAAAAAATGTATGGAAACAATATATTTTTGGAATCAGCTTACTAGGAGCTATCATTTGACGATTGAAATGACATTTTAAACTTAGTTTCACAACTTTTCATATCAAAATACATTGTTTTGATGGAAAGACCTTCAATTGTTCTCTGAACAATTGGTTTTTAATTTTTTTCTTATTTTCGTTCTCAAAATTTTGTTCTTGCGATAAATAATTGTTTCGCAATATGTCGCTTAGATATTTCTCATATAGTATTGTATAGTGTATGTGCTTTTAAATTTTTCCCTGTTAAGCTGAACTCTAATCTTTGTAATATTTATCTCCCTATTCACTGTTTAACAAATGTGTGCATCTTCTTCGTAACAAAAAAAAGATATCGACAAAATTCTTTTTCTCAATTATTCGTGACATCCTCAGGAATTTTTGGTCTAATTTGGATTGAAGCGATTCGATGAAATTTTATAAGAGCTATCTACCTTTACCAAATATATATATAAAAGAACATTGCACAATTTTTGCTCTATTGTAATGAAGATTTGTTACATTTGGTCTGATACAATCTCATGGAATCTTATAGGAGTAAGTGCCCCTGAAATGTCTAATTATTAGGTGAATTGATTATAACTTCAACTTGGTTCCTTATGAAGCAGTATGACCTTTTACAAAAGGTTAAGTGACATATGACCTAGAAAAATTACAACCGGAAGTAGCTATGTTTGCAATTTTTTCATGGAAAAGTACTCAGAATCAATATATTTTGTAACATAGATACATAAATTTCTCACTCATGACCAGAAGTAACTTTCGATAGACCGGAAGTGGTCAATTACCTCCTGTTTTACATGCTGAAGTATTTAAAACTATATATTTTTGAAAAAAGTGTGAAAGAAGCTATCATATAAGACCGGAAGTGACATTAAATTCACCGGAAGTAGCAAATAATCATCCTTATTTCACTCGAAAGTATATTAAATCCATTATTTATCGCATCAGTATGAAGAAACTAGCTTATTTTCAAAATTTTTTTGATGTGGAAAGATTTTCGATTGTTCTCTGAACAGTTAGCTTTAAATTATTACTAATTGATTACTCTTATTTGCTTGATTATGCTTCTTTTTCTTGCTTGCTTTATTTTAACCCCGATGAAAATTTCAAACGTAACGTCTGTTATCAAATGGCAAAACAAAAGCTCATTAAAAAGATGTTGTGAATAAAACCTTGCTTTATAGCAAGATCAACATCTCAATTTTATGGTAGTCGCATACAATTCCATTATGTTGACAAAAGAGGGACGAATGATACAGAGGGACAGTCAAACTCATAAATCGAAAATAAACTGACAACGTCATGGCTAAAAATGAAAAATAAAAACAGACAAACAATAGCACACATGACACAACATATAAAACTAACGAATAAGCAACACAAACCCCACCAAAAACTGGGGGTGATTTCAGGTGCTCCGGAAGGGTAAGCAGATCCTTCTCCTGTTGTACTGCTCATGTTATAACAAATCCAGTAAATAGTCTAATTCAGTTGGTCACAATCATGAAAGGGAAGGGGGTGAAGTTACTACGTAAGGAACATATCCGATATAATCTGTGAAACGGTTATTCCATTACGGTCAACTAACTCGTAATGACGTCCATAAAATTTACGAAGGGGAGATTTTAACTTCACCATTTGGAACTCTTGGTTTAATAGCTTCCTCGTGAGAAGCAACCCTCTATCAAGAAAATTATGATAGATAATACAAGCACGGGAATACCGTATCAATTGGGAGATATATAGCCCGTATGCAGGTGCAGCTTGAATGTTGCTACCTAGAAATGGAAAGTTTGCAATAGGGAAGCTGAAATCATCTTTTTGTCGTAAAGTGTTGTTTTCAATCGACCCTCGTTGTCAATTTCTAGATGTAATTCAAGATATGAGACCGACTTAACTGTATCTGGTGTATCCCTTATCTCTAGATCGATTGGGAAGATGCGTTCAACATAGTCACCAAATTTTAATTTTTTTGACATCATCTATATATAGCGGAAAGTAAAGTAAAAGGATATTGCTAACTTTTTATCTTTATTTCTCAGAAGTTCCTGAATGAAGTCAGCCTCATAATATTAAAGAAACAAGTCGGGAAGAAGAGGGGCGCAATGGATTCCCATTGGAATACCGACATTATGTTGAAAAACACGTCCTCTGAACGTTACAAACATTTTGTCAATCAAGAAATCAAGCATCTTGATAATGTTAGATTCAGAGAATATTTTGTATGAATCAGAGTGATCCTTTATAAAGTAGGATGTATCCCTCCTTAAGACAAGATACTTGTATCTACGTTGGCCTTTTTTTATGAAACAAAGCAATACCAACTTTTTTATTTGTCTTTTAGTTTGGAATGTGGAATACTTGTGCAAGGTGTTCAAAAGTCAAACGATTTAATTCTATTGCAAGATGAACTGCAAAAAAGTTGTATAATGTATATACTCTAAAAGATCTTTGGAAATTTTAAGTCTCCACATCTGGTTCACGCCACCTCTAGAACAGGGAGTTTCACAATAACTTTGAAGCTTTAATTGCTGATGAAACAGATGTTAATAATTTCGAAAGAGGTTTCGTGGAGCACTTGGAAGACCCCGATATATACCGTTGTATAAGGACATTTATGTAGTTTAGGTATCCAATACAGTGATGAAAGATCCAGTTCTTCATCTTTGCTTGAAATTCCAAAGGAACACAGAACAGACATATGATTATCCAGTATTTCCTATTTGGTAAGTGTCGTGAGGGTATATGTTGAGTTTTCGAGTGAATTGTCAATATCTAATTCGTTTATCAAACAAAAACCGACGTTGTTTAGGGCTTTATCTGCGGAACAATAACATATTTGTCATGGAGGTAGGATAAGTCTTTTACAATATTTGGGTCTTCAAAGATTGACGTAGCATGGGCACTGATAGACCCATTCAGGTTTTTATTTCTGATTTGTATCAACGACCTCACAGCCTTAATCCATTCGGAAAGAGTGTCTACGTCTTTCTTCTCGCGCTTAGCCCATTGCCTGGCATAATCCGCGACTGAGTCCATCAAAATTTTGAAGTTGAATTTCCAAATTATGGATTAAAGCTCACGATATTTCGGACCTTTCGATAACTCATTTCACAGGAAAGTGTTATTAACAATGTTGAGGTCACCGGTTATAACGTGACCAGCAGGATTATTTGTGAATTGGGAACTAGAACAAGTGCAATCCGGAAGTTTAGACTTGAAGTCGTCAATATTGATATCATGCAAAACGTGTTTGTAATTGAACATTTTAGTTGCAATAGGTTCGGTATAGGTATAAGAAATGATTGGTACAGACTGATCTTTGAAATAAGGAGGTATTTGAGATTACAAGGTGTGTGAACAGAAGAGAAAGACGTGAAACGTACGACGCAATCAATACGTTTCTGTTGATTTTTATCAATGCAAAAAATGTGATTCTTTCTTTGAAAATGTATGTTGTCTGTCGTTTTCAAATATTGCTCAGTGTTTTGTTGGAAAAAAAAACCTTACGCACGATGAATAAACTTCTAAAAGTGTTCCGGAATGGCAAAATTATAGAAGAACGTGTTTGATTAAATTCTGTAGGACATTTGTCAAAGAATTACTGATTCAAAAGAGTGAAACGAACGACGACACAACATGACAATGTGTCGCTATAATATTAAGTTACCAGTAAAGTAGTCTGAATTGTTATTTTCCGATCGTGTACGATCTTTCCAGACACGGTTATTGTTTGTTAAGATGATTTGTCTCTTCTTTATCGATTAACAAGATTAGAACATCGGTTATTTATAATAGAACATAATGATATTAGGGTCTTGATTTACATCATTTACGCTCAGGTTTCCCCGTAGCATACTGATTCATGGTTAGAAGTCAAAATCAAGTAATCAGAATTATCTTCCTATATCTATTTTTTAGTAAAAGTCGAGCATTTATTCAAGAGATATTTTTTGGGGGGATTCCTTTAAGTTTCAAATCACACAAAATTGATCAGTTTGCACCACGCAGATTATATTATATATACTTACCACTGAAGTGTCCAAAAACACATGATTGTGTAATACAATAACACTTCTCATGAGAGTTGACGGGCAGCTGTGTACATGGCGTCATCTGAAACAGTCGCAAAATCATTTATGTAAGTAAAGGCAACAGTAGTATACTGCTGTTCGAAATTCATAAATCGATCGAGAGAAAAAAAACAAATCCGGGTAACAAACTAAATGTGAGGGAAACACATCAAATATAGGAGGAGAACTACGACACAAAAAAGACATTAAAATTAAGACCTTATTTAAATAAAATACTAGAAATGCGCTTTTTATGTCCGTAGGTTTTCCATATTTATCATAATTATTTATATTATTGTTTGTATACGCATAACACATAAATAGCTTTATCGCTTATACACATGAAAAGAAATTGTAATAATGTAACTTTATCTTATCCAGATAAACAGCGGACAAAAATTGTGTTAAAGAATGGGCATTCAATCATCCCTTGCAAACTGCTTGACAGATGACTTGATAAAAGTATCTTCATATGTGTAAATATGCCTCGCCACCATATTTGAGTTGAATCGTGAGGAAATAAAGTGAAATAGTTAGGAATCTGTTAAATATGGCAATCTTTCTCTCTTGTCAATAAAGTATTGAAACTCTAGCAGATTGGAAGCTGGGTAAATACTTTCAAAAACTGACGAAACATATTTGCGATAAGCAGACGAAATTGTGTTAAAAAGGCTGTTCAGTTTTATGTGATTTCGAATTTTTGGTATCGTCATTATTGTTCACTCTATGTCACCGAACGCTTTTTTTTATTTGTTAAATAGATTATTGATTCTTATAACTATGGGAAAAACTCCTGCAAAATAAATAATGTGATTGAAGACACAGTCAGCAAAAGGATTGGTTTATTTGTGAAATTATTGACAAAGGAATACAAGTACACCAGTATATATTCTTGTCCACTGTACTTTTATGAGAATATTAATGAGAGAAAATAGAAAGAATTAATTGAAGGTGAGAAAATATCCAGGTATTGAGGTAATAGTAAAACCACGTAATTTCAGATGTATGGATGCACAACTGATGGGGATTAAAACATTTGAAAAAAATATTTCATGGAAATCTTTACTTACGTGGTATCCATGACCACAATGTCTTTTAATTCCATTTTTGTCAATCGAGATTTCACACACCTAAAGATGGAAATGAAATTAATAAGTGCTTCCATCAACAAATTATGTTCAAATTAAGGTTAAAACTTTGCGTTAACTTCAATCATGAGAATAGCCAATTATTTATATTGGTTAAATTCCTTCTTAACAAATGTTAAAGAATAGTAATATCAGTTAACTACAACTAAACGACAGATGTGTGGTCCATTTTTACCATGGTGTTTGTCACAAATCCTGAAATTGTAGACAATATGTATTAGCATTTGACTTTCTATATAATGCCGACATACTCTTTTGAACACAATTGTTATCCACCTGTTTTGTTGGCTGATAACATTTAATTTATCTTCAGGCATGTTTTGTTGACATCCCCTTTCTGAAATGGCATTGAAGGTTCTCATTTCTGCTATACTTCTTTTTAACAAGTTTAAATACAGATTAACACTTTGGTTTATTTAATGCCGACATCAGCTCAACAAAGATGGTAATTAGATTAAAGGTTGGTTAAGATGTCTATGTTTTTCATGTTATTTTTAGAGTATTATTCATCTGTATTAGAAAATAATCATCAATAAGAAATGTCGGTTTGATTAACCAAATTTCTTTAATACCCGTAGGTGAATTGTATATCATAGAAATGCATTTGTCTTTATATGATTACCTTTAGGAAGAATACAAAACCTTTGAGTTAAACTTGTTTACATTTGCTAGAGGTATAGGGGAGGTTTGAAATCTTATTTTGACTTGAAAATTTACGTTGTCTATATGTATTCAGAATCTATCTTAAATTCAATACTTTTACTGCTTTTGTAATATTTTATTTAATTAAGAAGCTGCAATTGCTTATTGGGTAAATATGATGAATGTCATTTTATGCACAATCATATGGTCTGGTCTATGCATATGCAAGTTAACATAGTTAAAACAGTATCATGTGCACTTTTTTGTAATGCAACGATCAGTTACTTCTGATTCTGACTTTAAACAAAGGTAAATTTTGAACCTAAGTTTATTTTTTGTCATTCTTTTTTATCAATTGTGGTGTAATATCTCCTCCAGTATTCCAGTATTCATGCATTCATAACTCTTAATTTTTTTGTATGCGTTCATCAAAATTGTAGCTCCAGAACAGTACCAAATATATTGTTTTCATTTTCTAGCATTCCTTCGACAACACTGTTAATGGACTTAAAACAGAGATACGAAAGATACCAGATGGACAGTCAAAGTCATAAATCGAAAATAAACTGACAACGCCTTGGCTAAAAATAAAAAAAGACTATAAGACAAATAATAGTACACATGACACAATGCTCCACATGTGGCACCAGTCGTGTTGCTCATGTTATAAAAAAACACATAAATAGTATAATTCGGTAGGTCATATTCATGAAAAGGGAAGGGGATTGTAGTTACGACGTAAGGAACATATCCGATATTAGCTGTGAAACGGTTATTCTATAGCGGTCATCCAACGTGTGGTGGCGTCCGTAAATTTAACGAAGGGATGATCAAGGAAATCATGATAAGAATAACAAGCACGTGCTTATCGTAATTATTGGGAGATATATACCCACAGTTGTCGTAAGTATTACTACCTCAGTTTTTGGTGCTACGATGTAGACACAATTCTATTATATTTTAAATTAATTTCTACGTTTTTTTACTTTTATCATTTGACTAAGGTTCCAAATTCCTGAGGCAGAAGTAAATTTATCAGATTTTGGTTTTGTATCTCTACAAGTATTTAAGTATTTATACGATCATGGCTTTTGATGTTTTCAGTTTGAACGTTCACGGATAAGTAAAATGATGGAAAGTAAATCAATATAACCAATTTATACGGTGTCATTTGTATTCTATATCACTTGGTTGAGAATAGTTTTGTTGGACTTTTTGTTCCGAAGGGTATCATGAATTCAGAAGGTTATTCTTCTGTATTGACACGATTAACAGCTATGTTAGTCATAAAAAATGGAAAACAACACGTTTTATAATTTATTGCATCCGACGCGCTTTTCTGGATTAACCTTCATCAGGAACGCTCAAAGCCAAACATTTGAAATCCGAAGATGTATAAGTACCGAAAATCGTTGAAGAGCTTTATGTCAAAAATACCTAAAATAAATAGCCAAATTCATCTAAAGCTACTTTGCCTGAGGGAGTTGAAACCCTAGTTTCATAATAATTTCAAAATTTATAAACAGACAATTTTAGTAAAGTTTGTTAAATCATGTCAGTACCGAAGCACTGACTACTGAGCTGATGATACCCTCGGGGACTGATAGTCCACCAGCAGAGGTATCGACCTAGTGATGTAAAAAATGGAAAACAACACGTTTTATAATTTATTGCGTCCGAAGCGCTTTTCTGGATTTACCTTCATCAGGAACGCTCAAAGCCAAACATTTTAAATTCGAAGATGTATAAGTACCGAAAATCGTTGAAGAGCTTTATGTCAAAAATACCTAAAATAAATAGCCAAATAAACAGACAATTTTAGTAAAGTTTGTTAAATCATGTCAGTAACGAAGCACTGACTACTGAGCTGATAAATTATTAAACTCTCCTTTTTGAGATTTAGATTTAATTTAAAACCCAAACTGTTTGAGGCTGAATTAACCTAAGTCATAACATGGCGGTTCTTTTATAGTCACTATCGTAAATTATACTAAAAAGCAAATATTTATCAAAACAACGCTTTCAAAATTTGTGATTTCATACCTATTGGAGATAATCTTATCGACTGCGATATCACATTGACATTGTATGGGATGGAGAATGGGACCGATAACATATTTGAACAAATCACTCAATTATTCTTACTAAAAACGTAAAGGGTTATTGTCAAAAAATGTCAGTCTCATCTTTTCCTGATATTAGTCTTGATGTTATTCCATTTGAACCCAACTTTATGATTGTTACATTATGACTGTATTATTACAAAGTGATGGTTATCATTGTACTTTAATATTCTTAATTTAGATGAAATCTTTTTTGATCATATGTTAGCACTATGCTCTTTCGACTTATATAAGATTCAGAATTCTATTTTAAAAACCACTTAATTATCGATAATTTCATCATTTTAGAAAAAAAAAAAATAAAGTAAACTCATATTCATACTTACATAGTCTGAATGACAAGAATGACCATCATGATCTGAACAAATAAGGCCTGCAACTTGGTGTCCTACAAGAAACGTGAATCAATATATAATATGTGATTATTATTGTTTAAATACTTGTCGAAGGCATTGGGCTGACTTTAAATACCTATATTAAGTTATATATATATAGTTAGATATGTGTTTCCAATGAAAAGATCACTAGACTATACCAAGTTTCAAAGAAAAGTGCGTCGGGGCATGCATTATGACCTTTCACTATTAACCCTGAACAACTACATATTTTTCATTTAATGGTTAAAACATTGTGTTAACATTTTTCATTTTCCTTTAAAAATGTCCTGTACCAAGTCAGGAATATGGCCATTGTTATATTATAGTTCGTTTCTGTGTGTGTTACATTTTAACGTTGTGTTTCCGTTGTGTTGTTTGTTTTCTCTTATTTTTGAGTGTGAATTCACATTACTATAAGACGTGTCACGGTATTTATCTGTCCCAGGTTCATGTATTAAGTTTTGATGTTATGTTTGTTGTTCTCGTGGTGTTTTGTCTAGTGCTTGGTCCGTTTCTGTGTGTGTTGCATTTTAGTGTTCTGTCGTTGTTCTCCTTTTATATTTGATGCGTTTCCCTCGGTTTTGGTTTGTTGCCCCGATTTTGTTTTTTGTCCATGGATTTATGAGTTTTGAACAGTGGTATACTACTGTTGCCTTTATATATCGTAGTTTTTTAATTTTCTACCTGGATGACCGAACGGATTTAACATATTTTTGTAAAGTTACCTATTTATGTTCATTTGTTTTGTGTTCTTTTAATTTCTACCACTTTCAAAATCTGGTTCTGTTAAAAAGCTTTTCTGCATTTACCTTCAACTTAACGGATTGAATAATAACGGAGCACAGACAATAAGGTTTTTATTTGTTTTAATTTTTGTTACACATTGTTGCCATACAAATTTCACATTAAAATACTACCATGACAAGAAACAATGACGAATTTGTATATTTGTTACTTGTTTTTGTTTAATTTCCTTGATTCGCATCAATATTTAATAATATTATGGATTAGAAAAGTACGTGCACACCGAGAAATTTATTTTTATGTCTACAGCTACATGTATAAGGAAACAATGTTATTAATTCTTGTCTGCAATAGTTTTGCCACATGGTTTAACGGTGGATATAAGGGAAAAATCGAGACGTTATAACATTAACAAATATAAGTCATTAATCATTTTTTTTTTATAAATTGACAAATATGATTGACAAATTTGAAAAACATGTAACAAAAAGATTATTTTGTTGCGGCAACAACTTAGTATTCATGAAAGGTAGGGTAGTATTCTATAAAAGTATGACCGAATATATCTGTAATGAACTAGCCTGAGGATATTGTTATCTTAGCTTTCAAAGAATCTATCTATCACTCATGAATATCAAGTTGCTGATTGACAATTAGAAAACACAATGAACTATTAAATAATACATAATATACCTGCAACAATGGAGATAAGAGCATGGTCTACACATGTCCTAGTGTCGCAAAAGCACGAAGATCCAAGACTCAACAGATGTGGAAGACAGTGCTGTGTATTC
The DNA here is from genome assembly GCF_963676685.1 of Mytilus edulis. Lineage (NCBI taxonomy): Eukaryota > Metazoa > Mollusca > Bivalvia > Mytilida > Mytilidae > Mytilus > Mytilus edulis. The sequence continues at coordinate 5,809,745 of NC_092345.1, forward strand.
TAAAATCAAGGGATAAAAGATATAAAATAGAACCAATTAAAAAATTTAAAAAACCGTGTTTAAATACAAGTTTAACGCAATGTCCTTTCAAGGTCTTTTTTTATTTTTGGATAAAGCGTGTTACCCATTGCCATAAGTATAAACTGGAAATACAACCTAAAATCCAAAAAATTATAATCAGGCATCATTACGTTATGAGTTTACTATATTCCAAATATTTTCACTTGAACTTGCAATATTCTAACAGTCAAAATAAAATAGAAAAAAAACTACCACTAACTAGTGCACGAATAATGCTACTGAAATATAAAAATAGTATTGAATGTTTATAAATTATACTAGATAATCGTTAAGAGTTTGTTCACTTATTTGCATATGGTGAATACAATACAAATCAATCAAATACTTATCAGTCTATCTTTAGTTAATTTTGTTGTGATTCATTTGAACTGACTAATAACAGCTAATACATATTCCTAGTGTATACCGGGTAGATAATTTAATTAACAGCTAACAAAATAATCAAATTAATTTGAGAACGGAAATGAAATTGTAAATGTGTAGTAGAGACAACAACCCGAAAACAGTCGAAGTCCATCAGTGGGTCTCCAACACAGCGAGAAAATCCCACACCCGGAGACGGGCTTCAGCCGGCCCATAAACAAAACGTGTATTATTTCATTGCAAATGGACGTCACACTAAACTTCAAAACATAATAGAACTAAAATTAACAAATATACAAGACTAACAAAGACCAGATGCTCATGACTTGTGATTATTGTATATCTGCAAATTGACATTGACACAGTCATACACTAGGAGTTTCGTTGAAGTATCTATTTATTTGTCAATATCTTAAATTAAAGCATGCAATATATTATTTTAAACATTGCGTTACCTATCATTTAACATTTCCCCATGCTCAGTTGAAAGATCGACTTCACCATCTCATTAAACAGAGCTTTTTCTATAAAATGGGAATCGCAGACACACATTTCTTGTTTTGTGTTACAATAATTTATATTTTGTGAAAAACCACACTGAATCTACCAAAGAATACTACTGATACTAGAAGGACTACTTCGTACCTTCATATTTTTCTCAATATTGACACAGATGGACGACTTCAATTTCCCATTGTTCAGCAGTAACAAACCTTCTGTCACCTCATATGGTGTTTACATATCTCAATTGATTAAACGTTATTCTCGTGCATTTTCATTCCATACAGACTTCATATACAGGAGTGTGCTCCTAATGCAGAAACTGCTCCAACAAAGTTATGAAAAGGACAGATAAAAAAAGACACTCCGTAAATTTTACGGACACAATCACGAATTGGTTGATCCAAACGATGTGTCGTTGTCCATACCTACGACGGACATTTTTACCACGTGTTAGATTGTGGTTTGTCATTACGTCGTCTGATGGTAATAACCGAATGTGACTTATTTGTAGCAGGATCTGCTTACCCTTCCGGAGCACCTGAGATCACCCCTAGTTTTTTGGTTGGGTTTGTGTTGTTTATTCTTTAGTTTTCTATGTAGTGTCATGTGTAGTATTGTTTGTATGTTTGTCTTTTTCATTTTTAGCCATGGCGTCAGTTTGTTTTAGATTTATGAGTTTGACTGTCCCTTTGGTATCTTTCGTCCCTCTTTTATTTCCGACTATTATGAGTGTTTTGCTGAGTGTTACTTCGCATTGCTATAAGACGAAAAATTCATGGATTTAGTTAAAAATATAGTTCTTTATAATAAAATTAACGGTATCAATTTTCTTGCACCAGATGCGCATTTCGACAATACATGTCTCTTCAGTGATGCTCGTGGCCAAAATATTTGAAATCCAAAGCTTATATAAAAGATGAAGAGCTATAATCCAAAAGGTCCAAAAAGTATAGCCAAATCCGTGAAAGGAATCAGAGCTTTGCGTGAGGGAGATACATTCCTTGATTTATAATAATTTCTATCATGTTGTAACAGCAAATTTTAATAACACAAAAAATCCGTTTTTTCATGGCTACTGGGCTGGTGATACCGTCGGGGACTAATAGTCCACCAGCAGAGGCATCGACCCAGTGATAGTTATAAAATTAACGGTATCAATTTTCTTGCACCAGATGCCCAAAAAGTTCTTATCGGATTTTGTCAATTGTCTTAACGTTTGTAGTTGTAAATCTATTTTTTTTCTGTTGTATTCGTGTGTTGTGGTGGAGATAATTAATCACCCAATTCAATTATTAGATTTAAGTTTGGATCAACGAAATTTATACGATAAATTTGGTTTACAGTTTTATTAAATAACAAGGATGTTCTTATCCAAGGCATAAAACCCTAGCCGTACTTTTCACTACTTTTGGAAACTTTTGGTCCTCATTGCTCTTCAAATTTGTTCTTGATTTGGCTTTCGACGTTTTTTCATCTGAGTGTCACTAGTTATTCTTGTTTGGACGAAACGCACGTTTGACGTATTAAATTTAAACCTGGTACCTGTTGTTAGCTATTATTCGTGTGTTTCTTTGTCCTATATGCTCTCCAATTTATTTTTATTGTAGTCCTGTCATGTTATGATGTCATTTATTGTTATATTTAACATTTGCCATAAAAGCGGGAGGTTTGGCATGCCACAAAACCAGGTTCAACCCACCATTGTTTCCTACAATTGTCATATACCAAGTCAGGAAAATAGCCATTGTTACATTTTAGTTTGTTTCTGTGTATGTTACATTTTAATGTTGTGTTTCTGTTGTGTCGTAGTTCTCTTATATTTGATGCGTTTCCCTCAGTTTTAGTTTGTAACCCGTATTTGTGTTTTTTTCTCAATCGATTTATGAATTTCGAACAGCGGGATACCACTGTTGCCTTTATTAGTATTTAAATTTGAAAGTTGTAGTTTAATTCCGGTTGAATTGAAGTACTTCTGCGAAATCTTGATTTGGATCGTAAAAAGCTTGAAACTAGAAAAAAAACATCAGAGAAACAACATATTTTGCTTCAGAAGTGAAACTAAGTACTTACATGTACATCAGCACATTTAAGATACAATTTACCGTCCTGCTTTTCTTCAATGATACAATACTACATAAAGAAAAGATATAGCTTACATGTGTACTTTGTTTTAAAACTAAGATGCCTTTTTATGTTCATGTCTATTGTTCATGATCTTTTTTGAGCCTTATGTATTTATAGAAAAAAAATATTCACATAATAAATTTCGATTTTTTCATTTCATAGACCATACGATGCAATATCTACATGCTAAAGACCAACCGAGGATTTGTTTTCTTTCAATCGATTTATGACTTTAGAACAGCGATATACTACTGATGCCTTTATTTATATATAACCTTATATTTGTATTCTTTTTTGGAATCAATATAGCTTTTTACACTTGCAGTACATCTTCACAAAAGGTAACGAAATTAGCAAATTATAATCAAACAAAATCTCAACATCTTAATCAATTATGTTGAGGTTTCTGTGCTAATAAGTTTTGATTTAAATAAATTTAGTTATACTAACACATGTAATATCAGTTTGAAGGAATAATTTAAACTGACCGGTAGTTACAGATGATATTTGAAAGAATATATTATATATGCGTACCTGATGTCCATGACACACGTGATCACCACACACCAGGTCATTATGATTAGTTGTAGTAACAGTATGGTTTCCAGTTGCTGCTGTAAGTATAATTAAAGTAGGTACATTGTACCACGAACGATCGAATCTAATCGCGAGTTTCATTCTCATCTGTTAGTTAACATTGTAGTGGGCTTTTATTGGTATTAAATCATGATCAATATGAATGCAATCTGCTATATACAATACAATACAATATTTTTATGTGATAAAGCAATTGGACTGGACTATACTAATTTATTAAGAATAGATAAAAATAAAATGGTGTTCTCTCAACACAACAAACAAGTCCGCTAATAGCAGAATTTGGTATCAACTGTATTTATTTTACTCGACCATTCTCTATTGGTCTGAATTTCAATCGATTGAACTCCAACAAGTCTGAACTAGTTCTTGACATGATTGTGACCATTTGAATATTTATAGAATCTTAATGATACTCGACATTTTTTCTAAACTATGCTCGTCCCTTGCTGGATATTCGACTAACGTGTCATCTCCAATTGAACTAAACGTAAGCAGTAGACAATCAAATCTAACATTCAAACGTATGCAGAAAACTGAAACAAGCATAGATAAATTTATGTATGTAGATCATTTTATTTTTGATTTATTCCCTTTCATTTTTCCTATAAGCAACTGCATAAAAAACTGAAATTAATATTACGCATCATGTATATTTCAATGAAAATGGAATTAAATCAGTTGAGTATATATTGGAATGAAATGAACACGTTTTGGCGAAACGGATACATTTTAGTGAATAACACGTTTGAGATGTCTTGATATATGAGTACACATCATCTCTTTTAAGGTTTTATTCCAATGCACTTACATGTAGTGCAACACTTGAATATATGTTTTACTACTATGTCACTGACTAACATATTTTTATAAATTCTTAGGACAATATAGTTATTGTTTGACACATGTATTTTGCATTTTTTGAAGTGCTGCAGATGTAGATCGTTGATTAGCCAAGTTACATGTCAGTATTTGACTATAGGCGTAGAATACATATAGATCAACTTTTATTTTTTTCCTCATAAATTTGAGTAGAAGTACACAAAATACAAATTGTAGAATAAGAATAAGAAATGGTATGATTGACATCGAGATAACTCTCCCTAGAGACCAAATTACAAAAAAGTTAACAACTATAGGTAATCGTACGACCTTTTACAATCAGAAACAACCAAAACTTCATACATGTAATTAGCTTAACCAAAGGCACATACATAACGTAAATCATGATTTACAAGGAATACAACTTTCCAATTAAGTATGATAAAACATATGCTATACATCAATAATACCTTGTGTCTGCTGCACACAATCATTATTATTGCAGAAACACTCATGGCCCTCGCCTAAAATGTGTGGACATCCATCACGATCCGCCTGCTTTTAATAAAGATAAAAGTTGTGCAGATATTAACTTGTTTGAAAAACAAATAACTCAATGCACTCTATCCTAATATTTTTATTTGCAAAACACAAACACACACACACACACACACATATTCTTCTGAGTGAGTTTTAAAGTTTTTTGTAGCAATATCAGTAGTTGTTATCTGATAGTTCATTTCTATGTAAGTTTCATTGTCCTTTTCTGTTGTTGTTGCACTTCATTGTTCTGTTGTTTCGTTGTAGACCTCTTATATTTGATATGTTCCACTTCGTGTAAGTTTGTAACCCAGAATTATTTATTCTAAATCGATTGATGACTTTTTAACAGTGGCAAACTACTGTTGACTTTATTCATTAGTACCGAGACAAGGCCAGCTATTAGTTATTTTATTTTACAAAAATAATAACATTATTACCATACATAAATAAATGAGTTAGTTTAATCGAAAGAGGTTATAAATAGGAAGATAAAAAACAAGGTCACAAATAAAAGAGGGAACTCTAAAGATAGAAGATCGGATTTGTCGACTTAGTAAATGTCTCCTGATGCATGATTTAGTCGCCAAGCAAATTTACACCTCACATAAGTAAACATGAAGACTATCTTAAGATGGTGTCGTAATATTTCAAATAAAATCGTCTGCAAAAAAAAGTATATATATGCTGTGCGTAAAATTAAATACCGTAGACTTAGTCGTCAGTTCGAGTATTAATATTTTTTAGGCAGTTTGTTCATCATTTGAAGTTTTTTATAACACAATAAAATGTTATTTTGTTTTGTATTTTTGCTATAAAAATTATTCAGCCCTTTTGCTACCTCTCCTCATGAATATCAAAATGAACCCATTATAAACGACAGCTTTTTTTTCATATGAAAAATAATTTTGAACAAACAATGTTTTTTTCTTTAATTCAAAATCTCTCTCTTTCATTCTGCGACGTGTTCACTATTCATCTTTTACAACCACATATTCTCTGATACTTACTTTATATGTTTCATTATGTTTATTAATGCATTGACCATTGAGATGTCCATTTGTGTTGTGTAACCTGCAAACCTATTAAGAAATAAAGTATATGATTGATTGTCTTGTGTATGACGTTACTTTCAACACTATTGTGTTATTTCGTTGCGGATCAAGAATAAGAAGGCATTTTACTTAGACAAATTAACATATGCTTCTTTTTGTAATGGCATAGGAGTGTTAAAATGTTGACCGCGCGCGCGAAGTTTTAGTATCGGGAGAACATCGTTCATCGCAAAACCATACCAATGAAATTTCAAAAGAAGCATTCAAGTCTAAAATGGATAAATAAGATAAGACAATTGGCTCATTTGCACAACTATTGAAATATTCAAGGAATTCACACACTACGCGCACATGATGTTTAATTGGAAAATTTACGTTGAAGATCAATTGTTTGAGAACATTGAAGTGAAAAGACTCTGGAGGAGTGAAGTATTACCGCTAATGTTATATCAATATGTTGAAAAGAAAAACATGTTCCAAGTTCCTTTAGCATTCCTGATGCAGGTTGGTTCGGATGTGCAATATGGATGCACGTTTTTTTTTTATAGTAGTTTGTATACTTTGTATAGATATTGTTCTTGATTTGTAACTTATCGGGCAAGTGTTTATAAGTCATTATGATTAACAATACTGTATGTGATGTCAACACAAGATTTTTGTTTGAACATTCATGATTTAGGTAAATCCATGAGATCACTTCAGACGCAACCCATTTATATGCCATTTTATTGTTAATCACTTAGTCGAAATCACTGCTTTCAGTCCCCGAGGGTATTAACAGCGTAATAGCTAATGTTTTGATATTGATACGTTATAAAAAAAGTGTAAATCATCGTCTGCTTAAGCTCTAGATCTCCGGAGAGAAATTTAGCACCTTTATAGTCAGTTAAGGTCATGTTGACAATATTCCAAATATTCATTATTGTTTTTTTCTTCAGAACTTTTGTGTGTCCTGGTATTGCTATATACCGACTTTAAATAAGCTGTATGTCTTATGTTTATGTCAAATTTTCATGTTGAAGGTAAATTCAGATTATCATTCCCGACACACCAATTGTGTTATTATCATTGTATAACATGTATCAATCTTTTCCCCATTGTTTAGCAACGAACGAATAAAAAAATCCCTATTCAAAAGGGTAAGGGTAAATGCCAGTCTTGATACTTCTTGGTGTTAAGCAATTCTACGTAAATTCTTTTTAAACCTGACTTTGAAGTTTTTGCATAAAGACTGTTTTATTACAAAGTGGTATGGTACTCACTTAATGATCTAAAAATAGAACCCGACTAATCAATATTCCCATTACTGTTATTTTAACATTTATAACAAAAAGGCATTAAATAAACATAATTTATTTTCCTACATACTTGGTCTGCATGACAAGAGTGGTCATCTTGATCTGAACAAATGAGGGCTGCAACTTGGTGTCCTACAAAAAAATTGTATGCATTGTATATTTTGAGATAACAAAATTGTTTAAACAGTTGACGAAATCACTCGACTCTTCTTCAGAAAGATAGGTATTTTTTTATTTAAAACATGACTTATCTATATCAAGTTTTAAGGAAATATGCGTCAAGCATAACAAAACAAACATCATGATTTTATTTATCCTGAACAACAACATGTTTGTATTTCTAAAAATTAATAAAGCAGTATGTTCGAGGCAAAATGTAGTTTTGGAATGTAATTCTAGTTGCATGACCAAAAAGCATAATTGTTTTATATAGGTAAACGTGATGGATTATGTTTATCTGTCTCGCTTTGATTTGTAACACTTTTAATCTGATTCTGCTACAGCACTTTATGCATTTACCTTCAACTAAAAGGGCTGAAACCAATTTAGTAGAGACAACAGGGTCCTTATTTGACCCAAGCTTTAATGCAAATTGGAAAGTTTATCATACACAGACTAAAATTTGTTCTAACGACACTAAGATACAAAGTTTTCAGAAAACAAAATCGAGTTTCACATTAAACATTATCAGGGCCATAAACCTGGTACATTTTTTTATTTCATTGTTTCACACCAATTCTTAAGTAAATATTGGTTTAGAAAAATAAGTGAAAACACAATACACAACTTTTTACGTCTATAGTTATAATAAAGGTTGTCTTTAATAATTAAAAAGGAGTGGTATACTGTTTATTGTTGCCATCAGACCGTCATTCCATCCATCCATTCGCCAGTCCGTCCGTCCGTCACATCAATACGTTTTGCTGCATCTTTCTCAGACGTGTCATGGTTTATGTGAGAACACTTATATAATTTTACAAATGATAAGTTACAAATTTTCGTCACATTTTTCTCAGGAAATATATTACAAGGATTTCTGAAAAATACTTTCAGGGTTTATATAAGACGGCCATACTGTGTGTGAATCATCACGTAACAATTTCCCGTTTACTGTTAAGTATTGGAGGGATATCATTAGTGAGTAGTAGCTCGCAGTTTCAGTTGTTTTGCCTGCAAACTTGTCCCACTAAAACATTAAGGCGTACGCTAAACGTCATAACATAAAAAGATCTTATGTTATTTATTAAAAATAACTAAATTTTACACATTGCCAAACATTATTGACAAATTTAAAATAGTAACAAAAACTTTAATTTCTTGGACTAACACTGGGTTTAAATTAAAAGGTGGGGTTGCATTCCATGAAAAAATATGGCCGAAACCTTCTGTGATAAACAAGACTGTGGCTATTAAGATTTTTAGTTTTAATAGAATTCAGCATTCACTCATAAATATCAAGTTACTGTTTGACAGTAAGAAAACACAATGCACTATTTAATAATATGTAATATACCTGCAACGATGGAGATAAGAGTATGATCTACACATGTCCTAGTGTCACAAAAGCACGAAGATCCAAGGCTCAACAGATTCGGCAGACAATGATGTGTGTTCTAAAATAAAGTTATTCATTTGTTTATATATCTGTTTCATTTGGTCTCTTGTAAGGGGTTGTCTGATTGGCAATCATAGCATATTTTGCTTTATATAGTAAAAGATGAAACAGAAACATTTATAAATTATAATCACTTACAAATTGACCTGTATTTTTCATACACATTTATCGGGCAGTTATGTGCGTCATGTGGTGCAAAAAGAGTTTAATTTGGTTTGAAATAGTTTGTTATAGGAGATGGACCAATAGTCCGTTAACATGTTTGAATGCTAAACGTCTGCAAAATGTTTTGATCATTTGAAGCTAGAAATCAAATGGACAAAACACCAATACCAAAGAAACAACATAATTTACTCAATAAGTGAAATCTTTACTTACATGTACATCTGCACATCTAGGATGCAATTTACTGTCTTGTGTTTCTTCAATGATACAAAACTATAAAGAAAAGATACCTCTTACATTTTTTACTTTGTTTTAAGGCTGATGTGGCGTTTTTTTTCCTGTCTGTTATAGCATGATCTGTTTTGATTCTTATATACATTTTGTTTATGTATACATCAAATTATTCACATATCATTTTTCATTTCATTGACCACACGATGCAATATCTACATGCTAAAGACAAACTCAGTATAACATAATATTTGTATTCTTTGGTAAAAAGATAGCTCTATACACCTGCAATACATTTATGAATGCATACGTTAAATTGACCGGTAGTTACAGATGATATTTGTCAGTATTTACCTGATGTCCTTTACACACGTGATCACCACACAACAGGCCATTCTGATTGGTTGCAATAGTAGGTGTAGTAACTGCTGTAAGTATAAGTGAAATCGGTTATTAAATATAAAAAGGAAATAGAGAATATACCAGAGAGACAACAACCCGTCCAAGAGCAGGCAACAGCCGAAGGCAACCAATGAGTCAGCCACGCAGGGAAACCCTGCATTCTAAGGTGGGACTCATTTGATCCCGAAATAGAAATGTGTACTTATGCAGTGTTAAATATATACGATTGAGGACATTATCCTAGTTCTCTAGATTTATTCTTATATGTTACCATACAAGAGGTGGGGATCGTATATGAATGAAATCTGTAAAAGAAAAAAACACACATCAGTCTATTTGTTACAGTAAATAGCTGAAATCAAGATTGTACTAACTTAAATTTAGGGATTACATGTATTCCTGATGCACTTAGTTAATACAAGTAAATCCTGAAACTGCCCAGTTATTACCGAGTGAGTTCGAATACCGGCGAAGGAAGAACATAAAAATTGCGAAAGCAAATTTACAGATCTAACATTGCTGGTCTGATGTTAAAACGCATTCTATCCTTCGACGGGATTCTAACTAATAATAAAGCTTTCGGTGACCTGATGCTACCTATCTTCGTCAGTTTTAATCTAGCATCATATATAAATAGAATTAAATATAATTCGTTTAGACCTCAGCCCAAACATGTTAGATCTGTAAAAAGCAAATTTTTTGCCGTTCCCTCGCCGGGATATGAACTCATGCTACTTAGATATCGTGACACCGATTCGCCTTACACTGTTTCCGACACGCTAGACGACTCGGCCACAGATCCTTCATCAGTGTGATCACGATGTAAAATGAATCATATCTAACTACTTTGATTAAACTATAAAAATCTTGAAGTTTTAACAATAAAACAGTCAAAACCGAACATCATAGTTAAGACACGTGTACAATTCTAAACAGATTAAAATATACATAGGTTATATAGCTATTTACATCAGAGACTGCAAATATATGAGAGTAAACACGTTTTCCAGTCACTTACAGCAATAAGAGAATCATTATCAACACAACCAACATAATTAAGGATGGGATAATATTTCATTATATTGAATATAAGACCACACCAATTTAATTCCTTGTTCGACGGACCCGCCCGCACCTATTTTTTTTCAAAACAGAATTTTTTTATTTTTATTATACTACCGCTTCCCGCATCCGGAAATGTAATCATGTCCATTTCCTACACCGTTTTTTGTTGTTGTTAATATTATAAAAAGATCTCAACATTTGTTTTTAAAATCACAGTATCTATACTATTAAATGAGAAGACCTCATTTTGTGTGTCGCTTCTCTTCCTTCTTCAATAAATTAATCATCATGCCTCTGTGTTCTTAAGGTAACTTGCATTGTCGCATTTGTCATCCATTCTTATGATTATTCAGATTCAGTTATTTTGGGAGAAAAACGACAAAATAGGTGTTCAGGTATTGTTTCCGTTATCAGACTGACTTTTAGCCATAGATACGACTTCCGGTTTTAAACATGCACAAGAACAACCAATCGTATGATAGATTGCAAAAATGAAAAATAAATAAGCCAATCAGAGCGTTCTCCATATCGTGGTTTTTAGATCGCAAGAACCACAACTATTATACCTCCTTAGAGACAATTATGTTTTGCGTTTATCCACCTGTAAACTACGAATATACTACTATAATATAGAGACTCTATATTCTGACTACTTTTTTTCTGAAATATTTACTATCTGGAGGGTCATACCAATTGCATATATATTGAAAAAAGAAAAGCATGTGGAAACAAGAATGTGTCCATAGTATACGGATGCCACATCTGCACTATCATTTACTATGTTTAGTGGACCGTGAAATGAGATAAAATCTCTAATTTGGCATTAAAATTAAAAAGATCATATCATAGAGAACATATTTACTAAGTTTCGAGTTGGTTGGACTTCAACTTCATCAAAAACTACCTCGACAAAACCTTTAACCTGAAGCAGGAGACGGACGAACGGACGAACTGACTAGAAAACATAATTCCCATAAATGGAACATAAAAACTTATTGTTGAAAGTGAAAACTTTAACCTTAAGCCGGACAGAAGGATGGACGAACGAACGGTACGACGAAGAGACTAGAAAACATAATTCCCATGATAAATAGGTCATAAAATTTATTGTTGAAAGTGAAAGTAGTGATTTGGCCAAAATGAAAGAAGGATAGAGATTAGAGGGAGGCAGGACTTATTCGGGACGTCGGGATCGGGTGTTTTTAAGCTCAGTATTAGGGGATTGATCTGTACGAGATGCGGGAATTTTTTTTTTTATTTCAATATGATTTTTACATGCACATTTACTTTCATGTTGTTTATAGTTCGGTCTATTATCATGAAGCTTCATCATGTTTATTTCAGTTTTCAAGTCTCTGATCTCCAGGTCATGCTTTAGTTGTATCTCATGAATGTCTAATTTATGCTGCAATTCCATATTCATTGTTGTAAACTTGGCTGATATTGATTCTTCTAGCATTTGCACTTTAGTTTTTATGTCCTGTAAGGCAGAATTTTGCCAATGATGAATTTCACCTCTTTCTTTGCCTGTTGTTTGTTGTTTCCATTTACAGTGAATGAGACTGATTGTATTTTCATAGTCCTTGTTTTGCTCCTCTAGCATGATTATTCTAGCTCTGCTAGCTGTGAGTTGTTGTTGTAATTCTATAGTTTCTTTCTTTTTCCCTTTTTTGGCCTTTGTTTAAGGTTGGTCGATTACGTGAATGGGTGAGTGCTGATTTAGCTCATCTGGCCCCACAGTTTTCACTTTAGTTTCCTCCTGATTAATATCATTTACCAGTTGTTCCTGTTTGAATCCTTGATTATAGGATACGTGCACTTCTGTTTTTGATTTTGATTCATTTTCTTGTTGTGGATTGCTATTATTTGTATCTATGTGTACACATTCTTCTTCTTCTTCTTCAATATTGAATGTTACATTTAGAGGTGTGTTCGTTCCCTCTCGGTAGTTCTCTAGTTCAAACTGTATAAAACTCTCATTTATAAATATATCTTCTAAGTTTTCACACAATGGGCAAGTATATGTCAAGTTGTCGTTTTCAGATGGTTTTTTAAATTCTTCTTCAGTAAGATTACTGCATTCTTTATGTAACCACATACAACATTTTGTACATTCAACAGAGTCCTTATTGTTGACATCATAAAAACATCCTGGACATTTGATATGATTAATAATAATTTATTTAGCTTATGTTTTATTTGTACTCAACTATATTTAATTATATAATAGTCCTTCGGCTCATTCATTATCACTATCTTAGTCAATACCACTGTCCTGTGGGCAGTCCATATATCACGATAATGACCAGTTTTTCAAGAACAATTATGTTTATTTCATTGAGAAACCAGGTTTAGGAAAATTCTCATAAGTTCAAAATGCCTACAGCGAACTCGAGTTGTTGTACGATTTCTATGGCAAACAGTGAAGATCAGTCGTAGTAATACTGCCATTCATTTTAGTGCAATTTTTAAATATATAAATACTTATTAATCAAGTTATCTTTAATTTTATAATTAACGAAAACATATAATAAACAATTCAACAACTTAAATATAATCATATATTAAAAACAAGAACATTTTTTATATAAAAGGTACATCTCTCTTAAAAGAGAAACCACGCTCAACCGGTTACTAACAGAGAAATCACGTCCCAACGGTCATTATCAGACGGAAAGCACGCCCCACCGGTCATTATCATGTAAAAGTTCGACCGGTTTTCTGGTCCGTTTTATTCTGTTAATGACCGATGGAATTTATTACTGAAGAATAATGAATGTTATGTGACCCCTTTTAATCCAATAAGAGAATTTTATTCTCAACCGATATGAAATAATATGTCATAATGCTTTGGTGTTATTCTTAGTACAAATTCAAATACAAGATCACTGCAAATAAAACATATTTCACAAAAATAAACCGAGGAAAACTATTTAGGCCCTCGTTATTTCAAATAAACATTGACATAAATAGTATTACAACATACCTGAGACAAGTGAAATGAGTGTGTGATCAACACAAGTTCTTGTGTCACAGGAACAACGATGGTTACTTCTCAAACTATTTGGTGAACAAGGTATGTCATCCTGAAAATATAAGAACATAGTTATATACCAAGTGTTATTTGAGCGAAATATGATATTACATCTTTTGTTTAGTGAATAAGAATTCTATGTTTAACCGTTGCATAAACTTCATTCTTGCACTTTATTCGTTCACTTTTATAAAAAAAGTACGCTGAACTTCAGTGCATTATAAATGTCGTCATCATCGAGAAATAGTTGTTGATCGAGCCTTGAATATTCGTATTGAAATTTTAATCCTCATCTTCTGTATTGAATCTATTATTATGTCTTGAATGTGTTCCAAATTCTATATTTCCCTCTAGTAGAATCATACCCTTATAAGAAGACAATGAATCAAATAAAATTGAGAATGGAAATGGGGAATGTGTCAAAGAGACAACAACCCGCCCAAATAAAAAACAACAGCAGAGGGTCACAAACAGGTCTTCAATGTAGCGAGAAATTCCCGCACCCGGAGGCGTCCTTCAGCTGGCCCCTAAACAAATATATACTAGTCCAGTGATAATGAACGCCATACTAATTTCCAAATTGTACACAAGAAACTAAAATTAAAATAATACAAGACTAACAAAGGCCAGAGGCTCCTGACTTGGGACAGGCGCAAAAATGCGGCGGGGTTAAACATGTTTGTGAGATCTCAACCCTCCCCCTATACCTCTAACCAATGTAGTAAAGTAAACGCATAACAATACGCACATTAAAATTAAGTTCAAGAGAAATCCGAGTCTGATGTCAGAAGATGTAACCAAAGAAAATAAACAAAATGACAATAATACATAAATAACAACAGACTACTAGCAGTTAACTGACATGCCAGCTCCAGACTTCAACTAAACTGACTGAAAGATATTTGTCAAGTTATCATTTAAACATATCGAAAGCAAATATTAGCTTCACATGGTGGTGTATCCATCCATGAAATTGTTTGTGTCATGGATGAATACCCTATATCCTTTTGTTTTTCGATTAAATAAAAAATGAGAATGGAAATGGGATTAAAGCACATAGTTAGAAAAGAGTGATAAATAACAACATTATTGACATTTTGTTTAAGTTATACTTGTGTGGTACTGAGAGTGTGTCATTTCCTTCCATTTTTTTTCTCACTGTTAATGTATGTCTGTTAAGTATGTCTTGAACGAGGATTTGTTTGGTTTTTATTGTTATCGAAGTAATTCATATTGGTTAACATGGATACTTACATGACTTTGGTGATGACATCTTAAACGTAAATAAGTGACGTTACGCATTTCTATTAAACATCTCTGCAAAGTACATAATATTTATATAGAATCGAGTATTCATATTATCTTGGGAGATTGCATTATTGTAAAAACACGATTCTGGCAAATATCATAAACGTGCTCAGAATGATTTTGTAAACTCTCTTTCTAGGAATGTGGTATTGACCGTTATTTTGATAAAACGTAATTTGAGTAGACGTTTGGTGCGTGCTGTGTGTATTGTGTAGCGTTTTAATGGCAATCTAATTGTTCGGGTTTATGTATGTTTCATTTGTTGCACTTCTGTGTTCTGATTTTCGTTGTTTTTCTCTTATAGTTGATGTGTTCTCCTCGGTGTTAGTTTGTAACCTAAATTTGTTTTCTCTCAATAGATATTAGAATTATGAACAGCGGTATTTTACATGATGAGATTGACCAGGTTCAATCCACCATTTTCTACATTTGAAAATGCCTGTACCAAGTCAGGAATATGACAGTTCCTGTTGTTTGCGTTTTGTTATTTGAATTTGCCATGTGATTATAGACTTTCCGAATTGATTTTCCTCTAAGTTCAGTATTTTTGTGATTTTACTTTTTATTTACTCTTGCCTTTATTAAAACTAATGTTTTGTTTATTTTTTTATTTGCATATTCCAAATCTGAGGACTCAATCCGATTTATCAACATGAAGAGTTAGTCTGATGAGTCAAGTCCTTTTCGTATAATTGTTATATTTCTACTACTGTTGAATCCCCGTCAAAGGTTAAGGGATGGAAGAAGGTACCCAACCAATTTAACATGTTAAATTATTAATAAACCTGTCTCATTTCAGACTCTTGTAAATCAATAGTTTGTTTTCTTTTTGCACGGAACAGGTTTGTCAACGATTTTTTTTTCTTATTATTAATATTTATATCATTATTTACGCATATCACTGATCTTTATTCTGATCAAATCTTTATATTACTGTAGCTTAGCAGAAATTCTTGTCCACAATATTCTACTTTTGTTGAAGGTTTCATAGAAGCAGTAGTAAAGATCTAAGGATGCATAACCAGATACCTGTCTATGATGACAGACATGATCTCCACAACGCAATTCCTGGGTATGATGTTGAACTAAAAAAAAAACATAAAAAAAGAGTTTGACTCATGCAATTCTTTTCGTACATACGAACATTATATCATAATTCATTTTATTAATGTTTGTCTAAAAGACATACATGTGAAAAATTCCATCCAATAAATTAATACTAGATTAAAAGTACTATTATGTTAAAACTTCTACATTGACATAGAAAGAAACAGCAGTTAGTCGCTGATCTTCTTGTTTGATATAATAAACCAGTTCTAATGTTACAATACACTATTATTGAATTTATTTTTAGACGCTAAGAAAAAAGACCTATGTGGCTTTGCCAGGAAAAAGTAAATAATTAATGTTGTAACTCATAAACAAATCGTCGTTGACAACTGCTTCTACTTGTATCTGTTTGTGTGGACATAACAATTACTTTGTTTCAGGTTTGTAATGTCACATGACGGAGCAATAGTTCTTTTTTTATAAGATCTACCCCCTTTTCTTTTCTTCGTTCAGAGATTTATCAAAAAGTAAAATAACAAAAATACTGAACTCCGAGGGAAATTCAAAACGGAAAGTCGCTAATCAAATGGCAAAATCAAATGATAAAACACATCAAATGAATGGACAACTGCCATATTCCTGAATTGGTAAAGGCAAGTTCAAATGTAGAAAATGGTGAATTGAACCTGGTTTTATAGGTCTAAATCTTTAACTTGTATGACAGTCGCATCAAATTCATTATTTTTGCACGAACAAAACAGACATAATCTGTAAAATAGTCAAAATATGGTTACAGCAGTCATCACTGTGTTACAATCTCAAAACAAACAACCATTTACAAAAAAAAGCACAAAACGCACCTATCAAATTAAAATAACACATTCAGTGGCGTAGCTAGGTATTTTTAACGTGTACGCCCGAACCTCGGCGAGGGGTCCGAGGACCCTAAACTGGTCCACGTCAAATAATTTCTAGTAGTGGATTGGATCTAGGGAGCAAGGCCCCCGGTAGCTAACGAATTGTCGAGAATGGATGCAATCCCTGTAATTTTTGTTAATTTGAAATATAATGGCCATTGGATTCAGGGAAAATGTAAAAACCAGTAGCTTTACAATATGTTTTAATAACATTAACGGTACCAATTTTTCTGCACCAGATGCGCATTTCGACAAATAATGTCTCTTCAGTGATGCTCGTGGCCAAAATATGTAAAATCCAAAGCTTATATAAAAGATGTAGAGCTATATAGTTCAAAAGTTCCAAAAAGTATAGCCAAATCCGTGAAAGGAATCAGAGCTTTGCACGAGGGAGATACATTCCTTAATTTATAATATTTTTTAACCATTTTGTAACAGCAAATTTAATAACACAAAAAATCCGTATTTTCATGGCTTAAAAGAGCTGTGGGGTAAAACAATTAACCAACAAAATCACCTTTCTATTTCCAAATTTCGTAAAGGAACATTAATCTTCAGAGATGTTCAGGTGCAATATAAGTTATCGTAAAGGGTTCTGTGGAAGCCTTTTTTGTCTGGGATTTCCCACGCAAAAAGTGAATCCATTTATTAGTCCATTACAGGATTTTAAAAAGTCCAACATTTTCTTCAGATATTTTTCTTGATCTGGAATACTAGTTTCGGCATAAGTTTCGTGACAATTTATGAAGATTGATGCATTGATAATTTATAAAAAGCCATATAGTCTATCAGTATAATACTGAAAAATGAATAAACAAATAATTTACTTTCAAAACTTTGCTTCAGACAGAAATTGAAATCTGCTGAAGTTTCATTTAATTCGATGAAGTTGTGTCTGAAGTTTTGACAATGAAGTTGTTGTGTAAATTTTTTTAACCCCACACTATAACTTTTTTGTACCCGTTAATTTGTCCGTATAACACGGGAAAACTAACTTCAATATTATGCTCTAATGATTTACTCTTTTGACCATAAACAGTTTCTGTTCAACTTCCGGAAAATTTCACAAAGGTTTGGCAAAGTTCTAATTATTTAAAAAAAAGTTTCTCAACATACTAAACTTAGATATTGACGCCGCCATCGCTATGTCTCGCTTTGGCGTCATAAATACAAATGTATGACGTCACAGGCTCGACAAAACAGTAAACCACAAAAAGAATCTCAGCAGATACTAGTAATGAATTGCTTTAAACAAAATGGAAGGGATTAAAGAACTCACAATAGCTTCAGACTTGACAGAAAATGAACAAATATATATTATGATACCATTTGACTGAAAAGTAAACTTCGTCAATTTTATCCAAAATTACAAGCCAACGAAGAAAGAATTATAAAGCTGATGTGCTTTTAACAAGTTCTTTTTATTTTCTTTAGATTAAAATATATTTTTTAACAAAACTCAAGTGTACGCCCGGGCGTTTTGACGTAAACGTAGCTACGCGCCTGACATTCATTGTTTCTCGTGTTTGACGCCAGAAAATGTTAAGGTCACATAGAAAGAAATGTGCCGTTCAACGTATATTCAAAACAATTATAATTTAACATGGGGGATTGTGGTGTGCAGGGTTGAACAATCAAAAGCTATGTAAGAAATTTTTTTTAGAAACAACCCGAGATTTAAAATTATCCATAAGTTCTTTATATTTTTTTAGGAATCCATATATTGTTAAAACCACTCCGTGGTTAACTCAATTTTGTCTTTGTCGTTCAAAGTATTATCAAATTTATAATAGAACAATAGCATAATTACATATAAAAGAACAATAACATAATAACGGGGTCTTTAAAAGTACAGAGTAACGTTATAATAACCAAAAAAAACTCAAAAAGTCGCATATACAAAACACACCAGCAAAACTGAAAGATAATACAAACACATATAAGTACTGAGCCATGTCAAATGGATATCCCAAAAAACAGACCAAACAGTAAAAGTAATGTTTATAATTGAACGAAGAACAATATAACACGTAGTTAAGATGATAAACATCGTCAATACACAGAATCTATACATCAAGACCATCAGGCATTATTTTCTCTATCAATTAAGCCGTACAGGTTCAATACGTGTTGTTTACATGTTGTCTGCCCTTCAATTTATATTTTACTTAATGCATACTGTTTGAGAGAGAGTGTATACTATTTATGATATGTACAATCAACTACGAAACAAATTTAATCGACTACTCGAAAAAATTTTGTTAACGTCATTGTCAAGTTTTCTAAAATACAATACTTCTTTTTTAAATGTATTCGCCTGTTTGAGTGGATTATTTGATTCAGTTCTGTTATATTTTTACACAGTTTTGGCAGCTAGTTCCCTATTATTGTTACACTTACCTATTAAACGTCTATTTGGGTTGTTCTTTCAATTGTGTTAATTTAACAGAAATATAAACAATTATCATACAAAATGGATGTTTAGATAACTTCAAAATACAACACAGAGTGTAACATTAGGTTGCCAATGTTACATTAACTTGACAATGACGTTTACAAAAACGTTTTGTGGAGATGATAGAACATTGTAAAAGACATCGATAAAATTTGTGAAGATTGTGACACGGTGATGACTGCTGTACCCCTGTTTTGTTGTAAATATAATGGAAGTTGATGCCACTGTCACACAAGCGCTATAAAACCAGGTTCAATTCACAATTTTCCACATTTGAAAATGTATGTACCAAGGCAGGAATATGACAGTTGCTGTCCATACGTTTGGTGTGTTTATTATTTGATTTTGCCATTTTATTAGGGACTTTTCGTTTTGAATCTTCCTCGGAGTTCAGTATTGTTGTGAGATTTTACTTTTTTAATACTCTCTATATCTTCTTGTCGGTATCACACCATCGTTGTTAACATTAAATTTCACCAATTTGTAATAATTTAACTTATTTACTTACATGTCTAAATCTTCTATTGTATAATTTGTCAAAACGACAGATCTGTTAAAATTTTTTCGTTTATTATTTTAGATAAAGTTCAATTTAGATATGTTCTCTCAATTGATATTGATTGTTGCTGCTGGTACTACATTGGTTAAGTTAGGAGCTATGTAAGACTTTATAGTAATTATTTACAGTAATGTAGTACGCTTGCGTTTAGAACAATACTTGATATTTTTTCATCTGATTTCGTTATCTGCCCTCTAAAGTTTTGTTTTTCCCATACTACTAAAAATGTTATTGATTTTATTGACAAATAATAATATTTTTATATTAATAAAGTTAAGCTTTACTCCTCTTTTAAAATGATAACTCATATACTTTAATTGTTATCTCTATCTAGTAAAAGGTCAGATAACGAAAACAAATATTACTTTTATAATAATGATTGTTTTACATTTCATAAAATTGAGAATGGAAATGGGGAATGTGTACAAGAGACAACAACCCTACCATAGAACAGACAACAGCAGAAGGTCACCAACAGGTATTCAAGGCAGCGAGAAAATCACGCATCCGGAGGAGTCTTGCATAGATTTAACTTATAATGTAATATGCGAGCTGACTGAAAATCAAACTATGTGTTTTTAGCAAAATTTTTATGTTTACTTTTCATTTTGTTGTCTTGTCCTAATTTAAATTCTAACAATTATACGGTTATTGCGTAATACACATCCTTACGTATGTGTGTTTAAAGTCTGAATCCAACTTATCATAGAATTTATAAGGCCAACTGTTCTTAAAGCACAGCACACAAACTCCCATTACAAGAAATCAAACACTTTTTGATAGTCAATTAAAAGTCACGTAATAAGATTACTCGTTCTTCACTGAAACTAACAGCTAGGGATCACGGTACGGCCTTTAACAATGAGAAAATACAATACCACAAAGCTAGCTGTAAAAACTCCCGAAGTGACTAATCTAATTCAAACGAGAAAACAGCATAAAAATTTAGCGTTTGAGAGTTGACGATTTCCTTCTTCGATGTAGTCTGTCTTGTTCATCACTACAACGGCACTTCCTTTGTCAGCTTGTTTGATAACAATTTCGTCACGGTCTTTCAAGCTTATCATGGCTTGACTTTCTGACTTTGAAATATTTCTGACTTGTTTACCACTGATTGAAGATCTGACTTCAGCTTTGACTGATGTAATGAATGATTCCAAATTGTCGTTTTTGCTTTTAGGGGGATTCCATTTACTTTCCTTTTTAAATTTTGGGATGCATATGTCTCCTTCATCACTCTCATAATCAGATTCATTCATTCTGGCTTCTTTTAAATTTTTCTGCTGTTGAAATGTTCTTTCAACCGAATACGTCTGGCAAATGCTTCTACATTTGTCTCAAGTTGTAAATTATCGACGGTTGCTGGAGCTGGACAGAAATTAAGGCCTTTACTCAATAGTGTTTCTTCAGAGGTAGTTAGTTCTATTGATGACAGATTGACAACTAACTTATCTTGAACTGTGTGTTTCTGTTTTTTAAAACGTCTTTTCCTCGGTTTTTTTATTTACTCTCTTTTACCAAGTTTAAAATTTTATCTTCTTCAATATATATATATATATGTAATACTCAGAAACGTGTTCTTCCCCCCAAACGTGTCCGATTCCCCCCAAACGTGTCCACATCGACGTCACTGAACTGCAAAAACATGTCTAGTTGTCAAAGGGCGCCAAAGCGTGTCATTTGTATAAACGCTCAAACGTGTCCAATTTTTAATAAACCCCCACTCGTGTTCAATCCCCCAAACGTGTCCATATCAAGCTTTTTATTTTACTGGAACTATCATTCGTGTTCATATTATAAAAACGTAGGTTATTTGTGTTGGTTTTTTATTATTATTATTGTATACTCATTTTACGATATTTTACTATTTCATTAAATTTCTTAAAGTCTTTTTCTATGCGCATTAAAATGTTTGTAGCATTTCTCTCTTTATAATGTGCCATACGTTGTATTTTGGAAGGCAAATTTTTTTTTTTAATTTCTGCAACTTTTATTTGAAACGGCCTCTATATTACATAACAGACATTGAGGTAGTTTCTTATGCATTTATTTTTTTTAGATTAAAATCCCAACTAGTGGTCATCCCAGATAACCGTAAAAACTAATGCCCAATTTTAAATTCCCGGTTTGATAATAGAACCTATCTACAGTACATATCGTTAATATGATATCGTTCAAATAACGAATGAAATATTTGGCACTGGACGTTATTTCTCTTGTTCGTGTGTCTTTAGTGACGCTCGTAACCTAAAATTTATCAAAAATTAGAACTGTTAAAAAAAGATGGGAGGTCAATTCGAATGAAAGCCCGCCGTGCAATATTTTGATTAATATAAAAGGCATCATCGGAGTTTATAAGTATAAAATAATTTACATAGTAAACGATTAATTCAACTGTTCTAGAATTATTTGTATGTTCGCTTTAAATGAGCATGACATACTTGCAACTGGACAATAAGGAAATTCAGTCAAAAGTTAATGCATATGTTACATATTAAATTTTCAGTAATGATAATCACTAACAACCGACATTGAACAAATTAATGCTAATAAATTACCACTTCATCAACTGTGTCCCCCATCATAGAACTGATGTGAACGTTATTGATGTCGCGTGTATGACATGTATTAGCGCTAAAAGACGCGAGACTATCTGGCAATTAAAAGTGGACACGTTTGGGCGAATAACAATAGTATCAGGCACGTTTGGGGTTTCTGAAATCGGACACGTTTGGGGAATATTGAATAATATGGACACGTTTGTGGAGAATAGACACGTTTGGGGGAATCAGACACGTTCGGGGGGAAGGATACGTTTGGGAGTGTTACATATATATATGCAGAAACGGTAGGAGTTCATGACCCAAAAAATGAGTTTTAAGGCCTAGTAGAATTTATCTTACATTTGTAGGTCAACTTTTTCTGTTTATGCTTTTATTAATCATCGAGTTTTTTTTAATACGAAATTTAGTATATTTTAACTTATGTCTATGCCGAAGCTTTGAGTTACTGAGATAATTATACCCTAAGAACTAACAATACACCAACAGTAATGTCAACATAGTGCTTTTGAATAAAAACTACACTTGGAATTTTTTGTCTGTCCGATTCGTTTTTTTCTGACTTGGTATCAACCAAGAACACGTAATTTTTTTAAATAGGTTTGAATAAATTTATCACACAGCAAGAATGAGCTATATGTTAGAAAAAAGACATACAATTTATATCTGAAAATGTATTTCCCATTTTATGATAAAGTTAGTCAAGTAGTTGTACATCATCGGCTCTTAAATTTAATAAGCTTATATTTTTAATTGATGATTAATTAAACGTGTCAACAGGTAACTGATAAAAGGGTCTTCGAATAATTCTGATCATTTGACATAACATGTCACAACAATGTTTATAAATTATACTATTCTAACTGATGACCTTAATGAATGACTACATATTGAAAAAATTAAAATCCTAAATAGCAGTCATCTTTGTGTCACAGTCTCTCAAACAAAGAAATATGTAACAAAAAAGCACAAAAAGCATCTATCAAAACTTACAACTACATTCATTGTTTCCTTTGTAAAACGTCAGAAAATATAAACGTCACATAGGAAGAAAAATGATATAATTTTGTCGTTTAAAGTATTTTCAAAAACATTATAATTTTACATGGGAAATGGTGGTTTACAGGGTTAAAGTATCAAAAGTAATGTTAGAACTAATCTTAGAAATTATACATACTTACCTACAGCATTCAGTACAAATGAAGTCGATAATCCATTACATAGCCATACTACAAAAAGTATAGAAAATAATAGATTGTCTGCTTATAAAGTATTTCTGAAATTTTGACGATATAATATTAGACAACATGTAATACAATAGTTATCAATAGATAACAAAATAAACAAGATCGGAGACAATGCATTCTAATAGACAACAAGTAGTTCTTGATTGGGAACAGTACACTTTAAAAAAAACCAACAAGTTACATGATTGGGGACAAGACATACTAAAAAAAAAAGTATAACATGATTGGGGACAGGACGTTCTCAAAGACAATATTTGATACATGATTGGTGACAATACATTCTTAAAAAAAAATGAAATACATGATTGGTTACAAGACATTCTAAAAGACAACAAGGTAATACATTATCGGGGACAATGCATTCTAAAAGGCAACAAGTAAAACATGAAAAGGGACAAGACATACTTCAAGACAAAAAGTAATACATGATTGGTGGAAAGACATTCTTAAAGACAACAAGTTGTAAATGATTGGACACAGGAAATTCTAACAGACAACAAGTAAAACATGATTAGAGACAGGACATACCACAAAACAATTAGTAAAGCATAATTGGTAAAAAAAAAAACACAAGTAATACATGATTGGAACAATACATTGTAAAACACAATAAGTAATACGTGAGAAAAGTAATTTATGGATTGTTGTTTTAAAAGTGGAGAACGATAAATTTTAACTTCACTGCTAAGAACGCTTCCGAACTTCGTTTTCAGTACAATTTTCTACAAATAAAATGTAATCGTGATAGGAAATGCAGGAACTGGAATATTAAATCAACTGGAAAATATATAATTAGTAAACAGGATATACTGTAATGTTACTATATAGTAATATAGAATTTACAATTTGAAAACTGAAAGCATCTCCTTTGTCGTTTTTATAGATATTAGAAGAAGCCTTGTTACCAACCGACACTTAATATAAATGTCTATCGAGAGCAACAATATACTTAATCATTAGTTGTCAGTTTAGCTGGATAATCCTAATCTCAATTCAAATACCGCAAATAAATAAAACTCTTAACACGATTCTATATGTTTTACGGCGACACACCTTAAATATTGTTTCAATATTAAATGTATTTATTAGAGCTGTTAGGGTGTTGACCCAAATTTATTTTAAAAAACCTGAGTACTCGTGTAGCATATATCTGCATATAACTACACGCTGTGCAATTCATGTATTATCGCACTGTGAGACGTGTTGTTAACCCCGCTGATAAGGCCAAGAACCACATTATTGAACCTTGTCAAATACATTACCACAACATCTTTATAACGTGGTTATATATTGACTGATCATTTGGTAACTAAAACATACACCCATGAAATTAATAAGGGAGACTACACGGAACAAGCTTAAGTCTGATATATTCCTTCCTTCACTGTACCAACATGTTATAAAGTGTCCTACAAACAGCGTTATATTATTAGTTTTCTAAAGTGCTCTATATCATAAAAGTCGTCAAGACAGAATGACTATTAAAAGATATTGATGCACGTACGTACAAATATTTAAACCATCCACTTTCATTTATGAACAGGTTCAAAATCCACAATTCTTAAGAATACATAAGCGTAAAGAATTACAAGGAACATATTTTGTGGTGTTTTGGGTTTTGTTTGTGGAGGACAAAGACGAAGCAGGACAAAATAAACGAGTTATGTTTTTTTTACACTTATATCCATTCGGCTAGATAAAGAAAAGCAACAGCAGTATACCGCTGTTGAAGAGTCATAATTCCATTGACAAAACAATCCTGGCTACAAACTTAAACCAACCGAGGAAAACACATCAACAGAAAGAGGAACAAAACAAACAGTTTAGCTGAATACAAATGTTCTTGTATATCTGATTCGTGTTAATGATATACTTTATATGATTATATATGTAAGACTCAGATCGACGTCCGATCTCTAATCGACGTCCGTTCTTCAAATCGACGTCCCCATCTGACTTCACAATAAAATATCCTTCCAAATCGACCGCCAATTTCATGCCTATCTAATCGACGTCCATTTTTTGGCTTCTCTAATCGACGTTTAATTTTTAGCTTTTCTAATGAAAGTCTGTTTTGGACACAGCTGAAACCTTTAGACCTTTAAACATATTACGTGTGACAAATATGATTTATTAAAAAATATGTTTTTTTTTTTAAAGATTTATAACAAATTCACCAAATATATAAACAGGTAGTGATATCTCTAAGCATGTGTCTAGAACAGTTGTGTAAAAGCACAACATAAACACATAATGCCAATGACTTGCGTATATGTTTCACTCCAGGTGTAAAACTCAGAAATTTGTTGAAAAATATCTTACAGAGTCCGAATCATAATACTAAAAAAAAACCAATTGAGCGTACTTCTTTGTTTTGTCTATAACTGTTGAAGATTGGATAATGCCCCTAGATGTCGTTTCACTTTGGGTTTCCTTGTCCTTAGGTTGCTTTCTCCTTGACAAGCACTTACGTGAATGTCATTTATTAACATGAGTAGGAATGACACACTTCTATGTAGTTCTATTCGATAAACTTATTATCAAGATAAACTTTAATATTCATGATAGATATAGGAAGATGTAGTATGAGTGCCAATGAGACAAGTCTTCGTCTAAATTACAATTTATAAAAGTAAACCATTATAGGTTAAGGTACGGCCATCACACGGAGCCTTGGCTCACACCGAACAACAAGCCTTTTTCGGGTTGAAAAAAGATCTATATGGAAAGTATGTATTAATGTTTACCCTTCAAAACATGTACATGTAAAAGTGTAAACAATGAATTTAAAAAAGAAGATGTGGTATTATTGCTTATCAGGCAACTCTCCACAAGAGACCAACATGACAGAAATTAACAACTATATGTCACTGTACAGCCTTCAACAATGAGCAAAGCCCATAACGCATAGTCAGCTTTCGAATTCCCCGAAATGACAATGTAAAACAATTCAAACGACAAATAGAAGGCCTTATTTGTGTTTAGTGATTTATTATTTATTGATATTGGACATCGATTAAAGACGACTGCAATCAATTGGGCGGAGTTTTGGCAATATATGCCGTTACATTGGATTTAGATTAGAGTATCAAAAGATTGGACATCGATATGAGAATGTGACGTCAGATTTAGAGGTCAATTTTAGAAACGGACGTCGATTAGAGACTAACATATATCTGATTAATTGCCAAAAGCTAAAAAAAAAACGTAACTGTACGCTTATTCTAAATTAACACCATCCTATGTACAAGCTATATAGGATTATTGCCTATGATTTTCAATCGTAGACGTCATCTTTGCCTAATTGTGTCAAACCCTCAGAAGAAGTATTTTTTATATTTTAAAATCTCTACAAAGAAGCTCACTCTTAAACCATGAAATTGCTTTCTTACTTTTTGGTCCACTTGAAACTATTTGAAAAAAAAATTTGCTTTTAATTCATCTATTTTAATAATTTGAAGTACTTGGTTTCTATTTCTATTTCTTTTCATTTTTCTGTTAGTTTTACATGTATCAGAGTAGATATCTTCTAAATAGTCCTATCTTTTTTACTTAAATTTGTATAATTCGTTTATTTCATGTATTAGTTTTACAAATCACATTATTGTGACTTTTTTTACACATAAGACATATAAATTTTAGACAAGCTTACCTAAAAGTAGGACACCGTGAATGTCAAAATCCATTTTCGTACACTTTCTTGATATGAATGATCTTACTTGGTAAAGGTTACAACAATGACTGTCCCTATCGGTTTAGCATGGTATTATCTTAAGTTTCATTCTGCACCTAATGAACATACCTGACGTAAGGCACAATTAAAATGGAAAACTTAGTTTGTTTTAAGTATTGACTGGAAATTGGTTGTGTTATTAAATAAATATTTCCTAACAGACACATATGTATCTCTAACAAAAAGGCTTTAAAATTGTGTTAAAATATGGCAGCTGTTTTAGGTGTAAACCCACCAAATCATAGTACGTCACATCCAGTTGCGTATGAGAAAGATTTGAATAAAACCAGTCCCATGAATCTGACAGTTAATCATGCCTATCATTGCAGTAAACAAAATCTTGGTCATAAATATATATCTTGGGTTGTTCAAAGCACCTCTTTAGGGGTTATTATAGAGTATTGGGAAACCTTAGGAGGTTACATGGTTACACATTTAAAGCTAGTACACAGGTAAACAAGAGGTAATAATTTGACTGGTCAAATTCCAGTGATATTTATTTTCTTAAATGCAATTACATTTTATCTGTAGGACTTGACAGGATGAAACTTTACGAATGCAAACATTTCATAATTTGTAACAATGAGCAATTCTGCAAATTTTTTTGAAAAGTGATAATTTAACAAAGACTAAACATTTGGATGATATTTTTGCTCTCAATAATGACGACTTCAGTATGTATACTAAAGACATTTATCCTGTTGAACTTACTTTAAATAAAGCTTATACTAACAATGACCACTGCCCTTTCTTCGATCTTGATTTCTATATCAATAACGGAAAGCTTAATACTAAAATTTATGATAAAAGAGATGATTTTTAAATATCCATTCTTAGATGGTGACGTTCTCTTGTCAACTTCTTCCGGTGTTTATATATCTCAACTTGTACGATTTGCTCGTGTATGTAACAATGTTTTAGATTTAAACGAGAGAAATTAATATATTACTGAAAAATTATTACACAAGGGTTGGCGATATCCCAAACTAGTCAAAACATTTACTAAATTTTATCAGCAGTATAAGACAATCGTTCGTAATATAGCTCAACATGCAGACTTCTTATACGTTAAGGTATTTCACATCCAATTTTTTTATGGAAATATTCTTTATATAGTACAAAAATGTCAGTATTCACCTCAGAAGCTAACAAAAGCTTTAAATAGACTTATTAAGAAGGGATATAGTTCCGATACTGTTGTCAGGTCATTAAAGATTGCATATTTTGGCGTTAATATTGATTCACTTATAGAGTTTTTGCATCCGAGCTAAACACATTCATTTAAAAACCCAGTTGACACGGGTTATGTTCTTTGCATATATGTTATGATGGTATGATACTAAACCCCTAACAGGAAGGATTATGGAAGCCAATACTGTCTTGTTATTACCATTTTTCATTATATGATGTGCATTTACCTTTACATGATGTGCACTTGTCATTATATGATGTGCAAACACCTTTATATGACATGTAAATATGCTTATGATATGTGCAAGTATCTTTATATGATGTCCAAACATCTTTATATGATGTGCAACTACACTTATTTGATATGCATACATACCTATATGATGGGCACATGTACTTATATGATGTGCAAATGTACTTAAATGATGAGCAAATGTCCTTACATGATGTGCAAATATACTTATATGATGTGCAAATATCCTCATATGATGTGTATTTTCCTTATATTATGTGCAAACATCTTTATATGATGTAGTTGTGTCATTATATTATGTGCTTGTAATCTTATAATCATGTGGTTTGGTTAACTTCATTATATGATGTCGAAACTTCATTATATGATGTGCGTTTAATTTTTAGCTTTTCTAATGAAAGTCTGTTTTGGACACAGCTGAAACCTTTAGACCTTTAAACATATTACGTGTGACAAATATGATTTATTAAAAAATATGTTTTTTTTTTTTAAAGATTTATAACAAATTCACCAAATATATAAACAGGTAGTGATATCTCTAAGCATGTGTCTAGAACAGTTGTGTAAAAGCACAACATAAACACATAATGCCAATGACTTGCGTATATGTTTCACTCCAGGTGTAAAACTCAGAAATTTGTTGAAAAATATCTTACAGAGTCCGAATCATAATACTAAAAAAAAACCAATTGAGCGTACTTCTTTGTTTTGTCTATAACTGTTGAAGATTGGATAATGCCCCTAGATGTCGTTTCACTTTGGGTTTCCTTGTCCTTAGGTTGCTTTCTCCTTGACAAGCACTTACGTGAATGTCATTTATTAACATGAGTAGGAATGACACACTTCTATGTAGTTCTATTCGATAAACTTATTATCAAGATAAACTTTAATATTCATGATAGATATAGGAAGATGTAGTATGAGTGCCAATGAGACAAGTATTCGTCTAAATTACAATTTATAAAAGTAAACCATTATAGGTTAAGGTACGGCCATCACACGGAGCCTTGGCTCACACCGAACAACAAGCCTTTTTCGGGTTGAAAAAAGATCTATATGGAAAGTATGTATTAATGTTTACCCTTCAAAACATGTACATGTAAAAGTGTAAACAATGAATTTAAAAAAGAAGATGTGGTATTATTGCTTATCAGGCAACTCTCCACAAGAGACCAACATGACAGAAATTAACAACTATATGTCACTGTACAGCCTTCAACAATGAGCAAAGCCCATAACGCATAGTCAGCTTTCGAATTCCCCGAAATGACAATGTAAAACAATTCAAACGACAAATAGAAGGCCTTATTTGTGTTTAGTGATTTATTATTTATTGATATTGGACATCGATTAAAGACGACTGCAATCAATTGGGCGGAGTTTTGGCAATATATGCCGTTACATTGGATTTAGATTAGAGTATCAAAAGATTGGACATCGATATGAGAATGTGACGTCAGATTTAGAGGTCAATTTTAGAAACGGACGTCGATTAGAGACTAACATATATCTGATTAATTGCCAAAAGCTAAAAAAAACGTAACTGTACGCTTATTCTAAATTAACACCATCCTATGTACAAGCTATATAGGATTATTGCCTATGATTTTCAATCGTAGACGTCATCTTTGCCTAATTGTGTCAAACCCTCGGAAGAAGTATTTTTTATATTTTAAAATCTCTACAAAGAAGCTCACTCTTAAACCATGAAATTGCTTTCTTACTTTTTGGTCCACTTGAAACTATTTGAAAAAAAAATTTGCTTTTAATTCATCTATTTTAATAATTTGAAGTACTTGGTTTCTATTTCTATTTCTTTTCATTTTTCTGTTAGTTTTACATGTATCGGAGTAGATATCTTCTAAATAGTCCTATCTTTTTTACTTAAATTTGTATAATTCGTTTATTTCATGTATTAGTTTTACAAATCACATTATTGTGACTTTTTTTACACATAAGACAAATAAATTTTAGACAAGCTTACCTAAAAGTAGGACACCGTGAATGTCAAAATCCATTTTCGTACACTTTCTTGATATGAATGATCTTACTTGGTAAAGGTTACAACAATGACTGTCCCTATCGGTTTAGCATGGTATTATCTTAAGTTTCATTCTGCACCTAATGAACATACCTGACGTAAGGCACAATTAAAATGGAAAACTTAGTTTGTTTTAAGTATTGACTGGAAATTGGTTGTGTTATTAAATAAATATTTCCTAACAGACACATATGTATCTCTAACAAAAAGGCTTTAAAATTGTGTTAAAATATGGCAGCTGTTTTAGGTGTAAACCCACCAAATCATAGTACGTCACATCCAGTTGCGTATGAGAAAGATTTGAATAAAACCAGTCCCATGAATCTGACAGTTAATCATGCCTATCATTGCAGTAAACAAAATCTTGGTCATAAATATATATCTTGGGTTGTTCAAAGCACCTCTTTAGGGGTTATTATAGAGTATTGGGAAACCTTAGGAGGTTACATGGTTACACATTTAAAGCTAGTACACAGGTAAACAAGAGGTAA
Organism: Mytilus edulis; assembly: GCF_963676685.1. NCBI lineage: Eukaryota > Metazoa > Mollusca > Bivalvia > Mytilida > Mytilidae > Mytilus > Mytilus edulis. Next base: position 5,841,447 of record NC_092345.1, read on the forward strand.
TAATTTGACTGGTCTAATTCCAGTGATATTTATTTTCTTAAATGCAATTACATTTTATCTGTAGGACTTGACAGGATGAAACTTTACGAATGCAAACATTTCATAATTTGTAACAATGAGCAATTCTGCAAATTTTTTTGAAAAGTGATAATTTAACAAAGACTAAACATTTGGATGATATTTTTGCTCTCAATAATGACGACTTCAGTATGTATACTAAAGACATTTATCCTGTTGAACTTACTTTAAATAAAGCTTATACTAACAATGACCACTGCCCTTTCTTCGATCTTGATTTCTATATCAATAACGGAAAGCTTAATACTAAAATTTATGATAAAAGAGATGATTTTTAAATATCCATTCTTAGATGGTGACGTTCTCTTGTCAACTTCTTCCGGTGTTTATATATCTCAACTTGTACGATTTGCTCGTGTATGTAACAATGTTTTAGATTTAAACGAGAGAAATTAATATATTACTGAAAAATTATTACACAAGGGTTGGCGATATCCCAAACTAGTCAAAACATTTACTAAATTTTATCAGCAGTATAAGACAATCATTCGTAATATAGCTCAAAATGCAGACTTCTTATACGTTAAGGTATTTCACATCCAATTTTTTTATGGAAATATTCTTTATATAGTACAAAAATGTCAGTATTCACCTCAGAAGCTAACAAAAGCTTTAAATAGACTTATTAAGAAGGGATATAGTTCCGATACTGTTGTCAGGTCATTAAAGATTGCATATTTTGGCGTTAATATTGATTCACTTATAGAGTTTTTGCATCCGAGCTAAACACATTCATTTAAAAACCCAGTTGACACGGGTTATGTTCTTTGCATATATGTTATGATGGTATGATACTAAACCCCTAACAGGAAGGATTATGGAAGCCAAAACTGTCTTGTTATTACCATTTTTCATTATATGATGTGCATTTACCTTTACATGATGTGCACTTGTCATTATATGATGTGCAAACACCTTTATATGACATGTAAATATGCTTATGATATGTGCAAGTATCTTTATATGATGTCCAAACATCTTTATATGATGTGCAACTACACTTATTTGATATGCATACATACCTATATGATGGGCACATGTACTTATATGATGTGCAAATGTACTTAAATGATGAGCAAATGTCCTTACATGATGTGCAAATATACTTATATGATGTGCAAATATCCTCATATGATGTGTATTTTCCTTATATTATGTGCAAACATCTTTATATGATGTAGTTGTGTCATTATATTATGTGCTTGTAATCTTATAATCATGTGGTTTGGTTAACTTCATTATATGATGTCGAAACTTCATTATATGATGTGCGTTCATCGTCGTTATGGTCAATGAACATGATTATGATTAGAACGATTACTGTCTACGTCATAACTGATTCCGTTCTGCAGAACTAATATAAACCCGGATCAAATCTATAGCTATTTAAAAAGAGAAAAATCTTAACATGTTTGTTCCTCGATTTAAGATGAAAAACATCACACCAAATATTGATGGAAAATTGTCAAATTATGAATTTTAATTTATGGGTCTACAATAATGAATATACGGGATCTATAGTAATGAGCATACAGTTAACTTATTACGTTTTAGAAATAGATCTTTAATCTTTTAAGCGAAATTGCATTTTTAAGATAAAATGAGACTGCATTTTAACAAAAATTAACGTTTCATTCATTTCGGCGGAAGATTAAGATCAATTAATACAGGAACTGGTTGAAGAATTTCCCTGCAGCGGCGAAAATGTGATAAAACAATTTTTTGGGACTCTTATTAATAGCTTGCTGTACGGTTTGAGTAAAAGCTCCGTGTTGAAGACCGTAATTTAACCTATAATTGTTTACACATTATGACTTAGATGTAGAGTTGTCCATTGGCACTCGTATCATAGATATAGGAAGATGTGGTGTGAGTGCCAATGAGACAACTCTCCATAAAAATAACAATTTAAAAAGTAAACCATTATAGGTTAAAGTACGGCCTTCAACACGGAGCCTTAGCTCACACCGAACAACAAGCTATAAAGGGCCCCAAAATTACTAGTGTAAAATCATTCAAACGTGAAAACCAACGGTCTAATCTATATAAACAAAACGAGAAACGAGAAACACGTATATATTACATAAACAAACGACAACTACTGTACATCAGATTCCTGACTTAGGACAGGTGCAAACATTTGCAGCGGGATTAAACGTTTTAATGGATCCAAACCTTCTCCCTTTTTCTGAAACAATAGCATAACATCACAACAAAGAAAAACATACGATAAAATATCAATTGGCAGACTTAACTCAATAAAAAAACGTATGATTAAACAATTTTTTTAACGATAGCTGTAAAATTATCCTCTCTTGCATATATAATTATACCGGTATGGATGATTGATTGATTAATTTGTTGATTGATTGCTTTTAAACGCCACTTTCAACACTATCATACTAATTCGTGGCAGTGAGTTTATATAGATGGAGGAAGCCAAAGTCCCCGGAAATAACTTGGGAAAAACTAGAAAATCTATTTAATTGAGATTGGAGTCGTGTGGGATTCGAACTCACAACCTACATGTAAGAGATGACCACTTGGCCACCGAGCCCCCTCCCCCCCCCCAAAAAAAAACGAATAAAGGAGATTTTGGATGACCTTCAGTGCATGACATTTGCTTGCATCTTTTAATTATGTTTTCATGCATTTATTGCATATATACACTTACATGATTATGAATGTATGCTTGACGTCCAGCGGAAAATTGATCTATATATATAAACGATTCTGTGGTATGATTGCCAATGAGACAACTCTCAACAAGACAAACAATGACACAGAAATTAACAACTATAGGTCACCGTACGGCTTCAACAATGAGCAATGCTCATATCGCATTATCAACAATAAATGGCCCAGAAATGACAAATGTAAAACAATTCACACGAGAAAACTAATGGCATAATTCATGGACAAAAAATGAACGAAAAACAAATACCGGTATATAACACATCAACAGACGACAACCACTGAATTACAGGCTCCTGGCTTGGTACAGGTGCATATTCGTATGGGAACATATTAATGTGAAATGAATATTAACCCTGTTTTGTAATAGACCGACACCCTGAATCGGATTTGTAACATGCTACTTCCATTTCACCTTACCCGGACAGATTATTCTGATTCCGAGCCGAACACGTCTTTGATTTTACTCCTTAATTTAGCAGGGAAGCAGCAAATACCAATTCTAAATTCTTTGGTTTTGAACCTGCTGGAATTCGAACCTACGACCAGCAACACTAGAGGCTAACATGCTACTTTAAAGGCACCGCTACTAGACAGTTACCCGTACTATAAAAAGAAAGCCGTTCAGATATACAACTCCGTAAACAGGGCTAACATGCTGACCATTCATTTTTTTTTGGTGATTGCGGGGGAAAGGGGGGCATGTTTTTTTGTAGATGTTTGATTCCAAGTTTCTTGAAAGATATTTTATCTTTTTCAGAAGGGAATCAAAATAATTGTTTCCACTGAAAAAAAGAGAAAAAATAAAACAATAATGAAACTAAACAAATAACCTTCTTATTTTTTAAAAAAGAGTTTTTTCATTAAAGTCCAAAAATATGTTTGTCCTCGAACAAGGAAGTACACGCCCTCTGCCACACTTCATGTTTACATCACGATGACCGTGAGGTCATTTCTGATGTATTGTCGCAAACGAGAATTGACTTTCGATTTTGACTGGTACATGTAACCGATCGTATAAAAACGCAGACATAATCGAGTGCAAAATAACATTCCTTGTCGCTTCATGAAAACATTTTTTTAGAACATATTAAATTAATAATATGAAAATGTTGCGTCGTTAGAAATATATTTATACATTTGTAAGTAATATCTATGCACACGTACAGAAAAATGGTGTTAACGAATGCGGAAGAATATCTCAAGAATGCCTACATAAATCCAAACTATTAGAAAATCCGAATTATTACAGAAGAGTTTTCACTATGCACTTGCACTACACTATTATTAGAATAGTAGAATGGAATGCTATAGCATGTGGATCTAAATTATGTATACATGTAACTGTTATATACAAATATTAATTTAATATATAACAACAAACCAGAGTATAGTTATTTGTATCACTACAATACAATTGTGATAACGGTGAGGTTGATTTCCCTGTCATTTATTCATCATCAACGCACGAACTTGTCTCAGAAAAAAATATATATCTGTAAGTTAACCACACTTTCAGGTATTGAGATTTGATTTTCTTTTAGACAAGTGCGTATGACCATCCACGAGAACTTGCGGTCATCCGATGTTCAGTACTTCAGTCCTTTGATACTTTCTGTTCTAGTAAATATTACATCAGCCAATGAAATTCAGCCTTCACATTTTTGAAGGTGTATATAAATCCGAGAATCCCAATTGTCTTCAAACAGAAAAAAGAATGGAGCGTTTTCAGATCCGCGTAAGCATAGCTTGGACACACAATATCTGTAATTTAATTAGATTTGTGTCTGAATGAGCATAAAAACACGATATTTATTTATCTAAAGAACAATTACACACACCTTTCTCAAAACATTTGTTAATAACAAAAAAAGACCGCATTAAATTCCTTTTGCATTACATAAGTTTAAAATAGCACGTCAATAGTAGATTTAGAACTTCAAGTGTGGAAGTTGTTTGCGACTTTGAATTTAATTTGAATATGCCGGTTATGGTCTTATTGATATTTATCCCACCTTCATTCAATATTACTAGTTTCAGATGAAACCATACTCTGCTAGAAGAAATTATTTGTTGAAAAAATAATGATTAAGACTTTAACAGAGTCAAAACTATTAAATTTTACTGTTGACTTTGAATTAATTTATTATTCAATATCTGACACATCATAGGTTTGTGACACTTAATAAATGTGGTCTAAGATTTTCAAAAGTTGAAATTGGGCAATTACCTATAATTATATTGTCCAATATCCGAAATCTAAATATATAATTGCTAGATTCAGCATATCAAAGAACCCTAAGAATTGCTTGTTTTAAGTACCGTTTTGGCCATTTTTTTCTAAAAAGCTTTTGTCTGGCAACAAAAATATTTACGGACAACGAACACATCGCAAAAACATTATATTGCGTCAAATCTATAAATATAAACAATTAAATACCGCCATTTCATTTCACCTGCATATGGAATATACATTTACCAACTTATTCGGTATTCAAGAGCTTGTAGCTCCTACTCAGACTTTGTAAAACGTCACCAGTGTCTGAGCAGAAAGTTCATGAACCAGGGGTATGTAACTTGTTTATAAATATTCCGTATCAACTTCACAAATAATACACGATGGTCTTGAAGTATAGATTTTGCGTTCTGACGTTGTTTATCATCTTAATAACGTGTTATATTATTCTTTTATTTGTCTTTATTAATATTACTTTTACTGTTAAGTCTGGTTTTTTTAGATATCCTTTTGACGTAGCTCTGTGCTTATGTATCCCATCATACTTTGGGGTCCTACTAAAATGCGCCCGGGAGCGCCCGGGTGAAGAAAAAGCGCCCGGGGAAAAGAAAAAGCGCCCGGAGAAGAAAATATAGCGCCCGGGGAACAGAAAAAGTGCCCGGGAAAAATATATTTATATTTTATTGGCATGAGACACCTATGTTCAGTTATGAAAATTGATTTTTTTTTTATTTTAGACAAGTAATTTGCCAATTCAGATAATATATACGTTTGTAATAAAGCACAAAAACAAGTATGAATATTTCAATTTTAACAAAAATATATGAATACTATTTCGAGAGACTGATAATAATGGATCACAGTTTATGCGGAAGATTTATAACATGTAGGACATCAAAAGACATGTTTTTTCAAAAACGATATGTACCGTAGTTAAAACAAGGGGGTAAAAAGCAGAAGTTTGGTTTAAATTTAAGTCTAAGCATTAAAACCCTGATAACCATAGCCATTGAAACAGTTTTAGTTTTATAAAAAGATATAATAAATCTATCTCAGCATCTGTATAAAAAAGTGTTCACCATGCCGTTGAGAAAATATTAGACCTCAGGTACCGATTATTTTTAGTAACAAAATATACATTTTGATCGAGGACAATGTCTTTCATCATTCTTCTATATACTGTACTCTTATTTATATCTATTTACTTACTTTAATATACAATTTTGAAATCTAAAATGTAAAAGTACAACAACACTTTAGATGTAGCATCGTACATATCCCCATTTATATTAAGGACAAAACAAGCAATGATTAGTTATTTTTTAAGGAAAAAAAATATTGTTATAAAATATTATTATTTTCTTCTCCCGGGCGCTAATTTTCTTCTCCGGGCGCTATTTTCCTTCTCCGGGCGCTTTTTAGTAGGACCGTACTTTGGACGACAAAATTATTTTATGATGTGTCTCTGTACCTATGTATCTTGTCATGCTTTGAATGACAAAATTATTTTATTTATAAATATTAATTTTACTGTTAATTAACCCTTTTTTGTGATATGCATTTGACGTGACTCTGTACTTATGTATCCCGTCATACTTTGAACCACACTATTATTTAATTTATTATCATTACTTTAACTGTTAAGTCAGTGTTTGATGTTGTCATATGCATCCCGTCATACTTTGAACGACAAAATTATTTCATGTCTACCTGTGCGAATTTCAAACGCGGAATTTTACACCAGTACTAAAAACCCTCCTTCCTTGATGGGTGCATTTTTCATAGACAAATAAAATCGTATAATATAATCAAAATGAGGATGTTAATTTGATGTATGCCTTTTTGTGCTTCTTCGTTACATTTGTTGTTTTAAAGTGATTAAGATGATAACACAATGTTGACAGCTGTACCCCTATTTTTGATATTTTTACCTATTGTGTCTGTTTGTTTTGTTCACGCATCGGTGACAATATAATGGAGTTTGATGTGACTGTCATACAAGTGAGAGGTTTAGCTAGCTATAAAACCAGGTTCAATCCACCATTTTCTACATTTGAAAAGGCCTGTACCAAGTCAGGAATATGACATTTCTTGTCCATTCGTTTTTGATGCGTTTTGTTAGTTGATTTTGCCATGTGATTATGGACTTTCCGAATTGATTTTCCTCTGAGTTCAGTATTTTTGTGATTTTACTTTTTTCGACATCATATAATGAAGTTAACCAAACCACATATATAAGATAACAAGCACATAATATAATGACACAACCACATCATATAAAGATGTTTGCACATATTATAAAGATGTTTGCAGTTTGCACATAATATAAGGGAAAATACACATCATATAAGGAAGTTTACACATCATATAAGGATGTTTGCACATCATATAAGTATATTTGCACATCATATAAGTACAGTTTCACATAATATAAGTATATGTGCACATCATATAAGGATATTTGTACATCACATAAGAATATTTGCATATCATATAAGTATGTTTGCACATCATATAAGAACATTTGCACGTCATATAAGTATTTATGCACATCATATAATTATATATTCACATCCTATAAGTATATTTGCACATCATATAAAGATGTTTGGACATCATATATGAATATTTGCACATAATATAAGCATATTTGCATGTCATATAAAGGTGTTTGCACATCATATAATGACAAGTGCACATCATGTAAAGGTAAATGAACATCATATAATGACAAGTGAATATCATATACATGTAAAGGTAAATGCACATCATATAATGAAAATGATCATAACAAGACAGTTGTGGCGTTCCATATCATGTATTAAAAAGCATATGACGTCGGAGTACGATCAGAACAGCCCTGGCAATATATTCATATTTTACCACGGGTGTGTACTCAAAGCGATTGAAGGACGTCATGTTAGAATATTGGTTATATTACAATGATATATTCCAAATAAATGTTCTTACAAAGATTAAGCAAATTGTTGATCGTATATATGCAATATTACAAGCCGATCATGTTAACGCACCTTCAACTATGATTAAACCCATAATGCTTATTGTCAACAAATGTCAAATGAAGCACAATATAAACGAGAAAACTAACGGCCTGATTTGTGTACAAAATCATTAATATATTAATGAATAACAAATATGATATACAGCAACAACTAAGTCAGCCCTGTAACAAGCATATACGTATGTAATGGGGTTTTACTAGTTTGAAGGCCCCAACCACCTAACCTTGGACAGTTGTATAGAATGCAACTTACGAACAAACTATAAAAATCAGTTGTAAAGGCCTTAACTGATCAAATAAATACAAAGCAAAAAAAATTTAAAAAAATGTAACGAAATCACAAGTGAACGTAGCATGGCACCTGTACAGTACATCTTTACAACAAAAGGATCCTAAGTACAGATCTGAGAGAACTCCAAGTTACTGACAACAATTTTAAATTCAATAACTGATAAGAAAAATCACGCATCTAAGACTAAAATATCAATCAGTACACCATCAGAACATCCAATGAACTAAGTATAGTTACGTCATTATCAGTCAGTGAAATACATGACCTTATGCAGTGCACATATAAGATATCAAGATATTGTAGAGTCTTGAATGTGCATATGTATTTCCAAAATAATGTTTGATATGATTTTAATTTACTGATACATGTAACAATAATTTCATTTTGGATGTAACGCGTCTTCTGATCGACTGACGTTATTTTTTATGAGCCCATAGACATAATTTAGTCATGTGACCGTGACGTCATCAACGTTTTTTCATGGTTTTCTATGGTTCAAAATGGAATTTAGAATTAGTAGTGCACACTGTTAAATAACCCGACACGCGCGTTATTCAGTGTGGACCAATTTTTATTTATGTTATTTCTTCATAGACAGAAAAAAATATTACAGTCATTCCTTAAATAATGCCAAAACCAAAAAAAACGGTATTCAAATGTGGAATTATAGTGTTGAGTTGGTAACCTTTTTAAAAATGTTTACTTAAACAATTATCAACAAGGTAATACAAAAAATGAGGCACACTGAAACTGTGAATTGTCTGTTGTTTCAACACTTTTGATTTTTAAAACACCAAATAAATTATCAAAGAATATCTCAACGTTCGAACAAAGACTACAATTTACGTGAAGATAGCTCTCATATCAAAATTAACATCTGAAGACCATTTATGTTAAAAACTATGAATTTGGTCAGCATTGTGTGTGTCAGGTATTAATATCACATTAGCAACGACTACATGTGCATTATATTTCATACGATGATTGGTCAACTATTTCAACGGGTATGGTCAAAATGTATTATTCTTACTTTTTAGCATCGTGTACGCAAGTGCATGTTGTGGGCTGGTTTAATTAGACGATCGGAAAAGAAATAGGCTAAGTGATGTTTTCTCTTTTCAAAAGGTGACAAACAAAATTCTATTTTATATACTAGTCGCACATATGTGTTGTAACATTTTGGAAATAGTTTGATATGCATCATCCGATAAAGTATATCATACAGTTAACATTAGTTTGAGGGAGAAAGGTCTTCCGAAGACTGTCTAACAAACTGTGTTCAAGACCTTTTCTGGTTGTACTTGTTAGATTCAAATATTGTAATAGCCTATTTTTTAATTTGTTAAGGATGTTTTCACTTATATTTAAACATCCAGTAGTTCTGTTTAAATTTCACGAGTGAATTAGAGCTCCTCGCCTTGACTTCGCATTAGAATAATTATACTCTTTCATTAAATATACATTAAATTGTCTCTGAATATATTTCAAGGAAAGATTTCAGAGCCTCTTGTCTTGTTATGAAACTAACTATGCTTAAATCAAAATAATATAAAAAGAATATGTAATTTGACTACCAATAATACAACTCTCCACACGAGACCACATGATACAGAAGTTAAACAACTAAAATAGGTCACCGTGTGATATTCAACAATAGACAAAGCCCATACCACATAGTCCGCTATAAAAGGCCCCAAAATTACAAATGTAAAACAACTCAAACGGGAAAATTTACGACCTATATCATGTACAAGATGATAAACGAAAACGAAAAACAAATATAAAACACAGCAACGAACGGCAAGTACAGAAGCGCATGCTCCTGTAAAGGGATATGACTATACAATACATGACGGTTTTAAGATTCTTAGTGAGTGCACAAACCACTCTCATACATTTGACAATGGTGTAACAGTACAAGGTTAACATAAGGACAAACTATAAAAACCAGTTAAAAACGGCTTTACTCATCAAACGGATAAAAAAAGAAATACGTCTAACAAAAACTCAAAAAAAAAACACAATCTGGACGTGGCCAGTAACTTGAACATCTTTCAAAAAACACTAGGTACAAATGTAACAGACAGCTATTTCAAAGCCAGTTACAACTAAGAAACATTTCATGCATATAAGACTAAACTATCAATCAGTGTACACCCAACGTCCAATACATTTAGTGTAAAGACGTCATAAATAGTTAAAGAAGACCATGCTTGTGTGCAGTGTCAAGATACAGGTATCGACAGATTAAGGAGTCATGAATGGACAATGTGCATATGTGTATACAAATACTATTTAGTTTGCTTTAAATTTACTGATAACACAATCAATATTAATACCTATAAAACCATTATACTTACAGTTTTGAATATGTAACCTTTTAAAAATAGTTTATTTAAAAGGTCGATAAGTTATCCAATATAGTTTTACCGGGCACTGTAAACAACACATCTCTAAAATATGTGCTATCCCGCTAGGAATATCTAACCCCTGTTGATAAACTTTGTTGCCGAAACGTTCATCGATAGTATCAAGGAGAAAATTCACAACTTAAAACAACTCATCACACCTCAAGTAAGTATATTAGCATATCATCTTGCTATTCTTATTAAAAAAAGAAGGCATTTAAAGCTGAAGACGAGATGAAACGATATTTTACTGGGATTTTGTGTAATTTTGGTAACTTATACATAATATAGACCTTCAATTGTTCAAACGACAAACGAGACGATTTTGATTTTGAAATTATCAATTTCCCCCACCTTAGTAGCAACATACCAACTTCACCTGCATATGGAATATACATTTCCCAACTTATTCGGTATTCAAGAGCTTGCAGCTCCTACTCAGACTTTGTAAAACGTCACCAGTGTCTGAGCAGAAAGTTGATGAACCAGGGGTATGTCAAAGAACGTCTCGTCCTTTTTCTAAAAAAGTTCATCGGAAGGTACCCAGAACTTGTTGATAAATATTCCGTATCAACTTCACAAATAATACACGATGGTCTTGAAGTATAGATTTTGCGTACTGACGTTGTTTATCATCTTAATTACGTGTTATATTATTCCTTTTTTTTGTCTTTATTAATATTACTTTTACTGTTGTCTGTTTTTTTGAGATATCCTTTTGACGTAACTCTGTGCTTATGTATCCCATCATACTTTGAACGACAAAATTATTTTATGATGTGACTCTGTACCTATGTATCTTGTCATACTTTGAATGACAAAATTATTTATGATGTGAATCTGTACCTATGTATCTTGTCATACTTTGAATGACAAAATTATTTTATTCATTAATATTACTTTTACTGTTAACCAACTTATTTTGTGATATACATTTTACGTGACTCTGTACTTATGTATCACGTCATACTTTGAACCACACTATTGTTTTATATTTATTATTATTACTTTAACTGCTAAGTCAATGTTTGTTATATCTATTTTGCGTGACTGTATTTATGCATCCCGTCATACTTTGAACGACAAAATTATTTCATGTCTACCTGTGCGAATTTCAAACGCGCAATTTTACACCAGTACCCATACCCTCCTTCCTTGATGGGTGCATTTTACATAGACAAATATAATCGTATAATATAATCAAAATGAGGATGTTAATTTGATGTATGCCTTTTTGTGCTTCTTCGTTACATTTGTTGTTTTTATAGTGATTAAGATGATAACACAATGTTGACTGCTGTACCCCTATTTTTGACATTTTATGTCCTATTATGTCTGTTTGTTTTGTTCACGCATCGGTGACTATATAATAGAATTTGATGCGACTGTCATACAAGTGAGAGGTTTAGCTAGCTATAAAACCAGGTTCAATCCACCATTTTCTACATTTGAAAATGCCTGTACCAAGTCAGGAATATGACAGTTCTTGTCCATTCGTTTTTGATGCGTTTTGTTATTTGATTTTGCCATGTGATTATGGACTTTCCGAATTGATTTTCCTCTGAGTTCAGTATTTTTGTGATATTACTTTTTTCAAAAGAGGTCTTAAGTTTTTAACGGTAGAGTTATTAAATATTCTCGATAAGCTGATACAAGCAATACCACTGTTAACATATTTTATTTTCAGAAAGTGCCATTTAAGGTCTTCATGTTTATCGATACGTAAGAACAGCTCATTGTGGCCAAAAACTGCAATTCCAAGCGAATATTTATAAAGTGAAATAACGAACAATATTGCGTAACACTCCTAGAAAATATCGTAATTTACTAAATGGTATTTAACCCAGTTTAAATAACAATTGATGCTTAACAAGCATATTGAAAGTTTTTCCCAAGGTATAGAAATGTTGCGTCTAACAGAGTCTAAATGAAATGCCCAAGTACATGGCATGATTGGTGCGTTTGGTTTTTCTAACCTGTACATGTAATAATTGTTCTCTAAAGGTTGTTGTCAATAAAACCATCTATAATTTAATTGCAAAACAAGAACATGATTATTTAAAATAGCAAGATGGGATATGTTTTGAATAACATATACTCCAACACAGTTTGTGAATTGCAAAGGCATAAAACACAGTTTGTGAATTGAAAAGGTATAACATAAATGCAGTGAATGCTCCCATTTTCGTGCTTTATTACGCTACACCGGGATACGTTCGGATAATTTATATAAAGTAATGTGAAGTATATAGTTTAATCACAATCCTCTTATAAAAGAATCTCTCATTTAAGAAATAATTCATGGAAGCCATAGATTGTTGGAAATTTACGCATGGCCTGGGCCGTGATATTCGAATTTTGAAATTAACGAATAACTTGGCCTAGGCCATGTGTAAATTTCCAACAATCTATGGCTTCCATGAATTATTTCGATTCTAATAGGACAACTACGGTCATTAAAATACTGAAGCGAGGGTTGGTTTGGTATGTGTGTGGCTGATATTGTTTACTCCCTGTTAGATAAAGCTCAAATATCTTAATAAATCCGTAGCTTGCATGGGTTATTTCGTGAAACCGCTAGAAAAAAACTGTTTAATTCTTCTAATTCTCAAACCCAACATTTGCCATTTTCAATTTACATGATTTTCTCGTAAGCTTCCGTCAAATCCAACGTTGAAATTTCGTAACTAAGGAGCCGCTATGTTGACTTGCTGGAATTAGTAAATATGCAAATAATGCAATAGAATAGACAAAAAACGAACTCAAAAAATCAGTTTTAATACAATATCATACGAATTTCGATGGTTCACGTTACAGAACTTTAGCGGTTTCATTTGTTTGACGTCATGTTTTGAAATCGGACTTAAATGCGATTAATAGAAAGAAAAAAAAATAGACTTTCGCGGAATTTTATTTCATTTTTATTTTTATGATTTCTCCGAGCTCTTGTGCATTACTGCTTTTTATTAACGCATCCGAATAAGAATAACAGTTATTTTCTCTTTTTTTAATTGCACTTTTTAAATCAATAAAATCAGCAAAGGGTCTGCAAATATGTTCCAATACTTGAAAATTTACATCGGAAGTATATTGTAACAGCCATTATTATGTATATCTCTGAGTCTGCGATAAGTACAGATTCAAACGCGCAATTTTACACCAGTACTGAAAACTTTCTACCCTTACGGGTAGACTTTACATAGATAAATTAAGTCGTATAAGAAAAGCAATATGAGTATGTTAAATTTGATGTATGCTTTTTTGTGCTGCTTCGTTTCATTTGTTGTTTTTATAGTGATATTAAGATGATAACACAATATTGACTGTTGTACCCCTATTTTTGACATTTTTACTCTTTGAGTATGTTTGTTTTGTTCATGCATCGTTGACAATGTAATGGAATTTGATTCGACTATCATACAAGTGAGAGGTTTAATTGGCTATACAACCAGGTTCAATCCACCATTTTCTACATTAGAACATGCCTGTACCAAGTCAGGAATATGACAGTTGTTATCCATTCGTTTGATGTGTTTGGACTTTTGCCTTTTGATTTTTGATTTTCCTTTTTGAATTTTCCTCGGAGTTCAGTATTTGTGTGTTTTTACTTTTTATATATCGAGAATTTTATCACAGTGTTGTTCACAAAGCGAAAGAAGCACGTCAAGTTAGAATATTCTATATAGTTTTCTTCTCCAATTCGGCACTTTTATTCAGTTCCACCACAATTTTCATGAAATACATAATAAAAAACAACACATCGTATAGTTAAAATTCAATATTAACCAAGTGCAGACTGCATAACACTGGTGCAGTGACCACAGGATTTGGCACAAATCTCATTTGAATAGGGGTTGGCACAAAAATTTGCGTTGAATAAAGTACAATTCACTCCAGGTTTATCTTGGCAAACCACTGAAACAAAAGGAAATTATATAGTTCAAATTAAAATTCAATGATGTCAGATACAGTATATACATATGAATAAAAAAATATGTTGTAGAACTGCCAATGATACAACGCTCAACAATAGACCATATGACACATTAAAATACAAATATAGGTCAACGGACGACCCTGAACAATGTGTAGAGCTTATACCGCAATAGTCAACACCATTTAAATAATGCATTTTATACTCAATCTTAATGATATAAGTAACAGATTCACGTTATCATCAAGATCTGCACCAAATACTGTATATTACAGTTCCAACCAATTTCTGCTTAAACAGCTATTACACCTTTCGATTTAGTCTAAAGACAAATTCGTCAGTAACGCTCGGATCATCAAAACTACAAAGGCCAAACAAAGCATGAAGTTGTTGAGAACCGAGGACCCAAATGTTCCAAAGCTTTACAAACACAGCCAAGACAATCTATTCATGGGGTAGATAATCCTGGGTATTTAAAAAGTATCAAAGTTGAATTAACAGGTTTTTTTATTATTATATAAATGCTAATTCATGTCAACACAGAAGTGCTGACTACTGAGTAGGTTATTCCCACGAGAGAAACCCCAACCAGCAGTTGCATCCACCCAGTGGTTGTAAATAAAAACATGATAAATACCAGGGTTAAAATAGTGTACGGCAAACGCAATTTATATGGGTTTTAATTTACGCTTGTCATTTTTGGGGCCCTATATAGCTTGCTGTTCGGTTTAGCCAAGGCTCCATGCCCGTGTTAAAGACCGTTCTTTGACCTACTTTTACAAATTGACTTGAATGGACACTTGTCTCATTTGCACTTGTACCACATCTCCTTATATCTATTGAGAAATGTAATTTATTCTGACATTTGATATTCACACTCACTTTTCGTGAACAAACTGTGAACTCCATGGCTAATATCAAATAAAACCCATAACAACCATACATGAAATGCTTTTGAGAAAACCTATAATCAACTAACCGACTAAGATAATTTAGATAATTATAGTTTTAGACAATGTAGACAGAACATATACAAAGGAACCACTTGGGAGGCAATAAGCGAAAACATTTGAATTTAAATAATTTGTACATCTATCAACGTCACCTTGATATAGGTTTGTTCTTTGAGACAAAACAAGTGCGGAAATTTTTCGCTACATTGAAGACCTGTTGGTGGCCTTCTGCTGTTGTTTTTTATGTGGTCGGGTTGTTGTCTCTTTGACACATTCCCCATTTCCATTCTCAATTTTATTACTTGTATCTGAAACGTTATAATTACTTGAAATACAAAACAATCCCTGCACCGAAACGTATCACATGAGTTTTGTCTATCATGAGTCATTTAAAAATACAGTGTGTATCAAACTTTTCGACCGAATATAATTATAAAGTTACTATTGAGTTATGTACCTGTATGCATCAATACATTAAGGTTTATCAAAAAGATTTTTTTTTGTTTATGAATAGTATCATCTTGATATCAGAATGTTCTGCAAAACAAAACAAGTCTTCTCTGGAAATGCATGATGATGAAAACATTATTAGTACCAACAAATGGTATTTGCCTCAAAACTAATTACAAAACCGACCTGCCGTTTTTGTTACCGGTTGAACTGCAGTTGTTGTTGTTGGTTGAGCTGTTGTTGTTGTAGGTGGTCTAGCTGTTGTTGGTTTATGTGTTGTTGTTAGCTTAACTGTTGTTTTTGTTGTTGGTCTAGCTGTTGTTGTTGGTTTATGTGTTGTTGTGGTTGGTTTAGGAGTTGTAGTTGTTGGTTTATGTGTTGTTGGTTTAGTTGTTGTTGTTGGTCTAGCTGTTGTTGTTGGTTTAGGTGTTGTTGTTAGTTTAACTGTTGTTTTTGTTGTTGGTCTAGCTGGTGTTGTTGGTTTACGTGTTGTTGTTGGTTTAGGTGTTATTGTGGTTGGTTTAGGAGTTGTAGTTGTTGGTTTATGTGTTGTTGGTGAAGGTGTTGTTGGTCTAGCTGTTGTTTTTGGTTTAGGTGTTGTTGTTGGTCTAGCTGTTGTTGTTGGTTTATGTGTTGTTGTTAGTTTAACTGTTGTTTTTGTTGTTGGTCTAGCTGGTGTTGTTGGTTTACGTGTTGTTGTTGGTTTAGGTGTTGTGGTTGGTTTAGGTGTTGTAGTTGTTGGTTTATGTGTTGTTGTTGGTTTATGTGTTGTTAGTTTAGTTGTTGTTGTTGGTCTAGCTGTTGTTGTTGGTTTATGTGTTGTTGTTAGTTTAACTGTTGTTTTTGTTGTTGGTCTAGCTGGTGTTGTTGGTTTACGTGTTGTTGTTGGTTTAGGTGTTGTGGTTGGTTTAGGTGTTGTAGTTGTTGGTTTATGTGTTGTTGTTGGTTTAGGCGTTGTTGTTGGTCTAACTGTTGTTGTTGTTGGTGGTTTAGGTGTTATTGTTGTTGGTCTAGCTGTTGTTGTTATTATTGGTTGACCTGCTGTTGTATGGACTGTAAAACAAACGAATGAAACGTAATTAATTAAACATTCAAACAATAATCTAAATTGTGTGTCGATATTGTCTTGTAGTACTTATCCCTTTATCACATATTTTGTACTGATATGTACATTTTTGCATGGCCAATGATAGCTCGAAGTCAAGGTTGGTTATCAGCCTTGGGGCCAATATCGATATCAGCCGTCGAAATCCATATCGAGCCCCTCGAGTTTAACTTCCGGTAACCTTTCAATTAAAAACTATTTGTAAACAAGTTGTCATCCGAAGAAGCTAGACGATCAGGAGAGGTTTCTCATAGATCAAATGACGATGCATGTAAATTCATACAAGAAATGAAAAATGAAAATACAATGAAAAGAAATTTAGAAAGTTACGAATCTGCTGCAGTAGAAAAAAATGTAAAAATCAACAGTGGAAATCACAAAAGATCCCGTAAAATTTTGACGTCATTAAGAATTTAGAAAATATTTGACGCCACAATGGAAAAGTGATTGTTGTACAAATGTATGACATCGATATGGTGTATTATTTCTCATCTTTAATTGGAAATATAACAATTCGTCGTGTAATATTTAAAATTCCGAGAATTAATATATTAATTGTTAATTATTTGTTAAACTTTTCACAAAACGTTGTTTACTCACTGTGATACGAACTTTGTTAATTCACTGTGATTTTTTTTTTCGTTAAATGTTTTTTTTGAATTTTCGTTGAAAATATCACACATAATTTGGTATATGCTATCTTTTTTTCTCTGCTTGAAAAAATGTGATAAATAGATTATTACATGTCATTGTGGTACCAGCCGACAACCCATATCAAGCCCTCTGGTTTGATATGAGAGTCTAAGGCTGATACCAGGGCCAATATGGAAAATACCATGCAATAATGTATAAGTATCATATGACTTTTTCTGTCATGATTTTTTTTAACAGTTTGTATGAACGTTTTTAGACCGAAAGAAAACATGATATCACTAATGAGTTATGTGCGAGTATGTTTTAACGGCAAAACAAAAAAAGTTAGAATATAAATGGGAACGGTCAAAATCAGAATTTAAAAGATTGCCAACAAAATAACCGAAAGATGAATAATTAAATTTCAAGACTTTGTATAATATTTAGTAAGTTGGTGTTATATAGATATTACATAAACTTTATCTATAATCTTTTCAACAAAACATATAAATTGTGCAACGCAGTTCCATTTATAATGAACTCATGCAATCAGTAAGGTTTAAATAATAATCAATCAAATTGTACAAAAACTACCATGCATATATGAGACCACTTTTTTTATTTCTTGGTTTACGGGATCCGCCGACCCTGTTTTTCACGATTTTAAAATAAAAATAAAACCGATTTTGAAGATTTTTTTAATTCCGCCGACACTTTTCTGTTTGAAGAAGAACAAATAAAAATAAAAACATGAATGATATAAAAAAAATCGGTCTTTCTTCTTCCAGGCGGAATACCCTCGGAGTGGATTCGAAAATCCCTTGCGGTTCCCTGTTCAGTCAACGTTATATCATGATCTAATGTGGTGAAAAGGAACCAGTTGAAAGGCGGTTCCCTGTTCAGTTAATGTTTCATCATGATCTAATGCGGTGAAAAGGAACCAGTTGAAAATCGAGGACCAGATACGATTTTACAATACTTGCTTAGATTTACACATTAATTGTTGGAGATTTTCGGTGTAAATCTAGCGGTTGAACAAAATGAACATCGCAGTCATGAATAATAAAAATGATAATTATTTTTGAGATCGTTTTGGAATTTTGGTTTAAAAGGTCGGACAACCGCTAATTTGAACCACAGGCACTTGTCTCAGAAAAAAAATTCTTATATAGTGATTTGAACCCCTGTTTCAGACAGTCAGTGAGGTTGGCGGCGGGTCAACTTTGGTTCAAGTGTTGATCTAGTCCAAATAATTATGACGTCTGGCAAGGCTATTTTATTTTTTTTCTGGGACGCCTTCCTACGTTGATCAGAAAGTCTGATACCCGTCGAAAGGGGCTGTTTTAGTTCCATTACACATATGAGGTACTAGTCCAAATAATTATGAGATCTGGCAAGGTTGTATTGTGTTATGAGGAATTTTGTCACTCCCTGATCTAAATTTAATAAATAAATACACAGAACAAAGAGAAATGCAATTGGAAAAGACACTTCCCTTTCATCAGGGACATATATATATATATGTAGATCAATGTAGATTGATGAAAGCAGATATCTGCTTTCATCAATCTACATTGACATTGGACTCCTTGTAACACATTTAATTTAAATTAAAACAGCAAGAATTAATACCAAATTATGAAACGATCTGCATAAATGGTTAGTATAATACTATTATATAGAGTAACGTCATTGTTTGTTTCTCTCCATTTTTGGTTAAAAAAAAAACCAAGTATTAATTCCAATTTTTATTTTCAATTTTTTTTCGACTTCCTACCCTGTATTTTTTCATTATTTTTATTTTTATTTTTTTCGACCTCCTACCCTTCCTTTTTTAAGAAGAATCCCGTAAACCAACTAATAAAAAAAAGTGGCCTGATTTATTCTATATTCAAAATGTTCATCCAAACGATTTGTTAAGATTATGTCGACAAAATTAGACTAACGTATATTACACGGAATTTATTTGGATTTAGATTAAATTGACATACATTAACAAAATACTGCTGAATAGGATATGTTGTAATTGTTTACTACTTTTGTTATACAAATTTTATGTTAGTAAGATAACAATGAAAAAGAAGAAGAAAAACAATCAATTGGTTGTTTTTCGTTATAAACTATAGCCATGACATCCTGTTTTATTTTAGTTAAAAGTTGTCTTTTCCCGATTATGACATTTAATTGAGAGTGAATATGCATTGTGAGTGATCATTGTGAATGATGCAGGCCATGCTTATTGTCGAAGCATTAGAGTTACTCCCTGTATAGACTAACGAAATGACTGTGATATTTTTTCTGAAATATCATTAAAAATGTGGTGCGTTGAAGAACGCGAGTAGCGGGTTATTATTAAGTGTGCCGCACATTTTTGATGTTATTATGAATAGACAGAGAAAAAAAATTACAATCATTTCTTAAAATTAAATTCTTAATTCCATTTTAAACCGGCGTAAATCATGAAAACACGGGGATGACGTCACAGTCACATGACAACATTATGTCTATGAGATGATAAAAAAAACCCACTGTCAGCCAATCAGAAGACATGTTACATCTAAAATTAAATTATAGATATATATATATTTATATATTCTACTTGTATACAAGCTTTCCTTTCTCTTTTAGTAAAATCAATGTGAAAATGTGGTATGATCCTATTACATAGATATTAAATAGAAGAAAGAATAACAATATATATACCAAAAACACATTCCTGAGTAGAACAGAAGCAGTGTTCATTAACATCAGGCACATGTCGACATTCATGTAACTGAAAAATAGAAATAAAATACACGTAAACAAAGTTTCCATTAAATTTTGATTTAAAATTGTCGTTACTACGATCCCGTCCTCATTTTATCGATTGTTAACTTATTATTAGCTTTTTATCTGGAACAAGACGAGTGCAGAAAAAGAGAAATAACCTACCCTCCTGGAGCACTTGATTTCGACTTCTTTTTTGTGTTGTGTCTAGGTGTTTGTTTATTAACCGGGGGGAGTGGGAGGGGAGAGAGATTAATTGCGTTCGTCGATTTGTTTTTAGTTTTCTGCTATGGTGTTTTTTGTTTTCATTATTTTCGGATGCTCCAACTGTCTTCTCTTTTTTGTCCGCTTTGGTTCACATAAAGTGCGTTTATTACGTTGAAGGTAATACTAGTAGCAACATTTGACAAAATAACTTGAAGGATAATTTAAACATGTATTTTACTTATTTACCATTTTTTATCATTTCAAGTTATACCCGATACAATATTCTAAACACTGTGGCACACCAAGTGTTTTTTCAGACACCGAATACAATATTATAAACACTTTCGCACATCAAGTGTGTTTTCAGATACCGCATACTATATTCTAAACACTGTGGCACATTAAGTGTGTATTTAGATACCCCATACAATATTCTAAACATTTTGGCACATAAAGTGTATTTACAGATATTCGGTAAATGCTTCATGTTATCTGTATATGTTCCGGACCATATGAGTATTTGGACCATACGCGTATGGTCATGAACATATGCGTATATTCTTATGGTCGGACCATATGAGTATATATACTGGTTTGGTTATTAACGGGCAGGACCATATGAGTATTTGGACCATATAGGTATTTTTTCACATATCAATAAACTTAAAAAATTATGGAAATATCTACCTATGTCGACATATTGCCATGCACTTGTAACAACAAGTCGGGAATGACTATATGTATAAAATGTGTTTACTATAGTGACTAGTGAGTAAAATTAAATGCATCAGTGAAACTGCTTTTTTTATTATAATAAAAATGAAATGACCTTTGATATCATCTTTTTAATGACGTGACAACTACAAGGTGTATACCTTATGAAGAGTTACGTGTTACCTGTAAACTTGTTAATTAGCCCGACCATACGCGTACGGTCGGACCATATGAGCAACAGGGTCCTAAAATAGCCAATTTGCTTGAGGGAGTAAGAACCATAGTTTCTGTATTCTTTCTAAATTTTACCAGTTAACACACGAAGAGATATTTGACATACAAATAGCCAAATACACGTATATGCATATAGTACAAATATATCGTGTTTCTAGTTATGATTTAAGGCTCATATAGAATACTTACACCATGGTGTCGATCCACACAACGTTTTCCAAAAAGTCCATTATGTGAATGGATGATTTCGCACACCTTAAAAGATATAAACATTAGAGCTAAGATACACCCAGTACTGATTATTCCGCTTCTTAGGTTTTTTTTCAAATAGCTTTATCAGTCATCCCTATAAATATCGTTATCGAAGGGACTGGACATACATTATTTTGATTTGTTCTCTTCTATGCTTTAATCAATGGTGTTATATTCCCGTTTTTTTTGTATACTTATTTCAAACTTGTAACATATTATTGAATTAAAGTTATTTTAATACTCTTAATTACGCGAAATGTAGATTCACCGTATACCGCTATCTTGGAGTGTACAATAGCAGTACACGTTCGGTCTAGTCCTTTGCCTAATGCTCCAAATTTAAATACACATTTTCAATTTATGTATATTTTCGATATATGAGTTAACTGTTCCACTGGTATCTTCTGCCCCTATTTTATAGTGAACATATAGATTCCTTCACTGCAACAAGTGTATTACGATACCACTCGAGACAGTTAAATTTTACTGTCTAGAGTGGAGAAATATCGTAATACACGAGTTACAATGGTATAATCTGTTTGTCTTATGGTTTTTATACTTCCTTTTCAAAAATTGAGGAAAGTTGTGTACTTTTGATGTGACGGTATCAGGCATGGGCGCCTTTTTTCATAACGTCACAATAAGAAAATTCAGAAGAAAACTAGAAAATTTAGCGTCACCATTAAATTTCAACCAATCACTTGCCGAGAACAAATTTTTCACTAGTGAGGAGAAACATTTTTCTCACATCGTTCAGAAAATGTGAAAATAGCACAGAAATTAGAGAAAGTACATATTAAAAACCGAAGAAGAAACCGATTGCCATCTCTCGTCATAATGATCGTTAGCATAATACAAATCGACATGTTACAAGTTACAAAACATCAATATACGAATTGACAATTAACCAATAAAGAATTTTGGAATCAAACAGCTAGAAGTTGTAAATTGAAAATTAACGAATTAATAATTTTGACCCAGTTGGCTTTCCATAGTTATGTACATGTACTGATATTTTACTGTCTAGAGTGGAGAAATATCGTAATGCACGAGTTACAGTGGTATAATCTGTTTGTCTTATGGTTTTTATACTTCCTTTTCAAAAATTGAGGAAAGTTGTGTACTTTTGATGTGACGTTATCAGGCATGGGCGCCTTTTTTCATAACGTCACAATAAGAAAATTCAGAAGAAAACAAGAAAATTTAGCGTCACCATTAAATTTCAACCAATCACTTGCCGAGAACAAATTTTTCACTAGTGAGGAGAAACATTTTTCTCACATCGTTCAGAAAATGTGAAAATAGCACAGAAATTAGAGAAAGTACATATTAAACACCGAAGAAGAAACCGATTGCCATCTCTCGTCATAATGATCGTTAGCATAATACAAATCGACATGTTACAAGTTACAAAACATCAATATACGAATTGACATTTAACCAATAAAGAATTTTGGAATCAAACAGCTAGAAGTTGTAAATTGAAAATTAACGAATTGAAAATTTTGACCCAGTTGGCTTTCCATAGTTATGTTCATGTACTGATATGTAGAATGATTTGATATATGAGGCGCGTAGCTCCCTATACGCCAACACGCAGTTGCGTGCACATCAATTCGACATGTTTCGACATGTTTCGACATGTTTCCAAAGTAAAATAGACGTTCATTTCTGCTAAGACCCGAAGAGCGGATTTTGGACAATTTTAAGTAAATTCTGTATCACAAAAATGTGTTGCTTGCATATTCAATTAACCATACTTTACTATATTCAGAAGTCAAGATTTTTAAATAGTTTTGCATTCATGAATTGTTTATAAGTCCTATTTACATCACTACATGTAGCTCCTCTTTTAACCGTTCTATGACCAAAAATTGAAAAAAATAAAAATCTGCATAAAAGGGTCCAAAAAAAATTTCGCCTCGCTTCGCTCGGCGGTAGTTGCTTGCAGATCATTTCTTTCTAGCTACGCCCCTGGTTCAAAGAACATCGATATTAATACGCTATTACCTGACTTGAATGACAAAAATGATCATCATGATCTGCACAAATAAGTCCTGAAACTTCATGTCCTACAATATATATATTTATCATATACTTAGACTAAATAACATATGATGTTTACTGTATGATAATAACATTAAATTAACGTAAACTCCATATTTTACGAATTGGTGCTTAGCGGGCTGATATGAAAAGTTTATCACATGCTTCGATTGTTATCACATGCCTTTCCGTAACGTTATCACATGGCTTTCCGGTGATACTCGGTAAATTCCGGAAAATACACCTCAATGCTACGTTTTCAGTGAAAAACATTACAAAGTAGTGTACAAAACATTTATTTGAATACTGGAAAGTAAATTGTGTAAAATAATAAAATTGAATTAAAAAAAAAATATATTAAATAAATGCATTTTTTAAGTTTTTCTGAAACATGATTTAGAAAGTTACTTTAAAAGAGTTGACTTTTCCAAACAATGTTCATTATGTATATTGTTGAATTATTATTTTTTTGTCGATTCGTCCATATTAAAATGTGGTTTTTTTTCTCTCTGTTGAGGCATATGATCGAAAGATTTCATATTGAATGTATCTAATTTTGGGTCCGACGTCCGTGAACTTTTTACTCTTCAGTCAACTTCTTTTCGGGAACCACGTAAAAGGATCAATATATGAATCTGTTATTTTTCTCTACTGTTGAAGCATATGATAAAAAGATCATAACATGTCATTTTTCATATCGCATGTATTATCAGCCCTCGGTCAATATCACCCCTCGAGCCATGCGGCTCTTGGGCTGATATTGAACCTAGGGCTGATAATACATGTGATATGAAAAATGACATGTAATAATCTGATAATATACATATTTATCATATACTTAGCATTGATATGATAGCTTTTGCATATGTGTAATGAGCGGAAGTACACAAGCCATAATTGCCCACCCGGGCTGATAACTCATATCAGGGGCATCTCGTGCACAAAACCCATAATAGTGCCTCTCGTGAAAGTTACTTCCGGTGTTTCCGGTATCGGTTGTTTACTTTTCCATTGTGACGTCAGATATTTTTTATGACGACGTCAAAATTTACGGGAACTTTTGTTGGGTAGTTTAGTACTTGCTAACAAATGCCATTGACAATTATGAATCATTTTATAGTACAACAAACATGGAGTAGTAATGATCATAAAACTCTTCCAAAATTTTAATGTTTCAAAATGCCTCTATAGGAAATGTTACCAAATATAAGGAGGTAGTGATGCTGTTGTTGAACAATTATAGTATATTTGATTCATAATTTAACTTCTTTATAAAGTTTTTGATTGTTTTAGTTATTGCATTTATTTATTTGCCTTACATAAAACTATTGTCGGAAGTATATGATAAAGCGATTAATACATGGCCTTTTCCATATCAGCCTGGGTATCATCCCTCGACCCATATCAGCACCTCGACTCCGTCTCGGGCTGATATGGGGGTCTCGGGATGATACCCAGGCTGATATGGAAAAGGCCATGTATTAATCTCTATTGAATATTTAAGTATCCGGTGCAAGAAAGAAATAAGATTTCTTCATTACCGAATAAAAATTACATAATTCTTGTTAACCGTAGACTTGCTTGACGTTTCCATCACTATGGCGATCTCAGTTAATCTCGACTTATGAGTTATTTTAACATTTTTCGGTATCTTTCAATCCTTTTTAACGAAGCACACTGTTATGCAGAAGTCACGTGTTATAGTGATAAACATGATAATGATATTAAATTGACTTAACTGCAATAGAGTGATATGAGGGTATGCATTTTAATTTATGTACGAATTATCGGATATGCAGCACATGAAGCTATAAGGATTTCACTCTAGGAATCCCGCTACATGTTTAACCGCGCCACATTATGTATTTATGATCCTGTCGCAAGTCAGGAGCCTGTAATTCAGTACAGTCGGAAACCAGGTTGAAATAGAACAAAATAATCGAAGCTCTTTGTTAGAGAAGGCGATAAATGTTTACTGTATTGTTTACTATATTGAACAAATTTTTAAAAGTTCATAGAAACAAACAAAATTGCAGTTTTCTTCACAATTACGAGGTGTTTTATTTTAAAAACACCATTTGCATAAGTTTTCAATTTATCTAGTACATAGTTAAGCAGAACAATTAGATATCAAGTCGACGACATGGGTATCTTTCAAGTTGGATGAAGAAAATGCATAACCTCCGATTTTTATGAAAAAATTACCACGGACGGAAAACATATCAATCTATTATTTCAGTAATTTACGTGTCTGCCCTTCCATTATGTGACTGAAGAAAAAATTCCAAAAAATGGGTAGCAAAAAGAGAAAATCGAGTGCACCTTTTTATGTTAGGGCGTGTTTGAGTTGAGTATTTTGTCTTGATATCGTACAAAGTAAGAATATTTCATACATCGTCTTGTTTCAGATTCTATCATTTTTATATATTAAAGCTACAGGTTGACTTTATAACACAAAAGAATCACAGTACTAAAAGATGAAATATATGGGTCAAGTGAAATACCTATCTAATGAGTCTCAAAAACAGAGACGGTGTGTTCGAATAGCTATATTTTTACTGAAAGTACTTGACGACAGTCTTTCACGTTGGATGATGAAAATGCATATCTTCGAAAATTCTAATTTTTGTGTGTGATTACTAGGGTTTATAGTCTTTATACACTAAAAAAATCTAGTCTGCCCTTCCACGAAATATTTAATTAGAATTTTTTTAAATGTTTATGAATTTTCGAAAATTCCACCTGACAACCGATCAGACAATAGTTTTAAGTTGAATCAATGCAGACAAGATTATTAACTGATGGTCATTAGCTAGTTGATACATTTGTCTTTTAAAATACAACTAACACATAAGGATCGTAATGGTGCAATGTGGATAAATTTATCGGTTTCCAAGAGGAAGTACACCACTAATTAATGGCCCCATTGCTTTCTATGTTAAATTCCTCAATTTCCAGTGGTCACAGCTCTTTTATCTTAAGTTCAAATAAAGTGACAATCATTGCATGTCAAAGCAACACCTTCTGGTGTCCTGTACTGAAAAAATCAACATACCTTACATTGCATATAAGAAAGAACTGGTTCCCGGAACTTCGGATGTACCAAAACAGGTACTTCCGATCTGACAAAAAGGCAAAATCTACCCTCCTTTTTAAATTTCATGCCATTTTTTTATTATTCAAATTTATCAGTCTAAAATTGTTCTGCAATGATCACCAGTCATGCAGCTTACATTTGATACCAAAATTAATAACATATTCTAAATATATTGAAAGTTATGTCCATGCGTAGGAACTATTTTGTGTTAAATATGTACTACTTTCTGGTATGTGCTTTCTGGCCGTGCCTGAATTAGTGGTGTTACACCTATAACAGAACCAAACTTGCTATATTGACTTGAGCATTACTTTATTTCATTTTATGATCTATTTCAAGCAATAAAAAACATATAAAGCTTTAGTCCAAATACTATTTTATTAATTTTAAGCTCAAATTGGACTGGTAGTAACATATGGGTTATTCAAAGAAAACTGCATATGGATATTACCATTGGCCAATATACCTTTTTTATTCTAAATATTATTGTTTTATTTATTAATTTCTATTAGGAAAGCTATGTGCTTACTAATAGTCATATTTTTATCAGAGGTTCTTCATTAAATAAAAATATATCAGTTTAAACTTAAGACATAAATGAGAAATTATCCCCCCTTTTTTCTTGAAACTGGAAAAGGGCTTTTTTTTTTGTATATACCATAATTCTGTGGTAAAACATAGATTAATAAGAGCAATTTATATATCCCTCAGCTAGATAACTTGCTAAACTGGTTCAAAATTGCATGTACAGTGAGATTTTAGAATTCTTATATGAGTATGTACCATTTGCCTTGATTGTAAAAGGCTACCATAAGAAAAACAAAAAAAACTTGAAAAATCATAAGATTATTTTGACCAAGAGCTATTTTGTTCCATATACAAGTCATAAAATACTTGTTTTATTGATTTCAATCAGAAAAAATGCAAAAATAAGAACTTGGAGTCAAGTCTTAACTGCATGCATGCTGTATGACCATAAAAGGCTAACATACTTGAGTATGCCAATTTAAGAGCTTAAATTTCCCATAAGCAGGACGGTTGACCAAAAAAAGATGATTAAACATGATTACTAACATCAAATTGGACTTATTTTCATTGGAATAGGTACAACTTCTAAAAATTGGATTTTTGGTGATTCTCTGTAATAGGAAGTACACCACTAATTAATGGCCCCATTGCTTTCTATGTTAAATTCCTCAATTTCCAGTGGTCACAGCTCTTTTATCTTAAGTTCAAATAAAGTGACAATCATTGCATGTCAAAGCAACACCTTCTGGTGTCCTGTACTGAAAAAATCAACATACATTGCATATAAGAAAGAACTGGTTCCCGGAACTTCGGATGTACCAAAACAGGTACTTCCGATCTGACAAAAAGGCAAAATCTACCCTCCTTTTTAAATTTCATGCCATTTTTTTATTATTCAAATTTATCAGTCTAAAATTGTTCTGCAATGATCACCAGTCATGCAGCTTACATTTGATACCAAAATTAATAACATATTCTAAATATATTGAAAGTTATGTCCATGCGTAGGAACTATTTTGTGTTAAATATGTACTACTTTCTGGTATGTGCTTTCTGGCCGTGCCTGAATTAGTGGTGTTACACCAAGAGCAATATTGGTAGCGCGTCATCCCTACAATGGCTTCCATTTCTACGATTGTGAAAATGAACTGGCGTAATGGGGAGATAATTTTGACGAAGTAGACTCCTGACTGAGTAGTTGTCGTTTGTTAATGTTTTACCTTTTTGTTTTTCGTTCTTTTTTAGTGCATAAATAAGTGTAAGTTTTCTCGTTTGAATTGTTTTACATTGTCATTTCGGGGCCTTTTATAGCTGACTATGCGGTATTTCTTTGCTCATCGTTGAAGTCCGTACGGTGACCTATATTTGTTAATTTGTGTGTCATGTTGGTCTCTTGTGAAGAGTTGTCTCATTTGCAATAATACAACATTTTCTTTTTTTTTTTTTATATCTAATAAAAAAGAACTGTTGTCTTTTTAGAATCCTGTTTTTTGCGCCAATGCAGGAAATCTGACAAATTTAGATCAACAAAGCGAATATGTTAAATCAACGAGGCAGTCAAACCATTACAATTGCGTTCAGAAACTATTATGTTAATCCAAGCATTTGACATTATATCAATGGTAAAAGTAATGAAATGATATTTAGTTGAATATCTTTTATTCTTAAATGAATTTCAAATAATATGTCAATACTTTGGTTATTATTCAACCGCATTTAAAAAAAAAATGCCATACTACTTGGATGTGATTTTAATTGTAATTACAAGCCTTTTGCATAGAAAATTTCTTAAAACAATGAAGCATTCTTAAGAATGTTCTCTATTGGTATGTGCCGTCTCTCTTTTATTTCAAAAACACTTGGTATATTAATATTATAATATTAAATACCTGAAACAAGTGAAATAAGTATGTTGTCGACACACGATCTTGATATGCATAAACAGTGTTTGCCGGCACTTAGTAAATTTGGCACACAATGTGGTGTGTGATGCTGAAAAAAAGGAAAAATACAAACAGAGTGTTTTCTAACCGAATGATTTATTTATGAAATACTCAACTAAATCATACATGTATGTTTAGTAAATGATAGTTAAAATTGAGAATGGAAATGGGGAACTATGCCAAAGAGACAACAACCCGACCATAGAACAGACATCAGCAGAAGGTCACCAACAGGTCTACAATGCAGCGAGAAATTCCAGTACCGGAAGGCGTCCTTCAGATGGCCCCTAAACAAATATTATACTAGTTCAGTGATAATGAACGTCATACTAAACTCCGAATTGTACACAGGAAACTAAAATTAAAAATTGTATAAGACTAACAGAGGCTCCTGACTTTGGACAGGCGCAAAAATGCGCCAACATAGTTCCATGTTTAACGTTTCATAACGTTTTTGCTGGGATATTAATCCTCGGCTAAACCACAAATGAAACACAAGAAGAACTAAGGTCGTGTTCACATTGACCTAAACTCGGTGTTGTGTAAGTGTAACTCACACGTAAACTAAACAAAATTAAAAACCAATTGTTCAGAGAACAATTGAAGGTCTTACCATCAGTGAATATCTATTTTGATATTAAAATATTAAAAATCAGTCTAAAATGTCAGTTCCTATGGCTTTATGATGTATAGATATGAATTTTAAGCAAAGGTCATAATCTAGAACGTCAAATTTACCTCTGACCTTGACCTCAATTTCAAGGTCACAAACTGAGGATCTCAAATCAAAAGACCCTAGGACTCTAATATGTATGGTAAATAAGTTATATCACTTTACGCATAATTTTAGATATGATAGGGGCTAAAACTCCTGTTTATTGACTACGCACCCTATCAACCAAAATTATTAAGTAACGACATGTCGCAACTAACAATTTAGTAAAAATAATTTGTTGATATCTTATAAGGTAAATGAAAATTAATGAAAATAAGCCAAAATCAAAAATTTAGAATATGACCTTGACCTTTGACCGTGACCTAATTTTCATTTTTTTGGACCAAGGATCTCAAATCAAAAGACCCTAGGTCTCTTATATGTATGGTTAATAAGTTATATCACTTTACGCATAATTTTAGATGTGATAGGGGCTAAAACTCCCATTTATTGTCTACGCACCCTTTCAACCAAAATTGTTGTGTTACGACATGTCGCAACTAACAATTTAGTAAAAATAATTTGTCGATATCTTATAAGGTTAATGAAAATGAGTGAAAATAAGCCAAAATCAAAATTTAGAATATGACCTTGATCTTTGACATTGACCTAATTTTCATTTTTTTGGACCAAGGATCTCAAATCAAAAGACCCTAGGTCTCTATCACTTATGGTTTTCCAGTTTAAAATACATTTCAAAATTTCAAATACAAAAGGGGAACTAACTCTCATATGGAATCTTTATACGGCTTCGGTCAAAATAAAACAACATCCTGAGGATATAACGAGCAATTTGGTAAAATAAATTTGTTGTAATCTTTTACGGTTGCGAAGGAGAAGTGGCCACGAGAAAAACAGTGTTCGGGGAGATAACTCTTATATGGGAAAGTATTCAGTTAAGCAGAGTTGGTTTCAAAAGCGTATTAACTGTTCGATATCATATTCCAAATATCAAAGCGACATCTTGCGAAACATAAAAAACAGCGAAGGAAAAAAATTAGGCGGAAGAAAAAAAAAATAATAATCAGAAGAAATCCAATAGGTCTTTCCACGGAAAAGTGGAAAGACCTAATTATGTTCTCATTGATAAAACTCAATGTTTACATGTAGTGTAAAATATGTTTTGTCTACATGCAGTCGATACTCGAAGTAGGCCTTGTGTAGATTAAGTGTACACAAAACTAGGCATTTAAAACATTAGTTTCACCGTGTATATTTAAGGAAGAAACAATTTTTGAATAAAATTGATATTCATAACATTTGAAGTCAAATGGTCGTTCTCTTACTGCTAGAAAAGTTGTCCGAAAACTGTGCATTCGGTTCTACGTAATAAACATTTAAATGACATAGAGTTTACAGGTGTGAACAAATCTTGTGCACAGGTAATTAAACAAGGTGTATAGATGTGAACAAATTTAATGTGAAACCAATGTCCAGTATATTAAACTAATTGTAAACAAGTTTACTGTACATGGCGTTTGATGTGAACACGGCCTTTGTTTAATGTCTTTATAATGTACATTGACAGTACTACAAATTACTACAAAATGAAGCAATAATTATTTATCTGTTGTTGAATACTAGTACTATAACTTTACTCTTTTATTCCGTATTCAATATCAGAATGTACGTAATTCAATAATAAGTAAATTCAGTAATTGTAATTATATAACTTGGTAGGATTTTAATTGACGGTGTGTTCAATTCAAATTTTACTTGTCACTCTAATATGCTAATAATTAGTTTAACCCGCGAAATGTTAGACCGTGCAATTTACCTCGTGTGGTTTTGTCATATGGATGCAAACCTTACACGGAGCTTTACCAAAGCTATAGAATTTACCCGCCCTCCCATTTCCCATTATGAATATTTTCTGCTGCTTTTCATTCCTCGTTTCAGTTCTGGAAGAATGCTTACAGAAGCATAGAACCAGCGTCTTATCATATATAACACACTGAGTATGATGCTGTTATGTATTGTGAATGGACGAGCCGAATTTGATTTAAGCTACTATGGATTATCCAGTGGCTCAGGAAATAATGGATCGCACTTCATTAATTCAATCGTCATCAAGTGTTGATTGAAAAATTGGTTGTATTTCTTTGTTGCAATTAATGCCATGACAAATTTACAGACAAATACATCTTAATTTCTTTAATGCTTTTTATTCATAGTTTATTTATTAGATTCATTACCTCTTGAGGTCAAACAATGGGAGTACAAATTTAAACAATAAAAGTTCACAAACATTTTATCTTGGCCCCTTTTCAATCTATGTATACAAGTCAAAATTGAAAACAACGTTCAAACCTATGATTGTGTTGGATAAAAACCGCAATTTTTATACTTGTGCGCATGTATATTTTAACAAAACGCATTTGACTAAAAGGTCGAACAACTGACCCTCTTAAACCCTGCTAACTGCCATTGACGATTGCCAAACATATAGATCCCAAGATGGAACAAAATGAATCTTAATATTAATCTAATACCAAACAGATAACAATGAACTTGTGGCAAAGATGTTATATCACAAAATGAGGTGCTAAAATTAGTACACCATATCCGGATTTCGACAATTAATATCTCTTCAGTGATGTTTGGGATCGAAACGATATTTGGAAGGTCATATAATTTACCTCAATTTAGGATAGACGCTTGAATTCTAAAGAGTCGAAACTGGATGTACGGATTATCTATACAAGAGGGGAAATATATTACAAGCCCAATGAAAAAATATAAACAAGTCTAAATTGAAAACAACGTTCACACTTATGATTGTGTTGGATAAAACCGAACTTTTTATACGTGTGCATGTAAAACAAAACCTTATCCTGTCTGGGACGCGTTCCCAATTATATATCTCGTTCTTGCCAATTTAACCTAAGCCACATCATACCAAAATATTAAGGAACATATTGTGTCTGAAGTCTTTTTTCCAAAATGGAGTGAATATCAAACCATAAAAGCGACAGGTCTAGCTAACTGTAAAACCAGATTTAATCTTCCATTTTCTAAATAAGAAAATGCCTGTATCAGGTTAAGAATATGACAGTTGTTATCTATGCGTTTGATGTGTTTCAGCTTTTGATTTCACAATTTGATAAGAGACTTTTGAATTTTCTTTTTTGTGAATTTACTTTTTATGCAAAAATGAGAAATAAAGGCAACAGTAGTATACCGCTGTTCAAAACTCATAATTTGATTTCTCGTTGAAAAAACGTCACTGATGAGTCTTATGTATACGAAACGCACGTCTGGCGTTTTTAATTATAATCCTAGTACCTTTGATAACTATCTAATGTGATAGAATGTCACTAAGAATATTCTATTTCCTGGAATTTTATTGTTATTTTGTCTTGTCCCTGTGTCTTTTGGTTTTGTCCTGAAAGCTGTTTCGTTTTGTCCTTATTGTCGAAGTTTATCATTTTGGTATATATGAATACTTACATCCGAATGGTCTTCACATCTAAAATGTAACTGTTTGTGCCTAGTCTCTTCTATTACACATTTCTGCAAAGGATATAATTGAACATATACCTTTTTTATAATTTCATTTTGATAAAATTCAGTAAGCTTGCATATTTAAAAAAAAGATTACGGTTAGTGTCATACACGTTTTGTAAGACAAGTTTGTCCAGTGTTTGATAAAAAACAAACATTCTCAGTTTGCTATGCTTATTGTTGAAGGCCGTCCGGTGACCTATAGTTGTTAATGTCTGTGTCATTTTGGTCTTTTGTGGATAGTTGTCTCATTGGCAATCATAACACATCCTCTTTATATGTATATTCTATCTGTCAATAATATATTTATAGTTACTTGACTAAAATTAGTATTACTTTTAGGTTTTGGTTTTGATAGATAGCTGACTACAATATGTGTTTGATTAATTTAGAAAGAAAAAAAACACTTGGCCATTTTCTTCTTCTTCTTGGAATTAGATCCCATTATTTTAGGCTGTCCATTTGAAGCATACTTTGTGGTTTAGGTTTTTTCCATTGCTGAAGGCAGTACGATTATCCATATCAATTAACATTCACGTTACAATAAAGCATACTGTATAATTTGGGAATGTTAGTCAGTTAAGAACATTTTTAACAAATGTTAACACCGTACATGTTATTTTTTTATATGGAAAGAAAATTCTTTTTCTTTTCATTATTTCTACTTATATCATTGTTCCTTATTTATACTATTTATTACTTGATATTATTAATCTGATTCGATATTCGAATGATTCACATATAAATCGCAAGATAAGAGATTAGATTAACATTGTT
The DNA here is from genome assembly GCF_963676685.1 of Mytilus edulis. Classification (NCBI taxonomy): domain Eukaryota; kingdom Metazoa; phylum Mollusca; class Bivalvia; order Mytilida; family Mytilidae; genus Mytilus; species Mytilus edulis. Next base: position 5,876,035 of record NC_092345.1, read on the forward strand.
TTAGTATCAAGTTTCAAGTAATAGCATTTTCTACCGATAATTTATCAGATACCTGATGCCTATGACAGACATAACCTCCACAACGAAATTCGTGGTTATGAACTTGAACTGAAAAACAAATGAATTTTACTCAGAAAGGGCATACTTTTATTAGCGAGTTTCATCGTTTCTCTGGTAAACATTCTAATTTATTGAAATCAGATTAGTAAATAATTATGGTATAAAAGATGCGTTTCAAGCAAAAAAAAGTATCTGGTTAAAAGTACTGTGATTCTTCAAATTCTACATTTTAAAACGCTCAAATGGCCAGCTTTACTGAATTTTCTTACTCGCATTTTGTTTATGTGTAGTGAGTTACCAGTTGCGTATTTTTAATTTTAAGGCATGGCCGAATTTATTTCACATTAGAAGGTCAACTTTTCCTGTTTGAGACCTTCTTTTAGAAATGTTTCTTTTATTTATCATCAATTTTTTTCCAAATATAAAACTTAGTATGGTATTCTACTGTGTCGAAAAATTGACAACTGAGCTAACTATAACCTCATGGACTCACAATACACCAACAGTGGTGTCCACATAGTGCTTGTAAATAAAAAGTACACTTGATATATGTGTGCCACTGATTCGCTTATTTCCGGATTGGTCTCTACCGAGAACGATGTCACTTTAGTTTTTAAATCAGGGATTGATACGTAGGGAAAACGGTACTATCTGTTCTGCCATAGGCAACAATTCTAACATTTTCTAAATTTACCGCTTTTTATTATACAAACCTGGATAAAACCGTTGAGACGTGTTAGTACTTTATTAGTATCATGACCAACTTCGAACGGAGAATGTTTATGTTATCCATGCCTACCGTTCTTTTACACCAAATTTATGAAATTGTGGAAGTCTTTTCGAATAATTCTGTATATATATTTCAATAGGTTTCAGAATTTATGTTGTATATATACAATCTGCAGTTATCCATAGATAAATAAAAAAAAAAGATATATTGTTCCCGTACATCAAATCACAGCGCTCCTAAATTGACTTCCGTCACCTGCCTTTGTACCCGAAAGCACAACTAATGCTATGAAATGTAATAGTACCGTTTGTCCCATTGATCACATGGAAAGATTGTGCTATATGTCACAAAAAAGGACATATAAGTTTATTTAAAAATCTTTTCGCTTTAAAACTAATAAGATTTGTTATATAATCAGAATGTTCACATAAAGAATTTGACTAGATCATGTAGACATAATTAGATTAACGTTTATCAAACGGTTTTTTGTCTTATTTAGAAATAGTAACGTCATCTTGATATAAGAATGTTCTGCAGCAAAAAAACAAGTCTTATCTGGAATATCATTATGACGAAAACATTATTTTAACCAACTAATGGAATTTCCCTAAAAGACAAATTACAAAACCCACCTGCTTTTGTTGTAACTGGTTGAGCTGTTGTTGTAATGGCTGTAAAACAATAAATTGAAACATAATTTGTTAGACATTCAAACAATACTGTCAATTGTGTGTCGATTAATATTATGTAGTATCATGTCCTATAATATATAGATCGAATTTTTAAGTATCTGGTGCAGAAGAGATAGATTCAATATCATCATTTACGAGTTAGAATCACACAATGTTTTTCTCGCCGTAATCAACATGACCGGTAGACTAGAATTGGCTTTCTCTTCCAAAGCGTATGACGCTATCCCCGTTCAGTTTCCATAAGTAAGTTTTGCTCGGTCTATAAAGTGGTTTGTGGACATGCTTGTCTTTTCTTATCATGGCGATCTTAGTATATCTCGATGAGTTAATTTTAATATCTTCTCGAGCTTTTCCAATCGATCTTATTCAATAGTCAAGTGGTAAAGAAATGAACATGAGAATGAACATAAATTGACTCAAATTCCGATGGAGTGATATGAGGCATGTCACAGATTACACTCTAAATAAAACAAAACATTCTCAAATCCTGTTGTATGCTTCAATCATGTCAATGTAATAAAAACTGACAAATGCAGATCAACAAAGCGAATAAGTTAGATCAATTAGACTGTCAAAGCATCATAATTGGGTTCAGAAATTATATAAATTGAAGAATTTAACATGTTTAAATCAGCTGACGAATGATAGTAATTGTAGCAGTAATGAAATGATATTAAGTTGAATATTTAAAATAAAGGGATCACAAATTAATTTGTCATTTTTCAATGAATAAAGACTTATAGATATAATAAGATGTGGTATGAGTGCCAATGAGACAACTCTCTATCCAAATAATATGTTTATACTTCAGTTTTTATTCAACCGCAAGTTTTTGAGCTGCCTTACTACTCCGATATGATTTCAAATTCAATTACGAGCCTTTTGCATATAAAACGTACTGAAATGATTAAACATTTTCGGGAATGATCCCTTTGGTATTTTCCGTCTCTCTTTTATTTAAAATACAAAAAGTTATAATAGTTTTATCCCAATACCTGAAATATGGGAACTGAGTATGTCGTCGACACAAGTTCTTGAGTGGCAGAAACAGCGTTTACCAGCACTTAATAGATTTGGTACACAATGTGGAGGGAGATGCTGAAAATAAGAAATAAATAAATAAATACAGAATGTTTGCTTACCGTATGATTCATGTATTGACTATGCAACTAAATCATATATATTTTGTCAATAATAGTTCCATGTTAAACGTTGCATTAAATTTTTGCATGAGTATAATTCAGAGGCTTGTACGAATGATACACAAGAAGAACTCTGTTTAATATTTTACATAGGTATGTGGTGCGTTACAGTATCATATAGTACTTCAATTGAAGCAATATTTATTAATTTGTTCTTGAATACCAATGCTATAACTTTTGTACTTTTTCCCGTATTTAATATATAAACTTGTCTGTGAAGTGTTCTCAATTTTATATCCCATGCTTGCCACTTGAAAGTAAGCTACATCATAATAAAATATTAAGAAAATTATGTCTTAAGTTATTTTTTTCAAAATTGAGTTAATATCGAATCATACCTTAGAGTGGTAAGCTACATTTTGTAGCTATAAAACTAGGTTTAATCCACCATTTTCTACATAAGAAAATGGCTGCACCAAGTTAGGAATATAACAATGGTTATCTATTCGTTTGATGCGTTTAATCTTTTAATTTTGCCATTTGTTTAAGGACTTTCCGTTTGGAATTTCCTAGTAGTTTTGTACTTTTGTAACTTTACTTTTCATGTAACTAACCTAACAGCTTAACACAGTGGTGTGAAGCAAAATATACAAAGGAGGGATAAGAGACAAAGGTAAACGTAATTTTACTTTGTTGTTCTAGTTTGATCTAATTTCACTAAGAATATCACACTTCTTAATATATAGATTGGATTGGGTTTTTTTTCTTGTCCTTGTTTCTCTTGAGTTTGCCATAAAACCTGTCTTTGTTTTGTCTTTATTGATGTCAATGTTGATCATTTTGATATAAATAAATCACAAAAAAACTGAACTCAGAGGAAAATCAAATCGGAAAGTCCCTAATCACATTTCAAATTAAAATGACAGAACACATTAAAAACGAATGAACAAGAACTGTCATATTCCTGACTTGGTACAGGCATTTTCAAATGTAGAAAAAGGTTGATTAAACCTGGTTTTATAGCGCTTAACCTCTCACTTTGTACAACAGTGTCGTCAAATTCTGTTATATTTTCAATGATGCGTGAACATATGAATACTTACAACCGTATGATCTTCACATGTAAAATGTAACAGTTTGTGCCTATTCTCTTCTATTACACATTTCTACAAAGGGCATTATTGTAAATATACATTTGGTTTGTATTGGTGATATCTGGGAAGCTTGCATATAAAACACCACGATTATGGTGAGTATCATAAATGTTTCTAAAGACAGAAATTGTATAATGTTTGATGCAAAAAAAAATTACTCTCTTCCTGACATGATGTAGTTATTATCATATATATATATCTATTTGGATTATGTAATGTTTGTAGGTTGGGCTTCGTGTCTTTCGTTATTTATTTTTATTATTGTTATATTTGTTTTATTGTCAACTTTTTTTTTAACAATCTTTTATTTTGTGCGGTTAAGGTGGCTCGGGTGTATTCGAAATTTCTATCAGAAGTGCCGTATTTTTGGTAGTTTTATTCTTTAAAGAAAATGGTTTAAATTGGTCGAAAAAAATAGGGGGTCACGGACCATTTAAGCTCAAAATTTTCCTTTGAAACAGGTATGTAAAAGGGACCATTTTTCAATGAAATGATAGGGGAAATAGAGGTGTTGACATATTTTTTTTGAAATATCAAAAAAACGTTCTATGACAATTGGTCCAAAACTGTTATATGAAAAGCTGGAATATAGCTTCAAAGAATGGGCCAATTAAAAACATAGGTCACGGATACGGAAAAAAAAATATTTTGCCTTAAAACCCAAATTTTGGCGGGAAAATGGTAAAAATGGGTGAAATGTCATTTTGACCCTTTAAAAAATACCGATAAAATGAAAATATTCTATTAGTCACATAACTACAATGATTTAACATTTCTAATCAATCAAAATATTTAAAAAAATTATATCGAATTTACGACAAATACTTTTGTAATTCATGCGTGAAATTATGCGCAGTCGAATAGTCCCGAGCCACCTTAAGTATCTTTTGGTTGTGAAAGATAGTTGGCTACCATATGCATGATATGCATTTAAATGACTTAAAAAATATTTGGCCATTTTCTTTTTCTGCCTGTCCATTTGAAGCGTACATTGCGGTTTATGTTTCATGAATTAATAAAGACAGAACAATTACCTATGTTCATTTATTTCGCTCTTTAGTCACTTGTTTATCGTTTATCATTGGAAATCAAATCACAGCTCAATAATGTTTTTAGATAACAATTAATAATGCTCAATAAAGAATATTATTAACAAATGCTTAAATCGTTCATGTTTGATATGGAACGAATTTCTTTATTATTATTTCTATTAATATTACTTATTATTAATTTGATTCAATAATCGAATGTCGCACATATACATTGCAATACAAAAATACTAGGTTTACATTGTTCTAGTATTGTGATTCATATTTTTTACCGCTAAGTTATCAAATACCTGATGTTTTTTACAGACATTATCTCCACAACGAAATTCTGAAAAAGAAAAGAAAGTGAAAAAAACAATCGAGTTGAGATGACCTTATTGCTTTTTTTTTACCTATGATAACGTTGTTAATTTCCTTTACAACGGCACGTGCACCCTGAGTTTCTTGCTATAACTTTCATATCACTTTATTGTGCTGATAAAGGAAATTATCAGTCAATTAAATCAAATGGAAATTTAATATATAATAGAAATAATTACTCCGTATGTTAGTACGGTGACCAGACCCAATATTTTTTAGATTTAATCGTCAAACATACTATATGCCTAAATTATATATCATTGGATTCGGGAAAAATGAGTACTTTTGAAATAACGATGTCGTCAAAAAGAAATGTGGTAACAGTTTTGCATAAAAAAGGGTCAAAGATCAAATTTTGTTGTTAATTTATTTCTTCCATAATTTTCAAATTTGAAGATATATACAACAATTTAGGTAAAATTTCAAATACAGAAATTATTTTCAAATCATAAAACAATGAATTATCTCTAAAATGAAGGGAAAAAAATAATTAGGAAATCTATTTATTCTGGAAATTGGCTTTTTTCAAACACTTGATCTATTATGCAAATATTCTAATAAAGTTTCAGTAGTTACCTTACCGGCTGACATTCAGCCTCTTTAAATAAAGTCATAATGATTACTTACTTACTTACTTATCAATAAATGATAAATATTATTATTTTAACTGAAGCATGCTATCATGGAGGCGTATTTTGCATAAGCTCATTCATGTAATTCATGAAAACTTCAAAGCACCCAATACCACAAAAACAGTTATATTTCAAAATTCCAACCAAAGAGATAATCACAACAGAATTATGCCAGGAGTATCTTCTGGTTCATCTGTCAAGGAACATGATTTGCAATTTCTATATAATGCTGATCCTTTACAGGAGTAAAGCTCCGGACATGTAGGGTTTTGTTGTGAAAAACACATGATTTTTTACATAAACATTTTCCCTTCAATGAAAACACAAGATCCTGCAAGAATTCTGCTGACATATGCCCATTAAATACACGGGGTGTAATATATCATTTAAATTTCGCGAACCGTATTGTAAAATTGACGTAACAAGGGGGTTAGCAATGTGTAATGCGCTCCAAATTTTTAGTTTGAAACAAAGTACGTAAAACATGCTGTTTCAGTGCTGCCTCACAGGTAGGTAACCTGACTAAACTTGCATCTTTACTGGTGGCAAGCTTGAAGTGCATTGGATAATTACTATGATGAAATGGTTTTAAAGAGATATTTCTGATCATAAAGGTTTGAAATTAACTTCCATGCCCAAGCAAGGGCTTCATCTTTGTCAATATTACCGAAACTCTAAAAAAAAAAAAAACACCGAAATAGTCGTGCGTTTCCTTCAGAGTCTTTTACACAGTTTGTTTACCTAGTCAAAACAGAGACAGTTATGTCGCATCCGGTTAGTGCATGTACAGCAGGCAATAGTTTACAAATTGCTGGGGAAAGACAGACACATAGTTGGTGAATAGGAGAAAGTCTTCGCCCATCCTTTACACTGCTAATGTTCCTCACATGCACCCACAACTCGCTCGTATGCGTCATATATTTATAGTAGTGAACGCACAGAACAATCACATATGTATTAAAGATCCGTATGACTGTTTTTCCACCATTTCCCATTTCTCTAAACTTGGTGTCAAAGTTTAAGACATCGATTATTGACCTCCTCTTGAGTGCTTAACAAATTACGACAGCCATTAACAGTGTTGGTATAATTTGAAAATTTCGGAATTTACAAATGTTCTGGTTATGCAAAGCTCACATCAGGTGGAATCATAGGAGATTTGTGAAAGTTTTGTAGTCAGGAATAATCTGATACACTTTGGTGGTAGTTATAGTGTTTGTGCGGCGTTCCCTTTCGACAGACTTTATAGAGTTGTTCATGACATATCGGTCAAAAACATCTGCTACTGTTTGCGCTATAGAAATACGTTGGGACATATGTTTTAATAGTCAGCTGCAATTTCACCGACTGTTTTAGGTTACCTTTTTAAACATCAATACATCGAACCAATGCCTTACCAACTGTAAGTTGGGAGTAATGGTACAAAGGAAGGTACGTAATAAAATTAACGGTACCAATTTTCTTGCACCAGATGCGCATTTCGACAATACATGTCTCTTCAGTGATGCTCGTGGCCAAAATATTTGAAATCCAAAGCTTATATAAAAGATGAAGAGCTATAATCCAAAAGGTCCAAAAAGTATAGCCAAATCCGTGAAAGGAATCAGAGATTTGCATGAGGGAGATGCATTCCTTAATTTATAATAATTTCTATCATTCTGTAACAGTAAATTTTAATAACACAAAAAATCCGTATTTTCATGCCAGTACCGAAGTACTGGCTACTGGGGTGGTGATACCCTCGGGGACTAATAGTCCACCAGCAGAGGCATCGACCCAGTGGTAGTAATAAAATTAACGGTACCAATTTTCTTGCACCAGATGCGCATTTCGACAATACATGTCTCTTCAGTGATGCTCGTGGCCAAAATATTTGAAATCCAAAGCTTATATAAAAGATGAAAGCTATAATCCAAAAGGTCCAAAAAGTGTAGCCAAATCCGTGAAAGGAATCAGAGCTTTGCACGAGGGAGATACATTCCTTAATTTATAATAATTTCTATCATTTTGTAACAGTAAATTTTAATAACACAAAAAATCCGTATTTTCATGCCAAGTGCTCAAAGAACTTCAGATTCTAATTACTTCAACAAATAAGACTTACATAATTTTCTCCTGGTGTCGTCATCTTGAAAAGGGAAATTGGAATGGGACCTACAGGGTGCGAGAGCACATGTTCTATGATACATCATCTATATTTTGCCACATTCAGTGCACGTCTAAATACAAGTTATGGATGTATGTGACCTAAAAATATTTCCCCCGATTTATATTTAAGGTATGTTCTTGTGGTCATGTTTTCAACATTTTTAGTTTTAACTTTGATATTGGACTATAAAAACTCCTTGAAGGACCTAAGAAAAGTGAACTAGTGATACAATGCTGAGACATGTTCAATCCTTCCTCTACAGCTGTGAGCAAAGAATCTCGAATATCTCTTGTAGCATGCCTTTTCTAGAAGAGATATTGATAAGACATGGAGTCTGGGATTCAACATCAAAGGGATCAGTCATGGATAATTCAGATGGTTCGCAATAGCAATAACATGTTCTTCGTTTCTCTTCATTGCTGTTGGTCTTGTTTCCTCTTGTGAATTTGCATTATTTGCAGCAATTCCAGCCATTTTCAGCGTTACACGACTAAGAGGTCCTAGGAAATGTCTAGTAAGGGTCCATCTAACAAGCGCAGACTTTTCATTTGTTATGCCTACAGTGCCACCTGATCCCATGGGGCTTTTATGACGGTCTTTTCTCTTGCCATGTCGGTCCTTGACCGTTAAATTGTCCATGAGTCTGTCTTTAAGAAAAGTAGCCATCCATAAAAGAAGATCGAATATTCGCAAAGATTTGAAGCATATCGACTATGTAAACTGGCATCCACCTTCATTAAATAGTACGGTTTGTTACAAAAAACATAAGGTTAAATTTGAGATGACGATCGCAAGGAAGTGACCAATTTCCCTCTCGTCCTGCTCTAACATTTGACAGCAAAATGTCTACTGCTTCAAAGAACACATCCCAGTATTTGAATGTAAGTGATACAGCCCTCATTGCTTATATTTATTTATAAGAGGCTGTATATGTGCTTCGAATAGCTCCGTCATATGAGCGTAAGGACTTGTGTTTGGCTTGAATTGCTTAATTAGTGCTTCTGAGAAAAATGAATTTAACATTATTGATTAATAAAGGTATGAAATATTAATAAATGTTAATTAATGTACATTTTGCGTTAAAAATGATGAAATTGAATTGAAACGCACTCTATTCAATGCAAAATATTCGTAGTGTAATTTTTTTACATAAACTCTTTAATAACGGATTAATTTTGCTAAACTTTATTTGAAATCGTTAAAATAAGATGTAACAACAATGTTGTAACAACAGAAATCATAGCATGGACGTTATTTTACAATGTAGACCTTAAAACTTTTCGAAGTCGATTTTTCTTTTAAGTTAACTTACGCACTTCAAAGCCCATTTTACAAAAATTGCACCGTACGATTTTTTTACGACAAGCCAAAATGTTAAGTTTAATATTTGATCTACCAATACTGTGATTTATAGCCGTATAGTCCGAATGACAATTAAACTCCTTAAATAAGCGACTTTTCTTTACTCGGTCACCGTACTAATGTGGGCGAATTTGAATAATGCTACAAAGGAATAGAAATTTCATTAATTCGAAACTGAAAACATCTCTTTCGACGTAAAGTTTTGTTTTCAACCGACCCTTATTGTCAATTTCTAACTGTAGGTCAAGATATAAGGCAGACTAGTATGTATTTGTTGTATTATTTATCTCAAAATTGATTGGATAGTAGCGTGCAACAAACTAGTAGTCAATCAATTTTGAATTAAATAGAAAGTGACATCATCTATAAAGAGATATTGCTAACTTTTTTCCCCTAAGAAATTCTTTGTGAAGTCATTCTCATATCAATAAAGAAACAAATCGACAAGAAGTCTTATTAACCATTAATTTGGCAATACCTTTTTGATTCTATATATTTTGGGAATACTAGTAATTACCGTGAAATGAAATTTCTACTTATAACTAATTTCCATTATCATTCCCAATATGTTATATTGTCATTCTAAGAACAAAGATTTCCGATGTTTATCTCAACGAGATTGATTTTACTTGCTTGATCATGTGTCCGATAGCCAGTCTTTCCCCTTGCCATTTTTTCCGGAGGAAAATATGGATTGATCAATCCCCCCGGAAAAAACTTGGCATGATACAATCATTCCCCCAACGTAAGAAGGGGGAAAAGAGAATCAGCCCCATCCCCCGTAATAGCACGAGAGGCTAATTTTACACCCTTGTAATATAACGTTGGCGACATCGGACTGTTTTTTTTATGTATGAGATAATGCTTCAGTTCATATAAAAAAGCATGCATAGACAGACATAAATTGCGAAAAGATAGATATAGGAAGATGTTGTATTAGTGCCAATGAGACAACTCTCCATGCAAGTAACAATTTATAAAAGTAAATCATTATAGGTCAAGGTACGGCCTTCAACACGGAGCGTTGGCTCACACCAAACAGCAAGCTATAAAGGGCCCCGACAATTACTAGTGTAAAACCATTCAAAAAGGAAAACAACGTTCAAATCTATATAAAAAAAGACGAGAAACACTTATGAACTACATAAACAGACGACAACTACTGAACATCAGGTGTCTGACTTAGAACAAAAGCAGATGTCTATTTATTATGGTTGTGAAACGACAGCTTTTCAATCGGAGATAGATAATAAAATTGAGAATGGAAATGGGGAATTTGTCAAAGAGACAACAACCCGACCATAGAACAGACGACAACAGAAGGTCACCAACAGGTCTTCAATGAAGCGAGATATTCCCACACCCGGAGGAGTCCTCCAGCTGGCTCCTTAACAAATATATATATATACTAATTCAGTGAAGACGTTTTAATTTTGAAGCTTTACTTGCATCATTGAAATACAAGTTTACTCATCATACTAGCCTGTTGTCAGAAAAGCTAAACCTGCAACGTGAATTGTTGTGCCGAAACATATTAAAAATGTTACTTTGGTGTTAACTAATAAACTCCAACGAATAGTTATCAAAGGTACCAGGATTATAATTTAGTACGCCAAACGCGCGTTTCATCTACATAAGACTCATCAGTGACGCTCGTATCAAAATATTTATAAAGCCAAACAAATACAAAGTTGAAGAGCATTGAGGATCCAAAATTTCAAAACGTTGTGCCAATTACGGCTAAGGTAATTTATGCCTGGGATAAGAAAATCCTTAGTTAACGAAAACTTTTTGGCATTTCAAAGCATGAGGGTATTAGTATGGATTTTACACTTACATGTAGTAAGTTGTCAGATCAAAAGAATGCATGTAAATGTCAGCATGTTGAAGATTCGGACGATCAGACAAAACAGCACAAAAAAAAATTACAAACGGGTAAAAATATAGATTGACTGATGGACATGTAGGCACAGTATGGAAGAAATTCCCTGCTGGTAGGGTAGACATATTGACAGATTGATTGACACATAAACAGTCTGGTGGACATGTTGTCAGACTTGGAAATGTACACTGACTGGAAAACATGTAGATAGAGTATTGAACACGGAGAAGAACTGGTGGACATGTAGACAGAACAGAAGACAAAAAAACGGACTGATGAATACAGACCGTTGAAAATGTACACGGACTAGTGGACACAGACATACTGGTAACCATAACGACAGACTTGTGGACACATAGCAAGACTGTGAAGAATGTAGAAAAACTAAGGGACTATTAGAAAGAATGGTGAAAATATAGACAGACTGGTGGACACATAGACAGACTGACGAACAATTGTATAATTTAAATGTAAATTGACAATTAGTATTTGTCAGCATAAAAAAACTAATTCCAACTCTGTTGGATTTAATTTTCCGACTCATAACATTTGATAAAATGTATCATATGGGGGTAAGATTGACAGGGCGAAAAGTGACTATATGTATACTGTTTGCCAAATTTCCGCGGGGGAAGAACAGCAATGATCCTAAATTTCCCCATGGGTAAGAATGGCTATGTAACACCGGTACGTCCCAATGATAACATGTTCATCGCTATTTCATTTATGACGACGTTGTTGATTTTATTGACAATCGGCTGAAAAAGGGAATTATAAGTAAGTAAGATTTTTTTGTAAAATAGTGATAATGATAAATAAGACATTTTTCAATATTATATGTTTTCTTCTAAAAACAAATTTGTTTAGAAATCGATATGTAATTGTTTTTTTCCCTAAGTTTTAATAATGTCTAAGTAAAAGAGTGGTACAGTATTTTTGATACTATCTATAACTCCTCTTTGGTAACATGACATCATGTTAACACGGATTACATTTATTTTAATGATCTAACTTATGTATTGATTGTAAATGTTTAATCCTCTGTTTGTATTTGTAAACACAACGGTTTTTTTTTTACCTTTTGTTCATAAACTTTGTATTTGATATATAAAAAAAAGTAAAAACACAAAAATATTGAACTCCGAGGAAAATTCAAAAAGGAAAATCAAAAATCAAAAGGCAAAATCAAAAGTCCAAACACATCAAACGAATGGATAACAACTGTCATATTCCTGACTTGGTACAGGCATTTTCTAATGTAGACAATAGAAGTTTGGAGATCAAATGTTCTTGATGCACAGTACACAAACCCCCATTACAAGGAATCACACTCTTTTGAAAGTCAAGAAATAAAATTTCTCTATCTACATTGAACTTTAGAGTAGTCAAAAATGTCTTATATTTATCTGATTTGAAACCACATATATCTATTAGGTAATCTATGTTTGTATGTTATCATTTTTTGTGGTATTTTTCTTGTAATGTTGTTAATAATACAGTAATATCAGCTTTTATGTTCTCCCGATTTGCTTAATTAAGTTTCATGATTTTTCTAGGTAGTTCCCGTACCCTTTTCAAGCACGTGTCAATTTCAAGGTATACTATATCATGGTCTGCCTTACATTGGTGGTAAAGTTGTCATTTTGTTTACACTTAATGGATTGTTAGTGAAGAACAGATCTAGGGTTCTGTCTTTGCGTGTTTCTATGTCTACCATTTGTTGTAAATTATGGTCAAAAGCTATGTCTAGGAGTTGTTGGTGTAATTTTTGTTCTGGTTTTTCAGCAATAATAGATTGAACTGACCAATCTATTTGGCCTTAGTTAAACTCTCCTCCAAGCCATATGTTAGAATTTGAGATGTTTTTGATTTTTGTTAAAGAACTATTTAAGTTTTCAAGGGATGTTCCATCATCTGATGGGGGTCGGTAATAACATCCGAAAAATATCTGTTTAGTGCAAGAGATGTTAATTTCCGCCCATACGTTTTCACAATCTTTTTTGGAGCTTATAAACTCTTTGGTGATAGCAACTAATACTCTGTCATATCTTTTTCCTTTGTTGTTTTGTGTTCTATCTTTTCGGTACAGATTGTAAAGGTTTGGTGGAAAAAAGATCATGTGATTGTATATTTGGATTTAACAAAGTTTCAGTACTTATGATTATATCAGGATTTGCAGAGTTAATAATTTCTTCAAGTTCTGTTTTTTATTACTTATAATTTATTGATACATTCTGTACAGATTATTGTTATTTAGTATATTTCGGATGATTTATTGAAAAATAACACAGTTGTGTATGTTACAAAATGATAGGTTCGTTTATTCAGTAAAATTTTTGAGAGGAGGATCATAAACTCTGTAATAGTCTCAATGATTGTTTTTTTAACGATAAAAAAAGTTAAATAACGCTAAACAATCGATGGGCCAGAGCACCTTTCTGAATTACTTTAATCTGGGACGCTGACATATTTTAAAACCAAGAATGTATTAAAACAAAAACAGAGCAAAAATGACATAAAAAGAGTCAAACGTATCCGAGGTCAACTTTTCCTGAGGAAATTGACCCAATAAAGTTTTTTTTTTTAAACTTCCGTTTTTTGAGTAAGTTTTATCTATGAGATAGCTGAAGTATATATCTGCTTCATAAAATATAATTATATAAGCCTAAAAAAGGATATAAAATATTTGGTCTGTAATTTCATGATTTCGTATGTGGTGCCACACCTTGCCTTTAGCCTTCTTTTTGTAAAGTGAAGTACATGGAATATGCAGAATAGTAAAGGATATAAACAATTACAGATTCCGTAATACTATTTTACTGTTTTATCATTGTTCGACTTCTTAATCATATGCATACATTGTACAACGATAACATTTTTGTTTTTAAAATCAGGGATGAATACATAGATCACGTAGAAATATTACGCTATCTGTGACAAAAGGTGAAACAAAAGTTGTACCTAAATACATGCCTTTTTGATTATATAGTTATCTTAGTATTTTTACATTATCGGTTCTGAACATGAATACGTGTTTACTTTGAATTAATTATTGGTTCTTACGCACCGTTTCATACGATTATGTGTTTACATTCCAGCTAACTGACAAAAGGGTCTGTTTAAGAATAGATATGTATTTATTGAATATATGTCTAATATATAGTTTGAATAAAAGGAACAATAATAAACGAATGTTTGTTTTTCGAAACTAAAAGTTATATACAAGTATATATAGTGCCTTAAACATTTGAAATAGAATATAATAACAATGTTATCATGACATGAATAACAATGATATGGTCATTTTTATACTGTTTGTAAAAGTATGAATTATTCGAATTTTATTAGGATTTTCTTTTCTAAGGCAAAGATTACCTAAGTCGTATAGGCACTTTTTTTTGGAATTTTGGATTCTCAATGCTCTTGAACTTCATACATGTTCGGCTTTCTAACTATTTTCATCTTAGCGTCACTGCGGAGCCTTATTTAGACGAAAGCTCATCATAACTTTTATAAGTTATACTATTATTACTGATGACTTTTAAAAAAAATTACCGAATATTGAAGATATACATACTTACCTGTAGAATCAAGTAGAAATGAAGTCGATAATCCAATACTCAGCCATACTACAAACAGTATAAAAACATAATACATTGTCTGCCTATACATGTTTCTGAAATAGTGACGAGACAATCTAAGACAATAAGTAATACTTAATTGGGAACAAGACAGAACGAACTTCATGATTTGTAACAAGTCATTCTACAAGACATCAAGTTATACATGATTGGGGACAAGACATTATAAAAAGGTAATACATGATTGGGGACAGGAAGTGCTAAAAGACAACAAGTAATACATTATCATGGACAAGACATTCTAAAAAAGTAATACAATAATGGGAACAGGATAATCTAAAAGACAACAAGAAATAAATGATGGGACAGGACATTCTAAAAGACAACAAGTAATACATGGTTGTGGACATGACATTCTAAATTATTTTTCATTTTAAATGGGTTAAAGGATATTTCGAATATTATGTTTCGATTACATACATATCCCAAAAGACCAATCAAATTGAGAATGGAAATTGGGAATGAATTAAAAAAACAGCAACTCGACCACAGAGCAGAGAACAACACAAGGCCACGAACGAGTCTTCAAAACAGAGTGAAATCCTGCATACGTAGGCGGGTTTCAACTGTTATCATAAACAGTACGTGTACTACTTGCTCAACAATGCTGCAGGTTAAACATTTTTTGTGATATCTCATCCCCCTTATACCTAGCCATGTCGAATAACGAAACACCCATCATAAAGCACAGTAAAGTTCAGTTTAAAA
The DNA here is from genome assembly GCF_963676685.1 of Mytilus edulis. NCBI lineage: Eukaryota > Metazoa > Mollusca > Bivalvia > Mytilida > Mytilidae > Mytilus > Mytilus edulis. The sequence goes on from NC_092345.1 coordinate 5,891,596, forward strand.
TAATTCCGAGTCCGATGTCAGAACAGGTAACAGAATAATCTACATAAATTAAAAAGGGACTAATAGCATATGCTGACATGCCAGCACCAGACCTCAATTAAACTGATTGAAAGATTATGTTTGCATCATATCAAAACTAAGAAAAATCCCCCCCCCCTCCGTTAGGGATTAAGTATCATACCTCATAAAATATATGAGCAGATCATAAAAGAGGGACGAAAGATACCAAAGGGACAGTCAAACTCGTAAATCTAAAACAAACTGACAACGCCATGGCTAAAAATGAAAAAGACAAACAAACAACAGTACACACGATACAACATAGAAAACTAAAGAATAAACAACACGAACCCCACCAAAAAACTAGGGGTGATCTCAGGTGCTCCGGAAGGGAAAGCAGATCCTGCTCCACATGCGGCACCCGTCGTGTTGCTTATGTGATAACAAATCCAGTAAATAGTCTAATTCGGTAGGTCACATTCAGGAAAGGGAAGGGGATTGTAGTTACGACGTAAGGAACATATCCGATATCATTTGTGATACGGTTATTCCATAACGGTCAACCAACTCGTGATGGCGTCCGTAAAATTTACGAAGGGATGATTTCAACTTCACCATTTGGAACTCTTGGTTTAATAGCTTTCTTGTGAGCAGCAACCCTCTATCAAGAAAATCATGATAGGAAATGCAAGCACGGGAATATTGTATCAATTGGGAGATATATACCCCGTATGCAGGTGCTGCTGGGATGTTGCTACTTAGAAATGGAAAGTTCACAATTGGAAAGCTGAAATCATCTCTTTTGTCGTAAAGTTTTGTTTTCAACCGACCCTCATTGTCAATTTCTAGATGTAAGTCAAGATATGAGGCCGACTTAACTGTATCTGTAGTATCCTTTATCTCTAGCTCGATTGGATAGATGCGTTCCACATAGTCACCAAATTTTGAATTATTTAGTGAAAGAACATCATCTATATAGCGAAAAGTAGAGTTAAAGGATAGTGCTAACTTCTTATCTTTCTTCCTAAGAAGTTCCTGCATGAAGTCAGCCTCATAATAATAAAGAAACAAGTCGGCAAGTAGAGGGGCACAGTTGATTCCAGTAGAGGGGCACAGTTGATTCCCGTTGATTTCCATAACCTGTATCATGTTTATTTCGATGCAAAGACCCTACGAATGAATCAATATTAATACAAAAATATGCATTATTTAATGATCTGACAAAAGTATCATAACTTTATCCCTTCCGAATAAGTCTGTTTATAGGTTCGGTGACCTTTTGAGGTGAACGTTGTCATTTTTGTGGTTGTATAGAACATTGTCATAAAAGATTGGATGTAAAATACATGAACGTATAAGATGTCTGCATGTTGATTAATATTTACTAAAGATGTCCTTGTATCGATGATAAGATTTAGTAAAAAGTGAAATCTTAAAATACTGACCTCCGAGGAAAATTTTTACTGTCATATTCATGACTTGGTACAGGCATTTTTTATGTAGAAAATGATGGAATCAACCTGGTTTTAAAGCTCACTGAACCTTTCACCGGTATGACAGTCGCATCAAATTCCATTGTATTGACAATTTATGTACTATTTTGTGATATCGAAAATACTAGTGTATTGATTTTTCAAAAATACAGAGATGACTTTCATTAAAATCAAATACGTTGTTAAAAACACGAGGGATCGAACAAGTTAAGCATATAATCACAATACGAATGATCGTGTATATCCTCTTTAACCAACAAAATTACGATAAAGTATTTTTTCTTGTTTATTACATTCTCCTGTTTTTTGTCTGATTTTGATCGAAAGATCCGATGGAATCTTACAGCACCTGTAAGATATCTACATTTTCCAATAAATTTTTTTTTTGTTATGTTTCTGTAACGTTTATCATTGTATAAATCTATTCTTTTCACTTGAGTTCATTGGGACCTATAATGACCTTTAACAAACAGGAAGTAGTTAAAAATTATGTACCATATATCTGCATATACCTAAGCGCTGTTAAATAAAGGCAACAGTAGTAATATAACAATCCTGGTACCTTTGATAATTATACCGCTGTTCAAAATTCATAAATCGATAGAGAAAAAACAAATCCGGGCTACCAACCAAAACCGAGGAAACGCATCAAATGTAAGTAAGAGAACAACGATCGACACAACAGAGACACAACACCAAAATGTAACACACACAGAAACGAACTATAATGTAACAATGGCCATTTACATGTCTTATTTCATTGACAAATATGTTGTTAAACCTACAGATAAGGTCAATAACAACATTGTTCATCTTTGTTAATCCTATTATGAAATCTACTTGATAACTTAAATATGTAATGACAGCTAATTTTGAATATCAAAACATTCACCCAAGGAATTATGATAAGGAAAATCCGGAACAATCAAAGGTCTGATCTATTTTCTTTCCTTTAAATGTCTGTACCAAGTCAGGAATATGATAGTTGTTATCCATTCGTTTGATGTGTTTGTGTTTGTGTTTGTTTTTGAGCTTTTGATTTTGTTATTTATTATGGACTTTTCGTTTTGAATTTTCGTCAGAGGTTTTTTTTTGTTTTGAATTTTATTTCGCACTACACTTAAATAATATTTTGCGATATGATAGTTGTTATCCATTCGTTTGATGTGTTTCTGTTTGTGTTTGAGCTTTTTGCTATTTATTGTGGACTTCGTATTGAATTTTCTTCAAAGTTTTTTTTATTTCGCAATACACTTAAATAATATTTTGCGATCGAGCTTTGATTCACAAATCGTTTGGAGAAGATGTTTTCACAGCAATATCAATTTTATAAGCACCCAATACAACACCCCAAATTTCTGTGACCATATCTCATCTAGAAGATTTATGAATCAGTACTCGATCAATTAAATATTAGTTGAGTGTAGTGAAGTTAATAACATTGATCACAAAATATTAGGAAAATCTGTTATATCACAGATATAGCATACACTCTTGCACTATCATACACATTTGACACTGCTACTCTTATCACTAGAACACCTCATAATAAATCTAAGACAGATAGTTGAATTGTAGTTCATACAAACTAATTGTTCACGTACATACAAAATCTTAATTTCTCCTTTTCAATTTCGAACATAAGGTTAACGCCTAAAAATGTTATAAAAGTAGACATAAACCAAAATGATTACAATCACCCTATTTGGTTATGTGCAGATTAAGAAAAAATCTTCAAAGTAGTTTTTTTCAAATGTACTCCTTGAAATTGCCATCTTACATTGATGAAACCATTTGAAAAATAACCTTGCAGTTGAATTATCTGTTTTAATAATTTGTAGTATTTATTTTCTCTAAAATACATTATGATGTGTACTTTACGTGTACCTGATGACATATCTTGAAGAAAGACATATTATTTGGATTTTCATATTTGTAATTCGTTTATTTTATATGCATTTTGATTTTTTACAAATATCTTTTCGTAGGTCTTACATTAATTTAAATAAATGACCTTTAAAACATGCTTACCTGCAAGTAAGACAACAAAATTATTAGGATCCATTATCTTGCATGCCTTGATATGAATGACCTCAATTGGTTAAGATTGTATCAATGACTGTGCATTCTGTTACATTCTGGTAATCTTCTTATCGAACGATTTAACAGTGGTAAAGCCACGGAGCAGTTCTGCGCCTCCTTCCATATGACGTAACGGCCAAAAAATCAAGGTCGACAATCGCGATTTTTACATAGACGGCGACAGTATCGCGCCATCTCGGTACTTTGTTCACATCGTGTACGTGTGATTTTTCAAGAAATATACTATTAAAGACAATTAAACTTGTGTCATTTCATCATTGATTAGTTATATAGGTAAGTTTTACAGGTGACTATGCTATATTTTCTTCTTCGGAGGTTTTATTTTACAAGAAACAAACATCTGAAAATGGCAAGAGACGTTGTTATTTTGGAAGATAAAAATATGGCGGGTGTTTTCCGCTTCTGAAAATAACTGACACATTCGCATCCTATTGGCTATTTAAATATAAATGACCAAAAATAGTATCTATGATGATAGGAGTCCCTAAATATTTGCATAAATACCCATCACTCCTTGTCAAATTGTAACTGAGGCTGCGAAAAGGAAGCACATAAATCGACGCCATTTTTCAACAGATTAAGGTTTTTGAGCTCACGAAATCCTACTATTATTACTTTTAATGGTTAGTAGAAAGATATGAACATTATCCATAACATAATTTATTGATCAGATCGGGTTATGGCTATATGTTTGCCTCTTTTTCGATGCTGAAATCCATTAAATTCTCACAGACCACACGAAATAAACGCCCCTTTCTCAGCCCGCGACTTCAATTTTGATTAAAACTTGAATTTTGGCATGTCAATGTTAGCATTTAAATTTTAATTAAATTATTACGGTTGTGTAAAGCATTTGTGCTGATTTGTTTGGTTGTCTCGAATAGTTAAAAGGTTAATTAAATGGTTTTATATTATTATTATTGAACCCAAAATGTGTGTGACAAAAAACAAAAACAAACAAAATAAAATTATAGGAAAAATATAACTACATAAGTATAGTTTAATTTTATCCTAAACCTCTATTCATCATTGCTTACAGATAGTACAGGATGAGGGTTCACAAAATAGGGAACCAGGGGTGGATACAGCCATTTTGAAAAGGGGGTTACCTAGCCTACCCAGGATAAAGGTGGGTTCCAACTACATGTCCCCTTTCAAATGCATTGATTGTCCATAAAAAGGGGGGATTCCAATCCCGGAACCCTATCCCTGGATCCGCCACTGGGAACTATGGCTTAAAGTATAAAAAATTGGAGAACTATGACTAAAGGAACAAAGAATAGAGAAAATTGACTGTAATAAGGAATAGATCAAATGACATGCTAGTCAAAATAATTATGACGTCTGACAAGGTTATTTAATTTTTTATCTGGGACACCTTCCTACAAAACCCAGAAAAAAATTATAAGATATCCTAGCCATATACATGTATGTACTGTAGTATATGAAAAAAAATAAAAGATATAAAAAGTCAACTTGATGGTCTTTAATGATTGATTAGGTGTGAAGGACTGAAACAGAAAGGTTATAAAATCGTTCAGTTCTCCTAGACATGGTGAGGTATCTTGAGGTCTCTCAAATGGCCTATCATGACTTGACTTTTCACTGTTTTTCTGAAGTGTGGTAACCCCTGCACCTAAATAATTAATTTCCGGTAGTCTCTCTTTTTTCATACTTTTTTTTATGAAAAGTCTAAACTAATATTCAAATTAGAAAAAAGAAAACTAAGCAACTTGAACCCACAACATACAATTGATATCAGGTGTTCTGGAAGAGTAAGTAGATCCTGCTCCTTGTGTAGTATTAGGAATGAGATGTCCTGGTGCCCTTTTCCTATATATGTAATCACATGATTTTGCAAATTATTGCAATTGTGTGCTTTTAAAATGGAGTAAAATGTGTGAAAAAGTATCATATTGCAGAAAAATCAGCACACAGATAAAGGAATGGTATGATTCTGAGTAAACTATAGATCCTGTGTCCAAGCTTTGTTTTCTTATTGATTGGTGTAAAATAAAAATGTGGGTCAAGCATTAATATCGATGCAACAAAACAGGATCACCAAAATCAGAGTGAGACTTTCATATGCCAATTTCAAAGTAGACCTTAGAAGTGATAATGCATTTTGTTAATGGTTTAAATGGTCATATAGCTCTAACATGTATTAAGAATTGGATGTACTAGGCATTGGACATTCCTATTGAATGTTAATCTCAAGTTCTCAAGAGTTAAACATGCCCCAGGGCCCAGACACACTCAAACATGAATGGTTCGTGTACACCATCAAGGATATGTGGCTTTATATGCATGATAAGGACAGGACAGACATTTTTAAACATGTCTGAGTGTCAACTTCCAACTTGCTTAGTTTTTTTTATATAAACAACAAACGAAGACTAAAAATCAAGTGAACATTATCGATGCATCAGATTGATAGCTGTTGATTGGTACTTTTATAAATTGACAACCCCCGGAACCCCCCCCCCCCCCTTTCTGGATCCGCGCCTGCAAGTTGATTCCAGATTAATATTTACTGAATCAAAGAATGACTGTAACCATTACCCTAAAAAAAAAAATGGCTTAAAACAAAGATTAACTGAGTGCTTACACTTTGCACTTGCGTAGGCTTTTTATCCAGACAATAACTTTTGACTTACCCCTTGCTGAAATTTTTGAAAATTGGGAAAAAAAGGGGGGTACTTCCAGACAACTGAAGTCATTTATATGGACAACTTCGTTCATAGATTAACCCAGTTTCAATGTACTACATACATCTGTTACACACTGCAGCATAATTAAATAACTACAGATAATGTAATACGAGGAGTTTGAGCAACATGAAAAACATCAACAAATGACGGTGTAAAGCCTTCAACTAATCATCATTTTTAAGTTAAATAGATTTAAAATCCTCGAAACATCATCACCCTTCATTGTCTCAATCAATTTCGTGGTTAAAAACTGTTGTATATGACATAATTTGCTTAATTTTGCGCCGAAATAACTCCAAAAACGTTTGAAATGTGTTGCATTTTGACCTCCGGTTGAAGTATTTATTATGTAAACAAGACTCATAGTGACGGGGAATCCTATACATAGTCATGTGCCCATATGTTTCTGGGTCACATTTATTTATATCTCGACCAATGAAAAGCTTTAGGATGCATTTGTGTCCGTTCCTAGTAAACAGGGGGATTACCCACGGTTTTTTGGAAATCTACAGAGGACGTCTTTTGATTTATCATATTTCAGTAACGGAGCACTTATTTTAATACCTATTTTGGCAGTCGTGTGACAAAATCTATTCTAATGAAAAATTAACCTCAAATACTGATGGATGTTAAGTTGTTTTAATAAATTTATTGTCTGAAGCACAGGATATGTTTTTGTTTACACGCTGGTTACAGCGCCACCTCGAAATTTTTAGATTATCTCCCCTTTCCCGCGTGACCACCGGAAGGAGCTCTTCAATGTCACTGGCTTTCCCACTGTAAAGCCCAATAATTATAAACCTCAAATAGCTAAACCTCTCACGTGTATGACAGTTGAAAAGAATGCCATTATGTGTGAGCAAGAAAAAAGAAACATGATGGTAGAAACGTCAAAAAAAGGGTACAGCCGTCAACATGGTAATATAATTCTAACCTGATCAATATAAAAAAGTAACTTTTTCAACAAGGCCACACAAAATGGCAGATCGAAAAGGTACATAAACAGATATGGAAGACAAAAATACAAAATTGACCATAGCACAATGGCGGGATGTACAAGTACATATCAATGTCATAAATATATAATCAAAAATGGATAAACAATAAAAGTTAAAATATACAAGGACACAAAAGGGGACAAGTAGTAAAGAGGATTAACAATGTCAGTACATAGAAGCTATACTTCAAGACCAAAATATTCCAGATTACTGATCATAGTGATGTGAATGTATAAGCTGATCTTGTTAAATTTCAAAAGGAACATAATGTACTCTGATACAAATTTACATATTCTTGTTTGTAAATCAGACAAATAAATTCATGAAAATTGCTGAAAGATGCGGAAAGATATACTAAACGACAAAATAAAATAAAATTCATGCAAAGATTCGTGCACATTTTTTTATTGTTTATAATTGTGATATTTTCAATGTTAGATTATTGTTTTAAGAAATTCCAATAGCTTTTTCCCAAACTTGTGCGCTATAATTTAGTTGCGTAATAAACATAACGGCAACAAATCGTTTCTAACAGAATTATTGCAATTGTTTCCTCTACTTCATCAACTCATGTGATATGTTCTATCATTGGTGGGTCTAGGTGGGTGCTCAGAGGGCTGGAACCCATTTTCTGTGAATGTTATTGTATATTTTTTGGTTTTTTATTATGTGAACGTTAATTATGTTCTTCCGGGTTGACATTGCCAATTTTTTTTTTCACCGTTACTGTTTGTAATTCATCCAGACCTGTCTATGCATCAATCAATGACGAAATATAAAAAGATATCATCGGTGGTGCTGCAGGTAAGAATATATGTAAGCAATGAGGTATTATGATACAAATGTCAAAAAGTAGACCATTAATTTTTTTATTTTTAGTAAGATTTAGAGTCATCATTATGAAACAATCTATTTTATAAACTGATTTCAATAATACAATTTTGTAGCGCGTAAGACATATAAATAAATTAGAAGTACTGTATATCACCACAACACATAAAACATGGTACCTCATCTCATCTTATCTTACTCGTTCAGCATATATGCCTGCTGATCAAGAGAAAACTATTGAACATTTTAAATTCAAAACTAAACAAAAAAAGATGAAATTGAAATATTATAACAAGAACGAAAACGTTTGAATTAAACTCATGACCATAACGATAATGAAAAAATCCATATACATGATATTCAGATAAAATAAAGGGAGGACAGATAAGATCAACAGTTCAATGGCAAGATGAGAGCTACAAAGATACAACATATTACTTGGGATTTGAAAAATATAGACAAAAAAAGGAAAAACATTTCTGCTTTTCATTGTATGGTGACATGCAAATTTGAACCAGAAAAAGGTGTAAAACATCTAATTTTGAGATATGTAGTAACTGCAGACCAGTTTATATATATATCTGAATATATATGTTTGAGATAACATTTCTATTAATACTGATTTTTCTAGTTTTGCAGATCTGCAATGAGCAATTATGTCTTGATATAATATTAAGGGATCTTGGTAGAACTCATCCAATAGGAAAAATCAAGAACGGTAAAATGTATGCTAGATAGATATAGGAAGATGTGGTGTGAGTGCCAATGAGACAACTCTCCATACAAATAACAATTTAAAAAGTAAACCATTATAGGTTAAAGTACGGCCTTCAACACGGAGCTTTGGCTCACACCGAACAACAAGCTATAAAGGGCCCCAAAATTACTAGTGTAAAACCATTCAAACGGGAAAACCAACGGTCTAATCTATATAAACAAAACGAGAAACGAGAAACACGTATATATTAAATAAACAAACGACAACTACTGTACATCAGATTCCTGACTTAGGACAGGTGCAAACATTTGCAGCGTTTCTTGCATAGAACACGTCAATTGGTATTCTCAAACAAAAACGAAGATAACCTACCGAGATACCGCTATGGACTCCTTAAACATTCTATGTTTTTCAAAATTATTAACATCTATTTCTTCAGCAATCAAAGACGGGCTTCAAAGTTATTGTGAAACTGCCTATTCTAGAGGGGGCGTGAATCAGATGTGGATACTTAAAAATCCCAAAGATCTTTTAGAGTACATACAATCTAACTCTCTTTCATCTTGTAATAGTATTAAAACATGTGACTGTTCTACTCTTTACACTAGCATTCCATATTCCAAACTAAGAGACAAATTGAAAGAGTTGGTTTTGCTTTGCTTCATAAAAAAGAATGGCCAACGTAGATACAAGTATCTTGTCTTAGGGAGGGATAAATCCTACTTTGTAAAGGACCACTCTGATTCAAACAAAAATTTCTCTGAAACTGATATTATCAAAATGTTTGATTTCTTGAATGACAACATATTTGTTACGTTCGGAGGACGTGTTTTTTAACAGACTGTCGGCATTCCAATGGGAACAAACTGTGCTCCTCTACTTGCTGACTTGTTTCTTTATTATTATGGGGCTGACTTCATGCAGGAACTTCTTAGGAAGAAAGATAAGAAGCTAGCAATATCCTTTAACTCTACTTTCTGCTATATAGATGATGTTCTTTCACTAAATAATTCAAAATTTGGTAACTATGTGGAATGCATCTATCCAATCGAGCTAGAGATAAAGGATACTACAGACTCAGTTAAGTCGGCCTCATATCTTGACTTACATCTAGAAATTGACAATGAGGGTCGGTTGAAAACAAAACTTTACGACAAAAGAGATGATTTCAGCTTTCCAATTGTGAACTTTCCATTTCTAAGTAGCAACATTCCAGCAGCACCTGCATACGGAATATACATCTCCCAATTGATACGATATTCCCGTGCTTGCATTTCCTATCATGATTTTCTTGATAGATGGTTGCTGCTCACAAGGAAGCTATTAAACCAAGAGTTCCAAATGGTGAAGTTGAAATCATCCCTTCGTATGTTTTACGGACGCCATCACGAGTTGGTTGACCGTTAATGAATAACCGTTTCACAAATGATATCGGATATGTTCCTTACATCGCAACTACATTCCCTTTCCCTTTCATGAATGTGACCTACCGAATTAGACTGTTCACCGGATTTGTAATCACATAAGAAACACGACGGGTGCCACATGTGGAGCAGGATCTGCTAACCCTTCCGGAGCACCTGAGATCACCCCTAGTTTTTTGGTGGGGTTCGTGTTGTTTATTCTTTAGTTTTCTATGTTGTGTCATGTGTGCTGTTATTAGTTTGTCTTTTTCATTTTTAGCCATGGCATTATCAGTTTATTTTAAATTGATGAGTTTGACTGTCCCTTTGGTATCTTTCGTCCCTCTTTTCAAAAAGTTGTGCGCACAAGTTTAAAAGTTGTGCTCACAAGATTTAAATTTCATCTTTGGCACTTAAGGGGCTCTGTACTTTATAGATTGATTTGATCTACAGTTAAAAAAGTATATTATATATATAAGAAAAAAAGAAAATGTGGTATGATTGCCAATATAACCTTTTTTTCCAAATTTGATACTTGCAAGTGATCCTTGTACATGCACTGTTTTTTTATATTTTCATATGTTTTCATTCTTACCATTCAAAGTCAACGATTAAATCTCTTTTCTTTTAAACAGCCCTTTTTAGACATTAGTGTCAGATCAAATTTTTTTAATGAGTAGTGACGCCATCACACATAGAATTACATCAGGGCTATTTTACGGAAAACTAGTGGAGTATTTACAAGAAAAGTGGTAAAAATACATGTCAATATGTATGATGTATATAATTTTAATTTATACTATGGTTTTGTAGCTTAGTTGAAAAACAATTATCCATGCTGAAAAACATTTTAACATTCTAAAAAAATTGAGAAAGGAAATGGGGAATGTGTCAAAGCGACAACAACCCGACCATTGTTTATTTGTCTGATATACGTAAATATGGTGATGTTGACAGGAGATGTTGAATCAATTCCAGGCCCTGCGAATACAGTTGACATTTCAGACCAAAGTATATCAATTTTCCACTGTAAAATACGCAGTTTGAAAAACAAACTGGATTATATTTCAAGTGTTATAGAATACTTCGATATCATATCTTTTTCTTAAACTCATCGGGTCCCTATTCTTCCCAACGAAAACATAGCATTCCTGGGATTTTTAACACCAATACGGAAAGACAGGATATCCGATGGAGATAGAATTATTATGTTTTATCATACATTTAGTAGTAAATACATGTGTACAATAGTTCTTTATATTTGATAAATGGCCTGCTGTTTAATCCATATCGGGCAAGTTTGATGCGCACCCTTTATCATACCCTTTATCACACCCCTACCCTTTATCGCACCCTTTATCACACCCTTACTCATTTTTCTTTTTCTATTTTTTTTTAACTCCGTTTTTATTGATGCAAGCTTCTCTAGAAAAAAATTCTTGAAAATAAATGAACGGTCATTCGGACGTGACAAAATAAACAACATATTTTTAAAACAACAGCACGCATATTGTAAGGTAACCCAGGTGCGTCGGCTGAGTAATTGAGCAGTTCTTTAAAAGCTTTTAAAACAAGACAAAAGTAGAACTGAAGGTAACCAAGGTGCTAGGGACCAGAAAGCAGTTCATATATACTATCCTGTTGAAATATATGATAAAGCGTAAAAAACATGGCAAAATCCATATCACATGCCGTATCACCTTCGATCAATATCATCACTCGGGCTTAAAGACCCTCTGACTGATATTGGTATCTCGGGATGATACGGCATATGATACAGATTTTTCCAATTATTATTCTCTATTAATATTGAAATAAAGCGGCGCCTAGATTTGCAGCATGATAGTCTAGAAATTGTGAGGTTTAAATTGAAAACAAAATTGCACGTGATATTGATTAACATGACTTTTTGATCTTAACTCTTTTCATCGTTCAATTATGAAAACGAAACGCGCGTCTGGCGCATTAAAATATAACCCATATACCTTTGATAATTATTTACACCACTGGGTCGATGCCACTACTGGTAAACGTTTCGTTCCCAAGGGAATCACCAGCACAGTAGTCAGCACTTCGGTGTTGACATGAATATCAATTAATGTATGGTCATTTTTATAAATTTCCTGTTACAAAACGTTGAATTTTTCGAAAAAAAAACTTTGAATTTTCTTATCCCAGAAATTAGCCGTATTTGGCACAACTTTTTGGAATTTTAGGTCCTCAATGCTTTTCAACTTTGTATTTGTTTGCCTTTATGACAATTTTGATCTGAGCGTCATGAATGAGTCTTATGAAGACGAAACGCGCGTATGACGTATTACATTATAACCCTGGTACCTTTGATAACTATTTGGTCGCTGTACGTTATGGTGTTGAAAACGGCATTACACGAAACTAATCTTATTATTTGTTTGGGTGATCTACATAAAACATTCCTACTAAACCTACCTGTATAAGTGATATATTATTTATAAATGGTATATTTAATACAAATAACGATGCTTCTCATATTGATTCACGAACTTGTTCGTTGTCCTTATTAGACCCAGTATTAAAAACTGATTCCAGTTATTTTATTGACTCGGGTAATTTTCTTATCAGTAGAGATTTAAATGATCATGAAGGTACTTTCATAACGATAAAAGCGGGTTCAGTAACTCCAAGAGTTTCAAAGTACAATATGATACTTTAAAAGAAGGAATTAAAACTTAATGAAACTGAAGGTTTTGGAGGTCTAATGGAAGAAATTACTAATACTTGATAATGATATTGACGTCCATGAATCTTGCAATATATTAATGCACGAATTTTTGAAAGTGCCTGAATCTTGCATTCCGCAAATAGAAGTAATTATTCGATCTAATGATAAAATCTGGTTTAATTCAAATATCCGTAAAGAAATAAGATAAAGATACAAGTTTTGGAAAATATATTAAAAAAATGTGTTGACATTCCAAATAGATATTTTTGGTCAATAGCTAGCTTAAGCTATGTTCACACTGCCAATTAGATCAACTCGTGATCCCGATTGTTCAATTTTCCACGAACAAGTGTAAGCAATTGCTTGATCGATCCTGTCTACGACATCTACCCAACCGACTGTCAACGACTTTAACTCGACCATTCACGACTCCTTATTGACTCCATCACAATTCCATGATAAGACAACCTTGATTGTGCGCATAAAATATATGCGAAACGTCGACATGGATAAATTGTTGGTTGAAGACAGTTTTTTAAATGAAAGGAACATCTGAAGAGATCAGTTTTCAGGAATGATAGAAAACAAACTTGACTTGGCTATAATATGTTATATTCACCTAGCGAATGCAGACAAATAAGTACCCATACTTTTTTATCCACTTATAAATAATTGATAATAAATCTCTTAGTAGAGTAATATTCAGGTTAACTACGATATGTTTAGAAATGTGAATATATAAAGATAGCATTAATTGGACAAAACGTGTATCGGATTTTGGTCACAAATATAAGTAGAGAATTGTTGTGGAAGTAGTCCAACTGCAGTAAATATCTAAAGGGATATTTCATACTTATCGTTTAACGTTTATATTGAATTGTATTGAAAAATATTATTGAGTTATTTCTTTCTGACTTGAAAGATCTATTATACTACATTTACTTTGTCTAACAAAACGCCTTCTAGTCCAAAGTATTGAGGTGTAAGTATGCATTGATTTTTTTAACTACAAAGTTCAATACGTAACAGGTAATACATTACTTTAAATCGAAATAATGATTTAAAGTAATAAAACGAAAACCTTGTGTGCATAATAAACGTTTAACTTTTTTAAACAAGGATACCAGTTAGGTTGAACATTTAAAAGAAAACTTCATAAATGAAACTAACAGGTAAGTATTGAGGAATCAATGCAATAAGCTTTACTTATATTTTGTTTCTCATGCTGTATTAACTTATTTCTTTCATTTTAAATCTAAAAAAAAATGTAGCTAACTAGATGATTGCTGATGACTGTTTCGCACTACCTCTGTATTGTATTTTTTCGAAAAAAAATATTGGATGTTGTTTGAAATGACATATATTTAGGTAATAGCACCGATATATATGTGTATATATATACAGATTTTACCACTACATCACGTGTGGTACGATATTTATCTATTCGAGACAATAATTACTTTTTTTAAGTTTAACTGTCGAGATGGGATAAATATCGTATTACACGAAATTAGGCATTGAAATCTGTTTCTCTAATATGCAGCCAAACTTATTCCTTCTTTTCAAATAATGTGCAAAAAGATATGACGTCATCAGTCGTGGTCACCTTTTTTCGTGCCGACACATTTGGAAATTCAGAGAAACGAAAGAAAATTCGACGTTATAATCGAAATTTGACCCATGAAGAACTAAGATCATACGAACTACATAAACGAATAATTAAGCTTTCGATGTTACAGTTAATCGTCAGTAGAGTCTAGGATAATAACAATCAAAACCAAGGAGTAAACAAAGACTCACAAAACCAAAGGACATTTACATCAACAGTTATTAATTAATAATTAAGAAACAACACGAACTCCACTAAAAGCCGGGAGTGAAATCAGGTGCTCCGGAAGGGTAAAGTTGTAAGATAGTACATGATATATAAGGCATGAAGATGGAATTGATTACATATTAGCTAAATATCTGTCGTAACGGATAGGAAGATTCAGTGATAAATACGTCTAAACAAGTGAAATCACTATGACAGCTCCATCCATTGGATCACCAATGAAGGTGATCCAATGCTGAAAACACATATTATATTCACAATTACTTTAAATATCATCACAGCGATCTTATATCTGCAAATTTGCGGAAGCAATCTTTTGTTCTGCATTTGTCGTGCTGTTGGGATAAACATATATTTATGAAGCAGGGGTTCGAATCCCGATCAGGGAAAAACGACAAATTGGCTTACGCAATATAGATCTTAATGAGGGCAACAGTAGTATCCCGTTGTTTAAAAGTCACAAATCGATAGATAGAAATAAATCCGAGCCACAACATAAAACCAGGGGACACACATCAAATAGTGACTACAAGAGGAAAACAACGAAGCAATAATACTGAAGTGCGACGATAACAAACGCCAATATGCAGAGAAACAATAACACTGAAATGCGACGATCACAAAAGGCAATATGCAGAGAAACAATAACACTGAAGTGCGACGATAACAAAAGGCAATATACAGAGAAACAGTAATACTGAAATGCGACGATAACAAACGCCAATATGCAGAGAAACAATAACACTGAAGTGCGACGATAACAAAAGGCAATATGCAGAGAAACAATAATACTGAAGTGCGACGATAACAAAAGGCAATATGCAGAGAAACAATAACACTGAAGTGCGACGATAACAAAAGGCAATATGCAGAGAAACAATAATACTGAAGTGCGACGATAACAAACGCCAATATGCAGAGAAACAATAACACTGAAGTGCGACGATAACAAACGCCAATATGCAGAGAAACAATAACACTGAAGTGCGACGATAACAAAAGGCAATATGCAGAGAAACAATAATACTGAAGTGCGACGATAACAAAAGGCAATATGCAGAGAAACAATAACACTGAAATGAGACGATAACAAAAGGCAATATGCAGAGAAACAATAACACTGAAGTGCGACGATAACAAACGCCAATATGCAGAGAAACAATAACACTGAAGTGCGACGATAACAAAAGGCAATATGCAGAGAAGCAATAATACTGAAGTGCGACGATAACAAAAGGCAATATGCAGAGAAGCAATAATACTGAAGTGCGACAATAACAAAAGGCAATATGCAGAGAAACAATAACACTGAAGTGCGACGATAACAAACGCCAATATGCAGAGAAACAATAACACTGAAGTGCGACGATAACAAAAGGCAATATGCAGAGTAGCAATAATACTGAAGTGCGACAATAACAAAAGGCAATATGCAGAGAAACAATAACACTGAAGTGCGACGATAACAAACGCCAATATGCAGAGAAACAATAACACTGAAGTGCGACGATAACAAAAGGCAATATGCAGAGAAGCAATAATACTGAAGTGCGACTATAACAAAAGGCAATATGCAGAAAAACAATAATACTGAAGTGCGACGATAACAAAAGGCAATATGCAGAGAAGCAATAATACTGAAGTGCGACAATAACAAAAGGCAATATGCAGAGAAACAATAATACTGAAGTGCGACGATAACAAACGCCAATATGCAGAGAAACAATAACACTGAAGTGCGACGATAACAAAAGGCAATATGCAGAGAAGCAATAATACTGAAGTGCGACTATAACAAAAGGCAATATGCAGAGAAACAATAATACTGAAGTGCGACGATAACAAACGCCAATATGCAGAGAAACAATAACACTGAAGTGCAACAATAACAAAAGGCAATATGCAGAAAAACAATAATACTGAAGTGCGACGATAACAAACGCCAATATGCAGAGAAACAATAACACTGAAGTGCGACAATAACAAAAGGCAATATGCAGAGAAACAATAACACTGAAGTGCGACGATAACAAACGCCAATATGCAGAGAAACAATAATACTGAAGTGCGACAATAACAAACGCCAATATGCAGAGAAACGGACTATTTGATAACAGCTGCCAGATTTCCGATTTGGTACAGGACAATTAAACCTGGTTTCATGACTAGCAAAACTCCCGCTTATATGGCAAGGTTATGAAATATTGCTTATATGACAACACTACGTGACAGGAATACAGTACACACAAATATACTCAGCACATTTTAACACATACATAAATAATGTAGTTCATTTCAACATGTAAACTGCGGAATAAAAACGGACATCTTGGATGAGGAATATGAATATTCAATACAGGTCTATACTTTTCTTTGCTTAAGTTTATTGCTTTTGTTTATCTTCACGTTCGATATTTTGTAAGTTAAAATGCACATACCTATATAAATAAACCAAATGTCACGAATTTCAACATTCGTGATTTTTTTGGTAACTTGCATGAAAAAATAGAGAAGGATACCAATAGGAAATGTCAATTTATAAAACGAAAATAAACTGACATCGCCTTGATTATTAACTTTCTCGTGAAGACAATTATACTTTTGATATGATGTTCCTTTCAGGAAATAATGCAATAGTTGGTGCGTAATGATATGATATTAAAGTACTGAAAACCAACTTACTAAGTAATTTCATTAGCGATTTATATTCGCGACGTTCGTGAGTACAAACATAAAGCGAATATGAATCGTCGCGAATATATAAGACTTGGATCTTTTCTTATCTTATTCCATCAAGTAAATAGGCAAATCGCGATAATTAATCGCCGCGAACTGGACTATAAAGGATAAACGCAAAATAAGTTTACAGTAAATACAATCAATTGAGAGAAACTCATCATTGTTGACCAATTGTGATTTTCTTTCATTATACTAATTAGATTGAACTAAGCATCGAGAGATGGTGCGCCTGCAAATATTTTCAACCATGCCATATTTTTCATTTACTTGTCCAAAGTACTGTAATTAAATGGTTGTCGTTGTATTAAAATAAATCAATTTCAGTGCATAATATTGTATATTCCGGCATTAGTGAGTATCATATTAAAAGGTGTTTTTCTGCATGGAATCTTATAAGAAATATCAATACATTTAAATGTATAGTTTTCGATTAATGATTTATGGAGTACAGTATTTTATTATGATGTGTATATAACATTTTTTTTCTTTAAAGATGGGTGTTCAAGGATTAACAACAATTGTAAATAAAAATGCAGCGATTTTGTTGAAAGACAAGGATATTATAAAAACAAAACTGGTAATTGATGGCGATAGTCTGGTTTATTTCTTATATCAGAACAGGAATATTAACCTTAAACATGGCGGCGATTATAACAATTATGCTGACATAATTAAAGCCTTCTTCAGTGCTCTGAGGTCCAACCAAATATGTCCATATGTTGTGTTTGATGGTGGGTACGAAACCGACAGACGAAAACATGAAACACATGTACGTAGAGCAAGGGAAAGAATAAGTAAATCTAGAGAAATCAATAGCTCTGAGACTACATTTGCTCCTATGCTCTCCCGTTTAACTTTCCTTGAGGTGATTGGTACAATGAAAATACCTTTTGTGGTATGTGATTTTGAAGCCGATCACGACATTGCAACTCTTGCAAATGCATTCAAATGTCCAGTATTATCAAATGACAGTGATTTCTTTGTGTACGATTTAATAAAAGGATATATACCTTTAGAGACATTGTTTGTCTCAGAATCGTCCTGCATAGGCAAAGTCTATTATGCAAAATACATGCAGAAGGTTTTCCCTGGTTTGCAAATATCGAGATTACCCGTATTAGCTGTAACGTTGGGAAATGATTACATTAAAAGGAAGAACTTATATAAATTTTACTCAACTTTACCTGATGATCCTAGTATAATAGATCTAACCGTGATTCAAAGGAAAGCGATTCGTTGGTCTATAGGTGCTTCACTTGACGATGATCTATCAAGATTGGAAGAGAGTCTTCCGGAAACATTACGTAAATTTGTGAAAATATCCCTAAAAATGTATTCAGATACACAATGTTTTGAAAGCTTCGATCTTGTTCAATATTTTTCGAATAAGGATACGAGTACAACAAGCAAATTAAAGGAAAGACATCGAACAGGTAAAATACCTGTATGCGCTCAGAATATCCTTAATTTGCAAGAAATTTTTCTTCTGTGTCAAGTAGAAAACATTTCTAGAAAAAGATCAATACACAGATCTACTCTTCGATTACGAAAAGCAATATATGCAATGTTGTTGGGAACTGAAGATACAAACATATTTGAGTACGATCGGTATGGTGGATCACTTGTGCGCTTTAATTGTACATCGACATCGCTTGACCGAGTGCAAATGCCTAAATATAAGGAAATAACAAAGGATCATGAGAAAATAGATATTCTATGTTTAATCTTTAGATTTGAAAACAAAGAGGTTTTAGATGACTTCAGTGGTAATACAAAATTGTTTGTCCTCTTCTTAACGTACTGGGCAAAGCACGCTAAACCGAATGTGGATTCAATTTACATAAAGAGTTTGATTTTGTGTCACATTGTTCTTACCGCAAGAACAATTGTGAATACAAAACACTACCATTCTGGAAACTCGATTGTCCAGATTTTGTTAAACATGCACAAATTATGTGGCGACAAATTGAAAAATCTATTAAGAAGATCTGAAAAATATTTCTCATTAGATTTAAGTAATTTATCAATGAATATTGTGCACGGTTTTTCGCAATATCAATCTTGTTTTGCTTTTGGAACTTATCTGAATCAGCTTTTAGGAAATCCAATTCCACTGTTAAGTCCACAAGAAGTTTTTAATGGTACTTTCCTTCATAATATCTATGTACGTTGTAAAAACTACGAAGAAGAAAAGGTTGACAGAAAAATTAAGACAATTTTCCAAAATAACGAAAGTTTGGGAAAACTTTACGACGATTTAGTATCCGCAATAAAAAAAAATGTAAACAGCGCGAGATGGGAAGTGAAAAGAATACCACAGAGTGTCAACAGGTCACCTTTTACGAGAGGTTCTAGAATTTTCTGTTCTAACATATTTAGTCTACTTAGAAGGGATGTTGAAGCCTGAGATAAACAACCAAATTATGAAATAGGATCAATTTTACTATAGACAAAAGTTTATGGAATTTTTCGGTGAACCAATACATTATACATGTGCTTGGAACTAATGTATATCGATGACATATTCTTTTCACGTTTTCGTACTGATATGTTTACCTATAATATCAACTGTATCCTTATACATGTTGTGGTCAATTGATCAAAAGAAGATGTCAAATGTGCATCGGCGGGTCATTATATTTTTTTCATTGTAATAGTTATAGAGTAAAGATTAAATAAACTATAGTAAATAATGACAGGATTCACTCAATAGACAAGTAGGTTTGTGATTTTTTTTTTATGAAGTACATTTGTTTAATCTGCATGATTTGGTTGCCTCAATTTTAACTCGTATTAATGAAAAGTTTAATCTAAAAAATATCAACTGAAAAAGAAAATAGATCACAAAAGGCACTCGTTTTCGTTTTAGTCATTGCCCACTCGTTATTTAAGTCTCTTTAAACAAGAGGTATGTGTCTGCCAGTAATGTTGGACAAAAATTTTAAAAGTTCTTTAAACATTTTGAAAATTCCAAAAATCAGCAGATAGGTTGCAGGTATCTGAAAGATCAAACACAATCTCACGTGTTGAAACTAACCACAATCAAGCATAAAAAAGGTAAGATCACAAAAAATACTGAACTTTGAGGAAAATCAATTCGGAAAGTCCCTAATCACATGGCAAAATCAAATAACAAAACGCATAAAAAACGAATGGACAAGAACTGTCATATTCCTGACTTGGTACAGGCATTTTCAAATGTAGAACAAGATTACTTTAATTCTTATAAATTTTACAGCAATACAACAAAAAACTAAATGACATGGGATTCAGTAAGCTTTAGATTTATCTTAGATAGCTGCATAGTTTGAAGAAAATCCAAGTTGATTTGAAAAAGTTATTAAAAAAAAAATTAAAGTGTACTATCTGAATTTATATAATAATTTTTATTTTTACCTATTGTAAAATTAACACAGCAATAAATCAAACTACCTAATAAGCTTGAATTTTGTAAGATCAATATTTAATTAAGTTAGGTAAGCTGATTTACACCAGTCAAAACTAAATTTGAAGGTAAAGACTAGTTGAGAACGGTCGAGACTGGTTGAGACTGAGTCGAGACTAGTCGAGACTGGTCGAGACTGGTCAAGACAGGTCGAGACTAGTCAAGACAGGTCAAGACAGGTCGAGCCTTGGTCAAGACCATTTCAGACTACACAAAGAGCATCAAGTACTGAATCAGACTAATTAAGTAAAGTCGAGACCTAGTCGAGTACACTTAAGTACAGTTAAGTACAGTCGAGACAATGTCGAGTAAAATGTGTGCTCGATTTTACTGGTCGAGCACAAAAACTGGTCAATTCAGACTCTGAGCAGTTTGTAGTGTATACACCTTTTAAACGGAGCACCATTGTTTTATAATACATAAGTAACAGAGGAAGTGCCTTTTGAACACTGACTGTATTCTTTACTTTTAGTAGCAAACACAGGCTGACGTTTGAAAATACACATTTGTGTTCTAGTAATTCTCGAATGTACAAGAAAGGTAAAATCTTTTTGTAAAATATCGGTGGCCCTGAAAAGGACCCTTTATAAGAGATATCATCGGCTGCTGGAACAAGATTCATGTCCAGCGCCTTTTTCTCTCGTCTGTCGATGGGCTTCAAGTGTAACGTTAATGCTGCCATTTTGTTTATTTACGTCTGTGGTGTCATTTTTATGGGCAATAACTCGTATACAAATCTAGAAACTCAAAGGCTTATACGCCTGTTTATAATAGATAAAATTGTCGAAATTTCTGGACTAATGGCGCAGGGCAAAGGTGGGAGCCACTTGATCTCTCAAAATCTGTCGTATTTTAAGCAGACAACAAGTTAATAAGAAGATACAAACGTGACTTAACGGTAGACTTCCTGTCTTCTATGTTTACAGAGGGCCCAAAGTGCCAGATGGAAATACAACATATATAGCTGAAAAGTGACAATCTAAGCCTTCCGTAAATTTGAAGATGACAATTTTCTGGACATTTTTTTTTTATAACCTTTTTTTGTTATTTCGTAATGCTGATTTGCCAATTCCTTTTATTGCTTTCACGTTTAGAATTACATCATGATGTTTTAAATTTGATTTTTAATTTATACATATTTAAGAGAGTTCATAATACTAATACTTGAATCGAACGAATCCTCCAGTTTGATACTACATGAAGATGGATTAAGTGATTCTTGATAAAGGGACATTCTGCTTGAGTTTTGGTATATATTTTGATTACCTCGTAGATTGTAATTGTTTGTTTCTGCAAGAGAGGGACGAAAGATACCAAAGGGACAGTCAAACTCATAAATCTAAAACAAACTTACAACGCTCCACATGCGGCACCCGTCGTGTTGCTTATGTGATAACAAATCCGTTAAATAGTCTAATTCGGTAGGTCACATTCATGAAAGGGAAGGGGATTGTAGTTACGACGTAAGGAACATATCCGATATCATTTGTGAAACGGTTATACCATAACGGTCAACCAACTCGTAATGGCGTCCGTAAAATTTACGAAGGGATGATTTCAACTTCACCATTTGGAACTCTTGGTTTAATAGCTTCCTTGTGAGCAGCAACCCTCTATCAAGAAAATCATGATAGAAAATGCAAGCAAGGGAATATCGTATCAATTGGGAGATATATACCCGTATGCAGGTGCTGCTGGAATGTTGCTACTTAGAAATGTAAGGGGTATTAATTCTAATAAGTATTCTGGAGTGTCTTTTTTTCCTTATTTTGTAAAATAAAGTTATTTTTTTAACTTCCCGTCTAATCTTTAATTTTCCCCGTCCCGTCTCCAAATGAAGTGATTGAGTGCTAGCATAGCTAAGACCAGTGACAATACGTGCTGTTTCCAGTTGTTTTTTTTCTTCTTATCATTCAGATTTTAACTGTCCGCAATTATCCCAAACTTCAGAAGAAAATTCCAGAACGGGCCTATTAACAAAAGTTAACTATATTTTTTCTAAATATTCCTTTTTGAGTCGGAATTTCAAACGTATAAGAACATTTAATTGTTTTGATACCTTTTATATTAAATAATCAACATGCTTGGTCCACTTACAGTTACTGCTAAAAAATATACCTTAATGTTTGTGACTAGTAACTGTATCTACCTGAACTCCACCAAAATCAACAATCAAGTTATTTATTTTTTTATTTTTGATACTAAACAACATGATATTAGTTTTATTATGATTGACATTAACTAGATTGATCATTTGCCCAGGAATTAGTATTTTCGACATCGATATTCATCATAGATTGAAGAGTAATTTCATCTGGAGCAGTATGTCCAATTGGTATATCGTCTGTAAACATTCTACTTAATCCAATCATATCTTTTGCAATGTCATTAATTAATATTAGAAATGAAATGGGAACCCAGTATTGAACCCTGTGGAACACCAGCTTTAATATTACCTAATGCGGAAGTCGCCTCTGTTAATATTACCCTGAGTTATATTTGATAGGTAACTTTAAAGCCATAGTAACAGATTGCCTTTAATACCATATCTTTCTAACTTGAGAAATAGGCCCTTTATCTAGACTCGATCAAATGCCTTGCTTACATCAGCAAAAGTTAAACTTGTATAAAATTTATTGTCTAAAGCATACAAGATAGAATGGTACATCTGAATTAGGGGATAAAAAGTAGAGCAACCGAGTATTTAACCAGACTTGAGTTTATTATAAACAAAATGATTGAACATATGTTTATATTTTTTTTTTTTCTGGTACCGTGCTCTCGCAAGAAAGAACTGAAACTGACCTATAATAAGACGGCATTGACTTATCTCCATTTTAAAATAAAGGAATAGCATATGCCAATTTCCAATCTTACAGAAATATATTTTGAGAGAGCGGTTTGTTAAATGGAAGACATATGATAGGGGAAGTGCAATTTCCTTTTTTACTGTTGTCAGAATTATATTACTGATTGTGTCTGGTCCAACAGCTTCCCGATCAAAAGTAAAAATAATATCTTTAACTTCTTCTATAGTTACAGTAATTTTTGACAAAACGTTAATACCTCTTTCATCGAAATCGGGCAAGTTTTTGTTTTCTTCATCCAAGCTACAGATTGGTTGTTTTCCAAATTTTGTTTATATCATGAACAAATACAAAGTAATTTCAATGTACTGCTTTATACGTGTACGTATTGAATTATTTAATTCGAAAACAGAAATTCAATGCCTCCTTACATTTTAATTCTTTGGGCTGGGTGGTGTTTGTAAGACATAATAAGAATCAATGGGTGAACAGTTCTAATATGAAAATGTATACATATGAACAGTAATAAAAGATCTATATAATATTTGTGTTGATATATATGAAAGCCTTTGCATATCATACATATAATGATTAATTTACATTCGAATTAATAGAACTTTGAAGTTTCCTGTCAGTTTTGGTCGGTTAACTATTTAATGTGTTAAACTAATGAAAAAAGAAATTAAATGATCTTTATGAACTACATACAATACTTGTAGAATTATTTTCCTTTCATCGTTGTGGGTGATTTCGCTGTTTGCATCTGAAATATTTATCTTTTCACTTTGATATATAATGATATCCTCGATATGAAAAACTCGTTATCTGATTGACTGATGTTGCTTGCTGAACGTCAAGTGACAAATATTTCATGGATATTCAGGACGAAAACTAACTTATAATACATACAATTACATGTAGTAGGTTCTATTATAGAGGCGTCCGGGGGTTAATCGGAAATTATGGTATATTGAATAGGGACACATATTTCGCCTTGCAACAGGTCATCCACGGACATTTATGACTCTGACAAAGTGTATGGACCTTATATCATTTTCTTTAAAAAAAAAAAAAAAAAAGGAAGTTGTGCGATAATAAGATATCCTTAATAAGAAATCAAAACTGTTAAATTGTAGACTACAAAATGTATATCATAACAATTGCAGTAATGAGATTGGAATATATATATAAGTATAGCTATGTTAAAAGATGAAGGGGAGGTAAACACTGAAAGGTTAATTTACTTGTCTTTTTAATTTATTTATTTATAAAACATGTTGGTGTACACCTTTAAAGTGTTTAACACTATTGGTTAAATGATATAAAAAAAAAATCCGCGCCGTCGGTAAACATATTGCAAGCATGTCAAATATGCATAGAAATAAGAAGATGGGGTATGATGGCCAATATGACAAATTCTCTACAAGAGACCAAATAACATAGAAGTTATCAGCTATAGTTCATCGTTCTGCCTTCGGCAATGAACAAACCCCATACATCATAGTCAGCTATAAAAGGCCTCACGATAATAAAGTTTAGCTTTTTGGTCATGAATGTTTGTCTCTAATATTTAATTAACTGTGCATTTGTATTCAGATATCGCAGATCAAATTTATTCGTTCATTGTTTAATCATACGTTTTTTGATTGAGTTAAGTCTGCCAATTGATATTTTATCGTATGTTTTTCTTTGTTGTGATGTTATGCTATTGTTTCAGAAAAAGGGAGAAGGTTTGGATCCATTAAAACGTTTAATCCCGCTGCAAATGTTTGCACCTGTCCTAAGTCAGGAATCTGATGTACAGTAGTTGTCGTTTGTTTATGTAATATATACGTGTTTCTCGTTTCTCGTTTTGTTTATATAGATTAGACCGTTGGTTTTCCCGTTTGAATGGTTTTACACTAGTAATTTTGGGGCCCTTTATAGCTTGTTGTTCGGTGTGAGCTAAGGCTCCGTGTTGAAGGCCGTACTTTAACCTATAATGGTTTACTTTTTAAATTGTTATTTGTATGGAGAGTTGTCTCATTGGCACTCACACCACATCTTCCTATATCTATTTAAACAATTCGACGAGAACCAAACGGCATGATGTATGTGCAAAGCAATGAACGAAAAACAAATATGATTTACAGTAACAAACGAAATCCAATGTATCACAAGATCTAATAACAGCTAAATTAAGAATATGGCAGTGTTAAACATGTTTACGACCGTACAACCCTAAGATCAGACCGAATCAAAGCTAAACCAGACAACCTAATGCCCCCGCACTCCATTCTCACTGTTTTATAAGATCTTTTAACAAAGTCAATGAAGGACTTCCTTTGAGATATTGTTATATCTTGGAGATACTGATGATGCCCCCGCAGATGCAAAGTGTTACTTTAAAAAAGGAAATGCTAAGCACCTCGAATGCAAGTATAATACTCCAAAACATGACAAAATTCAATTATCTCCCAAAAGAGCAATATAACTAGTAATTGAAATCAATACCGTCACCACATGTACACCTTCAATATTTGTAAAAGTAAAGTGTTAAACTTCCTAGCATTCCGATTTTAAAAGGAGTTATTCAGCAATGCTATGCACCTGTTATGCAAATAAATACACAAAAAATGACAAATTCTACTATCTCCAAAAAGAGCAAATATTATTAAAAATCATATTCACCCTGACCACATGCACACCTTCAATATAATATATCCAAAACGCAAACTGTAGGAGGGATTACCTGGAATAACTATATACATATGCTCCTGATTGGACGGAAGGAAGGACAGACCACAAGACAGACGGACAGACAAGGATTAGATAATGTTCCCCAATTTTTAGTTGCGGGGCATAAAAATAAGTCACTTAAACACATTCCGGAAGTGACAGGGTATGTTTACTTCCCCACAACAACAAAGACACTTATTTAACTTGTGTATACAAGACCTGTAAGTATGTCGGAAATATTTGTTATACAGCTTCTTTAAGAAATTGGATTAGCCAAACCGCTAGCACCATATAGATTAGAAAGAAATAACGACTAGATAACAAACGCTACTACCATATAGATTAGAAAGAAATAACGACTAGATAACAAACGCTACTACCATATAGATTAGGAAGAAATAACGACTAGATAACAAACGCTACTACCATATAGATTAGGAAGAAATAACGACTAGATAACAAACGCTACTACCATATAGATTAGGAAGAAATAACGACTAGATAACAAACGCTACTACCATATAGATTAGGAAGAAATAACGACTAGATAACAAACGCTACTACCATATAGATAGGAAGAAATAACGACTAGATAACAAACGCTACTACCATATAGATTAGAAAGAAATAACGACTAGATAACAAACGCTACTACCATATAGATTAGAAAGAAATAACGACTAGATAACAAACGCTACTACCATATAGATTAGGAAGAAATAACGACTAGATAACAAACGCTACTACCATATAGATTAGGAAGAAATAACGACTAGATAACAAACGCTACTACCATATAGATTAGGAAGAAATAACGACTAGATAACAAACGCTACTACCATATAGATTAGGAAGAAATAACGACTAGATAACAAACGCTACTACCATATAGATTAGAAAGAAATAACGACTAGATAACAAACGCTACTACCATATAGATTAGGAAGAAATAACGACTAGATAACAAACGCTTCTACCATATAGATTAGGAAGAAATAACGACTAGATAACAAACGCTACTACCATGTAGATTAGGAAGAAATAACGACTAGATAACAAACGCTACTACCATGTAGATTAGGAAGAAATAACGACTAGATAACAAACGCTACTACCATGTAGATTAGGAAGAAATAACGACTAGATAACAAACGCTACTACCATGTAGATTAGGAAGAAATAACGACTAGATAACAAACGCTACTACCATATAGATTAGGAAGAAATAACGACTAGATAACAAACGCTACTACCATATAGATTAGGAAGAAATAACGACTAGATAACAAACGCTACTACCATATAGATTAGGAAGAAATAACGACTAGATAACAAACGCTACTACCATATAGATTAGGAAGAAATAACGACTAAATAACAAACCGCTACTACCATATAGATTAGGAAGAAATAACGACTAGATAACAAACGCTACTACCATATAGATTAGAAAGAAATAACGACTAGATAACAAACGCTACTACCATATAGATTAGGAAGAAATAACGACTAAATAACAAACGCTACTACCATATAGATTAAAAAGAAATAACGACCACATAACAAACGCTACTACCATATAGATTAGGAAGAAATAACGACTAGATAACAAACGCTACTACCATATAGATTAGGAAGAAATAACGACTAGATAACAAACGCTACTACCATATAGATTAGGAAGAAATAACGACTAGATAACAAACGCTACTACCATATAGATTAGGAAGAAATAACGACTAGATAACAAACGCTACTACCATATAGATTAGAAAGAAATAACGACTAGATAACAAACGCTACTACCGTATAGATTAGGAAGAAATAACGACTAGATAACAAACGCTACTACCATATAGATTAGGAAGAAATAACGACTAGATAACAAACGCTACTACCATATTGATTAGAAAGAAATAACGACTAGATAACAAACGCTACTACCATATTGATTAGAAAGAAATAACGACTAGATAACAAACGCTACTACCATATAGATTAGGAAGAAATAACGACTAGATAACAAACGCTACTACCATATAGATTAGGAAGAAATAACGACTAGATAACAAACGCTACTACCATATAGATTAGGAAGAAATAACGACTAGATAACAAACGCTACTACCATATAGATTAGAAAGAAATAACGACTAGATAACAAACGCTACTACCATATAGATAGGAAGAAATAACGACTAGATAACAAACGCTACTACCATATAGATTAGGAAGAAATAACGACTAGATAACAAACGCTACTACCATATAGATTAGGAAGAAATAACGACTAGATAACAAACGCTACTACCATATAGATTAGGAAGAAATAACGACTAGATAACAAACGCTACTACCATATAGATTAGAAAGAAATAACGACTAGATAACAAACGCTACTACCATATAGATTAGGAAGAAATAACGACTAGATAACAAACGCTAGCACCATATAGATTAGGAAGAAATAACGACTAGATAACAAACGCTACTTCCATATAGATTAGGAAGAAATAACGACTAGATAACAAACGCTACTACCATATAGATTAGGAAGAAATAACGACTAGATAACAAACGCTACTACCATATAGATTAGGAAGAAATAACGACTAGATAACAAACGCTACTACCATATAGATTAGGAAGAAATAACGACTAGATAACAAACGCTACTACCATATAGATTAGGAAGAAATAACGACTAGATAACAAACGCTACTACCATATAGATTAGGAAGAAATAACGACTAGATAACAAACGCTACTACCATATAGATTAGGAAGAAATAACGACTAGATAACAAACGCTACTACCATATAGATTAGGAAGAAATAACGACTAGATAACAAACGCTAAGTACTACCATATAGATTAGAAAGAAATAACGACTAGATAACAAACGCTACTACCATATAGATTAGGAAGAAATAACGACTAGATAACAAACGCTACTACCATATAGATTAGGAAGAAATAACGACTAGATAACAAACGCTACTACAATATAGATTAGGAAGAAATAACGACTAAATAACAAACGCTACTACAATATAGATTAGGAAGAAATAACGACTAAATAACAAAATAACTGATCATCCTTTATTTTCCGACGAATAACGATGCTAAATTTGGTTTTACAAGAGATAACGTCGAAGGTTTGATGTTCGAATTACATCCGTCGCCATGGCAACAGAAATGGCATTCATGAACATTGTGATTGTTGACCGTTCCGTATTGTGTACAATAATCAAGCTTGGCAGAATTATTGGTCCATTTTGCATGGCATGTTTGTTCAGTAACACATCTGTAACACAAGGTAAAACTATTGCAATATAAACTAAGCTATTGTTTAAACGAAAAACATCAATTCAGACGACGACACTTGAACATTTTCGCATGAATTCATTGGTATAAAAGTATCTACTTTTTGAAATCTTACAAAGAGATGCATAGTAATGCATTAAATTGTCTTCTGTTGACTAAATATAATAGTTTATTGACTAACTGAGCATTCTACTGAAACTAACACGATGATTGCATCTTTTTTGGTCAAAATTGACATTTCCGAAGAAAAAAAAATTCTTATCAACTGGTTATATTCTTTGAAATCTCCTTTTTAATATGCTCCTTAAATCTATTTACTGTTGGGACGTTTTTTGTTTATAAAATAATCTACAACATTTTTTTTTTATGGTCGAACACGGATGGATAAAAGAAGATGTAATAGTAACGATGATTTTGCCTCTAATGACAATATTCAAGTTTGAATGTATTAGTACATTAATTCATCGAGATTGACATTGCAAAGGTATAAAGCGAACTGTACAAACCCTTTGAAAATATGTTCTTTGCCAAAATTGTCAGTTAAGACATCTGTCATGCAAAAATCTTGACCTGTCTGACATGGTGAAGTTAAAATACGATAGACTTCATCTGTAGAGCAAGGGGTTAGACTATCAATGTTTCCACATGTATGGCATTTCGTCTGTCTCGCTGTACTCGGATTTGAAGTAGTTACCGATGAGGTGGATTTTGCGTTTAGAAATGGTCGATGTGTGGTTATTGTCTTTGTTTTCAATGTTGCTGAAAAAAACATGTACATTTTATGTTATGAAAAACAAAAGCAATTTTCTATATCTGAAATTAAAAGCTAAAAGTAGAAAACTTTTGTGTTTGAAATAAAGTTTTAGTGTCTTATAGTTCCTACCAAAAATCGGCGGTCTCTGCGGGCACTCCAGTTTCCTCCACCAACATAAACTGACACCACGAAATAGCACTACTAACAGTGTGTAAGTGGCGTTAATTACACTACATAATTAATCAGTTTATTCTGATATAATTTCCAGAGCTCGTAATTTGTAAAACATTCCATTCAAACTTACAGGTCTTTAAATAAAACATTAAGTTATGTCATGCTAAGAAATTCTTTGTGATATGTGTAGTGAGTGACATTCTATTTATTTATTTTTGGCAACAATGGTTTATTCATTTGTTAAAATGGATTTTATCTGCAGCTAGGATTATCTATCATCTCTTTACATCTGGTTGAAGCTGTTAGAAACTGTCAGGAACGCTAATCATAGTGCCAAAAAAACTAAACTGTCAGTCACTACACACAAAGAATTCTTTAGCATAACACATCCGAAGTATTGACAGCACTGTTTTATGTTGACGTATTCATTCTCTTAAACATTTAACTTATATATCACATAAGAAATGTAGGTCTGAGATTGCTTACTTTGCATTTAATTTTTTTTACAATTGCGATATAAATTACTTATACAGAAAAAGTTCATTGACAAAGACATCCCACTAGTCCAATAAAACGCTGATATAAAACTTTGATTTAAATGTAATTAAACTTATGTAGTCTGATGATGAAAGTTTTTAATGACCTTGACTGGCTAAACAGCATTTACACGGTCAGAATAATTGCGTAAAAGCTCTTATAAGACAGGACGGAATGCAAATGCCTTGTGCATGTTGTATTTCTATATCTTTGATGCCAGTCTGAGGGACCGAGTCTTCTGTCATCTTTTCAACAGTTCCTTATAGGAGGTGGTCTACCTTAAGAGATATTAATCAACCTGTGAAAAATTTACAGTTCTGTTAAGCAAATAAGGATTTTCTATTGTCTGGCTTATAACAGATTGTGATTCAACATTCTGAATTTTTGGTTTTTGATTTTTTTTAAAGTTTCAGTTCACCAACTTTACCTATATATTCTGTAATTTGCTACATATATAGGCACATGTAGCGACAACATATACTTTACCTATATATTCATCACATTTGTTACATGTCTTGGCACATGTAGCGACAACATATTCTTTACCAATATATTCATCACATTTGTTACATATCTTGGCACATGTAGCGACAACATATACTTTACCTATATATTCATCACATTTGTTACATGTCTTGGCACATGTAGCGACAACATATGTATGTGCAGTAGCATGACAAAGGCTGTCTTTATATAGAGCGCATCTGTTATCATTGTCTACACATAATGGGTTCTCAGTTGTCTTCACTATAATAAAAAAAAAAAGTAAAAAGTGATTACAATATTTGTATCATTAAAGCCAACAAAGGAATAACAGTAAAGTAAATGATGAGCACTCCTGCGAACATTTTTTTCTTTTTCTCATCTGAAATCAAAAGTATCTTCTCACAATTTATCGTTAAATTTTATGATGTAGTTTTATAGATTATCGTTGATTTTCTCGCTTGAGCCGGCACGACGAAAGTGAGAAGAGCAGTCGAATTGAGGTAACCTATGATATTCTGTGTATCGCTATTTTACATATGAAGACGTTTTTCTTAACAACAGCACGTGTTCCCTTAGTTCCTAGCGATAATTTTCATACCATTCGATTGACTCCGTTTTCATATCACTCGACTCCGCTGAGAAAGGAAATTATCAGTCAGCAAGATCATGAAATTGGCCAAAAAGTCGTTGTCCGTTTTTCGGTCCCCTGTGGTAAGTGCCGCAATTTTGTCATAGTTTAAAGAATAACCATATTTGTTATAAAAATCTAAGTCACCGGCATATTTCTTTCATTTCAGCCATCTTTTGAAGTATTTACACCTCAAAATAGTAAAACGGCGAAATTGTGTCCCCGGCGAATATGCGCACCCAACTCTATATGGATTTTTTTTATCAAGACCCACCTTAAAATACCCATTTCTGCAAATGATAGTCAAATTTTAAAGATTATTTGAAACTTTGTTATTCTGGAACCAACCTTAGAAATTACTTAAAATATTTCTTCATTTTATATGATAAGTCTAAATAAACATACGTAGATGTGGTATGATTCAATGTGACAGCTCTCCACAAGTAACCTTATGACATAGAAGTTAATAACTATATGTCTGTTCTAACCTGAATGCTGGACTGGTGTAGTGATTGTCGTACTTTTAACTAATGTAGTACTGGTAGTTGTTGTAGGTCTGATGGTTTTGGCCGTTGCAATACAATGATCTCTTTTGCAGTAACAGGGTAGCGTATGTGAAGAGCATCCAAATGTCACCTGAAGAGATAAATAGTATTTTGTTGTTATAATACTTGATAATAATAGTCTGTTAGATTTAAAAATGAACGAATACTCAAGCCAGGTAAAAAAAAAGCACAAAAATGTCGCCATTCACCTCCAAAGCTAACCAAACCTTTTAACAGATTTATTCAGAAGGGATATATTTACGATACTGTTGTAAGGACATAAAGATGGCATAGTTTGAAATTAATATTTATTCACTCATAGGGTTTTCGGAAATAAACGCACTTTTTCTAAAACCAGTTGTTGTCATGATACGGGTTATGTTCTTCTCATATACGTTATGATAGAAGATACTTTTAACGGGCGGGAATGTGCTTTATTTTCATATAATAAAGACATATTTTTTTCAATCGGTTAAATTAAGGTCTGGAGCTTGTATGTTAGTAACTGCTTGTAGTCCGTTGTTAATGTATGTAGCATTGTCATTTTGAGTAGTTTCTTCTTTTTACTATTTTGACATCCGATTCGGACTTCTTCTAAACTAAGTTTTACTGTACGTATTGATTTGTGTTTGTTTATCCTACATTGACTAGAGGTATAAGGGGTTGAGATCTCACTAAACATGTTTATCCTACATTGACTAGAGGTATAAGGGGTTGAGATCTCACTAAACATGTTTATCCTACATTGAGTAGAGGTACGAGGGGTTGAGATCTCACTAAACATGTTTATCTTACATTGACTAGAGGTATAAGGGGTTGAGATCTCACTAAACATGTTTATCCTACATTGACTAGAGGTATAAGGGGTTGAGATCTCACTAAACATGTTTATCCTACATTGACTAGAGGTATAAGGGGTTGAGATCTCACTAAACATGTTTATCCTACATTGACTAGAGGTATAAGGGGTTGAGATCTCACTAAACATGTTTATCCTACATTGACTAGAGGTATGAGGGGTTGTGATCTCACTAAACATGTTTATCCTACATTGACTAGAAGTATAAGGGGTTAAGATCTCCCTATACATTGACTAGAGGTATAAGGGGTTGAGATCTCACTATACATTGACTAGAGGTATAAGGGGTTGAGATCTAACTATACATTGACTAGAGGTATAAGGGGTTGAGATCTCACTAAACATGTTTATCCTACATTGACTAGAGGTATAAGGGGTTGAGATCTCACTAAACATGTTTATCCTACATTGACTAGAGGTATAAGGGGTTGAGATCTCACTAAACATGTTTATCCTACATTGACTAGAGGTATAAGGGGTTGAGATCTCACTAAACATGTTTATCCTACATTGACTAGAGGTATGAGGGGTTGTGATCTCACTAAACATGTTTATCCTACATTGACTAGAAGTATAAGGGGTTGAGATCTCACTATATATTGACTAGAGGTATGAGGGGTTGATATCTCACTAAACATGTTTATCCTACATTGACTAGAGGTATAATGGGTTGAGATCTCACTAAACATGTTTATCCTACATTGACTAGAGGTATAAGGGGTTGAGATCTCACTATACATTGACTAGAGGTATAAGGGGTTGAGATCTC
Source organism: Mytilus edulis (assembly GCF_963676685.1). Taxonomy (NCBI): domain Eukaryota; kingdom Metazoa; phylum Mollusca; class Bivalvia; order Mytilida; family Mytilidae; genus Mytilus; species Mytilus edulis. Next base: position 5,926,177 of record NC_092345.1, read on the forward strand.
ACTAAACATTGACTAGAGGTATAAGGGGTTGAGATCTCACTAAACATGTTTATCCTACATTGACTAGAGATATAAGGGGTTGAGATCTCACTATACATTGACTAGAGGTATAAGGGGTTGAGATCTCACTATACATTGACTAGAGGTATAAGGGGTTGAGATCTCACTAAACATGTTTAACTTACATTGACTAGAGGTATAAGGAGTTGAGATCTCACTAAACATGTTTAACCTACATTGACTAGAGGTATAAGGGGTTGAGATCTCACTAAACATGTTTATCCTACATTGACTAGAGGTATAAGGGGTTGAGATCTCACTAAACATGTTTAACCTACATTGACTAGAGGTATAAGGGGTTAAGATCTCACTATACATTGACTAGAGGTATAAGGGGTTGAGATCTCACTATACATTGACTAGAGGTATAAGGGGTTGAGATCTCACTAAACATGTTTAACCTACATTGACTAGAGGTATAAGGAGTTGAGATCTCACTAAACATGTTTAACCTACATTGACTAGAGGTATAAGGAGTTGAGATCTCACTAAACATGTTTATCTTACATTGACTAGAGGTATAAGGGGTTGAGATCTCACTAAACATGTTTAACCTACATTGACTAGAGGTATAAGGGGTTTGGATCTCACTAAACATGTTTAACCTACATTGACTAGAGGTATAAGGGGTTAAGATCTCACTATACATTGACTAGAGGTATAAGGGGTTGAGATCTCACTATACATTGACTAGAGGTATAAGGGGTTGAGATCTCACTAAACATGTTTATCCTACATTGACTAGAGGTATAAGGGGTTGAGATCTCACTAAACATGTTTATCCTACATTGACTAGAGGTATAAGGGGTTGAGATCTCACTAAACATGTTTAACCTCGCTGCGTTTAAGCGCTTTACCCCTAGTCAGGAGCCTCTGGCCTTTGTTAGTCTTGAATGTTTGGTTGTTTATTTTTATTATTTTAGTTCGTTTATATGTTTCGGAGTGTTTTGTGTCGTTCATTTTCACTGAACCAGTACACATTTGTATTTAGGGGCTACATTGTACCTGCAGTCCGCTTTCAAGTGCGGTATTTTATCGCTGTTTTAAAGACCCATATATGGCTTTGAGCTGCTTGGTCGGGTTGTTGTCTCTTTGACACATTCCACATTTCCATTCTCAATTTTAATTTTTTTGTAATTTGTAGAGAACTGTTTATTGTTTTTTTAAAGAGCTCGTCAGATTCACAAAAGTTAGACAGTCTTATTTACCAACTGTTATTGCCCGAGTGTATCACCAGCTTATTATTTTGAGATTCGATGTTTTGGTACTTTCATGTGTTGATATATGCTATCTATTTCCTGTCGATAGATGAAGATGTAATTAAAAAGAAACAAACCTTTAATTAGTACCTCAAACAAAATTGACCTCAGGTGAATTATGGTATTCTTTATGGTTTTTCTTAGTCAAAAACCTCCTGAAGTGTATACATGTGTATGTATAAGTATGCACACCTGGCGTTTACATGTTTATGTTTGAGAGTTACTTTTAAAGTTAAGATATAAAAAAGCGCTTTGGACGCACAAATATAAAATGTCATTTACATTTACTAACAATATACACATGCACCATTCATGGTGGAATGTTAGTCTCGGAGGGAACCATTATGTTAGTTCGACACGGACATGATTTTTACATATTTTCTAAACTAATTTATCAATGAATTACCCAGAAACTGATGTTCCCTCTACATGGTTTGAATTATTGCTTGCTTGACGTCTTATTTATGGAGACCGGTATTTCTTTTGTTAAAAGTTTTGTTATAATTATTTGATGGATTGTAGAAATGTTGAGTGTCTCTATTATAAATTTTAAGAAAAGAAACATAACCTTTGTACCCAATTTTGTTGGATCTTCCATGCATCTTCCTATTGGACTTCCCCCACCTTCTTCAATGTAACAAATCTGTAAAGGATGTTGCTATATATAGTATACACAGAAACTAATGAATTGTATTAAACGCTAATGCTACATTAAGGTAGCACAATACAAAGATTTGTTTACATCCAATCTCCAACTTCTAAAATGCTGTTACTTTCTTAAAACTGCATATAAATTAATAAAAGAGGTATATATAAATAGATAACAGAATTATCTTTTAAATGAATGCAATATTTTTTTATGCAATCATTATGTAATCAATCATTATGCAATTTATGGCAAAATCATGGTCAGTTCACTTGAATGAATTTAGCTCTTTTATCTCTATAGCTACACAAGAAATTTTAACGTTATCTTAATCTACACAACAGGAGCTACAAAAGTGTGTCTCAAATTATCGCTATTGTATTCCATTCTTTCATAAATTTGTAATTAGTGTAAACATCCTTACCACATAAAAGTAGACAGTGTATGATTAGGTGTAACATTTGATCTATACATTCTATCCAAAATCTGAGACACCCTTTTGTAGATAATGACTCAAGGAACAACATATAATGAAATCAACCCTCTCGGGGGATCCATGAAGAAGCTAATTTCAATTGAAAGTAGAAATTTCTTGTAAAATTATGTAGACACAGTTATCATTATAATTAATCACATAATTGTTGTATAATACTAACATTGCATTACTATGAAAAAGTAATCTGTTAGCTATCCATAGATATCCCTTTTATAAATTTTCAAGCATTATGAAGAAAGTTACAGCATTTTAAAACTGGGGACCTTGAGGTATGAAATCTTTGTATTGTGCTACCTTAAATGTTACCAAATTCTATTTAAAGTTAATTTTTCCAGTATTGTTTTTTTTTTTTTTTTTGGTATATATTATTCTTAAAGATAAGGATCCAACTCTCACAGGCAAAGTTGATATTAGATATATTCATATATTCTATAATTATAAAATGTACTTTTTACCATATAGCTCCTAACTTTGCATCGGATTTACTCCAAATATTCAGTTTTGAGAAGGTAATCCAGAAAAGCACTCCGGATGCGATAGATTTATAAAGTGCTTATATCATTAGGTATGTTTAGTTTGTTTTCCTTGTTGTACGAAAGTGTTGTAGTGATCCCTACAGATTTTCCATAACAAATACATGTATATCTTTATAATTATGTTTCAATAATAAGTTCAACGTATTAGTTTTAATATTACATTGACATCCAGGCCACAATAATGAATTGATTAATAAAGTATTTCTGCAAAATTAATGGCCGAATGTTTAAACTTGTCAAAATGACTGTTACTCTGAATGCCCCAAATGCACTGTTAAATTAAACGAAGGTATAAGGCTTTACTGTCTTCGCAAAGAAGTGATTTTGAACTGAATAATTGACTTAAGATCTAGATCTTTTTGTCTAAATATTGTATCACCTGGCCAATAGAACAACGAGTTCCCACGCAATCAAGTACGTGACTACTTGGGGTCGAACCACCAACATTTGTCAATGCACGAAAAAATAAAAGTCCAGCTGAAATAAATGTATAATAGTTTTCAGTTATTAGTAGCAACATTATCGTAGCAACTATATAATACATGGTAAATATGAATTAGCTTCATAAAAACAACAGACTGATATCTAAGTACAATTTAATTTTACAAAAGTTTCAGTGTGTGAGATGAAGTAAATGTTCTAACTGTTAATGTTAATACAATGGATGTGTTTGACAGTGATCAAAACATGACTGTTGGTACGGATTATTTCAAGTATAGACCGATCAGTTATACAAACATCATATCCTATTTCCTTCTAGTTTTTAAGTAAGCAAATTAAGGAAGATTGCTGCTCAGTTTCAAAATAAATAGCTTTCCATAAAACTAGTATATATTGATAGGGGATTAATTGCGGAATAAAAAAAGCAAAACAAATATAGGGGTCAATGTGCATGTTTTTGAGATATTAGCCATTGGAAATCTGGCGGGAAAATGTTCTCTCTTGCTTTTTCATAGCTTTATCATTGACCAGTTAAAGTTCTCAAAAACTATTGAAAAAGAAGTAAGATTTTATAAGACTCTTACAAATGGCTTATAATAAATATTTAAATGATTAATAAAAAGAAAAATGGGGGTTCATGACCAAACATTTATTAAGGCATTCAACTGGATTAAACCAAAGGATTTCGAAAATCTGACAAAAATTCCAAATCATGACAAGCAAACATCCTTAAATCTAAATGATTTATGCATATACTGTAAAGTAATGATTTCTATACAACTAGAATGGTTAGTTTAAACATATTTATTTATAGTGGATTGGGAAACAAGTTTTGCAACTTATATTAATCCCTTTCCACTTTGCGGGTGCTGCCTTGTAGCGGCATTAGCCTACTCTTTTTCGAAATCTACAAGGGTACCTTTAACGTGCAAGAGATATGGCTCTCTCTTAACACGGGTCAGCCATTTATCGTCCCCTTCCGACGGACTATCATCGTTTCCTCAAGACCATACTCGCAGATGGTGTCAAGGGAGAGCCGAAAATTGAGTTCCTGAAATTTTCATCCCAAACGGTAATCGAACCAGGAACCTTTGTGTTAGTATTCCGATGCACTACACCACGGCTCTCTCAGAATGGTTGATCGGATAGGTTAAATTTTATTAACAAACATATGAAGTTGGTCTTTCCATTTGTTAATGTGTTTGTCCATAAAGACCAGAATCTCGTTAAACATATTTGAATTTTTAAGTTCCTTAATAGATTTTGAGTTGATAGCAGATCTTGTTATAGTCTTTGTTACTTTTCTGCATCACTTGTCTAGAATCAATTCAATTCTATGAAACTGTCATACAAGTGAGAGGTTTGCTAGCTAAAAAACAGGTTTAATCCACCATTTTCTACATACGAAAATGTCTGTACCAAGTCAGAAATATGACAGTTGTTATCAATTTGTTTAGACTTTTGATTTTGCCATTTGATTAGGGACTTTCCATTTTGAATTTTCCTAGGAGTTGAGTATTTTTGTAATCTTACTATTTTCATATTGCTGACACTTTATTAAATTATTTTTGGAAATCGAATGTTGGACTAAAGAACAATATTGATGATGGTGTGTTGGTTTATTGATAGATGCCTTGAATTTATATGTAGCTCCTTTGATTGATAAATTATTCAACTTCTTCAATTAACATCTTACAAGAACTTACTTAACTCTAACATGCATTTCTCATTGTCACAAAAGCAGTTTAAGTCTACATTGCCTTGATTTGGATCTTGAAGCAGTGTTTGTGGGCATAGTTGTAATCCCGGTGCCTGTAACCAAAATACCATCTTTTCATGTATAATTTTAAATGAATTTAAACTTGAAATATTTGGTTGTCACTCGTGTAGCATGAACAATTGAACCTTCCGGAGCACATGTGTTTATCCCTGGTTGTATAAGTGTAAACTCAAAATTACAATTAAGGTATTGTTCGTTGGACTGTTTTTTGTCTTTGCCATTGTTTTCATTTGGTCATTGCATTGTCTGTTTTCTTTCGAGCGAGATTTTTTTAATGTTTCTTCTCTCTGCTTTATTCTAATTAAGTTGCTCAACACGTGGCAATAACGAAGGAGGAAAAGACTAGTTTGGATCGGGTGCAAAAAAATGTGTCCAGGTAGGATGGCATGTATTCATGCGGACTGCTACCTTGTGATCTTATAAAATCCGACTCATCGTGTCTGTCTTGACCAAGACTATTATTATATTCATATGCACTTTCATGGATATACAATCTGTCGATACCTGTATGCCCTGTATTTTGGCATTGCACAAGTTCGTGTTTTTCTCTGACTGTTTATGACGTCATTACACTTAATTCAATGGATGTTGGGTGTGTATTGATTGATAATTTAGTCTTAGATGCAAGATTATTTTTATTACTTGTTAAGTAAGTAAGTAAGTAAGTAAGTAATGACTTTATTTAAAGAGGGTGGCTCAATTAGCTTTCGCTAATCTACATTGAGGCCCTCACAAAGAACACACAGTACAAATATTACAAAGCTTGCAGTTTCTAACATATTATGTAAATGTACTATTCATGCTAACTATAAATTGTCTGTAGAACAAGAGAAAAAATGAATTTATATATATATATAAAATACAAATCATTAGAATATTTTCGTAAGTTGTTATAAATCATTTATTATAGTCAAGAAATCAAAACATTTTTGTTTAAAAGTGTCCAGGTTTTCACAACATTTCATTTCATTTGGTAGTTTATTCAAAAGTATAGATGAGCTATTTTGTGGCTTTGAACTAGCTGTTAGTTACTGCGAGTACTCTATTATCAGTACTTAGTGGGATTTCTTTTGTTTGGATATATAAGTACCCGGCCACATCCACTCTGTGTTTGTGTTAGACGTATTTTATTTGTACCAATCTGATGAGTTGCGCCTTTTTCAACTGATTTTTATAGTTCGTTCTTATGTTGTACTGTTTCACCACTGTCTCTGGTTAGGGGTAAGGTCTGGATCCCGGACATCTTTAAATCCGATACGTTCTGTATGTATGTGCCTGTCCCAAGTCAGGGGCCTGTAATTCAGTGGTTGTCATTTGTCGATGTGTTACGTAGTTGTTTTTCGTTTATTTTTTGTACAACAATTGGGCCGTTAGTTTTCTCGTTTGAACTGTTTAACATTTGTCATTTCGGGGACTTTTACAGCTGACAATGCGATATGTGCTTTGCTCATTGTTGAAGGCCGTACGGTGACCTATAGTTGTTAATTTCAGTATCATTTAGTCACTTGTGTGGAGATACCAAATCTTCTTTTTTATGGTCAATCTGCATTTACATCAACTTGTTTTCGTCCTGAATATGCATTTAATTTGTCAATGGACACACCCTCCACCATCATCATAATGATAATTCCTTCTTTTTATTGTTTTATCTGTGTCTTCTCTAATAATTGTTTCATTTTCCAATTTGTGATCTTTTGCCATTGTTGTTCAAAAGAGTTATGTTTATCACTGAATCACTGAACTAGTATATATATTTGTTGAGGAGCCAGCTGAAGGACGCCTCCGGGTTCTGGAGTTTTTGTTGCATTGAAGACCTATTGGTGACCTTCTGCTGTTGTCTGCTCTATGGTCGGGTTGTTGTCTCTTTGACACATTCCCCATTTCCATTCTCAGTTTTATGTCTAGAATATATGCTTGTCGAATGCTAAAGGTGTCAGACCACCAATTAAATTATTTCTCTTTAACCAAAAGTATCATTTTTGCAAATTTGTTGGTTAGTTTAAGTAAACAAGGACCTCAAAAGCACTATGTTATGCCCGATTAGGGCCACTTTTACATACGTTCTAAATTGGAGGGAGTAATTGGTGATCTGACACCTAAAGGAAATCACGGAATTAGACGTCAACACCGCACAAGAAGGGTCACAAGGTTTGACACTGTTGCAAATATAAAAAATTGGAAAGTATTGATATCTTACATGATGCGGCATTCTGGCGCAGTTTCCTTTAGTGTCCGAGTTAAATATACGTATCATACACACCTACAAAAGAGGGAACTTACGTATGTCTACTACTAAATAAGCTTAAATAAATTAATGCTAACTTAAACTTTGAACATATTAAATAAAGATATGTTTTATTTAAGGATTAACTATGCAATGCATATTTACTTTCATATTTTGAGTGCATTTCTTTCCTACCACAGTTTTGTGAACGTTGTGTGCCGTTTGTTATAGTATGTTTAACGTTTCGAAAGTAGAAACAAATGCATCGTTTAATCATTGTTTACTGAGCCTGTTTGAACTGTCAAACAATCTTATTTCGCGGTACAATAGCTTCTGTACCTAATAATTGTTTTTGGTTGTGACAATCAGGATTATACCTCTTTTTCTTTTGTATGAATCATTCTTTTTATTGGGTAAAATATGAGTAGATAACAACTAATTCAATGCCAATTTGAAAGTAAGAAAGAAATGCAGCGTTGGTATTAACAAACGATGAAGACAAACTGTAGATTATTTTTTAGGGAGTGTATAGTTTGTCAAAATTTATGCAAAATTTGCAAAAGTAATGTTGGAAACAAACGATCCAAACGTGTGCTCGCTGAACCGTTTGTGTCATTTTTATTAGAAAGAAATGCACTCTTAATAAACAATCACCGTTTACAAAAATTATAGATTCTGTACATTTGAATTTGATCCTACAAGGAAGCTTTTAAACCAAGAGTTCCAAATGGTGAAGTTGAAGTCATTCCTTCGTAAATTTTACGGACGCCATCATGAGTTGGTTGACCGGAATGGAATAACCGTTTCACAGATGATATCGGATATGTTCCTTATGTCGTAACTACAGTAGCCAACCAACCGAATTAGACTATTTACCGGATTTTAAATAACATAAGCAACACGACGGGTGACACATGTGGAGCAGGATCTGCTTACCCTTCCGGAGCACCTGAGATCACCCCCAGTTTTTGGTTGTGTTCGTGTTGCTTAGTCTTTAGTTTTCTTTGTTGTGTCTTCTGTACTATTATTCTCTGTTTGTCTTTTTTTTATTTTTAGCCATGGCGTTGTCAGTTTCTTTTCAATATATGAGTTTGGGCATCCCTCTGGTATCTTTCGTCCCTCTTTTAATGTTGATCATTTTTGAAAGGTATTCTGATTTTCTGCAAATTTTGAAGGCGCCTATAGTTTCACTTGATTTAATTTCATATTTTACTAGTTTTGGGATAGAAAATAGTTTCTACACCTTGTAATGTTTCCAAGTTACAAATGACCGATAATTATTGATTACACTGTATTAGAAAGCTGTATTAGAAAGCTTCATAAATCTAATAGGAAATGTCAGTACCTGTATCACTGTATCTCATTATGATATATTTATAACACGTAATGAACATAATATACTACGAGAGGGAATTCGATTGTTAAAGTGTGGTTGACAAGAGATACATGTACACGAATATTTCATGTGAACATATTCAAATAAAGGAGGTTTTGGTTGGGGTCCTCCAGTTCTGTTTATCGTTAATTGTTTTGGTATTTTTTTTTTCTATTCCTTATACTCTTTGCCCATTACTGTTGTAAAAATCTGTCCCATCGAACTTGAGATAAAGGATATAACGGAAACTGTTAAGTCTGCCTTATTTCTCTACCTACTTGAATTGCGGGTCGGTTGAAAACTAACATTTACGACAAAAGAGATGACTTCAGCTTCACAATTGTAATCTTCCATTTCTATGTTGCAAAAGTCTAGCAACACCTGCAGACTAATGTGTATATATCCCTGTTGATACGATATACCATAGCTTGTTGTATTTCCTATCATGATTTCCTTGATAGAGTTTTACGGACGCCCTCACAAGTTGATTGACCTTATGGACTATCCGTTTCATAGATGATATCGGTTATGTTCCAGATGTCGTTACTGCAATCCCGTCCCCTTTTCCCAGACGTGACCTACCAAAGCAGACTTAATACCGGCTTATTCTGACATGGGCAACCTAACTCCCCGGCAGTTTCAGCTCCGATCTGCATACTACTCTACACTTACGATGGAGTAAAGGAAAATATTTCCGGAACGAAAACGATCACTATACGAAGTTTGATGAGCAACACGAGGGGTGCCACGTGTGGAAAAGGATCTGCCTATCCTTACAAGGGACTTGAAGTTACCCCAAGTTTTTGGTGGTTTTCGGGTTGCTCAGTCTTTAGTTTTCTATGCTGTGTTTTGTGTACATTTGTTTGTCTGTTGGTCTTTTTCTTGTTTCCCCTTTTAGCCAAAGATAATGAACCAACCATATTTTGTGCCTATACCAAGTGAATTAAGAACATGTGTTGTCGCTTGTTGTTTTCTTTGTTTGTATGTCTACTTGAATTGTAAGAGAACTCAATTGTTGGTGATTATTGTGAGATCTATTGCAGTATCACAATACTTGTTTTTGTGTAAAAATGAAATAATATTAATTATATAAATGAAAAAGTTACATCAGTTTGGGTACAGTCCTCTGTAACACATCTGAATGGAGTCTGGTGTGCCACACATACGCCGACTAACGTCACAAGGACTTTAAAAAAAAGTATAAGAATGTCAATTTCAGCTTTTCAATCATTTAATTTACTGTAAGATAAATATTATTACACGGCATTTTTATAATTATTTATTAATATTTCTTTTAAAAATAGAAAATTTATATTACACCTAAGTACTATATAAAAATAAAGCAATAGATTGTCTTTCGGATACCAATTGATTCTGTTTGAAAACTGATGTCCGTCGATTTTAGAATGTATAATGTTATACAAGTGTAAAATATTGAATCTGTAAAAAATATTATCATGAACAATTTTCTGAGTCGCTTTTAACAACAATGTGTGCTGGTGAAAAAAAAAATGTGTGTGAATATATTGTAATAAGGTGAAGTAATAGTTTTCGGCCTAGTTTGTTATTAAGTTTTATCAAACATTTTGTCACAATAAATACAAAGTCATTTGAATTGTTTATAAAAAAAATAATGTATTTTATCTATTATGTTTTAATATTTGAATTCGAATAGATTTTAATATTTATTTATTTTTTATCTTAAAGCTGAAAAGGATACATCAGTGAAGCTCAAATCATAAACGTTAAAATGTCAAAATAATGTATGACGCGGAAGAGCCTTGCGAACCCAAAATTTGAATAGGTTTTCCAAAATTATTACAGCCAAGGTGATCGACCTCAGAATTAGAAAAAAACAACAATAAATGTATTTTAACAGAAACTGGCGAAATTGTAATATCAACCCACATTCAATTCATCGTTTATCTAGTAATGTGTTTAATCTGCGACATAATGTTGCTAACCAATATAATGATAGTTAAATTTCTTTGTCATGGTAAATAATCAAAGTGTTATGATCAACCCCTATGACAATGCTCCTATAAATGTTACAATATCGGACACATTAGAACATTTTAGAAAGACACGTAATTACGTTAAATTGAGAATGAAAATGGGGAATGTGTCAAAGAGACAACAACCCGACCATAGAGCAGACAACAGCCGAAGGCCATCAATGGGTCTTCAATGCAGCGAGAAACTCTCGCACCTTCGCAACAGAGAACAATTCAATTAATACAAATGTTATATCCTACCGAATGTAATATGCGGTATAATTCCGAATGTAGACATCACATGTGGACCTTGAATGTAACATATATTTCATATGGCGATCAGATAGAGATAACGGTATCACTGTTCATCATTCGTATGTCATTAAGTTCAAAGAACTGATATGATATACAACAACCTTAGTGTAAAGCAAACCAGCTGTGTTCACGAGTGAGTTGAAGGTACAGACACACACACAATATAAAACTAGATGTGTCAAAGCGACACGAATGGCCCCGTCTCAAAAAATTGAAAAATCTGCAATTTCAATAGCACATGTGGACACAAACATGATGGTTACTAATAAGTCTCACATATAAAAAAAAAATTCACCTCAAAATCTGGGGGCGTATAGAAAAATGTCCGTATAACTGTGATTTTCAACAATTTTCAAAGTTGTAAATCCTTAATTTTGGCAAAAATTAGCGGAGCGGAACGAAACTTAAACTTGATCTAGAACTCATCATTGGTTAACTTACATACAAAAAATCAGGCCAATATCTGAAAGCATTTAGAAAAAGGAATCGTATAAGTGTGATTTTCTACAATTTATTAAAGTCCAAAGCCCGAAATCAGCAAAAATTAGCTGAGCAGAACAAAACTTAAACTTGATCTGTAACACATCATTGGTTAACTCACATGCCAAAAAACATCCCAATATCTGAAAGCGTTTAGAAAAAAAAGTCCGTATAACTGTGATTTTCAACAATTTATCAAAGTCCGTTGCCCGTTATTTCGGCAAAAATTAGCGGAGCTGAACGAAACTTAAACTTGATCTCGAACTCATCATAAGTAACTCACATACCACAAATCAGCCCAATATTTGAAAGCGTTTAGAAAAAAGTCCGTATGACTGTGATTTTCAACAATTTATCAAAGTCAATAGCCCGTAATTTCGGCAAAAATTAGCCTAGCAGAACAAAACTTACACTTGATTTGTAACTCATATTGGTTAACTTACATTTCAAAAGTCAGCCCAATATTTGAAGGCGTTTAGAAAAAAAAAACTCCGTATAATGGTTTGTTGCGGAATGACGGAATGACGGAATTTCGGAATGACGGAATGACGGAATTTCGGAATGACGGAATGAGGGACAAGGGTTAAACTTTATGGCACCAACAACTTCGTTGCGGGGCCATAAACAAAATTTAATTAATGTGATAATTGACAAAACCAGAAACAGAACCGCCCTTTATAGCTATAACTAATCCCGAAAGAACAACGAGGCCTTTACAATAGTACAAATTTTACCTAGTTCATTGTTCGCATCCTTGAAATAAGAACTTTTCGCAGAAATCCACTACATTGTGTTGGACTTCGCCACATACTCATGTGCCTTCCAAGGTCAATAGAATCAATTGTTAAGTCAGCTTCCCAATAGTGAAGCTTTGGGAAGCTGAAGTCTTCATTTCGTTAATTTTACGGACGCCATCACGAGTTGGTCGACCATTATGGGATATCTGTTATATACTAGTAGATGATATCGGATATATTCCTTATGTCGTAACTATAATCCCGTTCCCTTTTCACGAATGTGACCTACCGAATTAAACTTTTTTCCTTTATTTGTGACATTTGTACCTATTGTGTCTGTTTGTTTTGTTCACACATCATTGTCGATATTATTAATTTGATGCGACTGTCGTACAAGTGAGAGGTTTAGCTCTATAAAACCAGGTTCAATCCACATTTTCTACATTTGAAAATGCCTGTACCAAGTCAGGAATATGACAGTTGTTGTCCATTCGTTAATGTGTTTTGTCATTTGATTTTCCCATGTGATTAGGGACTTTCCGATTGAATTTTCCTCGGAGTTCAGTATTTTTGTAATTTTACTTTTCACATGAACAGCAGACGCTAACGACCCTTCCGGAAATCTCCCGACCGTGCGAAGGCTGTAAAGACGGACAAGGTCGTTAAACACTTCCATCATCATCACAATTCCGGAACTTTAGAATACCAATAGAATCTGGAAGATGGAATGAAATTCTTAGAGGTGAAACAAAGTATCATGTCTGCTCCTTGTCAATTGGAAATCTATTTCACTATCTTTTTGAGTGCCAGTTTGTCATTTTTAAGAATTATAATTAGAAATAAGCATATATTCAAAGATTACCACAGGTATCCATGTGTCGATAAATTGAAATGACTGCTTTCATTATGCAATATTAAAGTTATGACGAATTGATCACTTTTCATTAACAAATTATTTAAAATATTGTTATCATACTCTTAATATTATGATAACCGCCGGTATGTTAATATTGATCTGTAGCAGCCATACAGTCATATCGTCGCTGGGCTTCTAAAATGTCGTATATGACTTTTTCGGCTGAAAATACTTTTTGACACCAATGGTCTGGGCGGGAGGAAATCTTTGGTATTACAAAATAGCATGCAGTTAGACCAATCAAAATGTGTGAAATAAGACATATTACAAAATTGCCAATGTCAGTTGTTTGTAAAGTTTGCTTCCAAAATGTTGTATGAAAACTTGAAAATCGTTGTAGAATGGCTTTGGGAAAAAAATAATTTACATTTCTTTATTTCTGTGAAAATAATTTAAGTTCTTGGATAATCCAGAAATGTCAAAGTTTTTAATTCACTGCTATTTACAAAAATGTTCAAGTTCACATACGACATTTTGGAAGCATGCATTTGGCCAAAATTTTCAAAGCCTGTTAGGATACATCAGTGAAGCTCAAATCATAAACGTTAAAATGTCAAAATAATGTATGACGCGGAAGAGCCTTGCGAACCCAAAATTTGAATAGGTTTTCCAAAATTATTACAGCCAAGGTGATCGACCTCAGAATTAGAAAAAAACAACAATAAATGTATTTTAACAGAAACTGGCGAAATTGTAATATCAACCCACATTCAATTCATCGTTTATCTAGTAATGTGTTTAATCTGCGACATAATGTTGCTAACCAATATAATGATAGTTAAATTTCTTTGTCATGGTAAATAATCAAAGTGTTATGATCAACCCCTATGGCAATGCTCCTATAAATGTTACAATATCGGACACATTAGAACATTTTAGAAAGACACGTAATTACGTTAAATTGAGAATGAAAATGGGGAATGTGTCAAAGAGACAACAACCCGACCATAGAGCAGACAACAGCCGAAGGCCATCAATGGGTCTTCAATGCAGCGAGAAACTCTCGCACCTTCGCAACAGAGAACAATTTAATTAATACAAATGTTATATCCTACCGAATGTAATATGCGGTATAATTCCGAATGTAGACATCACATGTGGACCTTGAATGTAACATATATTGCATATGGCGATCAGATAGAGATAACGGTATCACTGTTCATCATTCGTATGTCATTAAGTTCAAAGAACTGATATGATATACAACAACCTTAGTGTAAAGCAAACCAGCTGTGTTCACGAGTGAGTTGAAGGTACAGACACACACACAATATAAAACTAGATGTGTCAAAGCGACACGAATGGCCCCGTCTCAAAAAATTGAAAAATCTGCAATTTCAATAGCACATGTGGACACAAACATGATGGTTACTAATAAGTCTCACATATAAAAAAAAAATTCACCTCAAAATCTGGGGGCGTATAGAAAAATGTCCGTATAACTGTGATTTTCAACAATTTTCAAAGTTGTAAATCCTTAATTTTGGCAAAAATTAGCGGAGCGGAACGAAACTTAAACTTGATCTAGAACTCATCATTGGTTAACTTACATACAAAAAATCAGGCCAATATCTGAAAGCATTTAGAAAAAGGAATCGTATAAGTGTGATTTTCAACAATTTATCAAAGTCCAAAGCCCGAAATCAGCAAAAATTAGCTGAGCAGAACAAAACTTAAACTTGATCTGTAACACATCATTGGTTAACTCACATGCCAAAAAACATCCCAATATCTGAAAGCGTTTAGAAAAAAAAATCCGTATAACTGTGATTTTCAACAATTTATCAAAGTCCGTTGCCCGTTATTTCGGCAAAAATTAGCGGAGCTGAACGAAACTTAAACTTGATCTCGAACTCATCATAAGTAACTCACATACCACAAATCAGCCCAATATCTGAAAGCGTTTAGAAAAAAGTCCGTATGACTGTGATTTTCAACAATTTATCAAAGTCCATAGCCCGTAATTTCGGCAAAAATTAGCCTAGCAGAACAAAACTTACACTTGATTTGTAACTCATATTGGTTAACTTACATTTCAAAAGTCAGCCCAATATTTGAAGGCGTTTAGAAAAAAAAACTCCGTATAATGGTTTGTTGCGGAATGACGGAATGACGGAATTTCGGAATGACGGAATGAGGGACAAGGGTTAAACTTTATGGCACCAACAACTTCGTTGCGGGGCCATAAACAAAATTTAATTAATGTGATAATTGACAAAACCAGAAACAGAACCGCCCTTTATAGCTATAACTAATCTCGAAAGAACAACGAGGCCTTTACAATAGTACAAATTTTACCTAGTTCATTGTTCGCATCCTTGAAATAAGAACTTTTCGCAGAAATCCACTACATTGTGTTGGACTTCGCCACATACTCATGTGCCTTCCAAGGTCAATAGAATCAATTGTTAAGTCAGCTTCCTAATAGTGAAGCTTTGGGAAGCTGAAGTCTTCATTTCGTTAATTTTACGGACGCCATCACGAGTTGGTCGACCATTATGGGATATCTGTTATATACTAGTAGATGATATCGGATATATTCCTTATGTCGTAACTACAATCCCGTTCCCTTTTCACGAATGTGACCTACCGAATTAAACTTTTTTCCTTTATTTGTGACATTTGTACCTATTGTGTCTGTTTGTTTTGTTCACGCATCATTGTCGATATTATTAATTTGATGCGACTGTCGTACAAGTGAGAGGTTTAGCTCTATAAAACCAGGTTCAATCCACATTTTCTACATTTGAAAATGCCTGTACCAAGTCAGGAATATGACAGTTGTTGTCCATTCGTTAATGTGTTTTGTCATTTGATTTTCCCATGTGATTAGGGACTTTCCGATTGAATTTTCCTCGGAGTTCAGTATTTTTGTAATTTTACTTTTCACATGAACAGCAGACGCTAACAACCCTTCCGGAAATCTCCCGACCGTGCGAAGGCTGTAAGGTAGCAATACACAGTTAGGAAAAAAACTTAAAATTGACACTCATAATTTTTAAACATCCTCTTTCCCCTCCTGTCTAACAAAGAAGGCTTTATATGTGTGTTATGCATGTATATACTTATAGAAAGAGAATCTTCCATAGATTTCATTTCTAATGGTCATAAGGGTGAAATATAATCCCTCTTGGGTGTAACCATGGCAACAATCTGCATTTCTTAGATACAAAATATAGCAAAAAAGGGGGGTGAACATGTCACAAAAGTCTCCAAAATTTGGTCTAAAGGAAAATTTCAATCAATTACAGTGATACCTTTCCTGAATCCATAGGTTTATATCTATCAAGTGGTCCAAAAAAAATCATATGCTTATCTGCTCGTTTTTCCATAAAATTGAATTGAAAAGATCAAGCGCAAAATCTTTGTTGATAAACACTACAATAATTTATGGACCTATGAACGGTACGGATAGGAAAATACGGACTGTCAATCATATAAATGGCCTATAAAACATGTTAAAAATAATCAAAATGTTCATATAAACCCACTAAGAAGGCTATATTATTCTTCAATTATCTAAAAATCAATTTTATTGTACAAAAACTTTCATATTTAAAAAATTCACAGGGGCCATAATGCGAAACTAAACTTCTAACTGTGTATTGCTACCTTAAGGATTAACAATTTTTTTCCCAATTCCACTTTAAATAGATTTCTGTTTTCTACTAGCTAAAACGAGCAAATTGGCCTGCTAGTTTTGAAAATCGGTTCAGAAATAAATATTTTATGAAGGTTAGCAGTTGACACTGAAATGCAACAAAAAAGTGATTTTATCAAACATGCCATGTCAAAGTGCATTTTCTCCTTTTTTAGTCAAATTTCTAAAACTTTACCTTCTAAGCCTGTCTTTTCTAGTTTAAAAACTTAAATTAACCTTAACAGTAGACAAATTATACAAGTTAAAGCTATTTTAAAGCTCTAGAATGTCAATTTTGTTGTGTATTACCATACCAAAGCCTTGGTTAAAATTTAGTAAATACTGAATTCATTTATAACAGCGGGAAAAAATTTAGGCTAAATTCATGCTAAATTGTGACTTTATACTTGCTAAAATAATAAATTTGATTTAGTCGCATGAAAAAATATAAAGCGTTTCCTTCTAAGGTTTCTACATAACGCGCAATCTTCTTTTCCAAGGGGTAGCCAATAAAGTATCAATTTATGACGGAACCAAGTCTTTGTGTCAAAATGTCTATATTGGTTGCTAAGGACAATAAACAACAAAACTAACATATATTGTCATTCTAAAGGTTGTTTCTCCCTCAGCATTGTATCTATAACCTAATTATCAATAGATTTGTGGTATGATTTGTCTTAAAAAAAGCAATTCTTTGCTTTGCCAAATGCCATAAGGTAGCAATACACAGTTAGGAAAAAAACTTAAAATTGACACTCATAATTTTTAAACATCCTCTTTCCCCTCCTGTCTAACAAAGAAGGCTTTATATGTGTGTTATGCATGTATATACTTATAGAAAGAGAATCTTCCATAGATTTCATTTCTAATGGTCATAAGGGTGAAATATAATCCCTCTTGGGTGTAACCATGGCAACAATCTGCATTTCTTAGATACAAAATATAGCAAAAAAGGGGGGTGAACATGTCACAAAAGTCTCCAAAATTTGGTCTAAAGGAAAATTTCAATCAATTACAGTGATACCTTTCCTGAATCCATAGGTTTATATCTATCAAGTGGTCCAAAAAAAATCATATGCTTATCTGCTCGTTTTTCCATAAAATTGAATTGAAAAGATCGAGCGCAAAATCTTTGTTGATAAACACTACAATAATTTATGGACCTATGAACGGTACGGATAGGAAAATACGGACTGTCAATCATATAAATGGCCTATAAAACATGTTAAAAATAATCAAAATGTTCATATAAACCCACTAAGAAGGCTATATTATTCTTCAATTATCTAAAAATCAATTTTATTGTACAAAAACTTTCATATTTAAAAAATTCACAGGGGCCATAATGCGAAACTAAACTTCTAACTGTGTATTGCTACCTAAAGACGGACAAGGTCGTTAAACACTTCCATCATCATCACAATTCCGGAACTTTAGAATACCAATAGAATCTGGAAGATGGAATGAAATTCTTAGAGGTGAAACAAAGTATCATGTCTGCTCCTTGTCAATTGGAAATCTATTTCACTATCTTTTTGAGTGCCAGTTTGTCATTTTTAAGAATTATAATTAGAAATAAGCATATATTCAAAGATTACCACAGGTATCCATGTGTCGATAAATTGAAATGACTGCTTTCATTATGCAATATTAAAGTTATGACGAATTGATCACTTTTCATTAACAAATTAGTTAAAATATTGTTATCATACTCTTAATATTATGATAACCGCCGGTATGTTAATATTGATCTGTAGCAGCCATACAGTCATAATTATGATTATGTAGTTTGCCTCTTGTTACATATGTATGTGTGTGGTCGTTTCAAAATAAACTATATAGTTATTGATATTGAGTTCCTCTGTTTTTAGTTTTCAAACATAGCGTTTTGTAGGCTGTTGTTTGTCTTGAAGTCTTGTAATCTTGATTTGTTTGCCATGTTTTGTCGGTTTTTCTGCAATTAACTAAAGAACAATTAATGTTCCTTCGGGATTTCTCCGCCTCTGTTTTGCTGTCTCTTGATATATCTTGATATTTTAGTCTTTTGAAGAATTTGGCGTAGTCTTGAGACGCTGTTCCGAATTTAAGCCACTTAGTATTTTTATTTTAAAGTGCTTCTATCATAGATATAGGAAGATGTGGTGTGAGTGCCAATGAGATAACTCTCCATCCAAATAACAATTTTAAAAAAGTAAACCATTATAGGTCAATGTACGGTCTTCAACACGGAGCCTTGGCTCACACCGAACAACAAGCTAAAGGGTCCCAAAAATTACTAGTGTAAAACCATTCAAACGGGAAAAACAACGGTCTAATCTATAAAAAAAATAAAAAATGTCTGTTTTGCAGGTTTAACTTTTTCTTATCCATGTTCAAGGTTTTTGAAGGCAAAAGTTGCATCTATTGTTTCTGTGTTATAAATCTTTCTGTTACTTCTTTGTTTGTTTCATATTTTGTCAGGTTATGACCATTTATTGCTGATTATACTGTAAGGGTTTACATTTTTGACGAAGATTACACAGGATTAATTTTGCTTTTTTTTTAAGATCGTACAGTGACTTATAATTACTAAAATTCATTGTCAAGACACCACATCTCCTCTAGACATATGTGACTTCAGTGATACTGTTACACAATGTTCACTTCATAATTTAAATTCCATTTTGGTGTTTGATATATATTTGATATTTATTTTATTATTTACATAGATTGATTCCTAGGGTCGGGAAGCACACACATTAACGTACATGTATATGATGAACCTAGCGGTGGTAAATGATTTGTTAAAGTGTCTGCAACAAGTCAAATTTGATTGCACTTCTGATTTATTTTTGTCACATGAGGACATCTTTTCCAAAATTAGGAAGAATAATTACCATGTGGACTTTATTATGTACATATTCATCAAGTACACAGGCGCTTGTGTATAGGATACTACGGAGCCCCCTAAGTGCCAAAGATTAAATTGAAAATATTTGCGCGCGCGACTTTAAATCTTGAGCGCACAACTTTTAAACTTGTGGCACATATTTTAATCTTGAGCGCACAACTTTTTAAAACTTGTGCGCACAACTTTTTTTAACTTGTGCGCACAACTTTAAATCTTGTGCGCACAACTTTAAATCTTGTGCGCACAAATTTTATTCTTGTGTGCACAACTTTTGTTAACTTGTTCGCACAATTTTTGGAAACTTGTGCGCACAACTTTTTATACGACCGCAAAAATTGAAAAATACTTTTGGTTTTCGCACAGAACTTTAGTTTGAGTTAATAAAAATCTATGAAATTTAAACACAAGGTATATATGACCACAAAAAGAAGGTTGGTATTGATTTTGGGAATTGAGGTCCCACCAGTTTAGGAATTAGGGACCAAAAAGGGGCCCAAATAAGCATTTTTCTTGGTTTTCGCACCATAACTTTAAATATAAGTAAAAAGAAATCTATGAAATTTAAACACAAGATTTTTGACCATAAAAGGAAGGTTGGGATTGATTTTGGGAATTTTGGTCCCAACAGTTTAAGGGGCACAAAGGGTCCAAATATAAACTTTGTTTGATTTCATCAAAAATTGAATAATTGGGGTTCTTTGATTTGCCAAATCTAACTGTGTATGTAGAATCTTATTTTTTGGTCCCGTCTACAAATTGGTCTACATTAAGGTCCAAAGGGTCCAAAATTAAACTTAGTTTGATTTTAACAAAAATTGAATCCTTGGGGTTCTTTGATATGCTGAATCTAAAAATGTACTTAGATTTTGTATTATTGGTCCAGTTTTCAACTTGGTCCAAATCGGGGTCCAAAATAAAACTATGTTTGATTTCATTAAAAATTGAATAATTGGGGTTCTTTGATATGCCAAATCTAAATTTGTCGCATTTCAGAGTTCATTAAACCACATTCATTCTGTCATTCTGTGTCAGAAACCTATGCTGTGTCAACTATTTAATCACAATCCAAAGTTAGAGCTGAATCCAGCTTGAATGTTGTGTCCATACTTGCCCCAACTGTTCAGGGTTCAACGGTCGTATGAAGCTGCACCCTGTAGAGCATCTGGTTTAATCTTATGCACACAACTTTTAAACTTGTATGCACAACTTTAAATCTTGTGCGCACTGGACACAACTTTTTTAATCTTGTGTGCACAACTTTTAAACTTGTGCCCACAACTTTAAATCTTGTGTGCACAACTTTTGTAAACTTGTGCGCACAAATTTTTGAAACTTGTGCACAAATTTTTTTTAAATTGTGCGCACAACTTTTTTAAACTTGTGTGCACAACTTTAAATATTGTGCGCACAGCTTTTAATCTTGTGCGCACAACTTTAGTAAACCTGAACGTGCGACTTTTTAAACTGTCCACATAACTGTCAGTCGTATATATCTATAAACTTGCTTGCATTTACCAGTTAATAAAAAAAGCATGGACCTGATTTTTACGTATATTATTTTTGGAATAATCATAAGGATATACATATACTGCATTTTCTGGCATTGTAGCTTATTGGAATATTTAAGCTGTTAGCCGAAGGACCATGTCAGCTATTGTCATCAATAAGCGCCAGTCGTGAGAGCCGTGGTGTAGTGGTTAAGGCATCGGAATACTAAGGTAACACTCCACAGTTAGGTGTGTAGTTTCAAATGTTGGTCCCTGTGAATTTTTCAAATATGAGAGCTAGTGTGCAATAAAATTCATTTTTGGATAGCTGAGTATTAAAATAGCCTTTGTATTGGGTTTATATGAACATCAAGGTCATGTAATGTATGTAACATAGGCTGTTTTCTGTATGACAGTCCGTATTTGCATGTCCATACCATACATTGGTTCGGCAATTATATTAATGTTTTTTTTCAACTTTTTATCGTACGAACTTTAATTTGTGATTGGATTTTACAAAATAAAATGAAAGGCGAAAGACACCCAGTTTTTATTTGATCATTAGGAAGATTAATGTCAACAGTTTCTAAAAAGGTTCACTCAAAGGCATTGAAATTCTAGTTTGATCCAAATTTTGGGGGTATGTGTGACATGTTCACCCCCTTTTTTGCAATATTTTATGGTAAATAAATGCAGAATGTTGCCATGGATTCACATAAAAGGTATTATTTTTCACCATTTTAACTCTTGAAAATCAAATCTATGGAAGATACTGATAACATAAATATGCACATGTACAACACAAACAGTTATGTTAATGTATTTGAAATCCAGGAATAGGAGATGATAAAACTTTTTGTGGCTTATTTTTAATTTTATTTTCTAACTGTGGAGTGCTACCTAGCACAAAGGTTCCTGGTTCGATCCTCGTTCCGGGAAGAAAATTTAAGGAACAGAATTGTGGGCTCTCCCTAGACACAATTTGCGAGTATGGTCTTGAGAAATGATGATAGTCCGTCGGATGGGTACGATAAATGGCTGACCCGTGTTATGAGAGAGCAATATCTCTTGCACGTAAAAGACACCCAAATAGATTTCGAAAAAAGATCAGGCTAATACCACTACAAGGCAGCAAACGCACCAGCAAAGTGGAATGAGATTAATATAAGTTGTAATAACTTGTTTCAAACTAAGCGCCAGTCGTCCGCTCGTCCCAATTTCACATTTTATTTTTTTCCTCTGAAACCACTGGGCCAATTCGGACCAAACTTGGTAGGGATGATCCTTGGTATATAGCAGGGGATTCGTGGTTTTGTTTCTCAAGTGGTAGTCAATAGGTCTGTGGGGTCTAAGAACTTGAGGTTAACTTTAAGTTTAAAAAAAACTTAAGAACAAGAATTAGTAAGGCAGTCATATTGTCTGACTCATCAGAAAGCATGATGTTACACGTTTGTTTAATTAATGTCCGGGTTAAAAAGGGTCCGAGCAACTGGGGCACTTAGTTTAACATTAGCTTTTTTAAAGTCTTGTTCTTATGAACCAACAGTAGCAATGTAGTCATATTTTGCATGAAACATCAAAAGGATAGAAGATTCAATTTTAAACAAATGCAAAATATTTGCACACGAACCAGCAATTATGAGGCAGTCATGTTTTGCATGAAGCATGAATCGGACATACATATTTAAATTTCTATAAATCGATGCCTAGTAATCTTCTGGACCAGCATCTATGGGTAAAAAGCTTAGAATATTCCTTAATGTCCAAAAGCTTTAAAAAAATGTTTTAGAACCACCATTGATAATGCAGTCAAATCTTGAATGACTAAAATTGAGAATGGAAATGGAGAATATGCCAAAGAAACAACCAGTGGGTCTTCAATGCAGCGAGAAAATCCCGCACCCGGACGTGGTCCTCAGCAGGCCCTTAAATAAAATTGTGTACTAGTTCAGTGATAATGGACGCCACACTAAACTCCAAAACATATAAATGAACTAGAATTAAAAAAAAACATACAAGACTAACAAAGGCCAGAAGCTCCTGACTTGGGACAAACGCAAAACATGTTTTGTGATATCTCGACCCTCCCCATATACCTCTAGCCAATGTAGAATCCTGAACGAAGTATACAAGTTTCTGAGCTGCAAGCAGTGGAAGTCCTAAAATTGAAATAAGCTCTAATTGGAGAAAAGCTATTAAAATCTTCTAGATCTCTAGAACCAGCAATACCATGGCAGTTATATTTTGCGTTAAGCTTCACAGACAGTGTCATTTCTTTTACTTTTGTTTTGATGTTGTAAAAGATTAATTTGTTGAAACTGATTTAATCAATTTTTTATAATGTTCAACAGCCTTCAACCTCGACCTGAAATATTAATGCTATCAATTACTTATCAATTATGGACTTCTTACGAGGTCAATTCGTTGTTATATGGACCTGTTTGAAGCTATATTGACAAAGAACGTAGTCCGAAGTTTATATTTTGATTGAGCAAGTCCATATAATGTTCAACGTTTTTGTCGAGATAATATTTTTTTGGTCCTTAGTTTTAATATTACATGGTATATCTGTAAGAATAAATAATAAGCATATTAAGATGTCTGTGACGTTTTCTAACTGGCATATATAAGGTATTGTATGAAAAAGGCCGTTAAGATAATGTCATCGTCTTTGATGCTGGATACAAAATAAATATGAAAGTTTTGCGACTGATACAATTACCGTATCACCATGGTGAGTGATACGGTCTGATTAGTCAGAGGCTGGACGTCTGAAATGTGGTAAATCTGTTAACGGTATTTCATTGATTATAAATATTATTTAATGGCTGCTTAGTGGCTATTTCCAGAATGATTCCATATAAACGTCTGATTAGCTAGTATTGAGCGGTATGCGTTATGTGTCAACGTGTCCGTATGTGGGGTCGGATAAAATCATGATAGTAGGTCATCGGTATAAATCATAATGAAGTGTTCATTTGCTATCGTAAAGAGCTATAATGTTAATTCACGAAGCACTGTCAATTTGGTGCAATTAATTAAATCAATATAATTCTGTGATAATGAAATCATGTAATCATGGAATTATTTTGCAATTTTGGTACGAGGCTGTATATTTATGTATCATTGATATTCTTTTTTTTTTTAAATAGAACAGTAATACACATCTACACTTTAGATTGTGTATTAAAACGGTTGCATGATTGAGATACTTTAGTGTTAGATTTCTTCGTAAGCGTAGATTTTAAAGAGTAAATACACAAAACGTATGCTTTATGTATAAACATAATAACCATTTGTTTTTCATTGCTTGGACATATTTATTAGAAAATATTAAAATCGCGGAATTTACCGAAGATGTCATTTCGTTTCCCGCGCTTTCGTCGCTTCATTGATTTCTGGTGTAAATACACAAAACCGACGATAGAAAACAGCTGACTGATTAGAACTGAGAATACTATAACGCAGAGATTGGTCACTTTCAATTTCCCTATAAAACCGGTAACACTCAAAAAAGCTAGCTACGTTATTTTAACGTAGTTTTGTATTTTATCGTTAGCAGTCGACATGTAATTGTTCAATTAAAATTGAATAAAACAAAGCGAAATATGCAATGGCGCAGTGTCATTACTATTTATATTAATATTAATATTAATGCTAATCTTACTTTACTGAAACTTTCAGTGGTGGATCCAGAAATTTTCCTTAGAGGGGGGCCCACTGACTGCCTTAGAGACTCATAGGGCCGGCTCCAGTCATGCTTCGGTGATTCCCTATATAAACGATCATTTTTTCCTACAAAAGGGGCGGCCCATACCCCCCTGAAAAACCCTCTCTCTCTCCGCCTCTGACTTTAAAACAATATGACAAGTGTTTCATTCACCAAAATATTGGTGCGTTTCTGTGATAAATATCATGCGCAATTTTATGAATGAAGGGGACAGAAGATCCACACTCAGTGTACCCACACATGACAATTGCAAACTGACCCAATTTTTTTTTTATCTCAACCAATTAACTGATACTGACATTATCAGAGAGTACACATCAAATGAAAAAAGCATAAATAACTGATAAATATTATCAGATATTACAGAATTAAATATGTTTTAAATCTATTACAAACAAATGTGATCTCAATCTTGTAGATAGATATAACTGGATCTCATATAAGTACCAAAGACAACTGTCTATCCAAGTCACAATTTATAAAAGTAAACCATTATAGGTTGTAGTATGGTCTTCAACGCAAAGCCTGGTTCACACGCAAAACAGCAATTCTAAATACATTGTATATAGTCCATATCAATCATGACAATAAACATTAATAACAAGTAAAACTTACTAATAATCCTGACTATATGTATTACATGAACTGGCTGCCATCAGAAATGAAAATATAAATATTCAAACTAACAAATTAAAGCTTGATTACATGTGCAACCAAATATAAAGCACTAAAGGCTAATACTAATATGACGCTCTCATCAATAGAACTTCAAAAAAAATTGTCAAGATTACAAACCACAACGTGATATATTAAAAAATATAAGAAGACAGGTGACAACATGGTAAAGAAAATCATTTGCAATTAATATTTCATACCAAATTCCATTACCACAAAACATCTATTTCCAGTATTACTACATCTGGAATATAATAAAAACACTTAACGTGTACCGTCAAAACTAATTGCTTCTTTTATGATAAAAGTCGGATAAGATATTAATCACTTCTATACTTATAAGATGTAACATTCTCAAATTTGAAAGGCCTTCTGTAGTAGTCCATTTTGTGCAAGTAATAATCCTCAAAAGTACATGTAGGTTACATGTAGGTTATATATCAAATTTATGAAATATGTTCTAGGTGTAAATAAGAAATCCAGTAATCTTGCTGTGACTTCTGAACTAGGGAGATACCCAATGTATTTTTATATTATATTAGCAATGTTGAAATATTATCATCGACTCGATAATTCTGTAGTAAAGAACTTCACAATAATAAAGTGAATACATGGTTTTCAAGTATAGACTGTATTTTAAAAAAGCTGGGCATACAAACATGTAATTTAAAAACCAGTATCTACTCTTTCACAAAATTTATCAAAGATAAGTTATATAAAAACTATCTCCATTTCTGGAAGGAAAATAGAAATAAAGTTTAACAATCAGATCAAGGTAAACTTACTACCTATTTTTCCTTTAAAACTCTATTTTGTTTTGAAAAATATTTGGATCTAAAAGATTTTAGATTAAGACAATCAATCTGTAAAATTAGAATAAGCGCTCATCCATTAAGGATTGAGACTGATAGATATGCTAAACTTCATGTGAATAGGACATTGAGAAAATGTTATACTGTACTTTGAATAAAGTTGAAGATGAGATACACTTTGTAACTGAATGTCCACTATATATTGATAACAGAAATGAGTTTTTTACTGAAATTTCTCTAAATTGTAATAATTTTCAATCTTTAGACAATTTTTCAAAGTTTTTATGGCTATTTACACAAGAAAATTTAAATGTGTATAAATGTTTAGGAAAGTATTTATCTCAAAATCTAGAGATAAGGAGAAGTTCAAAAATAATAAATGCAAATTAGCCACAAATATACATATTTTGAGTGGTATATAATTTTAAATGGTATAATTTAAAGATGTAAATTGTATTATCTGGTTCTGTCCTGGCCTTTTATAGCATTTTTAATAGTATTAAACAATGTTGTTTTCCTATATTATATGTCTCTAATTTATGTCTAATCTTACGTACTTGTATGTAATGTCATGAAAGCTCTTTATAGGGCCCTTTAATTGGAAATAAAATATTCTTATTCTTATTCTTATTCTTATGCTCTTTTTATCAAGTTGATTATTATAATAGACAAAGTATGCATTTTATTATAATTTTATTCCCCATTTCCATTCTCAATTTTATTAAGTCTCCTTCCATTATAACCCTGGTCCATCAATAATACAACTAAAATCACAAATTAGTAGAAAACCTGATGCTCCACAGCTTTAAACGACCGCAGAGTTCGAACCCTGAACAGTTGGGGCAAGTATGGACACAACATTCAAGCTTGATACAGCTATGAATTTGGACTGTGATTAAATAGTTTCTGACACAGAATGAATGTGGTCTAAGAACTTAAACTTAAAAACTTAAAAATTTTGAATTGGACATTTACCTATTATGGTCCAATATCCAAAATATAAATACATGGTTAGATTCAGCATATCAAAGAACCCCAAGAATTCAATTTTTGATGAAATCAAATAAAGTTCAATTTTGGACCCTTTCGACCTAAATGTGGACCAATTTGATAACCGGGCCCAAATATCAAAAATCTAAATACATGGTTAGATTTAAGCATATATCAAAAAACGCCATATATTCAATTTTTGTTGAAATCAAACAAAGTTTAATTTTGGATCCTGATTTGGACCAACTTGAAAACTGGGCCTATAATCAAAAATCTAAATACATGTTTAGATTCAGCATATCAAAGAACCCCAAGGATTCATTTTTTGTTTATATCAAACAAAGTTTAATTTTGGACCAACTAGAAAACTGGCCCCATAAGCAAAAATCTTTATACATATTTAGATTCAGCATATCAAAGAACCCCAAGGATTCAATTTCAAATGTTGAAATCAAACAAAGTTTAATTTTCGACCCTTTGGACCTTAATGTAGACCAATATGAAAACGGGACCAAAAATTAAGAATCTACATACACAGTTAGATTCGGCATATCAAAGAACCCCAATTATTCAATTTTCGATGAAATCAAACAAAGTTTATGTTTGGACCCTTTGTGCCCCTTAAACTGTTGGGACCAAAATTCCAAAAATCAATCCCAACTTCCTTTTCTGGTCATAAATCTTGTGTTTAAATTTCATAGATTTCTATATACTTATACTAAAGTTATTGTGCGAAAACCAAGAAAAATGCATATTTTGGGCCCTTTTTTTGCCCCAAATTCCTTAACTGTTGGGACCAAAACTCCCAAAATCAATCCCAACCTTCCTTTTGTGTTCATAAACCTTGTGTTTAAATTTCATAGATTTCTATTAATTTAAACTGAAGTGTATTTGATTGTCTCTTTATATGTTGTTGTTCTTGCTCGACATTTTTGCAGATAAATCGTTGTGTATGCCAATTTATCCACTTGATATTTTGCTGGAGATATTATATGGTAAATGGTTTCCAACTTTATTGGAGATCAAGTGTGAACTCCAGATGTCTAGTTTCTTAGGGGATGCATGTCGTTTTTTGACATTACTGCATATTCCTTCTCCTTCATTTTCATTTAAAGATAAAAATGAAATAGACAAAGTGTGTTTACGTGTCAAAATATTTCTTGAAGAACAAGAAGGGGTTAATGAGCCGAAAACAGTCTTTTTGGTCATTTTTTTGACTCGGTTAAAGGAGGTGTCGGAAAAATAGACTGTTTGACAAATTGGGAAGTCGGACTTGTGGACTGTCGGAATACAGCTACGCACCCTTCTTAGCTCACAAAACTAACCAGCACATTAACAATAAAAAAACAAGAATGTGTCCTCAGTACACGAATGCCCCACTCGCACATCATTTTCTATGTTCAGTGGACCGTGAAATTAGGGTAAAATCTCTAATTTGGCATTAAAATTAGAAAGATCATATCATAGGGAACATGTGTACCAAGTTTGAAGTCGATTGGACTTCAACTTCATCAAAAACTACCTTGACCAAAAACTTTAACCTGAAGCGGGACAGACGGACGAACGAACGAACGAACGAACGGACGAACGAACGGACGCACAGACCAGAAAACATAATGCCCCTCTACTATCGTAGGTGGGGCATAAAAAGAAGGTGTGGTATGATTGCCAAGAGACAACTGTCAACAATAGATCAAATGACACAGAAATTGACAACTATAGATCACTGTACGGCCTTCAACAATGAGCAGAGCACATACCGCATAGTCAGCTATAAAAGGCTCCCAAAATTGATCCTTATCGCCCAAACTACTTTACACAGATGTAGATTTATCGAGTCTCTGTTTAGGGGTGTGTCAGCCTGTAATCATGTAATAACTCATTGGTGTGCTTTGGTAGTCCTCTAGCCATTTCTTTCAGTTACAAAATTATCACACCAATGAAATATCGCAACCAATTATTCATTAAAAATAACACATTATGATTAAATAATCAGTCTCAAAATGCCCTTGTTATCATGTAATCATGCAATCAAAAACCTTAACATAGTCCCGTATCATTATAGACATACAGCAAAGATTCTGTCTTGAACTTTCATTGCGGTGAGACCGTTGAAAGCATCACTGTGACTTTGAAATGAAGAACAGCAATAAAACTGCTGTTCCGTTGCTTTGGACTTTGTCGAATGTATGTAGAAACGTTGTGTCATGCATTTATACACCATATTCATTGTTTCTCATTAGCCAAACAATTATTGACGACAGACCTACACATTAATACTATAATAAATCAAATATTTGCATCATTTGGAAAATATGTATGCAAGAAAGTTGAGGATAGTTTTTTTAATGATTTTCTTCACATAATGAATTTAACAGTTTTACATTTTGTACGTGTTTCTGGTACAAGTTAACTAGGCTATGAATAAAAAGGGTCAATTATGATCATCATAAATAAAAAAAGAGTTTTGATATGCAAACAAACATGTATCTATCAAGACTTCAATTTGGTAAATAAATGATGTCCATTACCCAAATATCATCGATAAAAAAAACCTAACTTCTGTTCTAAATGAGGGGTAATTTTCGTAGCTCTTTGTTACTTCCAAAAGATTCACACATGATCAAGACCATCTTGTAAAACAAACTGAATGGAATATCTGCCAGATCTTTCAACATTAAATCAGACGCTGTACAAAAGCATAAAAACAATTTTAATTTGATGTGAACTATTTTTTTGATGTATTTCAAGTACTACATGCATGGCATCTCTATCAGCAGAAGAAATGTTTTCAAGAAAAATAAGGCTTCCCGAAACGTTCTTATGCTATTGTTTCAGAAAAAGGGAGAAGGTTTGGTACCATTAAAACATTTAATCCCGCTGCAAATGTTTGCACCTGTCCTAAGTCAGGAATATGATGTACAGTAGTTGTCGTTTGTTTATGTAATTTATACGTGTTTTTCGTTTCTCGTTTTTTATATGGGCAGGAATTCGCTAACGAAATTTTAGGGTCAATAGTGTTATCATGCAAATATGGAGAATAAACATTGTTTAAATATCAAAGTGGGTTAATCTTTATTGCCACATGTAAAAAATATGGATCCAATTAAAAAAATCAACAAGAAATCAGCACTTGTTATGTGCCGGCAGTGGAAAACTGTAGACAAAAAGTGTGACATTTCATCAGTGTCAAAACCCCAAGTCATATTTAGAATATGCCTGAAGAAATTTCTACTGTAATAGTTGAAAATCAACTGCAAAATGATCGGTCTATCGATTAGAAACCCCATTTTGTACAGAATATGATTATTGTGGTAAATCATATGCACTTCCAAAATCCGTTTCGATCCATAACATCACTGAGGAAACGTTCATTGTCGAAATTTGGATCTGATGTACATATTCTTGCACCTCATGTTCGCCGCAATTTTATTTTTTTTATGTTTAGTAATAAATTAATATTAAGATCCATTTTGTTACATCTTGTGATTAATTATGTATTTGGCAATCGCCAATGCCGGAAAACAGGGTTTAAGAACATCAGTTGTTCGTCCTGTTAGTCAAATGCGTTTTGTTGAAATATACTTTTTTCTCTTTTTTTTTTTTTTTTTGTCATTTCGAAAATGTTGTTTGTGCTATATTTAGACCCTTCTTCAACAAAATTGTTTTACATGCACAAGTAAAAAAATTGCGGTTTTTATCCAACGCAATCATAGGTTTGAACGTAGTTTTCAATTTTGGGCCCAGGCCTCCTTTTTGATGGGGAACATTTAGTTGATTATCTTCTACATGCCCTTTATAATGTCTGATGTATACATATTTATGATAATAACTATTGTGAGCACAAGATTCACTGCACAGTTTTAAAGTTTTTTGTTCAACATGTGAAGTTTTGCGAAATTTGTTTGATGAGCACCGATTAAGATTTCAATCTGATAGAACATGGTTATTGAAAATGCAACTTTGAACTAGCTTTCAGTAGAAGAGGGACGAAAGATACCAAAGGGACAGTCAAACTCATAAATCTAAAACAAACTGACAACGCCATGGCTAAAAATGAAAGACAAACAAACAACAGCACACACGACACAACATAGAAAACTAAAGAATAAACAACACGAACCCCACCAAAAAACTAGGGGTGATCTCAGGTGCTACGGAAGGGTAAGCAGATCCTGCTCCACATGCGGCACCCGTCGTGTTGCTTATGTGATAACAAATGCGGTAAAAAGTCTAATTCGGTAGGTCACATTCAGGAAAATGAAGGGGATTGTAGTTACGACGTAAGGAACATATCCGATATCATTTGTAGTAGCTGCGAGTACTCGTGGTTCAATACTTAGTGTCTTTTGTCTGCTCTTTTTTCGGGTTGTTGTTTCTTTGACATATTTCCTATTTCCATTTGAATTTTAAGTGTTGTGTTGTTACAAACATGTACAATTAAAGGTGGAAAGGAGGAGGGGTTTGTTGGGATGAGATGGCGAGGGGATAAGGAGCGGAGTTGTGGGAAGGTTAAAACTAAACATCATATATGCTCGCTCCTTCTAACCGATAGGTTTGATGATTTGTCCATCTATCATTCAAAAAGGGGTAGGTAGAACCACGCTTACAATAAAACGTGTTAAGTGAGAGCTTGACAATGCCTAACTCGATGCTAAGAGTTCTTTCTAAAGGACAAAATATTATGATGTACGACATTCGAGATACCCGAATCAATACGTATGTGCTAAAGGGATTCAAAGAATTTCAAGAAATCCATAAGAAATTCGAACGTGTTAAGGTCTCTCAGTCATTCTAAGATGGATATAAGATTGCTTCTTGTTACACACTTAGTCACTAAAACAGTCTTACAATGATCTTAATTGCTAAGACAGCTGCTTGTTACCGGCCTCAAGTTATTTGCACAAAGATCATTTGCTTCATGCGTTTCCCAGTTATATTTTTATTAAATATACTTCCTATTGTATAGAAGGATATTAAAATACACATAGTCGTCGTCAACAACAAATATTTGGACCTTTCACCTTGAAGCGAAAGAAATTTAAATTATTGAAGCACACGTATGAAAACAAAGAATAATATATTTTGTTTTTCAGGTTGACCAATATTCATACTATATCCTGTTGAGTTTTATATTTAAAAAACCTTGTCAAAAATGACAATAGCTATATATATAAAACTAAATAATTATTATTTGACAAAATAAAAAGACATAACCATCAATGGCTCCGAAGTGATCTTTAAAAAATTACCACATGTTGTGCACACTGAATTGTGTGTTAAATTTATTTTACTCACTAGGTGGGTTTAACTTGCTAGTGGAAAATCATCCCACAACAAATTGTCGACCGGTAGCAATATAATCTAATGTAACCGTATATTTATGAAATATTTCAAAGCAAACAAAGTAATACTGTCTTTTTAGAACTTTTGGTTTGCGATCGCCTCTGAACATATGATATTTGATGGTTAATAGTTATCAAAGGTACCAGGATTATAATTTAATACGCCAGATGCGCGTTCGTCTACATAGGACTCATCAGTGACACTCAGATGAAAAAAATAAGACTTTTTCTGTGTATTCATGTTATGCATTAGATTTCCCACATATACACCTTGTACGTCTTTTAAGAAGGTTATACAAATGGCCCTCTCTTTTAGTAATGTTTTGTCTGATCTATTCGTTATGTGATTTAAAAATCGTTGTAAATATAATGGAATTTCATGCGACTGTCCTAAAAGTGGTCCGACACCACAATTATTTCGTAGTGCATTTCTTTTAGAACATAAATGAAAATTCAAAAAATCCCACCTGCGCTTTCTCAATTAAATTGTAACAGTGTGTTGTACTGCTTTTGGGACAAATTATATCAAAGTTATAGAAAATGTCATCAGCTCCAACTCAAAATATGGACAATTTTATGTGTAGGGCGTCTTGAAATCTTTTGACAGCTTCCGAATTGCTAACTTTTAATCTTTTTTAGCTGGACCAAATCATAACTTTCCTTTAAAATTTTTGAACCAAATTTTATTTACAGTGTAATTCACCCCCCTTCTTGCAATTTGAGGCATAAAACATGGAGAAATAAATTTGGAAGGGGTATAAAAACATTGGCAAGTAACCCACTGTCAACACTAAGGACTATATTGAAAAATCAAGGACAACGAAAAATCAAGGGACGACTATTGTGGTCTCGGACCTAAAGTAAGAGGTTTAGTCTACAAACCAGGTCCAATCCACCATTTTCTTCATTTGAAAATGCTTGTAGCAAGTCAGAAATATGACAGTTGTTGTCCATTCGGTTGGTGTATTTTATCATTTGATTTTGCCATTTGATTGGGGACTTTCCGTTTTGAATTTGTTAAAAGACACCGCTTGATAAATTTCAAAAGGATAAACGGTAGGATTGTTGTGATTTGGAAATGATTCGCATACATCCATTAGTGAAATTTACAGATGTGTTTATTTCGCCTGTATGTACTTAAAATTAAATTTTCAAATTACAATGAGATTTAGTTACAACACTTTCAGTGCAGATCTTTTGACTATGGATTATATAGTAGAAATTATGTTTTTGACTTCCTTATAATGAACTTCAAGCAGTTTTATTGAAACCTTATACAGATAAGTACTTGAAATATTTTTAATATTTGCATTTAGGAACATGTCTACCCAAAAAGCATATCAAAGTCAAAATATGCTTTCATAATGGTACTGTTCTTTAAAATCATACTAATTCGTGTTTGAACATTATTTTTTTTAATTTAGAATGAGGTCAATTCAGTTTTCTACAGAAAACATGTAGTGATATAAATTTCGTCATTATTCGTCATGGGTCGAAATGTAAATATAACCTTTTTCACATTTCCAAAAAGAATTCTTTATTTGGAAAAACTTTATTTAGTTTAAACAATATTTTATTTCAAAAAGTGCACAAAATATAATTATACAAAATGAAATACAGGGATTCGGAAACAAGAAAAACTTATATAAATCCGTCTCCCTTTAAAAAAAAATGACATAGTATAAGCATGGAAGTATTATATTGTCAATATAACACTTCCATGGTATAAGAAACTCGTATAATGTAATTTTCAATTCTTATCTAACATGTTTATTCTGTGGTTTGCCCGTTACTCAGAAGTCAGTTTGATCGAAAAATGTGACCAACTCGTATTTTCATAATTATAGTACATGTAGCTGAGAAATATGTTAACGTTTCGAAAATAAGGTTACATCAAATAAAGTTTCAACATCTCAACTGACATCGACACAAAAATAATTGTTGCGGACCAAATCTCTCTGTTTCTAAAATAAATCTTTGTACAACTTTAAAAATATTTTCGTTTTCCTCATCACTGATTAGTTCACTACCTGATAATAATGTTTGTATATTATATATTGGTAGTGTAGAAATGGTTTGTGTTCTGATGAGTCGATAATTATGCCATTCTAGCAAATAGTGTTTGTTGCTCTCAACTTGCGTACATATACAGAGGCTGGAAAGAACAATATTTTTTCTGGAAAAGGTGTTCATTTAAGCCACTGCAGTTCAACCGGAGTCTGGCGTAAAGTATTTGACCTTTTCTACAACCAGCATTATGATATGTCGGGACTTTCTTAGTATCTCGATTTATATAATTTTTAAGTGTAAATTTTGAAGGATTACATCTAACATCTTATGGAATTCCTGTTCCAATCACGAATAACAGATGGTAGGAAAGAATTTTGATAAAAGGTAGTTCTACAGTTCATATTTTGAACATTAAATGCACTTCTAGTATTATAGTTATGGACTTGATATAGTTGTTGAGGGACGAGACTACAAAGATAATAAGGAGCTTGATCATGAAACATTTCGTGAAATTTAATTATTTTATGTCTGGATCTTCTTTCACTAAGAGATACCCAACCAGTATCATTATAAAGATTAGATTTAGAGCAAAGCTTAGTGGCACCTGTGACTATACGAGCCGCTTCTATTTGAATGCTCTCTAGTTTGTCCTTTAAATAAATTTGTATGTTATCCCACACAAACTTTATTTGCCTATGTCGATACAAGACATGTTTCATATGTTAAAGTTTGAGCACAACGCTTTTAGTTGAATATAGTCCATTCATACCAACAGCTGTAATTGTAATATATATGGACATTCCATTGGAAATTTTGACACGAAGCGGAACATGCATTATCAGAAATTCATTTGTTGTCTCCTGCCACTGAATAATGTCAGCTCCATTCAGAGCTGTTCCGACAGACACTTCATAATAAAGAGAAAAGGAGGATGTGAAAACATTATTCCATGTTACTGTAAATGTACGATTCTTCTCAGACAGTTTTACATGTGTAGTATCTGAAAGAAGTCTTTATGTATTAATATATCATAACATTGATTTAATAATTTAAGTTAGACAATAATAGCAATAAATAAGAATGTGTCCCAAGTACAAGAATGCCCAATCCGCACAATCATTTTCTATGTTCAGTGGACTGTGAAATTGGGGTAAAAACTGTAATTGACATTTAAATTAGAAAGATCATATCATAGTATACATGTGTACTAAGTTTGAAGTTGATTGAACTCCAACTTCATCGAAAACTACCTCGACTAAAAACTTAACCTGACCTCGACTACAAACTTTAACCTGAAGCGGGACAGACGGATGAACGAAAGAACGAACAGACGGACACACAGACCAGAAAACATAATGCCCATAAATGGGGCATAAACATCCAAGTGTTTTATTTTCCAACATTGATTTAAAACGATTTAACATTTCCGATGCTTTGAAATGATGTATAGAGAAAGCTCTATTTTTTTCTTAAATGTATTGTTATGTTGTCATTTTGATGTTATATTCAACATTCCCATTAAAGCGGGAGGTTTGGCATGCCACAAAACCACGTTCAACCCACCATTTGTTTTCCTTAAAAAATGTCCTGTACGAGTTAGGAATATGGCCATTGTTATATTATAGTTCGTTTCTGTGTGTGTTACATTTTAACGTTGTGTTTCTGTTGTGTCGTTTGTTTCCTCTTATATTTGAGTGTGAATTCAAATTACTAAAAGACGTGTCACGGTACTTTTCTATCCAAAATGCATGTATTTAGTTTTGATGCTATATTTGTTATTCTCATAGGATGTTGTCTTATGCTTGGTCCGTTTCTGTATGTGTTACATTTTATTGTTGTGTTGTTGTTCTCCTCTTATATTTAATTCATTTCCCTCAGTTTTAGTTTGTAACCCGGATTTGTTTTTTGTTTTTTTTATTGATTTATGAGTTTCGAACAGCGGTATACTACTGTTGCCTTTATTTTACACCTATACATTTATTCCTGTGCTGGAAAGCTTTTTTCAATTGATTACCTGAAATATTTGGATTTTTTGTAAAGATCATAAAATTTGTTGATATGGGTTCACTTTTTAGGAATGCAGAATTGATTGCTGCAATCTTGGCTAAGAATGGCCCATCATGTAGGTCGAAACCCCTCAAACTACAGTACACCATTCCACTGTGTTCGTATATTATTGTCTTTGAAATGGATACACTCTTCTCATGGTTTTCAATGTGAACCTTTGAATGAATTCATATTATTTACAAAATTCACATTATTCTATCACAACTCATCATGAA
Organism: Mytilus edulis; assembly: GCF_963676685.1. Classification (NCBI taxonomy): domain Eukaryota; kingdom Metazoa; phylum Mollusca; class Bivalvia; order Mytilida; family Mytilidae; genus Mytilus; species Mytilus edulis. Next base: position 5,963,297 of record NC_092345.1, read on the forward strand.
TATTTAAGGTTTAAGACTAATAATATTTATTTTTAAATATATGTTAATTTGTCACATATCATCTGTATTATTTGCCGTTTCAAGCCCATTATTTATTGCTTTTCTTAACTGTCATCTACTAAAACTATATTTGATTAAAAACGAACACTTCTTAATAGCAGTTGACAAAACGAATTAAGTAAAATACTGAACAATATATATAAGATTAAATATTTTAAAATATGTTTGTCTTTCGTATTGATATCTAAATAATCGCATTTTTCAATTCTTCTTCCCAATTTTTTTTGGTTTTAAATTATATGCTTACAATATACGAATCTAAACCGGATGGATCTTCGAAACCTGTCCACTTTAGTTTTAAAGTAGTGGTATTTCTTTGAAAATATGGCGTGTTTTGATATTCGGTAACAGGAAGGTCGAGTAGCTCTATTTGTGCACTGTTCGTAGTTGGAGGACTGTCAGATATTGTTACCCCATTGGTAGATCGAAGACTGTGTAAGCCAGCAGTATTATGACATCGAAGTGTCACATAAACTGTTCTTGATGACAATAAACTATGGTTAAACACTTTTGAAACAGATGTTAGCTCAGATGATATTCTGACAAAAGCCTGGATATCATTACCTGTTTCACTATAGCCTTTGTAATAAACAAAAATAAACGTAATAATATAAAAAGAGAAAACATTTAGACATTGTTTTCAATAATAAAGACTTACTTAAAATATGCATATAAAATGTAATACTGGTTATACATGTATCACTGAAATAAAAAATCAGGTGAGATTTTGACAAAAGCACGAAAACGGTAGCCTGATTCATTGTAGCTTTTGTATTAAACAAACAAATAACATAATAATGTAAGCAAAAACATTCAGGCATTTTTTTATGAGAATAAAATCTACAAATATATTCATATAACATGTGATACTGGTATATCATTGAATGAATTTGATTAAAAGCAGTAATTGATTTATAAATTGAATGGCGGGTTCTGAATGCATATACGGATACGGTTAATATGTTTACGCAACAGATCTAGTTCCATTTAAAGTTCTTGTGATTCCTCAATTATATTTTACCTAGGAATTTCTTGCTGCATTGAAGACCTGTTGGTGACCTTCTGCAGTTGTCTCCTCTTTAGTCGGGTTGTTGTCTCTTTGACACATTCCCCATTTCCATTCTCAATTTTATTACTCGTTATTAATAGAGGGGATCTACTGTAGCCTACATTTTATACTGTGCTTGTTTTATTTGATGATATGCACATGCATCACATAAAAGAATACAAGGAGTGGCGGTTGAATGGCGGGTTCTGAATGCATATACGGATACGGTTAATATGTTTACGCAACAGATCTAGTTCCATTTAAAGTTCTTGTGATTCCTCAATTATATTTTACCTAGGAATTTCTTGCTGCATTGAAGACCTGTTGGTGACCTTCTGCAGTTGTCTCCTCTTTGGTCGGGTTGTTGTCTCTTTGACACATTCCCCATTTCCATTCTCAATTTTATTACTCGTTATTAATAGAGGGGATCTACTGTTGCCTACATTTTATACTGTGCTTGTTTTATTTGATGATATGCACATGCATCACATAAAAGAATACAAGGAGTGGCGGTTGAATGGCGGGTTCTGAATGCATATACGGATACGGTTAATATGTTTACGCAACAGATCTAGTTCCATTTAAAGTTCTTGTGATTCCTCAATTATATTTTACCTAGGAATTTCTTGCTGCATTGAAGACCTGTTGGTGACCTTCTGCAGTTGTCTCCTCTTTGGTCGGGTTGTTGTCTCTTTGACACATTCCCCATTTCCATTCTCAATTTTATTACTCGTTATTAATAGAGGGGATCTACTGTTGCCTACATTTTATACTGTGCTTGTTTTATTTGATGATATGCACATGCCTCACATAAAAGAATACAAGGAGTGGCGGTTCCCTGTCAATCAAACAAAATTTTTAGGGAAAAAAACCTTTTGAAGGTTGAACATACAGTATCAGATCACCAACAACAGACACTTATATATATTTTTAAACTTCGTAACTTTTTTGGCCCTATACACATTTTTGATTCGAGCGTCACTAATAAGTCTTTTTGAGACAAAACGCGCATCTGGCGTAAATATAACATTTTAATACTGGTATCTTTGATGAGTTTATTATAGTTGTTTTTCTTACACATTTGTTGTCTTACCTACAGCCCAATCACAATGTGACAATCCTGACTCTGGATCTTCCACCTTCCAGTTAGCCACTATTTCATCGGTTGTTTGACTGTCTATATCATAACCTTTAAAAGTAAAATAGAATGAAAATCAGACAAAAGTTTCAATATTTCAATCATGTTGACATAAATACCAACTTTTAGTAATATGATACTAATCCATCTAAATCTCAATCTTAGTTAATTTTTAACTAAAACATAAGGATCTCCTAGGGTAACCACTAACATATTAAGTCATATTTCGTAATGTTTATATACGTCATAGTTCAAAGTTTTCCTACATTTTCTTTAAGATTTCATTTTAGGGGCCATTGGGTCTTTACATTTATATTGGTCTCTTGGTGAATTTTTTTATTTTTTACATTATGCATATTACTAACCTTTCATCAAAATGAAATTATTATTATAACATGTCGAAGCCTAATAATGACGAATTTGCACATATTTTTTAAGAATTTTATTTAATCTCATCATAACTTTGAATTTGATCTTATTTTTGATGTTCACTAACTCGATTAAATGTATTGCAGTAACTAAACTTAAATGACTGACAAAAATATTGAAAGACTAGTTTTTTTATGTTTAAATTTCGTTACACAAGAAAACAATATTACATATAAACACTTAGGAAATCGCATTACATCTAAAAGGAGCAACAGCGGGTTCATTGACAATGTAAGCGTCTCTTGCCATGGATGCATCAACGACCATACGATTCCTAATTCAGTCAAAATGTCACTATCGGACATCAGACTCATTTGATAAAATTCAAGATCAGACGATTTTACTTGTGACTAAAAATCTAAGATAGCAATAAAACGAAATGGACAATTTCGAACAATCAATAAAAATATGTCATGAAAATCACGAACATCAGGAAGAGGAAACGTTGCTTTTTCATTTCTTTTAGTTTTAGAACGAATATTTTCTCTTGATAATTGGAACTAAACTGCTTGTTATTCTAAGAGGACAAAAATACACACCACAAAAACAATCCAACATGTGAGGAATATGTTTTATACTTCTTTCTTACAATAATTCAATCTGAATTACCCAATTGAACTTACCAATTCCATCATATACAAATTGTATTTGCGGTGGAGTCAGGTCAATAAACAAAGCCTCTGCCGTTGTAGTTGACGATAGTCCTGCAGCATTAGTTGCAACGACTGTTACATGAACCTGTGACGTATGCGCTAACGTCAAATTGTAGTTGTATGCAAATGTATTAAGTCCAACACTTGTATACCTCTGTATTTCTGTACTTCCTTCTTTGTAACCTAACAAAGAAATTGTCGTTTTACAGATACTGATAAATCATACATATCAGGTGGATATTCAGTTGAAATCAAACTAAATAAATGGAACTCTCTCTTGTAGAAGATAAACATTACTAATTTGGCAACTTTGGTCTGTTCATATTTGGCTCGACTGTCATCGTTTTGATTTAAACAAAATATCACAAAACAACTGATTTTGTAGGTGAAAAAAATCGAAATCGTAAATAAGATTTAATATCAAAATCCACAAAAAAGATTAGAATTGGATCTACTTAAATTATTAATTTACACTTTTGTACCGTCAATAATATTTGAATAATAACTCCTGTACTCATTTAATCGTTAAGAGGGAGTCCGGTCTTTTGTTTTACATTTAGACATGTTGGAGTCTACTGCTTTGTCATACATCGAAATGATATTCTTAACATTTAATTGTTAAATATCAAGCTAAGACTATTCACATCAAACGGTACCAAATGAAGCGTGCCATAAACGCATTCCGACAAGTAATCGGAAAATCAAAGGCTAATAGAAATGTTGCAGAGCTGATATAATCGAAAAAGACAAAATTGGATTAGATCTCAAACATCAGTTATATTCATGAATTACCGTTATTGTGTCATACTTGTCTTCACAATAAAATTTCAAATATTTGGTGTTTTAATATGTTAGTTGTGTGTATTATTGTTTTGATAGGATCTTTCCAGCTACATATTGTAAAACAGTACAATTAGAGAGAATAGTGGAGTTTGCTTTACAGATATTCTGTGCCAACTAGTCTATGTTAAAACATATTATTATAAGTATTCTATTTTATTTCTACAAGATATATGTGGGCTTGGATTTTCAATGAAAGTCGTTAATCCTACCTATAGCCCATGCATATTCCACAATTGAACTCTCTTGGTCAATAAATTGCCACGATGCATGAATTGATGACCATTCATGTAGCCACACTGCGTTTGATGATACTCGACCAGTAAATGTTTTCTCCTCCGATACAACTACCTTGGAAACTTGTATGTCGTCTATTAGAATTCCAGTCGTTTCATCTACACTTCCAAAAGTTATGTTCACAATTTTACTTTTTACCGTAAAATAATATGTATAAGAATGCCAGGACAGGTCAGGGTTTGATCCATACTTATCTTGTTTTCTGTATATAAGGAATATATGTTTTTCATTTCCAAATCCGATAAAACCCTCTTTTGTCGAAACAACTGCATCGTCAAAGGGCACATGAGCAGTTACAAATGTGATACGATAATAACAACCGAGTTCTAAATCTTCAACTGACTGCCAAACTTGTCCTCTGACAAACAGAAATGACCGACCATGCAAAGCTATAGATTTAGAGGATCCAATCACACAAACGCATGATTCTTCAGAATAATTCCAATTATTTGGTGTAGACTGACCACATATGTCGCCTCCAGATAAATGAGAAATGTCAATAAAAATATTGTCACTGTCTTCGAATGATGATTCATCAAAATAGTTTCTTTAGATAGAAATGTCTTCAATAGTCTGGGTGGTGTGTTATCGATCACAACTCCATTAGATGAAACAACGTCAGATGCATATCCAACGAAATCAACAGCATATACTTTGCTAACAACCCTTGTCCCTGTAATACAAAAGTTTTTGAATAAATATTTATGCTACTTTTGTTTCAGTTTTCCGGATTTTGCTCATATTCAGACTAAATTTGGTTAATCGCAGAGTTCACATAGTGAATGTTTTCAACGGAAAATTTCTGTCAAACTTTAATCCCTTTTTGATTACGTGTTATTCGATAACAAAATGTTCAATAATTTGCAAACTTTTTATTGAAATTGGAAATGCCATAAATACAATATTTCTATATCTTCTTTTTCTGGTTTACATTGTGTTACAGTTTCGTGATTTTGATATTTCTACATTTGAAAATGCCTGTACCAAGTCAGGAATATGACAGTTCTTGTCCATTCGTTTTTGATGCGTTTTGTTATTTGAAATTGCCATGTGATTATGGACTTTCCAAATTGATTTTCCTCTACGTTCAGTATTTTTGTGATTTTACTTTTTTCTATTGCAAACGAGCTGATATTTTTGGAAAAGTCACAAAATCAAAATAAAACACTGTCATAACTATCAGAAATACTGGGATCAAATTGGATAAGTTTTGTCATTTCGTTGGAATAAACAATTCTCTTCAAATTGATACAAAATTTATATGTTATATACTATTGAACTCCTCAATAGTATTTGATTTGCAAAAACCTGTGCTTGGAGAGTTCGGATAAATAGCGTCTTAATTCGAAATGCACTGTAAATGTATTCCAAAGCTCTAACAAATCTGTTGTTATATCATTTAAAAACTATAAAACTTTTTTTCATTTTTTAGACTGTACTTAAACATCCCGTCATTGTGCTATTGTTCTATGAAAATGTTTGTACTCTTGTCTTTCATTTATGCTAATATGCTTTGTCTATATGCCTTTTCTTAAATATGACGTTGCTCTGTACTTATACATCCTGGCATTGTGTTATTATTCCATGGTTAATGCTTGTTAATGTATTTCCATGCTTTTATAGTGATTCAGATAATAACACAATGTTGACTGCTGTACCCCTATTTTATAATTTATATTTATATTTATATCTGTCATTCTCATCGGATTTTGTCTAATACTTAGTCCGTTTCTGTGTGTGTTACATTTTAATGCTGTGTCGTTGTTCTCCTCTTATATTTAATGCGTTTCACTCAGTTTTGGTTTGTTACCCCGATTTTGTTTTTGTCCATAGATTTACGAGTTTTGAACAGCGGTATACTGCTGTTGCCGTTATAAACAACTTTCCACTCTCTTGTCAATCATCAGATAATCGACCAATTACATATGGTTAATTTACCACATGCGTTAACATTTGGTAGCAGCACGTGTTGTTGGACATAACCTCGGTCAAACATTCTTATCTAAACAGTTATTTGATCTAACATTTCTTAATATGTTCAAACGTCCATTATATTAGTATAGTAATCATTTTACCGTGCAAAATGATACCACTGTTCTGTAAATAGGAAAATGTTAAGTGATGAATGTGAAAACGCATCAAACGGGATCACTGACTTATATAAACCCTGAAACCAAATTTCAGAGACCCTTGTCAATCAGTTCCTGAAAAAAATGTGACGAAAATATTCATGGGACGGACGGACTGACGGACGGATGGATAGATTGATGGATGGACTGTCAGATGGATGGACAGACAGATGGATGGACAGACAGGTAAAACAGTATACCATAATTTAGAGTGGGGTATACACATGGAAGTATTAATGTTTATTATGCCCCTGTTGCTAGCATTTCGTTATAAGACAATGGGTAAAGTCAAATAATATAAAAAAAAAAACCATATATTTCAATAGATGGTTTATATAAAATAAGATACTATTTAATTTCGATGCATTTTTGGTCTTCTGTGGTGGTATTTGCTGATTGTATTTTATTCAAATTTTTGGAATACATTACAACACGGGAAGGAAGTATCGAATATATTTTATTTTTCTTAATTTGAAAAAAAGTGGTGAGTACAATGTGCAAAGTTTCCTGTTAAGGACAAGAGTTGTTTATAAATTTAAAACAAAGACGAATTACAATGACCAAATATTCATATAAGCAAATAATAAATTATTTTTTATATTCTTTATTTTTACTTAGTGACATGAATTTTAATAATAATTTGTTACCAATAATAAAAAAAAAGAAAACCTGTTAAATCTTATTTCAAAACCCAATAGATAATTGAGCAATGATGCTTGTTTTACAAGTTGACACAGTAAAGACACTTATCAGCATTCATTGGTCATGCTGAATTAAACCTGTAATTTATCCTCATAATTATCTAATAATATCAATCATTTAATATTGTATTGTATATCTAGTTTATAAACTACATTTTGGGGGAATGAGGATAATCAAATAGCTTGCAATTTGCTAAGTTTAATGGTTTCTTTTTATTCAGTATAAATATACATAATGTCTTCAAAATGCCATAAATTAAATCTCAAACCTTCAGGAGTAACTATTTCATCATACTTTGACACAAAACAAAATTTGGCTCTTATTTACATTTTTATAAACAAATTTTTACCTTGTTTTTATTCAATGTTCATAATTACGGCCGTTTTGTTGCTTAGCTTGACCTAGGATGCTGGGTTCCCATGTGTTTCTAAAGGGGCGTAAACCATGGAACGCTGTGTTGACATTTTACCGTATTATGTCTGTTTGTTTTGTTCTGTAATATGATGTAATGTAATATATATCAAGGTCATTCGTCCTCAATCATTTGTCTTATTATGAATGTTGGATGTTACCATGCGGGATTCGCAGATCAATTTAGTTTTAATATCTTATAATTTTATGTTATACCTGAATTTATTATTGATGCATTGATAGATCTTGAAACCGATCTGTGGATACCAACATTTTGATATGGTAAAATATTGCAGTCAGAATCTGTACTGTCAAATTGAACACACCAGTAATATTTTGAAATACCAGAGTCCCTGTCTCCAAAACCATGCCAGGAAGCACTTACTACATCTGCAGAATTTTGGAAGTCTGCTTCCATTTTCCCTGTAAAAGGTAATAAAAATTGCAATGATAAAAATACGTTAGACATTAACAACTCAGAAGAAAACGATTTAATTTCTTATCTTTCTCGTGGTATTTTTCATATCAATATATTGATCAGTTAATCATAACAATCGTTAAAAGAGCAACATTCCATTCAGAAGTTAGCAAAGAATTTAGATGCGAGATTCGCTAATGAGATAACATTATTACTTATTAACAAATTGTCAAGGATAATTCCGTTTAAAAGAAGACCAAGCTTTGATTGTTGTATATTTTTTTCAATTGCATTATAATGTACATGATATTCTAAATCATGGGCCATATCGCTGATTACCGGATGGCGGTCTATATAAACATTTGACTTATTTTATTGTCATTTTATCTATACATAAAAAACAAGAATGTGTCCACAGTACACGGATGCCCCACTCGCACTATCATTTTCTATGATTAGTGGACCGTGAAATTGGAATAAATTCTCTAATTTGGCATTAAAATTAGAATGATCTTATCAAAGGGAACATGTATACTAAGTTTCAAGTTGATTGGACTTCTACTTTATTAAAAACTACCTTGACCAAAAACTTTAACCTGAAATTTGCTTTATCATTTTCTATGTTCAGTGAACCGTAAAATTGGGGTCAAAACTCTAATTTGGCATTTAAATTAGAAAGATCATATCATAGGGCACATGTATACTAAGTTTCAGGTTGATTGGACTTCAACTTCATCAAAAACTACCTTGACCAAAAACTTTAACCTGAAGCGGAACAGACGGACGGACGAACGAACAGACGGACGGACGGACGGACGAACGGACGTACAGACCAGAAAACATAATGCCCCTCTACTATCGTAGGTGGGGCATAAAAATATTTGCCTTCCCATAACATTTGCATGCTTTTTTTTAATTTTAAATGGTGATCAACAAGAAATTCTCGTTATTCATACGGTTAATCAGTATCTTAGTACGAGTTCAGCTCCCACGGGCACTATTGTTAAGATGCATTTGACTTTTTTGGGTGGTACTTTATGGTTGTACAGCTCTTCAACTGTTTCGGTTCTTATAAATCTTTGGCTTTCAAATATTCGGCTTTGAGCGTTCCTAATGAAAGTAAATCTAGAAAAATGCTTCGGACGGTGTTTTGGACTCATTCAATAAATAAAGTGTTATTTTCATTGTTTTAAGCACTAGGTCGATATCACAGGTGGTGGACTACCAGTTCGCGAGGGTAACATCATCTTAAAAGATAGTACAGATTCATAACAATTTAAAAAAAAAAAAATTGTCCGTTTACCATTTGACTCTTTTCTGATATGTATTTGATCCATTGGTACCCTTTAATGACATTAACGGACTTTCCGATTTGAATTTTGAAAATTGTTAGACATTGTTTTCATATTTTGCGAAAATATTTAAGACACGTCAGAGAACATTACATTTGTATCACACATTTATCAAATAGTACATAACACAATGACGTTGCAGATGTTAATGAATTATGATTTGGAGAATAATTAGAACACGAACGAATGCATTCTAAATACATTTTACCCCATTTTATACATGTAAGATTAAATATGAGTTGAGATTCTGTACAAAAAATGATTAACCAGAATGAACAAATGGCCTTCGTATATTATAATGACATCTTTAGATCAAGCAAATCTTTTCAATTTTTGAAATTGCTGATATCGCTTCCATTAATATCCATAGTTGTAACGTGAAGCATAGAAAAGCACTGAGATAGATTTCGGGCATGTGGTGAGATCTTTCGCACACAAGCTTAAGGGTAGATTATAGACATCATAGGTATATATTTCAGACAAGTCACGTACATATACTAGTGGTAAAATCAATCGCAAGCAGATGCAATTTAAATGCATATCGTGATTCGGCCGACCACGAAGCTCTTAGAAAGATCATATATTCTCAAAGTGTTGATACTGCATAATTGGTTTGCTCAATTCATAAAATAGTTGGTATAGTTGTATTGCTATTCTTATGAAATATCTTGATATAGATCTTAAACTTGTTAAAAATTCAAAGATGGATTTAAAATCACTAATTTACCGGAAATTAAAACAGAAATATTCTTGTATCTGGAAATCTGAACTTTACAATGATAGACAAAATAAACAGCATGGAAATAAACTAAGAACTTACAGATTATTTAAAGAAAATATTTATATGGAAAAGTACTTATTAATTTTAAATGAGGATGAAAGGCGACTGCTCACTAAGTTCAAAGTCAGTGCACATAAATTAGAAATTGAAAGAGGCAGATATGTGGGGCTTCGAGTGGAGGATAGAATATGTAAATTATGTAACACTGAAGTTGAAGATGAAATTCATTTTCTTCTTCAGTGTCCTGTTTTAGAAAATAAAAGATCTGAATATATAGATTACTTAAATAAGGTTAACAAAAACTTTAAAAGCCTCCCAAATAAATCAAAATTAATATGGTTAATGTCATCTGAGGATAATGTTATAATTAAAAAAGTAAGTTTATTATTGTGTACTTTATTCAAAGAGAGAAAATTAATTCTAGATACAGTTTAGTCACCGGTAGTTTGTCCATCTATATTATATTGTAAAACTATATATGTATATATCTTTTCTGCAGAATTTATTTGGTTGAAAAAGACTTGACTTTGTTTAATTGTTAAATAATCAATGTAATCAATATGTAATCACTTGTATGAAATTGAACTTAATTGTACTGCTCAAATTATTGGGCGTCATAATTGACAATAAAAAACTTTGTATTTGTATTGTATTGTATTGTATTTAACCTTATCCGTTCTAAGTTAATGGAAACAAAACATCCAGGTAATTAGTTCGATCCTAATTATAAGCTGTCTTTTTTTTCACTCCCATCGTGCACTGTTCACGTTTATTTTCACTGCAGATACTATGTCGTCGTAAAGTTTTCCCAAACTTTCGTTATTCTGAAAATATTTCTTGATTTCCTTGTCTACTCTTTCCTCTTCGCAGTTCTGAAAACGTGCATAGATATTATGAAGAAATGTACCATTGAACACTTCATGTGGACTTAACAGAGGAATTGGATATCCTAAGAGCTGATTCAAATAAGTTCCAAAAGCAAAACAAGATTGATACTGCGAAAATCCATGCACGATACTTATTGAAAAGTCAAGTAAATCGTTCGAAAAATATTTTTCAGAGTTTGATAATAAAGCTGAAAATTCGTCGAAACATAATTCGTGCATTTGTAACAAAATTGTGTCCACCAAGCTTCCGGGATGATAGTTTTTCGTACTCAAAATTACCCTTGCGCTGAGAACGAAATGACACAAAATCAAACTCTTCACGTAAATTGAATCCACATTCGGCTTAGCGTGCTTCACCAAGTAGGTTAAGAAGAGGACAAACAGTTTTGTATTTCCACAAAATTTGTCTAAGAGTTTTTCGTCTTCAAATCTGAAAACTGAACATAATGTATGTATTTTTCCTATCGCTTCTGTACATGAAGGCATTTTCACTCCGTCAGCTAATACAGATGAGCGTTTAAAACGCATAAGTGATCCACCGTCACGATCATACTCAATTATGTATGTTTCGGGGGTTTCCAACAACATTGCATATATTGCCTGTCGTATTCGAAGAGTAGACAAGTGGATTGATCTTTTTCTGCCAATGTCTTCGACTTCACAGAGGAGAAATACTTCTCGCAAATTGAGTATGTTCTGAGCGCATACAGGTAATTTACCCGTCCGGAGATTTGCCTTAAATGTGTCTGTTGTGTTTGTATTCTTATTCGTGAAAAATTGAGCAAGATCGAAGCTTTCGAAACGTTTTGTATCTGAATACATTGTAAGTGAAATCCTTACAAATTTACGTAATGATTCCGGAATACTCTCTTCTAGCCTTGAAATAGCGTCGTCAAGTGAAGTTGTTATAGACCATCGAATGGCTTTTCGTTGTATCACAGTAAGGCTAGTTTCATTTGGATCATCAGCTAAAGAGAAATAGAACTGGTATAAATGTTCCCTCCTGATATAATCACTTCCTAACGTTACAGCTAATACAGGTAGTTTTGATATTTGAAAACCAGGAAAAGCTTTCTCCATATTTTTTGCGTAATAGATTTTTCCTTTGCAGCAAGTGTCTGAAACAGTGAATGTATCTAATGGTATATATCCTTTTTCTAAATCGTACACAAAGAAATCACTGTCATTTGATAAAACTGGACAAAGGAATGTATTTGCGAGCGTAGCAATATCGTGATCGGCTTCAAAATCACAGACAACGAAAGGTATTTTCATTTTTTCGATCACCGCTAAGAATGTTAGACGGCAGAGCATAGGAGCAAATGTAGTCTCCGAACTAGCAGTTTCTCTAGATTTACCTATTCGTTCTCTCGCTCTACGTACATGTGTTTCGTGTTTTCTGTTGTCCGGGTCGTATCCACCATCCATCACAACATACGAACATATTTGGTTTGACTTCAGGGCATTGAAGAATGCTTCAATCTTCCTGGCAAACACGTCATAGTTTCCTCCATGTTTTAGGTCAATATTATGGTTTACATATAGAAAGGAAAAAAGATTGTCTCCATCAATGACGAGTTTTGTATCTGAAAAAATCTGATCTTCAAATAAAATCGTTTCTTTTCTGTTTACAATCGTCGTCAATCCTTGGACACCCATCCTAATGATAAAATAATATAGATATATATGTTTAAATACTCAAATACTTATACCAACCAGTCAAACGGACAATTCATACCCACATATTTTTCATTTTTTAATAGGACATAATTTGTCTGAAACAAGTTGTGTTACATACAAGTTTATTATGATCAATACAAATTTATACTATATATGCCCTTGAATTTTAACTAGATAACATTTTTGTTCGCTTTGGGGATTCCGTATATCGTCAGATTATCGGAATTCCAATGGGGACTAACTGTGCACCACTTATTGCGGACCTCTTTTTGTATTGTTACGAGTTACAATTTATGACAAAAATAAGCAAAGACCCATCAAAACAACATCTGATAAACAAATTTAATAATACTTTTAGATATTTGGATGATATTTTGGCTCTCAATAATGACGACTTCAGTATGTATATTAATGAAATTTATCCTGGTGAACTTACTTTAAATAAAGCTAATACTAACAATGACCACTGCCCTTTCCTCGATCTTGATATCTATATCACTAACGGAAAGCTGAATACTAAAATTTATGATAAAAGGGATGATTTTTCATTTCCTATCGTTAATTATCCGTTTTTAGATGGTGACGTTCCATTGTCACCATCTTACGGTGTTTATATATCTCAACTTGTACGATTCACTCGTGTATGTAACAATGTTTTAGATTTTAACGAGAGAAATTTATGTATTACTGAAAAATTATTACACCAGGGTTTTCGATATCACAAACTAGTCAAAACATTTACTAAATTTTATCATCGGTATAAAGACATCATTCGTAAATATAGCTCAACATGCAGACTTTTTATACGTTCAGGTATTTCACATCCAATTTTTTATGGAAATATTCTTTATAAAGCACAAAGGTGTCAGTATTCACCTCATAAACTTACAAAACCTTTGAATAGACTTATTAAGAAGGGATATAATTACGATACTGTTGTCAAGTCATTAAAGATTGCATATTTTGGCGTTAATATTGAGTCACTGATAAGGTCTTTGCGTCGGAACTAAACACATTTATTCTAAAAACAGTTGTTGGCATGACACGGGTTATGTTCTTCTCATATATGTTATGATGGTATGATACTAAACCCCTTACGGGAAGGATTGTGCCTGATGTTCATATGATGAAATCATAATCTTTCAGTCAGTTTAATTGAAGTCTGGAGCTGGCATGTCAGTTAACAGTAGTCTGTTGTTATTTATGTATTATTGTCATTTTGTTTATTTTCTTTGGTTACATCTTCTGACATCAGACTCGGACTTCTCTTGAACTGAATTTTAATGTGCGTATTGTTATGCTTTTACTTTTCTACACTGGTTAGAGGTATAGGGGGAGGGTTGAGATCTCACAAACATGTTTAACCCCGCCGCATTTTTTGCGCCTGTCCCAAGTCAGGAGCCTCTGGCCTTTGTTAGTCTTGTATTATTTAAATTTTAGTTTCTTGTGTACAATTTGGAAATTAGTATGGCGTTCATTATCACTGAACTAGTATATATTTGTTTAGGGGCCATTTGAAGGACGCCTCCGGGTGCGGGAATTTCTCGCTACATTGAAGACCTGTTGGTGACCTTCTGCTGTTGTGTTTTTTTATTTTGGTCGGGTTGTTGTCTCTTTGACACATTCCCCATTTCCATTCTCAATTTTATTAATATTTTCAGATGAATTTGTAGGTGCAGACGCCGAGTTAAAGGAGGGTATAAGATACCAGAGAGACAGTCAAATTCATAGATCGAAAATAAACTGACAACGCCATGGCTGAACATAGTTAATATGAACAAGAAAAAGAGGTATGACCGCCACTGAGACAACTCTGCATCCAAGTCACAATTTATAAAGAGTTAACAACTATTGTCCAAGAACGGCCAAGCCTTTTTCAACTGATTTGTATATTTAGTTCCTACTTTGCACTGCTTCATGTTAGACGAGGGTTTGTTCTGTCAATCGCATTAAACCCCGCCATAGTATGTATGTCCCTGTCCAAAGTCAAGATCCTGCAATCTAGTGGGTGTCGGCTTTTTTTGCTGGATTTTATTTTCGTTCATTATTTTGTTCATAAATTATGTCTTTATTTTTTTTATTTGAATTGAGTAACATTTGTCTTTGTCATCTTGGGGGCCTTTTATAGCTGACTGTGTGTAATATTCTTTGCTCATTGTTGAAGGCCGCACGATGACCTACAGTTATAAATGGATGCGTCATTTGGTCTTTATGTGCACTCGCAATCATACCACATGTTCTAATATTAATAGATATTTTTTTATTTTGAAAATATTGCAGATTATATAAAATCTTTTATGTTATTGTTTGTAACTAACAAAGTTTAGTTTGTGATTTGGAGCATTTGATGTTAATGGCTGATATCTATTATTATCTATGTCCATTTTCAATTACGCTTAATGATATAGAGCTTGACATATTATAGACATATGGCACAGTGTATTGTTGAAAAAATATATGATAAGGGAGTTCGCTTCTCAATTTCAAAATAATTAGCTTTTCAAAACACTATTTTAAATTGATAGGGGATCAATAAAGGAATTAAAAGAGAAAAAATATATACATTTGTATGTCAATGTGCTTGTTTTCTAGATATAATTAAGCCCGGCCCATTGAAATTTTGGCGGAAAAATATCCTCTCTTGACTTTTCATAGCTTTATCATTAACAAGTTTAAGTTCTAAAAAACACTTTTAATAAAATTTTATAAGACTTTAACAAATGGCTTATCATTATACATGTGAAAGATTTATAAATGAAAAATAGGGGTCAATGGACAAATTGTGTTAAGGCTTTCAAATGGATTAAACCAAAGGTTTCTGAAAATCTGACAAAAATTCCAAAACATGACAAGCGAACATCCTTAAGATCTATATGTCGTTTGATTATTTTGTCGTCTGGCGATTGTATCAAAAGCTAATACCCTTAAAAATATTCTATGTAGAATCGTCAATGATTTATAATATGAAGCTATCAATGCAAGTATGATAAAAATATCGAGTTTGAAATTAAAAAAAAAAATAATGAATACTATTTTGATTTCTTTAAATAATTTAACAACTAAAATCGTATATATTTTCTAACTTTTCTCATAACTTACCTTTTTAGATGTAAGTATCATTTATGGAATTTTTTTCAATAAAACATTTGTCCGTGTTTATCGAAGTTTCATATACATTTTCCACATGATAAGGCATTTTAACTATTTAATTTTTTGGGCAATTTGATTGTTTGCCAATTTTTTCTCGCATGATGAACATATATAACGTAATTTTAAAATACTGCATTTTGCGTATAGAATTATGTAATTGAAAAAGAAATTCAATGCATCCTTACATTTCAATTCTTTGGGCTGGATGGTGTTTGTAAGGCATGATAAGAACTCATTTTTGTAAATTATAGTATGAAAACATACTTATTAACAGTAATAAAAGATCTATATAATATTTATGTTGATATATATGAAAGCCTTTACATATACTTTTGATTTATTTACATTCGTGTAATAGAACTTGGAAGTTTCATCTTAGTTTTGGTCGGTTATCTAACAATATCTGTTAAACTAAGGAAAAGAAATTTAATGATTTTTATGAAATGCAATAATTATAACATCATTTAATTTCGTCGTTGTGGATGAAATTTAGCTGTTCTCATCTGAAATATTTATCTTTTGATATATAATGATATCATCCGAGATTAGGTCGAAGAAATTAAGACTGCAACAGGAAATGAGGGGATATTGAATAGGGACAAAGAATTTGCCTTGCAACAGGTCATCTACGGACATTCAAAACTCTGACAAAGTTTATAGCATTGTCTTAAAAAAAAAGTAAATTGCGAGATAATTAAATATTCTAAATAAGAAATCAAACATGTTAAATTGTAGTCTACAAAATGTATACCATCACTCTTTGCAGTAAGAAGATTGGAAGTATATACATATAGATATATATATATATATGTCAAAAGATAAAGGGGAGATCATTAGAACCATTGAATGGTTAATTTCCTTTTTTTTTAAATTATTTAAGTTATAAAACTTGTTGGTGTACACATTTAACGTGTTTAACACTATTGGTTAAATAGTTAGATTGACTAAAATTCTGTCTGCAGTGAAAGAGGTTCTTCCGAAATACCATGAAACTGTTTACTCGCGTAGTGGTATTAACCATACATGTATGTGGATTCGTAAAATTTCTAAAGACCAATTTTAGTGAAAGAGGTTCTTCAGAAATACCGTGAAACTGTTTACTCGCGTAGTGGTATTAACCATACATGTATGTGGATTCGTAAAATTTCCAAAGACCAATTTTAGTGAAAGAGGTTCTTCAGAAATACCGTGAAACTGTTTACTCGCGTAGTGGTATTAACCATATGTGGATTCTTAAAAATTCTAAAGAACAATTTTAGACAATTTTAAATCTCGTTCTTTTTCTGAAATTAGTTCTATCAAAACTTTTGATTTTTCAACCCAGTATACCACCATTTCCCATGTGAAATTGAAAAATCTCCTAAAAGAAATAATCCCCGTCGCCTTTCAACATAAAAAATGGTACCATACGCTATAAATTTATTACTTTGGGATATCATAAGTCATATTTCGTTAATAGTGACAAACAAAAAGGTAAAACATGCTACACAGAAGAACAAGTGGTCAGTATGCTGGAGTTTCTTATCGACAACATATTTGTTGAGTTCGGAGGTAGACTTTTCCAACAAATTGTCGGCATTCATATGGGAACAAACTGTGTGCCTCTTCTTGTCGACCTTTCTTATTTTCATATGAATCGTAGTTCATTCAGACACTTGTCAAAAACAAGAGGATCAAAGAAACCAGATTATTTAATTTCACTTTCAGATATATTGATGATGTTCTTTTCATAAACAAACCGAACTTTTCTGATTGGGTTCCATTAATATATCCCACAGAACTAGAAATTAAAGAAACAATTGACACGGCTTCGTCCGCCTCATTTTTAGACTAATATCTCGAAATTGACTTACAAAGTCATCTCAGTACCAGACTCTATGACAAACGAGTCGATTTTAAGTCTGAAATTATAAATTCCCCCCACCTTATATACCAACTTCACCTGCATATGAGATATATATTTCCCAACTTATTCGATATTCAAGAGCTTGCAGCTCCTACTCAGACTTTGTAAAACGTCATCAGTGTCTGAGTAGAAAATTGACGAACCAGGGGTATGTCAAAGAATGTCTCGTCCTTTTTCTAAAAAAGTTCATCGGAAGGTACCAAGACCTTGTTGATAAATATTCCGTATCAACTTCCAAATAATACATGATGGTCTTGATGTATAGATCCTGCGTACTGATGCTGTTTATCATCTTAACAATGTGTTATATATTGTTCTTTCATTTGTCTTTGTTCTATCATTAATATTACTTTTACTGATGGATTGTTTTATGTGATATCCATTTAACGTCCCTCGGTACTTAAAAATCCCGTCAATGTGTTTGTATTATCTTTCATTTTTGCTGGTGTGTTTTGTATATGCGACTTTTTGTGTTTCTTTGGTTCTTATAAACGTGACTTTGTACTTTAAAAAGATCCCGTCAGTATGATATTGTTTTATTATATGTCATTATGATATATTTCTATTATGAATTAGAAAATACGTTGAACCACAAACGTCAAAATTATTCAATAGCGTAGTGGAATGAACTATTTGTGGATTCTTATAAATTCTATATAACTTTTGGACTATTTTAAATCTTGGTCTATTTCTGAAATAAATTCTTACATACTTTTGAAATTTTAACCCTGTATGCTAACATTGCCTATGTGAAATTTTAAAATTGTTTGTATATCCATTGAACGACAAATATATGTGACGCATAAATTTTTCTGACGTCAGACACGCATATCAATGAATGTGTTTGTAGATAGATGTTTTTGTGTTCTGTTAAATTGTTCCTTTTAAAATTGTTACTCGATGATGACTGCTGTACCCATATTTTGACTATTTTATTTATTGTGTCTGTTTAGTTAACGCATCAATGTAAATATAACGGAATTTGATGAGACTGTCATCAAAGTGAGAGGGTTAGCGCTATAAAACCAGGTTTAATCCACCATTTTCTACATTTGAAAATGCCTGTACCAAGTAAGGAATATGACAGTTCTTGTCCATTCGTTTTTTATGCGTTTTGTTATTTGATTTTGCCATGTGATTATGGACTTTCAGAATTGATTTTTCTCCAAGTTCAGTATTTTTGTGATTTTACTTTTTAAATAAGATCGATCTCGATCGATCTTGTTTGTGCAATGTAAACGCGAACAGGTCTTTCAAGATCGATTCAAATAAAGATCGATTCGATTTCGTTGCCAGTGTAAACGGGGTCTTATTGAACAGGTTCCAAAATTGCACCCTGTAAATTTGAGGCAATAGTATTATAGCGCTCTTCAATAGTCATAAATGATTAAGCGAAAACAAATCCGGGTGCAGTTGATTATGCTACCTGACTAGTAGAATCCCCGCGGACGGTACTGTCCACTAGATAATATTCTGATTTGATTGTAATAAATAAAAGTGACAGTAGGATACCGCATTTTTATGTGTTTTGTCATTTGATTTTGCCATGTGATTATGGACTTTCCGATTAGATTTTCCACTGAGTTCAGTATTTTTGTGATTTTACTTTTTAAACGGTATGAGAAAATCCGCGCCGTCGGTAAACAGATTACAATCATGTCAAATATGGTTAACTGCAACATAGAAATAAGAAGATGTGGTATGACTGCCAATATGACAAATTCTCTACAAGAGACCAAATGACACAAAAGTTATCAACTGTAGTCACCGTTCTGTTTTCAGCAATGAACAAACAGTCAGCTATAAAGGGGCACACGATCATAAAGTTAAAACAATTCGACGAGAAAAAAACGGCATGATCTATGTACAAAACAATGTACGAAAAACAAATATAGTATACAGTAATAAACGAAATCCAACGAATCACAAGCTCCCAATGACAGCCACATTAAGAATATGGCAGGGTTAAACATATTTGCGGGCGTCCAACCCTCCTGTAACCTGGGACATTCTTTTGAAGGCACAACATATGAACAAATTATAATAATAAGTTGAAAAGAACTTAAAGCATTAGATCGATACAAAGCTGAACTAGACAAAATAATGCCCCCGCACTCCACTCTGAACAATATGTATTAAAATATCTTACAACGAAGTCAATAAAGGACCTTCTTTGAGATACTGTTGTATCTGAGAGATACTAGTGATGCCCCCACAGATGCAAAGTGTTACTTTAAAATACTAGTACACACATTTGGCCATGGGATCACAAAAGAGCGTGTATTTATTAGAATCAATACCATTACCACATGTACACCTTGTTATTGTTCAAACAAGACGCAAAGTACAGATCTTTAAAAGAGGGACGAAAGATACCAAAGGGACAGTCAAACTCATAAATCTAAAATAAACTGACAACGCCATGGCTAAAAATGAAAAAGACAAACAGAAAAACAATAGTACACATGACACAACATAGAAAACTAAAAAATAAACAACACGAACCCCACCAAAAACTAGGGGTGATCTCAGATGCTCCGGAAGGGTAAGCAGATCCTGCTCCACATGTGGCACCCGTCGTATTGCTTATGTGATTACAAATCCAGTAAATAGTCTAACTTGGTAGGTTACATTCATGAAAGGAAAGGGGATTGTAGTTACGACGTAAGGAACATATTCGGTATCATTTGTGAAACGGTTATTCCATAACGGTCAACCAGCTCGTATGGCGTCCGTAAAATTTACGAAGGGATGATTTCAACTTCACCATTTGGAACTCTTGGTTTAATAGCTTCCTTGTGAGCAGTAACCCTCTATCAAGAAAATCATGATAGGAAATGCAAGCACGGGAATATCGTATCAATTGGGAGATATATACCCCGTATGCAGGTGCTGCTGGAATGTTGCTACTTAGAAATGGAAAGTTCACAATTGGAAAGCTGAAATCATCTCTTTTGTCGTAAAGTTTTGTTTTCAACCGACCCTCATTGTCAATTTCTAGATGTAAGTCAAGATATGAAGCCGACTTAACTGTATCTGTAGTATCCTTTATCTCCAATTCGATGGGATAGATGCGTTCCACATAGTCACCAAATTTTGAATTGTTTAGTGAAAGAACGTCATCTATATAGCGGAAAGTAGAGTTAAAGGATATTGCTAACTTCTTATCGTTCTTCCTAAGAAGTTCCTGCATGAAGTCAGCCTCATAATAATAAAGAAACAAGTCGGCAAGTAGAGGGGCACAGTTTGTTCCCATTGGGATGCCGACAGTCTGTTGAAAAACACGTCCTCCGAACGTTACAAAGATGTTGTCAATCAAAAAATCAAGCATCTTGATAATATCGGTTTCAGAGAATTTTTTGTTTGAATCAGAGTGATTCTTTACAAAGTATGATTTATCCCTCCCTAAGACAAGATACTTGTATCTACGTTGGCCATTCTTTTTTATGAAGCAAAGTAATACCAACTCTTTCAATTTGTCTTTTAGTTTGAAATGTGGAATACTTGTGTACAGAGTAGAAAAGTCAAATGTTTTAATACT
Source organism: Mytilus edulis (assembly GCF_963676685.1). Taxonomy (NCBI): domain Eukaryota; kingdom Metazoa; phylum Mollusca; class Bivalvia; order Mytilida; family Mytilidae; genus Mytilus; species Mytilus edulis. The sequence continues at coordinate 5,984,719 of NC_092345.1, forward strand.
GTTACAAGATGAAAGAGAGTTAGATTGTATGTACTCTAAAAGATCTTTGGAATTTTTAAGTATCCACATCTGTTTAACTTGTGTAAACAAGACTCGTAAGTATGTCGGAAATATTTGTTATACAGCTTCTTTAAGAAAACGGATTAGCCAATAAGACAATATGTATGAGGAAGGAATAACGACCAAATTATAAAATAACTGATCATCATTTATTTTCCGACGAATAAAGATGCTAACTTAGGTTTTACAAGAGATAACGTCGATGGTTTGATGTTTGAATTACATCCGTCGTCATGGCAACAAAAATGGCATTCATGAACATTGTGATTGTTAACCATTCCGTATTGTGTACAATAATCTAGCTTGGCAGAATTATTGGTCCATTTTGCATGGCATGTTTGTTCTGTAACACATCTGTAACACAAGATAAAACTATTGCAATTTAAACTAAGCTATTGTTTAAACGAAAAACACCAATTCAGACGACGACGATTGGACATTTCTCGCATAAATTCACTGGTATGAAGGTATATGCTTTTTGAAATCTTACAAAAAAGAGATGCATAATAATGCATAAAAAATATCCGAATTTTCTTCTGTTGACTGTAAATATAACAGTTTATTGACTCAGACTGAACATTGTACTGAAACTAACACGAAGATTGCAACTTTTTTGGTCAAAATTGACATTTCCGAAATTATTTTTTTCTTATCAACTTGTTATTCTTTGAAATCTCCTTTTTAATATGCTCCTTAAATCTATTTAATATTGGGAGGTTTTTTGTTTATAAAATAATCGACAACACATTTTTTATGGTCAAATACGGATGGATAAAAGAAGATATAAGTGTACATGTAACGATGATTTTGCCTCTAATGACAATATTCAAGTTTGAATGTACTAGTAAAGGTATAAAGCGAACTGTACAAACCCTTTGAAAATATGTTCTTTGCCAAAATTGTCAGTTAAGACATCCGTCATGCAAAAATCTTGACCTGTCTGACATGGTGAAGTTAAATTACGATATACTTCATCTGTAGAGCAAGGGGTTAGGCTATCAATGTTTCCACATGTATGACATTTAGTCTGTGTCGCTGAACTCGGATTTGAAGTGGTTACTGATGAGGTGGATTGTGCGTTTAGAAGTGGTCGATGTGTGGTTATTGTCTTTGTTTTCAATGTTGCTAAAAGAAAACATGTACATTTTATGTTATAAAACTTTAGAAAACTTTTGTGTTTGAAATACAGTTTTAGTGTCTTATTGTTAGTATTCCTACCAAATATCGGTGGTCTCTCCGGGTTTCCTCCACCAACATAAACTGACACCACGAAATAGCACTACAGTGTGTAAGTGGCGTTAATTATACTAAATAATTAATCAGTTTATTCTGATATAATTTTTAAGTTTCAGTTCACCAACTTTACCTATATAGTAATTTGCTACATATATAGGCACATGTAGCGACACCATAAACTTTACCTATATATTCATCACATTTGTTACATGTCTTGGCACATGTAGCGACAACATATACTTTACCTATATATTCATCACATGTGTTACATGTCTTGGCACATGTAGCGACAACATATACTTTACCTATATATTCATCACATTTGTTACATGTCTTGGCACATGTAGCGACAACATATGTATGTGCAGTAGCATGACAAAGGCTGGCTTTATATAGAGCGCATCTGTTATCATTGTCTACACATAATGGGTTCTCAGTTGTCTTCACTATAATAAAAAAAAAAAGTAAAAGTTGATTACAATATTTGTATCATTAAAGCCAACAAAGGAATAACAGTAAAGTAAATGATGAGCACTCCGGCGAACATTTTTTCTTTTTCTTATCTGAAATCATGTTATTAAAGCTATCTACTCACAATTTATCGTTAAATTTTATGATGTAGTTTTACAGATTATCGTTGGTTATTTCAACGAGATTGATGTTCTCGCTTGAGCCGGCACGACGAAAGTGAGAAGAGCAATCTTCTCACAATTTAGAAAGATAAGAAGTTAGCAATATCCTTTAACTCTACTTTCCGCTATATAGATGACGTTCTTTCACTAAGCAATTCAAAATTTGGTGACTATGTGGAACGCATCTATCCCATCGAATTGGAGATAAAGGATACTACAGATACAGTTAAGTCAGCTTCATATCTTGACTTACATCTAGAAATTGACAATGAGGGTCGGTTGAAGACAAAACTTTACGACAAAAGAGATGATTTCAGCTTTCCAATTGTGAACTTTCCATTTCTAAGTAGCAACATTCCAGCAGCACCTGCATACGGGGTATATATCTCTCAAATGATACGATATTCCCGTGCTTGCATTTCCTATCATGATTTTCTTGATAGAGGGTTACTGCTCACAAGGAAGCTATTAAATCAAGAGTTCCAAATGGTGAAGTTGAAATCATCCCTTCGTAAATTTTACGGACGCCATCACGAGTTGGTTGACCGTTATGGAATAACCATTTCACAAATGATATCGGATATGTTCCTCACGTCGTAACTACAATCCCCTTCCCTTTCATGAATTTGACCTACCGAATTAGACTATTTACCGGATTTGTAATCACATAAGCAACACGACGGGTGCCGCATGTGGAGCAGGATCTGCTTACCCTTCCGGAGCACCTGAGATCACCCCTAGTTTTTGGTGGGGTTCGTGTTGTTTATTCTTTAGTTTTCTATGTTGTGTCATGTGTACTATTGTTTTTCTGTTTGTCTTTTTCATTTTTAGCCATGGCGTTGTCAGTTTGTTTTAGATTTATGAGTTTGACTGTCCCTTTGGTATCTTTCGTCCCTCTTTTATCGTTAAATTTTATGATGTAGTTTTATAGATTATCGTTGGTTATTTCAACGAGATTGATGTTCTCGCTTGAGCCGGCACGACGAATAATTTTCATACCATTCGATTGACTCCGTTTTCATATCACTCGACTCCGCTGAGAAAGGAAATTATCAGTCAGCAAGATCAAAGGAAGAATTCGTAAAATAGCGATAATTCTTTTTATCGCTATTTTGTGCATTTTTCCTTTGGTCTTTTTTTGTGATAATTTTTCATATCATGCTACTCGCTTGAGATGGAAAATTATCGCTAGTAACTAAGCAGGCACGTGGCGATACTAACGAAATTTACATGAAATTGACAACGTCTTCATAAATAAAATAGCGATAGACAGATTATCATTGGTCATCTCAACTCGATTGCCTTTCTCGCTTTCACCGTCCCGGCTCAAGCGAGAAAGTCAATCTCCATGAGATGATCCTGAATGCTGGACTGGTGTAGTGATTGTCGTACTTTTAACTAATGTAGTACTGGTAGTTGTTGTAGGTTTGATGGTTTTGGCCGTTGCAATACAATTATCTCTTTTGCAGTAACAGGGTAGCGTATGTGAAGAGCATCCAAATGTCACCTGAAGAGATATATAGTATTTTGTTATTATAATACTTGATAATAATAGTCTGTTTGATTTAAAAAAAGAACGAATACTCAAGCCTGGTAAAAAAAAAAAAAAAAAAAAAAAAAAATGTCGCCATTCACCTCCAAAGCTAACCAAACCTTTAAACAGATCTATTCAGAAGGGATATATTTACGATATTGTTGTAAGGACATAAAGATGGCATAGTTTGAAATTAATATTGATTCACTCATAGGGTTTTCGGAAATAAACGCACTTTTTCTAAAACCAGTTGTAGCCATGGGTTATGTTCTTCTCATATACGTTACGATAGAAGATACTTTTAACAGGCGGAAATGTGCTTTATTTTCATATGATAAAGACATATTTTTTTCAATCGGTTAAATTAAGGTCTGGAGCTTGTATGTTAGTAACTGCTAGTAGTCCGTTGTTAATGTATGTAGCATTGTCATTTTGAGTAGTTTCTTCTTTTTACTATTTTGACATCCGATTCGGACTTCTTCTAAACTAAGTTTTACTGTGCGTATTGATTTGTGTTTGTTTATCCTACATTGACTAGAGGTATAAGGGGTTGAGATCTCACTAAACATGTTTATCCTACATTGACTAGAGGTATAAGGGGTTGAGATCTCACTAAACATGTTTATCCTACATTGACTAGAGGTATAAGGGGTTGAGATCTCACTAAACATGTTTAACCTCGCTGCGTTTAAGCGCCTTCCCCCTAGTCAGGAGCCTCTAGCCTTTGTTAGTCTTGAATGTTTGGTTGTTTATTTTTATTATTTTAGTTCGTTTATATGTTTCGGAGTGTGTTGTGTCGTTCATTTTCACTGAACCAGTACACATTTGTATTTAGGGGCTACATTGTGCGGTATTTTATCGCTGTTTTAAAGACCCATATATGGCTTTGAGCTGTTTTTGTTTTCTTTTATTTTTTGGCTCCTTGGTCGGGTTGTTGTCTCTGTGACACTTTCCGTATTTCCATTCTCAATTTTATTTTTTTGGAATTTGTAGAGAACTGTTTATTGTTTTTTAAAGAGCTCGTCAGATTCACAAAACTTAGACAGTCTTATTTACCAACAAATTGCCCGAGTGTATCACCAGCTTATTACTTTGAGATCCAACAAAATTGACCTCAGATGAATTATGGAATTCTTTAGGGTTTTTCTTAGTTAAAAACCTCCTGAAGTGTATACATGTGTATGTATAAGTATGCACCCCTGGCGTTTAAATTATTATGTTTGAGAGTTCCCTTTGAAGTTAGATATATAAAAGCGCTTTGGACGCACAAATATAGAGTGTCATTTTTATTTACTAACTAATATACACATGCACCATTCATGGTGGAATGTTAATCTCGGAGGGAACCATTATTTTAGTTCGACACGGACATGATTTTAACATATTTTCTAAAATAATTCATTAATAAATTACACAGACACTGATGTTCCCTCTACATTGTTTGAATTGTCTTTTTTATTGCTTGCTTGACGTCTCATTTATGGAGACCGATATTTCTTTTATTAAGATTTTGTTATAATTATTTGATGGATTGTAGAAATGTTGAGTGTCTCTATTATAAATTTTAAGAAAAGAAACATAACCTTTGTACCCAATTTTGTTGGATCTTCCATGCATCTTCCTATTGGACTACCCCCTCCGTCTTCAACGTAACAAATCTGCGAAGGATATTACTACAGATACAGTATACACAGAAGCTAAATGTATAAAACGACAATGCTATATCACATGCTACCTTTTGTACCAAATTCTATTTAATGTTAATTTTCCAGTTTTGTTTTTATCTATTTAAATTTTCTTAAATATAAGGATCCAATAATTCCTAACTTTGCAACGGATTTACGCATTCCTTGTTTCCAAATGTTCAGGTTTGAGAAGGTAAATCCAGGAAAGCACTTCGGACGCCATTTTACATTTTTAGTGCTTTTTTCATTAGGCATGTTTTCTTTGGTTTCCTTGTTGTATAAAAGTGTTGTTATGACCCCTACAAGTTTTCCATAATAAATACATGTACATCTTTATATGTTTCAATATTTATATAAAAAAAAAGATGTGGTATGATTGACAATGAGACAACTCTCCACAAGAGACCAAAAAGACACAGAAATTAACAACTATAGTTCACCGTACGACTTTCAACAATGAGCAAAGCCCATACCACATAGTCAGCTATAAAAGGCCCCGAAATGACAATGTATTAGTTTTAAGATCACATTGACATCAAAGCCTCAACTACGAATCGACGAATACGTTATTTCTGCAATATTAATGACCGACTGTTTAAACTTGTCAATACATATGATTGTTACTCTGAATTCCCCAAGATGTACTGTTAACTTAAACGATGGCATTAGCTTTACTGTCATCGCAAGTAAGTGATTTTGAATTGATTATTAGACATTAGATATAGATCTTGTTAGTCTAAATATTGTATTACCTGGCCAATGGAACAGCGAGTTCCCAAGCAATCAAGTACATGACTGCTTTGGGTCGAAACAGCACCATTTGCCAATGCACGAAAATTTTTAAAGAGTCCGACTGAAATAAATGTAACGGTTTTCAGTTGTTTATGGTAGAATCATTATCGTAGCATCTATATGTTACATATTCTTAGCATAGATGCTGATATTTAAGTACATTCAATGTTACAAAAGTTTCAAAGTGTGTGATGAAGTAAATGTTGTAATGTTTATTGTTAAAACAATGGATGTGTTTGACAATGAACAAAACATGACTTTAAGTACGAATTATTTCAAGTATAGACCGGTCAGTTATACAAACATCGTATCATATTTCTTCCTAGTTTTTAAGTAAGCAAATTAAATCTAAATGATTTATGCTTATACTGTAAAGTAATGATTTTTATACAACTAGAATGGTTGAAGAAAAGATTAAATTTGTTTAACAAACATATGAAGTTGGCCTTGCCATTTGTTAATGTGTTTGTTCATAAAGACAGGAATCTCGTTAAACATAATTATCTGAATTTTCAAGTTCCTTAATAGATTTTTAGCTGATAGCAGATCTTGTTATAGTCTTTGTTACTTTTCTGCATCACTTGTCTAGAATCAATTGAATTCAATGAGACTGTCATACAAGTGAGAGGTTTGCTAGCTAAAAAACAGGTTTAATCCACCATTTTCTACATACGAAAATGCCTGTACCAAGTCAGAAATATGACAGTTTTTATCAATTTGTTTCATGTGTTTGGACTTTTGATTTTGCCATTTGATTAGGGACTTTCCTTTTTGAATTTTCGTCGAAATTCAGTATTTGTAATTAAATATATTCATATTTCTGACACTTGTAAATTATTTTGTAAAATCGAATGTTGGACTCTAGAACAATATTGATGATTGTGTGTTGGTTCATTGATATATGCCTTAAATTTATTTGTAACTCCTTTGATTGATAAATTATTCAACTACTTCAGTTAACATCTTACAATAACCTACCTAATTCAAGCATGCATTTCTCATTGTCACAAAAGCAACTTAAGTCTGCATTGCCTTGATTAAGATCTTGAAGCAGTGTGTGTGCGCATAGTTGTATTTCCGGTGCCTGTAACCAAAATACCATTTTTTCTTATATAATTTAAAATGAATTTAAACTTGAAATCTATGGTTGTCACTCGTAAAGCATGAAAAATGGACCTTTCGGAGAACATGTGTTTATCACTGGTCGTATTTATAAGTGTAATTTTAAATATACAAGGTATGGTTCGTTTGGACTGTCTTTTTTTCTTTTGTCATTGTTTGAATTTGGTCATTGCATTGTCTGTTTTCTTTCGAGCTTTAGTTTTTAAATGTTTCTTCTCTCTTGCTTTATTCTAATAAAGATGCTCAACACGTGGCAATAACGAAGGAGGAAAAGACTTGTTTGGATCGGTGCAGAATAATGTGTCCTGGTAGGATGGCAAGTATTCCTGCGGACTGTTACCTTGTGATCTAGCTGATTATAAATCCGGCTCACCGTGTCTGTCTTAAACAAGACTATTGGTTTATTCATATACACATTCATGGATCTACAATCTGTCGATACCTGTATCTTGGCAGTGCACAAGGTCTTGTTTTTCTCTGACTGTTTATGAAGTCATAACGCTAAATTCACTGAATGTTGGGTGTGTACTGATTGATAATTTAGTCTTAGATGCAAGATTTTTTTTTATTAGTTGTTAGTGGCCTTGAACTACATTAGCTGTTAGTTACTGCGAGTTCTCTCATATCAGTACTTAGTGGGATTTTTTAGTTTTTGGGATATATAAGTACCCGGCCGCGTCTACTCTGTGTTTTTTGTTAGACGGATTTCTATTTGTACAAACCTGATTAGTTAAGCCTTTTTAACTGATTTTTAAAGATCATTCTTACTTTGTACTGTTACACCAATGTCTCTGGTTAGGGGAATGGTTTGGATTTCATTAACATTTTAAACCCGACACGTTCTGTATGTATGTGCCTGTTCCAAGTCAGGAGCCTGTAATTCAGTGGTTGTCGTTTGTTTATGTGTTACATATTTGTTTTTCGTTCATTTTTTGTACATAAATTAGACCGTTAGTTTTCTCGTTTGAATTGTTTTACATTTGTCATTTCGGGGACTTTTACAGCTGACTATGCGATATGGGTTTTGCTCATTGTTGAAGGTCGTACAGTGACCTATAGTTGTTAATTTCAGTGTCATTTAGTCTCTTGTGGGGAGATACCACATCTGCCTTTTTCATGGTCAATATGTATTTACATCAACTTGTTTTCGTCCTGAATGTGCATTTAATTTGCCGATGAACACACCTGTTCATTATCATCATAATACTCATTCCTTCAATTTATTGTTTTATATGTGTCTTCTCTAATTGTTTTATTTTATTTGTAATCTCTTACCATTGTTGTTCAAAGGATTTTTTGTCTAGAATATAATTATTCTTGTCTTATGCTATATGAAAATCACGGCATAGGTTTTGAGTTTTGACACTGTTGCGAATATAAAAATATTAGAAAGTATTTAATATCTTACATGATGCGGCATTCTGTAGCAGTATGCTTTAGTGTCAGAGTTAAATATACGTATCAAACACACCTAAAATAGAAGTACTAAATAAGTTCAAATAAAACTTAAACTTTGAACATATAAAATAAAGATGTGTTTTGTTTGAGGTTTAACTATGCAATGCAATATTTACTTTTATATTTAGAGTGCATTTCTTTCTTACCACAGTTTTGTGAACGTTGTGTGCCGTTTGTTATCATGTGTTTAACGTTAACATTTAAAATAGAAACAAATGCATCGTTTAAACAGTGTTTACTGGACCTGTTTGAACTTTCAAAAATGTAAACAATCTTATTTCGTGGTACAATAGCTTGTGTAGAAGATGTTTCAGACACACATGACTCCAATTCATATATATTTTTATTGTCAGTTCTTCATCTTCATCAGACGAATGTAAAATAGAAACACTGAAAGAAAAGGGGGCATACATTTATACCTAATAATACATAAATTTGTGTAATTGTTGACATTGTTTTTAGTTATGACAATCAGGATTATATCTCTTTTTCTTTCGTCAGAATCATTCTTTTTATTAGGTAAAATATGAGTAGATAATTGACTCAATGCCAATTTGAAAGTAAGAAAGAAATGCAGCGTTTGTATTAACAAACGATGAAGACAAACTGTAGATTAATTTTTAGTGAGTGTACAGTTTGTCAAAATTTATGCAAAATTTGCAAAAGTAATGTTAGAAACAAATGATCCTATGCGTGTGCTCGCTGAACCGTTTGTGTCATTTGTGTTAGAAAGAAATGCACTCTTATAAAAAATGTCCGTTTACAAAAATTATAGGTTTTGAATATGATTTCACAAGGAAGCTTTCAAACCAAGAAATCTAAATGGTGAAGTTGAAGTCATCCCTTCGTAAATTTTACGGACGCCATCACGAGTTGGTTGACCGTTATGGAATAACCGTTTCACAGATGATATCGGATATGTTCCTTATGTCGTAACTACAATACCCTTCCCTTTTCACTAATGTGACCAACCGAATTAGACTATTTACCGGATTTGAAATAACATAAGCAACACGAAGGGTCTGTGTTTTTATTTTTAGCCATGGCGTTGTCAGTTTATTTTCAATATATGGGTTTGACTATCCCTCTGGTATCTTTCGTCCTTCTTTTAATATTGATCATTTCTGAAAGATGTTCTGATTTTCTGCAAATTTTGAAGGTGCATATAGTTTCACTTGATTTAATTTCATACATTACTAGTTTTTGGATAGAAAATAGTTTCTAAACCTTTTAATGTTTCAAAGTGACAAATGACCGATAATTATTGATTACACTGTATTAGAAAGCTTCATAAATCTAATAGGAAATGCCAGTACCTGTATCACTGTATCTCATTATAATATATTTATAACACGAAGTAAACATAATATACTGCGAGAGGAAAGTTGATTGTTAAATTGTGGTTGACAAGAGATACACGAATATTTCATGTGAACATATTCAAACAAAGGAGGTTTTGGTTGGGGTCCTCCAGTTCTGTTTATCATTAATTGTTTTGGTATTTGTTTTTTCTATTCCTTATACTCTTTTCCCATTACTGTTGTAAAAATCTGTCCCATCGAACTTGAGATAACGGATATAACGGAAACAGTTAAGTCTGCCTTATTTCTTTACCTACTTGACTTGCGGGTCGGTTGAAAACTAACATTTACGACAAAAGAGGTGACGTCAGCTTCACAATTGTAATCTTTCCATTTCTATGTTGCAACAGTCTAGCAACACCTGCATACTGAATGTATATATATATCCCTCTTGATACGATATACCAAAGCTTGTTGTATTTCATCTCATGATTTCCTTGATAGAGTTTTACGGACGCCCTCACGAGTTGATTGACCTTATGGCCTATCCGTTTCATAGATGATATCGGTTATGTTCCAGATGTCGTTACTGCAATCCCGTCCCCTTTTCCCAGACGTGACCTACCAAAGCAGACTTAATACCGGCTTATTCTGACATGGGCAACCCAACTCCCCGGCAGTTTCAGCTCCGATCTGCATACTACTCTACACTTACGATGGAGTAAAGGAAAATAGTTCCGAAACGGTAACTATCACTAAACGTAGTTTGATGAGCAACGCGAGGGGTGCCACGTGTGGAAAAAGACCTTCTTATCCTTACAAAGGACTTGAGATTATTCCCAGTTTTTGGTGGAGTTCAGGTTGCTCAGTCTTTAGTTTTCTATGCTGTGTTTTATGTACATTTGTTTGTCTGTATTTTTCTTGTTTCCCCTTTTAGCCAAAGATAATGAACCAACCATATTTTGTGCTGTACCAAGTGAATTAAGAACATATGTTGTCGCTTGTTGTTTTCTTTGTTTGTATGTCTATTTGAATTGTTAGAGAACTCAATTGTTGGTGATTAATTTATTGCGATCTATTGCAGTATCAAAATACTTAATTTTGTGTACAATTAAAATAATAATAATAATATAAATGAAAACATTACATCACTATGTTCACAGATGTCTCCAAAACATCTGAATGGAGTTTGGTGTGCCACACATACGCCGACAAACGCCACAAGGACTTTAAAAAAAGTAAAGTACACATTTTACATAAGAATGTCTACTTCAGCTATTCAATCATTTAATTTACTGTAAGATATAATATTATTCCTTGCATATAACGGCATTTTTATAATTATTTATTAATATTTCTTTTAAGAATAGAAAATTTATATTACACTTATAAATTACTATATGAAAATAAAGCAATCATTATAGATTGTCTTTCGGATACCAATTGATTCAGTTTGAAAACTGATGTCCGTCGATGTAAAAAAATATATCATGAACAATTTTCTGAGTCGCTTTTAACCATAATGTGTGCTGGTGAGAAAAAAAAGTATGAATATATTGTAATAAAGAGAAGTAATAGTTTTCGGTGTAGTTTGTTATTAAGTTTTATCAAATATTTTGTCACAATATATACATTTGAATTGTTTATTAAAAAAAATCATGTATTTAATCTATGTTTTAATATTTGTATTCGAATAGATTTTAATTAAAAAATTTTTATCTTGAAGCTGAAAAGGATACATCAGTGAAGCTCAAATCATAAACGTTAAAATATCAAAATAATGTATGACGCGGAAGAGCCTTGTGAACCCAAAATTCGAATAGGTTTTCCAAAATGTTTACAGCCAAGGTGAACAACCTCAGAATTAAAAAAAAGCAATAAATATATTTAAACAGAAAATGGCTAAATTGTAATATTAACCCACATCTCATTCATCGTTTAGCTGGTAATGTGTTTAATCTTCCACATAATTTAGCTAAACAACATACTGAAAGTTTGATTTCTTTGTCATGGTAAATAATCAAAGTGTAATGATAAACCCCTATGGTAATGGTCCTGTGAATGTTACAATTTCAGACACATTAGAAAATTTTAGAATTAAAGACACGTAATTACTTAAAATCCAGAATCGGAAATGGGGAATGTGTCAAAGAGACAACAACCCGACCATAGAGCAGACAACAGCCGAATGCCATCAATGGGTCTTTAATGCAGCGAGAAACTCCCGCACCTTCGCAATAGAGAACAATATCATTAATACAAATATTATATCCTACCGAATGTAATATGCGGTATAACTCCGAATGTAGACATCATACATATGTGGACCTTGAATATAACATATATTTCATATGGCGATCAGATAGAGATAACGGTATCACTATTCCTCATTCGTATGTCATTAAAGTTCAAAGAACTGATATGATATAAAACACCCTCAGTGTAAACCAAACCAGCTGTGTTCACGAGGGAGTTGGAGGTACAAACTCACACCAAAAAAAAAAACCCATTCATTATATAATTGACAAAACCAGAAACCAGAAACAGAACCGTTCTTTATAGCTTTAACTAATCCCAATAGAATAACGAGGCCTTTACAAAAGTAGAAATGTTACCTAGTTCAATGTTGGCATCCTTAAAATAAGAAGTTTTCGGAGAAAAACCACTACATTTGTGTTGGACTGCGCCACATACTCACGTATCTTTCCAAGGTAAAAATTAAAGAATCAATTGTTATATTACACAAAGAGTAGAAGCTGACTACTTTCCGGAACCTTTAAATACCAATAGAAACTGGAAGATGGAATGGAATTCCTAGGGAAGAAAGAAAGTATCATTTCTGCTCCTTGTCACTTGGAAATCAATTTCACTGTCTTCATGTGTTTGAATGCCAGTCTGTCATTTTTAAAATTATAAGTAATAAGCATCTTACAAAAAATTACCAAAGGTGTCTATGTGTCGATAGAATAAAAGGGCTGATTTCGTTCTGCAATATAAAAGTTATGACGAATTTATCACTTTTCATTCGAAAATTAGTCAAAATATTGTAATTATACTCTCAATAATATGATTATGTTAACATTGTTCTGTTGCCACCATATAGCCATACGATTATTTAGTTTTGCCTCTTGTTACACTTGTATATTATGTGTCTGATTTATTTTTAAAATACGTTTCTTGTTTGCTCTGTTTATAATTTTCGAACATAGTGTTTTTAGGCTGTTGTTTTTATAATCTTGATTTGTTTGGCATGATTTTAGTGGTTTTTTTTTTTGTTTTTTTTTGCAACTAACGAACAATTAATGTTCCTTAGTTCATCGCCATTGTTTTGCTGTTTCGTGTAATTTCTTGATATTTTAGTCTTTTGATGAATTTGGCGTTGTCTTGATAAAGCTGTTCTAAATTAAAGCCAATTAGTATTTCTATTTTGAAGTGCTTCTATCATGTCTGATTTGCAGGTTTAACTTTAATTTTCTTATCCATGTTCAAGGTTTCTTAGCAAAAGTTTTTACTTTGTTTATAGAATACGCTGTATTTACCCTCCAAAAAGTCGGTAGATGCTGTCGCTTGCATCTGTTGTTTTTTGTGGGGTTTTTTGTTGTTAATTGTGTGTTTTTTTTAATAAATGTTATAAATCTGTCTGTTACTTCGTTTTTTGTTTCATATTTTGTCAGGTTATGACCATTTATTGCTGAATATGCGGTAAGGGTTTAGATGTTTTACGAAGATTACACAGGATTGATTTTGCTTTTTGTTAAAGATCGCACAGTGACCTAATAGTATAATTACTAAAATTCATCTCATTTTAACTCGTTTTTCTCATTGCCAATACACCACATCTCCTCTATACATATTTGACTTAAATGATACTGTTACAAAATGTTCACTTCATAATTTTAATTCCATTTGAGTGTTTGATATTTATTATTTACATAGATTGATTCCTATGGTTGTAAAACACACACATTACCGTACATGTATATATATGATGAACCTAGAAGTAGTAAATGGTTTGTAAAAGTGTCTGCAACAAGTCAAATTTAATAGCACATCCGGTTCGGTATTTTTGTCATATCTTTTTCAAAATTGGCAAGAATAATTACCATGTGGACTTTAAATGTACTACATATACTTCAAGTACACAGGCGCTTGTGTACTTGATACAGATATTGTTTTTAATTTTTTTTTTTTTTTTTTTTTTTTTTTTTTTTTTTTAGAGTTTAGAGATTATTTAGAAGCTAAGGTTCCAACTTTCTTGGACAAAGACGACGTTAGAAAGACTTGAGTTTTCTTTTTGTATCTCTTTTTCACATGTCGTAAAGTACTCATACGTCTTGGGTTTCAACATTATGGGTTTGGGCGTTCCTAATGCGGTTTAATTCCCCTTTTTCTAATGCATTGCTAGCATTGTTTGTCATAATTATGGCATCTACTTTAATTCAAAGACTGATCTGAATACCAGATTCAGTTTGTGAATCTGGTTTGTAAGCCATAATACATTTGTACGAAGTCTTGTATCTTCCACTTGAATATTATCATTGGTAGATTGTATTGTCATGCAATGTGTAATAATAACGCCTTCTCTTCGCTTGGCATCTGACCCCACATAAGAATATTTAACATGTTGTAAAAGTAACGCCTTGACATTAACTGAACGTTGATAACCTTGCATGATCTCATAAGAAATGTGGTACAACATTTTTGCATTTTCAATAGTTTGACATTGATTACCATCAAATATTATCAAATAGACATGACAAGAGTACCTACTGAATGAGACAACTTTACATCCGATTCATAATTTGGGTAAAAAAAACATTACAGGTAAAAGTACGGCTTTCAACAAGGAGCCTTTGCTCACACTGAACAGCTTATATACAAAGTCTTTTATATGGAGATTCTTGATTCGCTGAAAATTTTGGCCTATTGTCATTGAAAGTATTATTATTACTGTTCTTACATATTTTAGTTGAACAGTGACATAACTCAATATGACCGTTGTCTTCCGTCGTTCGCTGTTTTTTTTTCTTAATTATAGTTTTATGTTCTTTTCAGAAATCTTTGGCAAATTCATACAATTTATTTTGAATACGTTGTGGATGATTCATTTTGAAATATTGCAGTTCTGTAAATTGTAGAGAATTAATCTTTTGAAGTTCCCGATGATGGATGGATGATGCCCTCCTTATCATAAATACATGTAAATATATGTAGATCATTAACCTTTCCAATTAATGAATACTAAAAAAATGGATTTAGTATTCTGATACAAGAAGTATTATTTACTTATTTTACGAAAGTTGGAAATAATGATGCTTACATTGTTCAATTCGAAACACTTGTTATATGCAAACTGTATTCAGTGATATGTAGTACAAAACAGGCCATTTCAGACTTTTATGGGGTTCGTGTTGTTTATTCTTTAGTACGGGTGCCGCATGTGGAGCAGGATCTGCTTACCCTTCCGGAGCACCTGAGATCACCCCTAGTTTTTTGTTGGGGTTCGTGTTGTTTATTCTTTAGTTTTCTATGTTGTGTCGTGTGCATGTGCTGTTGTTTGTTTGTCTTTTTCATTTTTAGCCATGACGTTGTCAGTTTGTTTTAGATTTATGAGTTTGACTGTCCCTTTGGTATCTTTCGTCCCTCTTTTCTATGTTATGTCATGTGTACTATTATTTGTCTGTTTGTCCTTTTTAGTTTTAGTCATGGCGTTGTCAGTTTGTTTTAGATTGAGTTTGACTGTCCCTTTGGTATCTTTCGTCCCTCTTTTCTATGTTATGTCATGTGTACTATTATTTGTCTGTTTGTCCTTTTTATTATTAGTTTTAGTCATGGCGTTGTCAGTTTGTTTTAGATTGAGTTTGACTGTCCCTTTGGTATCTTTCGTCCCTCTTTTCTATGTTATGTCATGTGTACTATTATTTGTCTGTTTGTCCTTTTAAGTTTTAGTCATGGCGTTGTCAGTTTGTTTTAGATTGAGTTTGACTGTCCCTTTGGTATCTTTCGTCCCTATTTTGTATGTTATGTCATGTGTACTATTATTTGTCTGTTTGTCCTTTTTAGTTTTAGTCATGGCGTTGTCAGTTTGTTTTAGATTGAGTTTGACTGTCCCTTTGGTATCTTTCGTCCTTATTTTGTATGTTATGTCATGTGTACTATTATTTGTCTGTTTGTCCTTTTTAGTTTTAGTCATGGCGTTGTCAGTTTGTTTTAGATTGAGTTTGACTGTCCCTTTGGTATCTTTCGTCCCTATTTTGTATGTTATGTCATGTGTACTATTATTTGTCTGTTTGTCCTTTTTAGTTTTAGTCATGGCGTTGTCAGTTTGTTTTAGATTGAGTTTGACTGTCCCTTTGGTATCTTTCGTCCCTATTTTGTATGTTATGTCATGTGTACTATTATTTGTCTGTTTGTCCTTTTTAGTTTTAGTCATGGCGTTGTCAGTTTGTTTTAGATTGAGTTTGACTGTCCCTTTGGTTTCTGTCGTCCCTATTTTGTATGTTATGTCATGTGTACTATTATTTGTCTGTTTGTCCTTTTTAGTTTTAGTCATGGCGTTGTCAGTTTGTTTTAGATTGAGTTTGACTGTCCCTTTGGTATCTTTCGTCCCTCTTTTCTATGTTATGTCATGTGTACTATTATTTGTCTGTTTGTCCTTTTTAGTTTTAGTCATGGCGTTGTCAGTTTGTTTTAGATTTATGAGTTTGACTGTCCCTTTGGTATCTTTCGTCCCTCTTTTCTATGTTATGTCATGTGTAGTATTACTTGTCTGTTTGTCCTTTTTAGTTTTAGTCATGGCGTTGTCAGTTTGTTTTAGATTTATGAGTTTGACTGTCCCTTTGGTATCTTTCGTCCCTCTTTTCTATGTTATGTCATGTGTAGTATTACTTGTCTGTTTGTCCTTTTTAGTTTTAGTCATGGCGTTGTCAGTTTTGAACTCATATGTCGACGATAAGTAGACAAAGCCATGGCTAAAAAAGAAGAAAATACCTATGGCAAACAATAGAACATAAAACACATCAAGGAAAACTAAAGACCGAGCAACACGAAATTCCGTAAAATTGGGGGTGATCGCAGGTGGTCTGAAACGGTAGGCAGATCCTGCTCAACATGTCACACCCTTCATGTTTCTCGTGTTATTACAAATCCTGTAATAAGGCAAACTCGGTAGATCACATTCGTGAAATGGTACAGATTGTAGTTACGACATAAGGAACATATCCGGTATTATCTGTGAACTGTACACATTGAAAGATTATAGAACTGTTTTATAAATATATCAACGCAATTGAAAAATTATAGATTATTGGATTTCCACTAATCCTTTTATGCAAGTTGTTTTTGGCGCTAACGAAATGTCAGATGGCTTAAAAGTGAAGCACCGAAACCATGAACACCTCTCTGCCAAACAGGCAGAATTTAACTTTATGAATTTTTCAAACCAGAATTGTTTCTTTATCGGTCTCTGACGTGACTACCGGACTTTCACAACAATAAAAATACACTTCAAAGAAAACCAAAGATTGAGCAACAACTCAAACCCCACTACATAGGTTATGTAAACACGAGTGGAACATTTATATATATAGTGATTCTGGTCGTAAATGGCGTTAGATATAACAGATCGGTCAACAAAGTGAAAGTTGATTCCGTTAAACTTTCATCTTTACTATTTGGAACCCCTAATGCGTAAGAAATGAAGTTTCTATAAACTCGCTATCAAGAAAAAAAAATAATCATTACAGGTAAAATTATCTCTGTAATATCGTATCAATTCTATCATACAGTACTCCACATGCCAGCATTGATACAACAAATACACAAAAATGGAAATTTCGCAATAGAAAATTTAAAATATAATCTCTTAACTTAAAGGGAAATCACAATATTGTTATATATGTCG
Source organism: Mytilus edulis (assembly GCF_963676685.1). NCBI lineage: Eukaryota > Metazoa > Mollusca > Bivalvia > Mytilida > Mytilidae > Mytilus > Mytilus edulis. The sequence continues at coordinate 6,002,442 of NC_092345.1, forward strand.
TGACTGTATTATAACGTCGCCGTTTTCGAGTCCATCGTAAAGGTTGCTAATTTATAAAATAGCGAGCCTCTCAAAGGGACGTTCCACTAAAGCAGGAAAATGATAATGAACATATCATGTTTTTTACAACTGTTATAATTAAATTAAAAATACGTGTCCATAAGGAAGGGTCTGATTGTATTGGGGTTTACGGAATACAGAATAAGGAGTAAATACTGCAGAATAAAAGGGGAAAAAAAGAAGAAAATATTAGAGAATGATGAGGTGCTAAAATATAAAGAATAAAAAATATTGGTAACACAAACTAAATATTAATAAATGAATGACCCTCTATCCAGACCCTTATGATAAAAAAAACATATCAATTCAAAACACATAATCATCATGCATAATCAACATTAAGAACGTTGGAAATTCATAGCATATTCAATATAATTTAGTACCCTCTGGAGCCATTTTCTCGAAAACAAAGTTGGTGACATATATTTTTTTTCGGCAGCGTATCGTCGCGATGCGGTATGTAGGATTCAGAGTATATTTTCGGGGGAGGGGGAGGGGGGTATTAATAGATCAAGAGTAACAGCATGTTAGCGTACAGCTTCCGAAATCTGTAGTTTTCTGTTCACCAGAGTGTTGTAAATAAGAACAATGAGTTTCGACTTTCATTTTTTTTCCATATCACATGCAGGAAACGTCATAACTATAGTCTTCAATACTACCTGTATAAATAATTCATCAAAAATCTCATTCTATATTTGTATTTATCCGGCTCAGCCTGTCGGGTTAATACAAAGCAGGGTCAAAATTAATATGTTCTAGTTCTGAATATGCATTAAACTTGCCACTGGACGTAAATAATGTTTGAAGTGCTATTTGAAATCGTTATTTATTTCACATGTGACGACAGAAATTATCAAAGTGTAGTCCATCTTTCCCAAATGTTCCTTTGACATCTTACGCCTCTTACTTTTTTTTAGTTTTTTTTTGGGGGGGGGGGGGGGGGGGAACATGGAAATGAGTGATTCGTATCTAGTAATCGCGTCTATTGAAATATTAAACGTTAATAAAATAACGCTAGTTGAAAATCATCCAAAACTTTACATCGGTTGCTGGCTGTCGAACTCAAAGAAAATTTAGCACCGTATTTTAATGTACATCATGTTGCTCAATCTTTCTTTAATGCTTAAAGTTTGTTCAGGCTAACATAATTTTGGCACAAAAATAAATCATATTTTGTTGTATTTCTTCAAACTGTCGTTAACGCACTGTAGGACCAGCAAGTTAAAAATAAGGCCGCTATAGACGTCAAATAATCTGGGAATATCAAACACTATGCCTAGTTTTATATTTTGGTACTATTGATTAACTACAACAACAATAAAATGCTTCGCTGAGAGCAGCCTGATACGCCCGCAGATGTTGAACCGTGAACAGTTGGGGCACGTTTGGACACAATATTCAAGCTTGATACTGTCTGAGTTTGGATTGTGATCATCAAATTTTGACATAATATAGGTTTCTGACACAAAATATATGTGGTCGAAGGTCTTAAAAAACTATTGTGCAAAATATGACACCCTCCCCCCTTCCACCACTCTTCGAGTAACTACCCCAAAACTCAATCCCAGCCTTCCCTTTGTGGTATGGAACCTTGTAGTGCATTTTTAGATAGATCCATACACTTAAACACAAGTTATTGTCAAATAGTAAAACTAGTAAAATGCTTGTTTGTGGCTCCTAATTCCTGAACGTTTCGGGAGCAATTACATGTACCCCAAACTCAATTTCAGCCTTTCATTTGTGATATGAAACCTTGTGGTACAATTTCAGAGAGATTCATTACTTCTCAATGTCATATTAGAAATTTATGAAAATCAAAACGGAATTTACATCAACAGATATAAATAATTCATCAAAGTTGTATGATAATTAGTGAAAGCATTTTAGAGTTAACGTACAAAAACTGGAAAATCTCCCCCTTTTTAATGAATAAAACCCTATATCTCGGAAACGTATAATCGGAAATCTATAAAATTCTAAAGGGAGCTTACATCAATAGATATGAACAATTCACCAAAGTTTTATGTCAATTGGTTAAAGCGTCCGACATGATGACGACGGACGGACAGACGGACAACGATATACCATAATACGTCCCGTAAACGAGCGTATACAAATTTAACACGTACTATACATTTGGCTTTAAAATAAAATTGAGAATGGAAATGGGGAATGTGCCAAAGAGACAACAACCCGACCATAGAAAAAAACAACAGCAGAAGGTCACCAACAGGTCTTCAATGTAGCGAGAAATTCCCGCACCCGGAGGCGTCCTTCAACTGGCCCCTAAACAAATATATACTAGTTCAGTGATAATGAACGCCATACTAATTTCCAAATTGTACACAAGAAACTAAAATTAAAATAATACAAGACTAACAAAGGCCAGAGGCTCCTGACTTGGGACAGGCGCAAAAATGCGGCGGGGTTAAACATGTTTATGAGATCTCAACCCTCCCCCTATACCTCTAGCCAATGTAGAAAAGTAAACGCATAACAATACGCACATTAAAATTCAGTTCAAGAGAAGTCCGAGTCTGATGTCAGAAGATGTAACCAAAGAAAATAAACAAAATGACAATAATACATAAATAACAACAGACTACTAGCAGTTAACTGACATGCCAGCTCCAGACTTCAATTAAACTGACTGAAAGATTATGATTTCATCATATGAACATCAGGCACAATCCTTCCCGTTAGGGGTTTAGTATCATACCATCATAACATATATGAGAAGAACATAACCCGTGTCATGCCAACAACTGGTTTTTGAATAAATGTGTTTAGTTCCGATACAAAGACCCTATAAGTGAATCAATATTAACGCCAAAATATGCAATCTTTAATGACCTGACAACAGTCTCGTAACTATATCCCTTCTTAATAAGTCTATTCAAAGGTTTTGTTAGTTTTTGAGGTGAATACTGACACCTTTGTGTTTATAAAGAATATTTCCATAAAAAATTGGATGTGAAATACCTGAACGTATAAGAAGTCTGCATGTTGAGCTATATTTCCGAATGATGTCCTTATACCGATGATAAAATTTAGTAAATGTTTTGACTAGTTTGTGATATCGAAAACCCTGGTGTAATAATTTTTCAGTAATACATAAATTTCTCTCGTTAAAATCTAAAACATTGTTACATACACGAGCGAATCGTACAAGTTGAGATATATAAACACCGTAAGATGGTGACAAGGGAACGTCTACATCAATAGACATTTTTAACACACACACACATACATGTATGTATGTAGAGTTACATGTCTTAAGAGTACTGCTAAATAGTAACCAACACATTAATGGTCCAGGTCCGTCTGGTGAAAGAATATTCCACATCATATAGACAAATGTTTTGTGCTGATGTTTATGTAATATTTGCCACTGAAAGTTTTGCAAAATTCAAGAAAACAATGGAAAAAAAACCAAAAAGAAGTAATAATAGTTCAGATGTAGGTTCGTGTTCAGATCACTCAATGTGATCACTTGGCTGTAGACAGTGATACAGTGAGATTGTCGGATTCCGACCATGACTGAAAAGGTCAACCAGTTTTTTTAATACAAAGGTAGCTGATTAGCTCTTGATTCTTCTGTTCTTTTGAGAGAAAAAATGGCCAATATGATATAGCAGAGAGTGCTTAAATTGGCACACAGATTCAATCAGTTATTTTCAAATTAACTATCATTAATCAGTGTTGGTAAAAAAAAAGTACATATACCGTAATCAAAGATAAATGTAATAAAAGAATATACATTTAAAGAAAAAGAGGTGCACCCACAGAAAATAGAAACTGCAATCTTACTCTTAATTTCATCGGATCTCAAAATTTTAACTCTTACCAGAATTTGTACTCTATCTAACAGTATAACTCGGAAGTTTCTAAGTGTAACTCGAGCTTTGACTAGAACTTTTACTGGAATAAATGTTCGAAGTCAAAATAAAACTCGAACTTTAACTCAAAATTTCACTGAAAGTCGAACTTTATTTTACGATTATGGAGCGTTATGTAATTCCGGGAATGTTAACCAATTTTAAATTTCTTCCGAAAATGGTGCCGTTAATACCCCAGTCCCACTAGGCCACGATCGCACTACGATCTGTGAAAAAAATGCAAATTTTGATGATCGTGGTATGATCGTGTAGGTCGCAGTAAGGTCGTACCACGGTCGTGGTGAGGTCTTCAAGATCGTGAAGAGCGTGGCCAACTTTGAACATGTTCAAAACAATCGTGGTGCGGTCGCGGCGAAATTAGGTCGTAGTAGAAGCGTAGTGAGAGCGCACTAAGTTCGTAGTAAGATCGCCGCAAAGGTCGCTGTACAATCGTAGCGAGAGCGTAGCGAAAACGTGATTCTATTCGGAGATATTGCGCTACGATCTCACAGCGAGGTTATCACGACCTTACTACGACCATTACGTTCTCACCGCGACCCAACTACGCTTCCACTACGACTTTACCACGCTGTTCACGACCATAGTACGATTCTAGCACGCCCTTGCCGTCCTCATCACGCTCGTCTCACGTCCTTACTACGTTCACACTACGACCATCATTTGTATTGTCATTTTCACATAAAATATATAAAAAAAACTCCCTAGATTTTGTTTGTCTGAATGTATTTATCCATTTGCTCTAACGGCTCAACCATGCTTCTCGTTTTAATATAGATTAGACCGTTGTTTTTTCCCGTTTAAATAGTTTAACATTAGTATTTTTTGGGCCCTTTATAGCGTGTTGTTCGGTGTGAGCCAAGGCTCCGTATTGAAGGCTGTACATTTACCTTGGCCTATAATGGTTTACTTTGATAGATTTTTACGTTAATGGAGAGTTGTCTCATTGGAACTCATACCACATCTTCCTATATATATTGACACATCTGTGTCATCTCTGCTATCGTTCACTAAATATCGTCATTTGAGCTTTATGGACCAGCAATAGGTTGTAATTTAGGTTGGATTGGTCGTTCTGACATCTCTTGATGCCAAGTATTATACTACTTATGTGTATAGTATCAGTTTAATTGAAGTCTGGAGCTGGCATGTCAGTTAACTGCTAGTAGTCTGTTGTTATTTATGTATTATTGTCATTTTGTTTATTTTCTTTAGTCACATCTTCTGACATCAGACTCGGACTTCTCTTGAACTGAATTTTAATGTGCGTATTGTTTTGCGTTTACTTTTCTTCTTTGGCTATAGGTATAGGGGGAGGGTTGAGATCTACCAAACATGTTTAACCCCACTATTTTTGCGCCTGTCCCAAGTCAGGAGCCTCTGGCCTTTGTTAGTCTTGTACTATTTTTAATGTTAGTTTCTTGTGTACTATTTGGAGTTTAGTATGGCGTTCATACTTTTCTCCCTCTGTCTCTACATCAACCCCTACCACCACGCCCACGTGTTCTAGTAGATTTTGGTGGCATGACTGTATTGTTTCAGAGAAATCTCCGTTTTAATCAGAAATAGAAGGAATGGAACTATATTGATATGAAACACGATATTGACGGTATTGCTGAGAACGTAGTAAGATCAAGAAAAATCTATAATAAATAGAAATTAAAAATGGCGGGAAATGTTCAAAGGCCTTGAATAGTAAGTAAACTGAGAAAAATAATTGTGTATAAGGTAAAAGTTACAATAATTATTGAATGTTTTAGTTATACCAGTTAAAGATCGTTTTTCAATAATTTCGCCTTCAATTAGCAACTTAAAGCGCTATTTCTATATTTCGGTATAACGCGATTCTTTACTTTTTGATGACGTCATATCTCGAAAACAACATCGGTGACCCCAATTGTTTTTCCGCCTAAAATGTTGTAATAAGTATGATCTGTCTGCATGCAAAATTTCAATGAATTATTATTAGTAGTATAAATAGTGTGATTTCCCTTTAAGTTAAGTTCTCAACCGACCTTCATAATCAGTTTGTACATGGTAACCAACATACAAAGTAGAACTAATGAAGCAAACGTCTTTGATGTTCCAATATTTTTTATATGTGCAGAAGTCCATAATAACATGATTGTATATTAACCAAAATGTAATTAATGAAGTTTAGATAGGAAGATTATATGATATCAACAATTTTCACTAAACGTGGTCGCACAAATCTCGTAAATCGTGCTAGAATATATAGTTTTGGATCGCATGACCTCCGTAAGGAATGTTGTCATCTTTGCAGGCAATATCCGCCATGGGACTCCACATACAGTCAAGTTGGCTGTCACCATCGATATTGTAATTGTGATTGCTGATCAGTTGATTATATATATTATTGTATCTATATATTATAACCGCTAGTGGATTTAAACGCGTACACTGGATATAGGGGCTTAGTTTGTGTTTTGATGTGTATCTTTCAGTTTTGTCCGTTTTAATATTTCAGAATAATGATATATTTTTGAAATCTCTGTTTTATTAAACTTTTTTCTGCTTAATTCCTTAAGAATACGACTAGTTATGGTCTAATTAGTTATCAAAGGTACCAGGATTATAATTTAGTACGCCAGACGCGCGTTTTCTCTACATAAGACTCATCAGTGACGCTCATATCAAAATAGTTATAAACCAAACAAATTCAAAGTTGAAGAGCATTGAGGATCCAAAATTCCCAAAAGTTGTGCCAACTACGGCTAAGTACGACTAGGTATGGTCTAACTTGACCACAGATAGACAGAAGTCTTTTACTATTCCATAATATATCCAGATATCGTTTATTTTAAAGTGTTTTGTGTTAATGTGAAGTTGTGTTATTGACTTATCTCTCTTTTTCTTCTCAAGTGTAAAACGCTGAAGGAATAAAACAACTAATCCATAACACCATTGTTTTTTCTGATAAGTTCTAGAAATTCAAGTATTGGTGGCTACTTTTTCTTAAGTTTAAATATTGTGACAGTCTTCTGGTTTGAACAAGATTTTTTTTTTTGTAAACGTTTTTTAAACGAATGATTACGTTACAAAAATACATTTATTACAGTATTATTTTTATTTTCCGACAATCAGAAAAGCATGTGGTACTACAAGAGTAGAATCGGAAGGTTTTATGCTTGTATTACATCCATTCCCAGTACAACAGAAATGACATTCATAAGCGTTATCGTTGGCCACCACTCCGTATTTTCGACAATAATCAAACTTTGCAGAGTCATCGGTCCACTTTGTGTTGCATGTTTGTTCTGTTACACATCTGTAAAATACATTATTTTGTTATATGCTAAAGTGATTTAAGATGGACCTTGTTTGATTCGGCAACAATTCCAAGTGTTTAATGTTCTCCTGTTCCGTCTTTGGTCGCCCTAAACATGCATGTATATTACATCTACTTCATTTTGACTTTGGTGGATAGCTATCGCATTGGCAATCGCATCACATCTCCTTATCTTAATATATGATATTTGCCACTGGACATAAAACAACCAATAATCAATATGTTTAAAACACGAAAAAAATAAATACCTTTAGGTGACTCTCATTTGTGTATTAAAAATCAGTATGAGCTCACTTTGAACTAAATGGGAAAATACTCTATAACGTTTCTTACACGAACCTCGTATGCATGCAATAACTTATATATCGAAACGTTTCCGATACAGTTTACCAGTTAATTGGCGTAAATGCTATATTAAATTTGCCACATGTGTGATTTAAACAGTAATTTGAACATAACCGTACGATCCTAAGAGAAGCAGGGTACCAGGAGACAATTAAGATCGTGTACGCGTTTATCGCTTCATGTTATCTGTACTGCACATGTATTTGTATGATAGTAGATATGTCAATTGCAGAATATAATTAATTATTGCAAGCGTATTAATACAAACCGTTTAAAAAGGTCTGCATTACCATCAGCATCCGTATATATATCAGTCATACAAAAGTTGTGTCCAGCAGGACAGACTGACGTCTTGTTACTAAAGACATCTCTAGAGAAGCAAGGGATATAGTTATCGATATCACCACACGTGTTACATTTGGCAGGTCCCGTTGTTGAGGTGGCCGTTGTTGGGTTCGTTGGTATTGACGTTGTCGTTGGTTTTGTCGTTGTTGTCACTGTTGTTGGTGTATTTGTTATCGATGTTGGTACTACAAGAGTAGAATCGGAAGGTTTTATGCTTGTATTACATCCATTCCCAGTACAACAGAAATGACATTCATAAGCGTTATCGTTGGCCACCACTCCGTATTTTCGACAATAATCAAACTTTGCAGAGTCATTGGTCCACTTTGTGTTGCATGTTTGTTCTGTTACACATCTGTAAAATACATTATTTTGTTATATGCTAAAGTGATTTAAGATGGACCTTGTTTGATTCGGCAACAATTCCAAGTGTTCAATGTTCTCCTGTTCCGTCTTTGGTCGCCCTAAACATGCATGTATATCACATCTACTTCATTTTGACTTTGATGGATAGCTATCGCATTGGCAATCGCACCACATCTCCTTATCTGTATATATGATATTTGCCACTGGACATAAAACAACCAATAATCAATTTGTTTAAAACACGAAAAAAATAAATACCTTTAGGTGACTCTCATTTGTGTATAAGACATCAGTATGAGCTCACTTTGAACTAAATGGGAAAATACTCTATGTTTCTTACACGAACCTCGTATGCATGCAATAACTTATATATCGAAACGTTTCCGATACAGTTTACCAGTTAATTGGCGTAAATGCTATATTAAATTTGCCACATGTGTGATTTAAACAGTAATTTGAACATAACCGTACGATCCTAAAAGAAGCAGGGTACCAGGAGACAATTAAAATCGTGTACGCGTTTATCGCTTCATGTTATCTGTACTGCACATGTATTTGTATGATAGTAGATATGTCAATTGCAGAATATAATTAATTATTGCAAGCGTATTAATACAAACCGTTTAAAAAGGTCTGCATTACCATCAGCATCCGTATATATATCAGTCATACAAAAGTTGTGTCCAGCAGGACAGACTGACGTCTTGTTACTAAAGACATCTCTAGAGAAGCAAGGGATATAGTTATCGATATCACCACACGTGTTACATTTGGCAGGTCCCGTTGTTGAGGTGGCCGTTGTTGGGTTCGTTGGTATTAACGTTGTCGTTGGTTTTGTCGTTGTTGTCACTGTTGTTGGTGTATTTGTTGTCGATGTTGTTTGTTGAATAGTTGAAGCTCGTGCTTATTTAGAACAATTCAGTTTACATTGTAAGTATAAAGCTAGGTATAAAAACAACTACCAGTATAACCATATATATATGTGCAGAACAATGAGGAGTAAGATGTCTGGTGTTTTTCTAAAATCCTGATTTTATTTAGTATAAAAAATGATGGACTCATACTTTGGAGAAGAGGTCGTGGTGAGGTGAAGTGTGGCTACCATGTACTATTGGCTAAAATTTGTTTCTGTAATTAGTCATTCTTAATATCATAGAGACTGTGTCGCTTACCTGTATCCTCAACAATTGCCACCTTATTTTATAAGAATTTTTATCAAAGCGGAATAACAGTATTAAGTGTTAATTGACAGTTTCAGTCATTTGATTATGCGTAGATCTTATCCCGTTGATCATGAATCTTTATTTAAAAGTTTATCTATTTGAGTTATCAAGACAATAGGCAACAAAAAAAATGGTCAAAACTATCATTAAAAGGCATAAGTAATAATAGAGAGTAGACTGAAGATTTCCTCCATTCTAGTTTATATGTAGATCCAGTCATTAAAAGGTAAATATAAGATGTCGACTTACGATTTCGGTCATACAACTTAATTAGTTGTAGATCACGTCGTACTGATAAGTTTTACCATTAGACTTTTTTTTTTTTTTTATAGTTCTCAAAATATTAGACAAAAAAAGGTACAAAATTGTTGATTCAGGACATGAACAATTATAACTCCTATACGAAATCGTCTGACAGTTTTGATGTCAGAAGAATTTAGGTATATATCATCATTCTGAACAATTTTGACCCAGTCGGATTTCCTCATCTTAAACAAGAGCCAAAGATTGCATTTTATCCTTATGTTCGAATTCAATTTCAGAAATATCGGCCATGCAGTTTGGCAGCATTTTTTTTTTAGTTTTCAATTTGGGTCATTGGAACATTCTTAAAACTACAATGTTTAATCGCACAGTAGTTTATGAGGACATGATTTTGTTAAAAGTTAACGG